>NC_134354.1:89791471-90391471 GCF_048569485.1 Anomaloglossus baeobatrachus | reverse complement strand
AGGACGAACTGTCCATGGACATTGAAGACTCAGCAGATGAGGGAGACCTTGGTCACATTTCAGTTGAAAGAGGTTGGGGGGAGATGTCAGAGGAAGAAAGAATGGTTAGCACCTCTATGCCACAAACACAGCGTGGACTTGGTCCGCATGGCTGCGCAAGACACATGAGCGCCTTTTGGCTGCACTACCTATAACATGACCCTCGGATTGTCAAAATTAGAAGTGATGATGACTGCTGGCTTGCCACACTATTAGATCCCTGGTACAAGTCCAAATTTTGTGAAATAATTCCAGCCATAGATAGGGACGCACGTATGCAGGAGTATCAGCAGAAGCTGCTACTCAATCTTAGCTCGGCTTTTCCACCAAACACCAGTGGTGCACGGAGTGAATCTCTCAGTTGTAACTTGACAAACATGGGACGGTCTCATCATCAACAGTCTAACCATACCAGTAGCACTGTATCTGTTGCTGGTAACAGCAATTTTTTTGACTCGTTTCATAATTTTTTTAGACCATCCTTTGCAAGGCCAACAGAGACAAGAAGTCTGACACATAGTCAACGGCTGCAGAGGATGATACGGGAGTATCTCCAATTGAACATCGATGCCATGACTTTGCAACTGGAGCCTTGCTCATTTTTTGCTTCAAATCTTGAAAAATGGCCTGAGCTCTCCACTTACACCTTGGAGATCTTGTCGTGACCAGCTGCCAGCGTTGTCTCAGAATGTGTCTTCAGTGCTGCTGGGTGTGTGATGACAGATAAGCGCACACGTCTGTCCAATGACAATGTGGACAGACTAACGTTCATCAAGATGAACAAGTCATGGATCCGCAAGGACTTTACTACCCCTGTGTCATCCTGGGGACAGTTAAGGCTGGCGTATTTTTGAATGTGCTTGATGCAAATCGACCTGTCAAGTTTGCAACTGGGACACAAGTGATGCCACTGAAGTGGTGTCTGTGTGGCCCAATTTTTGGAAAAAAGGGCGACTCTGCTTGGAGTCCCCCTGCTGAGTTTTTAAAAACGAGCCAAGATGAACAAGTCATGGTTCAGCAAAGACTTTGCTACCTAGGTCGGTGTCATCCTGGTAACAGTTAAGGCTGGCGTATTTTGGAATGTGCTTGATGCAAATCTACCTGTGAAGTGTACAACTGGGGACAAGTGCTGCCACTGAAGTGGTGTCTGTGTGGCCCAATTTTTGGAAAAAAAGGGAGACTCTGCTTGGTGTTCCCTGCTGTGTTTTTAAAAACGAGCCAAGATGAACAAGTCATGGTTCAGCAAAAACTTTGCTACCTAGGTCGGTGTCATCCTGGGGACAGCTAAGGCTGGCATATTTTTGAATGTGCTTGATGCAAATCTACCTGTGAAATGTACAACTGGGGCTCAAGTGCTGCCACTGAAGGGGTGTCTGTGTGGCCCAATTTTTGGAAAAAAGGGAGACTCTGCTTGGAGTAACCCTTGCTGTGTTTTTAAAAATTATCCAAGATGAACAGATCTGGCATCAGCAAAGACTTTGCTACCTACCCCGGTGTCATCCTGCGGACAGTTAAGGCTGGCGTATTTTTGAATGTGCTTGATGCAAATCAACACATCCAGTTTGCAACTGGGGCACAAGTGCTGCCACTGAAGTGGTGTGTGTGGCCCAAGACTTGCTGTGTTTTACATGACTTTAGAAGGGCATGCCATGCCTATATCTGTGTCTCCTCCTCTTTTTCCTTGTCCAGATGTTTAGTTTTCGCATGGGTATTTGTCCTTGTCACTTTCCCATGTGTTTGCGTTGTCTTGGGAGTTGTTTGTCACCTTTTGGACACCTTTGAGGGTGTTTTCCAGGTGTTTTTAGGTGTTTGTGATTGCCTCCCATTGTTTTCAATGGGGTTCGAGAGGTTCGTCGAACGGTTCATCGAACGGTTCGTCGATCGGTTCATCGAACGGGGCACCGTTCGACGAACCGAACCGAACTCGAACTCTATGGGCGTGTCTCATCTCTAATAGGCAGTATAATAAGTGAACATTAAAAAAAACAAAAAAACAAAAAACAAGCTTAGAGAGTGAATCAGTGAATCCTTAATTAGCTTTGATTAGTTGTGTGAAAGTTTATTGTCCCAATATCTAAGTAAGATAAGGGATCTGGTGTCCTCACCATCTCTGGAACAGATTTCTCAGATTTTGTAGTAAAGGCCCAGTCACACACAAAGACTTACCAGCGATCCCGAAAATGATGCGACCTGATAGAGATCGCTGGTAAGTTGCTGGGAGGTCACAGGTGAGATGTCACACAGTCAGATCTTACCAGCGATGCAGGAACCATACAGGTTGCAGTAGCGACCTGTATAACGATCTCAGCAGTCACGGTGACCCTGTTACACAGTGTCAAACACAGCGATGTGTCCTGCCCAGCAGGATATCACCTTTGAAGAAAATGGCCTGGACCATTCTGCAACAACTAGCAATCTCACAGCAGGGGCCTGATCGCTGGTAGGTGTCACACATAACAAGATCGCTAACGGGATCGCTACAGCGTCACGGAAATCGTGACTCATCTGCAAACTCGCTAGCGATCTCGTTATGTGTGACGGTACCTTTAGTCATAAATCAGGGCAGATCTAGTCCTGTTTGGAGGGTATCAAACATAGTAATACATTTATATCCCCAGACCATTCTGTAGCGCCCCTGAGACTAGACACTACAGGGTATATCATTATATCCTCCCCGGGCAGGTGAAGATTTTAATCTGGTAAGTTTTACACACCCCTCACACCACCATACAGCAAGGAAAAGCAGTCACTTGGAAAGGGTTAACAATGTTTCTGCACACACAGTTCCTGGCAGATGCCTCTACTAATTAGGTCAAGAGTGGTTGCCATAGCAACTTGCAAAAGTGGGGGAATGAGCAGTTAGGAGTAGAAAACAGTTTCAATTTACGTCAGAACAGCTTGGACACGAGACAGAGCAGACGCACGGTGTGTAGCTCCCTGGGGGCTGCTGTCAGGCCCTCGGGGAGGCAGAACAGAGGTGTCTGGATGTAGCACCATAGAGACAGCCCAACCAAGTCGGGGCCAGAAACACCTAGAGAAGTGGGACCCGGCACTTGTAATCGTGGACTAAAGGAGAGTAGTCGCCAGAGCATGGGACTGAGCACAAAGAGAGGCACAGAGCCCTAGTTTGGGTGGCCGCGGTGTGGCAGCAGAAAAGGAGCCTGGGAGATGGGACAGAGGTCCGACCCATGAGAGGCCCAGGCTGCCGTCCTGTACGGGCCAGGACCGGGGGAGAGTACAGAGTTGTACATGGAGGAGAAAGGCCACAGATTACTAAACTGGATCCAGCCTCTGACCTGCCTTGGATCGACCGGAGTTTCTGACGGCGAGGACCAGCACCCCGGGTGTGATACCACCTAAGCCAGTAAATAGAGTGTCTGGAACCCGCACATGATGACTCTGTGAGTAACTACCGCTGCCCTGCACTCCAGTGCTCCCGTGGACTGCCGCCCACGTTCTCACACTACCGTTCTTTGATCAGCAGGGCAGATCAAAGGTCACCTGCACAGGACACATCATCTATACTCGGCTGGGTAGGAGGAAGGCAATTGTCGCAGAGAGGAGGGGCCAGACCGGGCAGCCGCGACATTCATAAGACAGGACTGCCCCTAGGTGAGTATTATAGAAGTGATTTTTACCTTATACAGAGCAGCCTGGGCTCTTATATACGTTATTCTAGAATGCCGTATATAAGGGCTCACTGGTGGTTGCCGCAGCTTAAAGGGGCCAAATCTGGTGATAAGTTCCCTTTAACTCTTTCTTGACTAGCAGCTAAGTAATGAGGCTAACCCTTAGTGTGTGAGTGTACCGCCCCGCGGCCTCGGCTGCGGCTGCCGAACCGCTCGGATCCATGCTCGCGTTCTACGGGTGGTGGCTCGAGCCTCTCACGGACCCGGGGGTCACATCGCTCTGCAAGGGGGTTGGCGTTACACACGGGGGATGCGGGTATTTGGTTTTTGGGATGATTGTTCGTGACGCCACCCACGGGATGTGGTGATGGTGGACACCACCGCTGCGGTAAAGGTGCGGGGACTCCCAGGAGCAGTATAGTGGCGCAGCTAGGTGTTGACCCCTCCGTGGGTAGGGGATGTTGGTCCTGGGGCCCGGTCGGGCTGTGGGCAGGGGGGTGCAGTGTTGCGGTGCAGGGCGCAGTGTTGCGGTGCGGCGCGGTGCGGTGCCTGATGGCACTGTTGTACTCACGATTAAACCACACAGAGTCACTGGTGAACCAAACGAAGGTATGAACGGGGCCCGCAGCCGGCTGCAGCTTCCTAGTCGGGTTGGCATCGTCCGCCTTTCTTCTGCACCTGTGTTTGTAGTGTGACCACTGTGCCTGGGCACTGGTAGTCCGCTCCCCGGTGTGTATGTGTCGTAGGAGCCCCTTTTGCCCGCAGGCGCTAGCCCTTGGATCTCTGGCCTCTGGCGGTGGCTACTATCCGGACGGGTTGGGCTGTTGCCTTCTAACGGGACTTTGGTGTGAATGAACCCCTGAGGTCCAGACCGCAATCAGTTAATTCGACTATGGTGGTGGCATATAGCCTAGTTCGGGGTCTGAGTACCCTGCCTGGTGCTCAGGTATCCTGTTAGGTCCCCGGTTCGGTTCCGGCGGGCCACTACCCTGTCCCGGTCCCTCACGGATCCGCAGGTTGTATTCCCGGTCTCCTGCAGGCGGCCACTGCCGTCTGCCTGCCTGACTGTTTGGACCGTCTGTCTGCACTGACTGTCTGGACTAACTAACTCCCTTTCTTCCTGCCTCAGGCCAGCAGACTCCTCGGGGTGCGTGTCTTTCTGCCTGACTCCGCCCACCTGGTGTGCCTGTCTAACACTGAGGGAGGCAATCAGGTATTTGTGGTTGAGTGATGGTACCTTTCCAGTGTGGGGTTGTATGTGGTGAGTGTTGTGACCTGTGACCCCTGGGGTCCAGGGCGTCACATGAGCTTTATAATGCCTATTATATCAGTGCAGAACTTCAAGTATTCCAAGGTAGACATACTTTACATTCTAAAACATTAACAATGCAGTCCCCAATTCTGGAGCATTACATATTAGTCTATGTGAAAATACTTTTTTTTTTTTGTATTGGTGCTAATATTTTAGAAACATTACCAAATACTGGAGTAAAATTATTCTAGGAATGCTGTCCTTTTCTTATTTTAATATGCTGAAGTCTGAGGTTCAATAGAATCTGAGATGGAGGAGGATTTTCAGTTAATAAGTATGAGACAGGAAGGCGATTTTTCTTTTCCAGACACATTTCAAAAAAATATTGTATATGTCAGCAAAAGTGTCAGCAAATGGTAATATTATTTTTTGTAGTTGCAAAGGCTAATGTAACGGCATTGATAAATTAACTCTTTTGTATAAATTCAGGCTTTAGTGCCTTGGAAAGCATGAGCTTTGAAGGAATTTTCCACCCCAGGGCAAACATTTGGCAAGCAGTGCAGCTTGCTGAGTACTAACAGGGTGTAACGTACATACTCTAAGGCTATTATTATTATGAATTCCACGGTACTGTACAAATGAAGAGGGTTTACTGTAAAATCCATGTATAAAATACAGGGAATAAACTAACAGTGACAGACCGTACCCTCATGGGCTTACACCGTAGGTTGGGGGGTTTTCAGCAGCTCCGGTGGTAGTGAGGTGGCAGTGGCCTAATTGCAGGCTGCAGATTTTCCTAAGGAGATGAGATTTCAGGTTGGATCTGAAGGTTTCAATTGTGGAAGACATTATTACTAGAGTAGAGGAGAGCAGGAAGTTTTTGGAGGATCGGTGATTATGTGTGGGAAGGTATCGGGTTATTAGTTTAGTGATGTATGGAAGAGTCAGATGATGGACGGCTGTTGGAATATGTTTAGTGCAACAACTCCATTCCTGTCTATGAGTGTTTAGTTGCTAGGTTTGTGTGACAAAATGTATAATTGGTGGAGGAAGGTTGAACTAGATGGATCTAGGTCTTTTTTCAACCTGTGTAACTATGTAACTATGTAACTATGTGTACTGTTAATAAAGATAGAACAAAAGAAAAAAAAAGAAATGAGGAGGGGAGCACCAGACGGTCACAGGAAGAGGATGTGTCTGTATTCTGTATTCTTCCTTCCTGTGTTCTATGTGAGAGGATGTTTGCTGCAGAAGCTCCGGATAGAGACACACAGAAATGATTACTTGCTGATTTACTAAGCTTCATATTTGTTCCTGATTGTTCCTAAATACACCTACCGTTATTATTGCATGCTTGGAGAGTATCGTTTATAATCCGCTACCAACAACGACCTTGTAAGTCATTGTCAATGGTTTAGGCTAGCGCCACACATCCGTGCTGCCGGCACGTGTTTGTCATTTTTTACACGTACCGGCAGCACGGAGACACCTTAACCAATGCTACCCTATTGTAGCAGGCACACACACGTAAAACCACACGGAACGTGTGTCCGTGTGCGTTTGTACGTGTGTGCGTTTTTCAAAGCGCTGACATGTCAGTGTTTTCTCCCGCAGCACGGGTGTCACACGGCCCACACCCGTACCACACGGGTGTAGTGTGGATGCGGTCCCGTGTGACACGCGCCAGAGAAAACACACATGTCAGTGAAAAAAAAAAAAACATTAACTCACCTTCTCCAGCCCTCCTGTCTCTGCCGCTGCTGCCTCTTGCTGCCGACCGCCGCTCATTATTCTCATTGAATATTCACTTCACTGGCTGGCAGCAGCAGCAGCGTGGAGACGGGAGGGCTGGAGACCGAGGATCAGCACCACGGACAGCAGCGCGGACAGCAGGAAGGACCAGGTGAGTATGATAATTACCGGTTCTACGTGTGCTATCGTGGATAGCACACGTAGAACACACGTGTCACGCACGTACCAGAGACACGTACTTACTTGCACGCAACACGCAGGGAAAATACGTGTCTCTCGGCACGTGCGTGATTTTCACGTGAATGTGGCAGAAGCCTTAGACTGTTATTGCCAGTGAAAAGATTGGGAAAGGAGAAGTAGGGGTGAGGTTGTTAAATCGGGCACCGGACTTAACCCCTTCACCCACATGCCTGTTTAAACATTTCTGACCAGGCCAAATTTTACAATTCGGACCCGTGTCATTTTACGTGGTTATAGCTCTGGAACGCTTCAATATTTCCTGGTAATTCTGAGAGTTTTTTTCATGACACATTGTACTTCATGCTAGTGGTAAATTTTGGTATATATGAGTTGATTTTATTTATGAAAATCATGAAAATGTGACAAAAAAAGTGAAAATGTAGCATTTTTTAAAATTTGAATTTTTATGCCCTGAAACCAGATAGTTATCACACAAAATTATTTGCCACATGTCTACTTTACATAAGCACCATTATATTTTTTTGTTATAAACTTAGAATGGTTAAAAGTTTATTAGCAACTTTTCCAACAACATTTTTTAGGGACCACATGACATTTGAAGTGACTTTAAGGGGCCTATGTGAAAGAAAATAACAAAAAATGATACCATTTTAAAAAATGCACTCTTCAAAGTACTCAAAACCATATTCAATAAGTTTATTAAGTCTTAAGGAGCTTCACAGAAACTAAAGCAATGTGGAAGGAAAAAAAAATAATTTTAATTTTACATTTTCTCACAAAAATATTGTTTTAGCCCCAAGTGTTTCATTTTTACAAAGGTTACAAGATAAAATGGAAAGTACAATTAGTTGTGCAATTTATACTGAGTAAAGCCTGCTTTACATGTTACGATTCTGCATACGATATCGTATGCGATCGTAACTGCCCCCATCGTATGTGCAGCATGTTCAATTTGTTGAACGTGCCACACAAACGATTAACCCCCGTCACACATACTTACCCGTCCATACAACCTCGATGTGGGCGGCGAACGTCCACTTCCTGGAGTGGGAGGGACATTCGGCGTCACATCGACGTCACGCGGCAGCCAGTCAATAGAAGCGGAGGGGCAGAGCTGAGCGGGACGTAAACATCCCGCCCACCTCCTTCCTTCCGCATTACCGTCCGGGAGCCGCAGGACGCAGGTAAGATCTGTTCATCGTTCCCAGGGTGTCACACACTGCAATGTGTGCTTCCCCGGGTACGATGAGCAATCTGACGTTCAATCTATGAGGAATGAACGACGTGCGTGCGATGAACGTTTTAACGTTCAATCGCAATCGCACGTAGCTGTTACACACTACAATGTACCTTACGATGCCGGATGTGCGTCACTTACGACATGACCCCGCCGACACATCGTAAGATACATTGCAGCGTGTAAAGCGGGTTTTAGGGAATACCCCATATATGGCCCAGAAGGGAAGGAGCCTTATTTCAATTTTGGAACACTATTTTGGCTGGAATAGATTGAGGAAGCCATCTCACATTTGAAGATCACCTGACAAGTCAAAAGTGCAGTAACCCACCACAAGTGAACAGTTTCACAGAAAACACAATACTGGAGGTATCAGAAACTAAACTGTTCACAGACAAAGACAACTCCTAAAATACTAATGTTTATTCTATATCATTAAAAGTAAGACAAAGCTTACAAAACACTTCAAAAATAATTTCTACACTCCACAAGTGAACCCATTCTGAAAACTACACCTCTCAAGGAATTCATTTAGGTGTATAGTGCGAAATTTTAATAATCAGGTGTTTCACTGAATTGAACAACATTGGACTCTGAAAATAATAAATTACCATATTTTCCACTACAAATAGAAAAAAAATAGACCAAACAATTTGTTATACAATTTCTCCTGAGTTCGCTAATATCCCATATGAGGTTGAACACTTTTTTTGAGGCACAGTGGAAAGCTCAGGCAAAGAGCACCATATTGAAGCTTAGATTTAGCTGAAATTGTTTAGGGGTGCCATGGCACATTGACAGAGCCCCTGACATGCCAGAAAAGCAGACACCCCCATAAATATCCATATTTTGCAAACTACACTCCTCAATTAATTCATCTAGGGGTGCAGTGAGCATATTAACACCACAGGTCTGTCACGGAGTTTTATACTATTGAGCGGTGAAGAAAAAAGAAAAACAAATTATACTTTCACCACTAAAATGTTGTTTTAGCCCCAAATTTCCAATTTTCACAAGGGAAATGTGTTACATAATTTGTCCAGAACGTGGTAATACCTCACATGTGACTGTACTGTACTGTTTGGCCACACAGCTTGAGATGGAAGGAGCACATATTTTCCTGGAATAAGTTGCAGTCTCCATTTGCAGAGCACCTAAGTGCCAGAAAAGCAGAAACACCCTCAAGTGACCACATTTTGGAAATTACCCCCCTCTGGTAATTCATTTAGGGGTATAGTGCTGATTTTGCCTCTGTAAAACACCCATGATTTCAAACGCAGTGAATGTTGTCAAATTAAAATGTGCAAACAAGCCCTTGTAGTACTCCGTACATTGTAGTGCCCATACATTGTGCCCAGCTTGTGCTTCTGGAGACACACCCCATAAATTAAGCGTGTTTTTCTTACTACAACAATGCCGAACATTTGGACATTGGATTACTGTGGTTTAGGCACCCTGGGGATTCAGAAGGGTGGAAAGCACTTGAATTTGGGAATGCAGATTTTGCTGGATTTCTTTTTGGAGGGAAGAGCCATAGCGGATTTCAGAGCCTTTGTGCTACCAGTAATGTATTTTGTGGGTTGAGTTGAATTTTATTGGTAACAACTTGTGGTACAGAACATTTTGGATCAGTTCACAACTATCTGTGCTCTATGCTGAGCACTTACATCAGGGTTTCCATCTACATCTCCAAAATAAATGATTATGGTGAAACCACCTACAGATCCATTCACTAATGAGGCAGCAGAGTTAAGCAGGCTTTACACGCTACGATATCGTTAATGAATTATCGTCGGGGTCACGGTGTTTGTGACGCACATCCGGTGTCATTAACGATATCACGGTGTGTGACACTTATGAGCAAGTTTAAACGATTGCAAAAGCGGTCATAATCGTTTGCCGCGGAGAGTTCGTCCTGAAACAAAAAATCGTTTTCTGTTTATTAGCGATGTTGTTCCTCGTTCCTGCGGCACCACACATTGCTGTGTGTGACACCGCAGGAGCGACGAACATCACCTTACCTGCCTCCACCAGCAATGCGAAAGGAAGGAGGTGGGTGGGATGTTACGTCCCGCTCATCTCCGGCCCTCCGCTTCTGTTGGACACCTGCCGTGTGACGTCGCTGTGACGCCGCACGAACTGACCCCTTAGAAAGGAGGCGGTTCGCCAGCCAGAGCTCAATCGCAGAGCAGGTAAGTGCATGTGACGCTACAGTAGCGATAATGTTCGCTACGGCAGCAATCACACAATATCGCATGTACGGGGGCGGGTGCTATTGCGCTTGACATCGCTAGCCAATGCCAGCGATGTTGCAGCGTGTAAAGCCCGCTTTACTCCTGATTCTGTTTGGCCTCTGTTTTTCAAAGGGGCACAAAATTATTGTTCACTGACTTTTTTGCTCGCCTAAAAAAACCGATTAGAAAGATTGACAACCCTGGACCACAAGCCTGAAGACAGTTCAAAGTGATTCCCTCTGCTTCAATACAGGGAATTTTCCAGTGGGAATTTTGTCTAAATTACGATTTTCAGAGATTTACAAATAATCACCAATGTAAGCACTCAGCGTAGAGCGCAGAATATATGTGAGCCAAGTCTTACTGCAATCTTTGGGAGGCAGAATACACAAATCAATAGCAGTTGAACAATTGGCTTTATTTATTTTTTATGCCATTCACCTTGTGGTATAAAGGGAACTTGTCAGGTCCAATAAGCACCCAGAACCACGAGCAGTTCTGGGTGTATATTGCTAGTCCCTGCCTAACTGTCCCTGTATAAACTAGCATAGCTAAAAGGATCTTTAGAAAAGGTATTCATAAAGATCTTTTATGGTATGCTAATAAGCGAGGGGACTAGTCCTCTGGGCGTAGTTTCCCGGCCAGTCACCCCTCATTAGCATGTTAGTACGCCCCTGTGGGTGTGCTATCATGCTAATGAGTATGCAGAGTCACAGGATGATCTCACTCACCTTTCCACAGCCAGCGAGTCTGACGGGGGATTTCGTCCCAGTGCACATGACCCCAGAGTTTGGGTCATGCGCATTATGAAGCCGGGTGTACGCGTCCTGGCTTCAAACTGAAGTAGTGCGCCTGACCCAAACTGTGGGGTCATGTGCACTGAGCCGAAATCTAGCGATGGCGGTGGAGAGGTGAGTGAGATTATTCTGTGACGCTGCGTATTCATTAGCATGATAGCACGCCAACAAAGGTGTACTAACATGCTAATGAAAGGCAACTGGCTGGTGAACTAACGCCCAGGGTGCTAGTCCCCTCGCTCATTAGCATATGGTAAAAGATCTTTAGAAATACTTTTTCTATAGATCTCTTTATCTATGCTAGTGTATACAGGGACGGATAGGCAGGGATTAGCAATATGCACCCAGAACTGCTTGTGATTCTGGGTGCTTATTGGACCTGACAGGTTCCCTTTAAGTGATAAGGTGCCTTTATTCCTCAGGACAGTAAGATTATAGCAATACCAGCTTGTAAAAAGTGTTGGCAACCTTGAAATTGTTCCAGAAAATGAAGTATTTATCACAGAAAATGATTGCAGTTACACATTTTTTTGTTCTACACATATTTATTTCCTTTGTGTGTATTGGAACAACACAAAAAAAGCTTAGTAAAAACGGCAAATTGGACATAATTACACACAAAACTCCAAAATTGGCCGGCCAAAAATCTGTTGGCACCCTTAACTTAATATTTGGTTACACAGCCTTTGGAATAAATAACTGCAATAATTAGATTTCTAGAACTATCAACGAGCTTCTTACACCTCTTAACAAGAATTGTGGACCACTCTTCTGCAAACTGTTCCAGGTTTCTCAGATTGAAGAGTGCCTAACAGCAATTTTAAGATCTCTACAGATGTTTAATAGGATTTAGATTGGGATACATTGCTGCTACATCAGAACACTTCAGCGTTTTATTTCCATCCATTTCTGGGGGCTTCTTGAAAAATGTTTGGGGTGATTGTCCTGCTGGAAGACCTATGATGCAAACCAAGCTTTCTCACACTGGGCAATACATGGCGACCACAATCACATGATCATATGATCATGTCTAGGGGTCCCAATTGAGTGGAGGCACACTCCTTCTCTTAGCCTCCTAAATTTTTCAATCAATATCGATTGTTGCATTTAGGAAATTAAAAAGCCAGCGGCGGTGCAGGCACCACTTCTGCCTGTGAGAGTGGGGGCTTGGCTGTCACGTAAGCCAAGCTCCCGGTGACGATTCTGTACAGCTACTGTGCAATTGCCAGGATATAGAGGTACATTCAAGGTCATAATGGGGTTAAAGGGATTTTCCCACTAACAAAGTTAATTTTAATCAATAGATCTTGGAATGATAAGTTCCACAATTGGATGTGTTTCACATATTTTTACCTGTGCTGAGATCTTATATATGTGCCCCTGCTGTGTACTGTGTAATGGCCGTATCTGACTGTACAGTGACATGGTCTGATCATACCATATCTCCTGGGCAGAGGAGGAAGTAAAAGTATACAGACATTACAGCACAGGATTGACAATAATTTTTTCTTAAGGCCCAGTCACACTAAACATCGCTGCTAACGAACAACTTTTGTGACGTAGCAGCGATGTTGCTAGTGATGTCGCTGTGTGTGACATCCAGCAACAACCTGGCCCCTGCTGTGAGGTCGTTGGTTGTTGCTGAATGTCCTGGGCCATTTTTTAGTTGTTGCTGTCCCGCTGTGAAGCACAGATCGCTGTGTGTGACAGCGAGACAGCAACAACTAAATGTGCAGGGAGCAGGAGCCGGCTTCTGCGGACTCTGGTAACCACAGTAAACATCGGGTAACCAAGAAGCCCTTACCTTGGTTACCCGATATTTACCTTCGTTACCAGCGTCCCCGCTCTCACTGTCAGTGCCGGCTCCTGCTCTGTGCACATGTAGCTGCAGTACACATCGGGTAATTAACCCCATGTGTACTGTAGCTAGGAGAGCAGGGAGCCAGCGCTAAGCGGTGTGCGCGGCTCCCTGCTCTCTGCACATGTAGCTGCAGTACACATCGGGTAATTAACCCCATGTGTACTGTAGCTAGGAGAGCAGGGAGCCAGCGCTAAGCGGTGTGCGCGGCTCCCTGCTCTCTGCACATGTAGCTGCAGTACACATCGGGTAATTAACCCCATGTGTACTGTAGCTAGGAGAGCAGGGAGCCAGCGCTAAGCGGTGTGCGCGGCTCCCTGCTCTCTGCACATGTAGCTGCAGTACACATCGGGTAATTAACCCCATGTGTACTGTAGCTAGGAGAGCAGGTAGCCAGCGCTAAGCGGTGTGCGCGGCTCCCTGCTCTCTGCACATGTAGCTGCAGTACACATCGGGTAATTAACCCCATGTGTACTGTAGCTAGGAGAGCAGGGAGCCAGTGCTAAGCAGTGTGCGCAGCTCCCTGCTCTCTGCACATGTAGCTGCAGTACACATCGGGTAATTAACCCTATGTGTACTGTAGCTAGGAGAGCAGGGAGCCAGCGCTAAGTGGTGTGCACTGGTAACCAAGGTAAATATCGGGTTGGTTACCCGATATTTACCTTAGTTACCAAGCGCAGCATCGCTTCCACGCGGCGCTGCTGGCTGGGGGCTGGTCACTGGTTGCTGGTGAGCTCACCAGCAACTCGTGTAGCCACGCTCCAGCGATCCCTGCCAGGTCAGGTTGCTGGTGGGATCGCTGGAGCGTCGCAGTGTGACATCTCACCAGCAACCTCCTAGCAACTTACCAGCGATCCCTATCAGGTTGGATCGTTATTGGGATCGCTGGTAAGTTGTTTAGTGTGACTGGGCCTTTAGAGGTAAAACTTTTTTTAAAAACAGGAAGAGAAATGTTTAACCTCGCAAAAAGATCATCTATGATACTGAGCTGTAATGTCTTTATACTCTCTTTAGCTTCCTCTCCTCCTCAGGAGCTGTGGTGTGATCAGACCATGTCCCTGTACTGTCAGACACGGCCATTACACAGCACATAGCAGGGACACATATATAAGATTATGTCAGCACAGGAAATTTTTTTTTTAAACACATCCAATTGTGGAAATTATTATTATTCCAAGATCTATTGATTAAAATGCACTTTAAAATTAATTTTGTGGGAAAACTCCTTTAAGGATGGAGTGGAAGGGTGTGACAGTGTTAATCAGAAGGACATAGAATAGGATATTGCAATAGTACTAACAATTTAGTGAATTTGGGGTTGAGGGAAGGGCGGATTTAGAAAATATTTTGAATTGGAAGTGACAGGAGATGTTAAGGGCTTGGATGTGGGGTTTGAAGGACAGGGCATAGGCAAAGGTTACACCCCGGCTGCAGATTTGTAATACAGGGGCTAAGCGTGATGTCATTTATAGTGACAGATAGATCTGATACGGGGTTGAGAGAGATGGAGGAAAGATGGAAAGTAGGAACAAGGCTATATATGGATGCAGATTTTGGGAGTCGGTCAAAAACTATGTGCTTTCATGTGGATTATGCTTCACGAAACTCTCCTCTGGAGTTTTCTTTTCTTGAAGCATTTTTTTTAAGTTCTTCAAGTGTTTTAGAAGAGATTTTTTTTCCTGAAGTATTTTTTTTTTTCAGCCTATGGATTGGGCCTAGTTTGGCGCTAATTCCATAAGGATCTGCTTTAAGCAAATAACACGCACTTACTTTCTTTGCATTTTTTAAAAACCTGGTGCTGAAAAAACTCTGCAAACACTCCTCATATAAATAGCAAGTTGTTTAGCAATACAATTGAATTATAAAGTCTATCAAGCCTTTTTTTAAGCAACTATTCAGGCAGTTTGTGAAACGGATGTGTGGCACCCAGGACAAGCCAGGACGTCACAGGTACTGCAACAACACACCCCACACCCCGGTTAGGCACACCAGTCACACACAAATCCTTGTTGCCTCCCTCCAGGGGCTGATGTCCACACCAGGTGGGGTGGAGCCAGGCGGTTGGCCCCACCCACTGAGGAGTTCACAGTCCTGGAGGCGGGAAAGGAAGGGAGTTGAGCTAGGGAGAGTGAAGTGGAAGGAGTTAAGTAGTAGTGCAGGAGCAGACTGACCGTGTCCGGGTACGTGGCCCGGACACCTACAGTGAGGTTGGCAGACGGTGGTGACCGTCTGCAGGAGGAGCCGATCGACGCGGAACCGTAGGACCGGGGACGGGCGGTGGCCCGCCGGTACCGAACCGGGAAGCGAAGAGAAGCCAGAACCATTCGGCAGGGCCTACGGACCCCGACAAGGCTTGGAGTTGCCGTAAAACCGGTCAAATCCGTTAGCGACGGGAACCTCCGGGGTTTCCCAGCAGCAAAGACCCGATTGAAGGCATCCGCTCAATTGTGAAGGGAAATACAGTAACCGCCAAGGCTACAGTTTCCAGGGCCAGAGCCTGCGGGGTAGCGGGTTACTGGTGGGAAGCCATCGGGGACGAAATCACACCACAGGTGCAGGGAAAGGCAGTCACCGCCAACCTACCGGGAGTGACCACCGCAGCCGTCTGCGGAACCTGTCCATCCAGCTGTTTGTTTTACCAGAGACTCCGTGTACGTTACTGGCTGAGTGAGTACCACAGTGCCGTCTGGCACCGCGCTGCCCCCGCGACCCTGCACCTCCCCGAACCCTGCCATCCACTTTCCCGTCACCCCAACCGGGCCCCGGGACCACCCAAACCCCCTACCCACAGAGGGGAGAGAAACATCTCGGCTGCTCCCCTTCATCGTTCCCGGGATCCCCGTCCAGAGCAGCGGTGGTGTCCCAACCTCACCACAAACCGTGGGTGGCGTCATGAACCGACTTCCCCAATCCCAAAAACTACCCCCCTTTCACTCACGGGCGAGGAGTGCCGCTCGAGCCCCCGGATCCGGCCCACCGCTCGAGCCACCGAGCAGCGAGCAGCAAGCAGCAGGCTGCAGCAGCGCCGGACCCAAGCGCCAGCGAGAGCGCAGCAGCGACGGCCCTCTCTCCGCCCGCGACAGATGTGCTCCAAAAAACTCTGAAAATAAAATGTGCACACAGCTTTGGCTATCCGGGGCAAGCAGTTGTCTTGTGACTATAAGTAAACGATTTCAGAGATGAGATGCTAGTTGGCAGGTGACAGCAATTATGCAAATCACATACTAGTAGTCACAAAACGACTGCTCGAACCGGCTAGCAGTGCTGAATCCTAACAGTGTGTATATTACACACTGTATCTGGCAAGCTGCACTGCTTAATAAAAGTTTGCGCTAAGGGATGGGGAAAACCCCCTTTAAATGTGGCCGCACTGTAAACAATTGGAAGCTTATTAGGGTGATGTTTAAAGGCAAACTATTGCTCATCTGTTCATTGTTCTTAAGAGAAACTGATTTTTTTTCTTTAGGCAAAGCAATTATCCTCTATTGTACACAATGCCCAAGTGCTGTATAAATTATATAAACTCAACAGCTTTCTGTTTGAATAAACCACAATTAGAATATTAAAATCTGTGTCTTTTATCCTCGTTGCTTCCAGCTTATGCTCCCTTTTCATTTTCAATGAAACACCAGGTGAACATTTTTTGAAGGGATTTTTTTTGACAAGAGCTGAAATGCTGCATGTTCCTCAGTGCATAAAAGTTTCCCACAGCTTTATTAACAATGGGGACGTGCATCTATTTAAATCACACAGAAAGTTTATGATTATGGAAGTTGCCACTTAAAGGAGAAATGCGACGTTCAAATTTATATAGAGACTGGAAATCAAAAGCTACAAAAAATATATGACATAAACTACAGTGATGATTTTATGTCATGATGATATGTCCAAGAACATTGTATAAGCATAAGCCATGTATTTTTGGATTGATGGGGCCCATGTTCATTGGTTCAGATTAATACCATAAAGCAGGGTAGGATAAGATCTTCAGTGCCGAAGGCTTACGTTTAAAATGTATAGTACTGTGCAAAAGATTTGGGCAGGTGTAAAAAAATGCTACAAAATAAGATTTATTTTTTTTTTTTAAATAAAGTGTTAATAGTTCATTTTTAACAATTATCAAAATAAAAAGTGAGTAAATAACTGAGAAATCTAAATCAAATTAATATTTAGTGTGATGGCCCTTTGCCTTCAAAACAGCTTCAAAACAACAATTCTAATTTATACTTGTACACAGTTTTTGGAGGTAATCAGCAAGGAGGTTGTTCCAAACATCTTAACATCTTGGAAAACTGTCTGTACCGCCCCCGGGCGAGCAGCTGGGCCGCTGCCGCCGCTCGGATCCAGATCCGCGGTGGCTCGAGGGGTCTCCGGACCCAGGGGTCGCTCGGCCACTCGATTAAAAGAAGGGGGGGATATGTACAGGGGGATTTTGGAAAGTTCGTGACGCCACCCACGGTGCGTGGTAATGTGAGGGACCACCGCTGCTGTTGGGGAGCCCAGTGATGATGGTGCAGCAGCCTGATGTTTAACCCCTCCATGGGTAGGGGTTTTGTGTCCCGGGGCCCGTTGGTGATGGATGGTGTTTGGGTGCCGATGAGGGATAGGTGCAGGGGGTTTCCAATGTACTAACTCAGTCACAGAATAACCACACCGACAGCTTGTAAACCAAAGTTCTGAGCACCACTGCAGCCTGCGGAGAGCACGCCTTGATCCGTGCCCCTGGTGTTGTTGTTGGTCTGTGGCCCTATCCCTGGCACCTTAGTCTCAATTGGACCCGTTGGTATGAAACTCTCTGGGTCCCGCTCACCCGTATGGCTAAAGGAGTGAGCTTGCTCTCAGGGTTCACGCGTAGGATTTCTTTGGACTGTAGTGGGAACGTCCTATCCCATTGGTGCGCTAGTACCTCGATTTTGGAGTGGGTTGGGGATGACACTTGAAGTCTTCTCCCCCGTTGGGTAAATTACCGGAACGCGTGAAGCTACTTTCCGGCCGGGGGGTCCACGTACCCCGTCGTGCCCTGGTGATAGCTCAAGGCTGCCGGCTGCCCTCCTTGGCAGTCCGTGCCCCTTGACACTGTCCCCTGCGACTGGGGTTCCAGCTCCTACCAGGCCCAGACCAACATCTGCCACCTAGTATACAGGAGCTCTCCTCCATGGCCTCTCCTCACGAGAGCCATTTCACCTCCTCTCTCCTTCACTCTCAACTTTCACTGTCACTGTCCTCACTTTCTCCTCACCAACCCCCCATGTGGGCAGCCCTATTCCCTTCAGGCCCCCCAATGGTGTGTCTGGTAGGTTCAAGTGGGAAGTGTTCCTAGGATTTTAATTGGACTAGCTGTTAACAACACCGGAGGGCTGGGATCCGTTAACCAAGGAGGGTGGATACTGTGCGGGAGGGCAGATTGCACAATACCCTGTGACGACCTGATAGGCCAGGGCGTCACATTTCCATAGATCTTCTCTCTGTTCACGTAATCCCACTGTCATGAGAGTACCACAAAATAGAGTGGTCCCTCCTATTTCTGGGGTGAGGAGATCGGAGGGCCTCATACACATTTGCTCAGGTTAATTAATACTGATGGCTGTGCAGATTCTCTTGTATCCAGCTCTGCAAGGGTTAAGTAGTCTGGTCTTCTGAAATTCTGAGTGTGACCAATAGTCAGGTGTTATCTATTGCTAATTAAATCTGCTATAAAGACTCCCCTCCTAGTCCAGGTGATAGTTTCTGCTTTACTTACCTTTAGAGGAAACCTGTGAGCTGAGAACCAGGAAGCTATTCAGAGAACATTTGCTGTGAGAAAGTTGTGTTGTTGTCTTCCCTTCCTTAGTTCTCTGTGGTTTTTCATCTCTGGTCCATTCCTTATTATATTTCCTCTTTCCTGTTTATTTTAGTCCTGTCACTCTAATCCTGTGTCTTTAACCTACAGCAGGACTAGCGCGCTCTACACACTATTCATGGTTGAGTCCAGGGAAAGACAGGGATAGGCACATGATCGGCGATGGGATAAAAGAACCCATATAGGCATATTATGGAGTGTAGGGATTAGTCCCAGGTGAGTTTAAGTGGTGACCTTGTTCCCCTTTCCCTAGCGCAAGGGCCCACCATTGCAATGTGTACCATGTGTGTTGTGGCACTCGCCTGGAATTCCTGTATACCTGGCAGGAACCCCCGGAAGTCACTGCGTGACTCCCACACTGACTCGATGATCTTGAGATCAGGGCTCTGTGGGGCCAAATCATCAGTTCCAGGACTCCTTGTTCTTATTTATGTTAATGATATTTCTTAATGACATAGGCTGTAAATTTGAGGTCATGCTCTTCCTGCAGGATACATTTTCAGCCTATCAGATGCCTCCCTAATGGTATTGCATGATGGATAAGTATCTGCCTGTATTTATCAGTATTGAGAACAAAAAGTAATGGCCAACATTGAGGACTGTAGATGATGTGGTCGGCCAAGAAAAGAGTGCAGCAGATGAAAGACGCATCATACTTCCCTTTGAAATCGGAAGGTATCCAGCAGTGCCATCAGCTGAGAAATGGCAGAAACCAGTGGGAACCAGCTACACCCATGTATTGCTCAGTGAAGTCTCCCCAGAATTTGTCTTCATGAAAGAAATGTGGCTAAAAACAATGCCTTCAATATGGCAAAAAGGCAAAGGGACTCAACTGTGCATTAAAACACAGGAACTGGAGATGTTGAAAAATGCCAGCTGGTGTTCTGGACTGATGAGTCAAAATGTGAAATATTTGGCTAAAACAGAACTTTATTCGATGAAGGGGTGTAAAGTGGCACAATAATGACTGTCTGTAGACAACAGTGAAGCATGGTGGAGGTTCCTTTCAAATTTGGAACTGTATTTCAGCAAATGGATTTATGGATTTGGTCAGGATTAACACTAGAAGTCCCAGAGAGGGGTCATTTAACATTTCTACCTTTGGAACCCAGAGACAGGTCGAATGACCTGAAGGATTTTAGCTAACATCCTATAATCACCGTCTTTTGTTCTGTAATTTAGGCCATTACTGTCGCACCACAGGAGGTTGTTGTTTTACATTGAGTTTAGCCATTTAGTTTCTAGTTAGTTCTATTCAGTTTGGACTAAGGGTCATTTGACCCTCTTTCGGGACTTCAGAGGGGAGCTCAAAATTTCTGGGACTTCTAGTGTTAATGGTGTCCTCAATGCTGAGAAATACAGGCAGACACTTATCTACATTGTAATACCATCCGAAAGGCATCTGATTGGCCACAAATTCATTCTGCAGCAGAACAACAACCCCAAACTTATAGAAGAACAAAAAGTCCTTAAAGTGATGGAAGTGATGCTAAAGCCCCATATAGCACTGATCTCTCAACATCATTGAGTTTGTCTGGGATTGCATGAAGACTCAAAAGCATTTGTGCAAGCCTAAATCTACAGACAATCTGTGATTAGGTCTCCAAGATGTTTGGAATAACGTCTCTACTGAGTTCCTTCAATATCTGTGTACAAGAGTCCTAAAAATTTTGAAAGCTGTTCTCATAGAATATTCATATGGAGTTTTTATGTAGATTATAAAGCTGTTTCAAATTAATATCCACAACAAGGGGCTCTCAAAGATTACCTACTTTAAAATCCACTTAAATTTTTTTGGGTAAACAAATACTGAGGGTTGGGCCAGTAGTTTTATGAGCTGTGCACTGTTTCAAAATTGTGGCCATTTTCTACCTTTAAATTTTATGCCAACCTGTCAGAAAATGATAATTTCTTACTAAAAATTGTTTGGTACATGCACACCTCAATAGTATTACACTTCATCAACAAGAGCATATTATAATTCTGTGTGACTTCTGAATACGCGAAAACGTCTTTGTGGACCCCCCGTTAACTTCTGTAACTTCTTCCTCCACTTTTTTTATCACCAAATTTCTGTACATAGTATGGAGTCACAGGGAATCACAAAAAGACCAAAGTAAAACCCACAATAAAATCATCAATTACACTATTCATAAAAAGGTAGTGAATTTTATGTAAAATGTAAAAAGTTCACGCTACAGTGATATTTTCTCATGAAAGTAGTGCAGTTATTTAGAATCATCGAACGGGGATTTCCTCATCTCAGACAATTTATTGAAACAAAAGCCAACAACAGTGGTGGGTATAACCCACAAAAATGTCAATGTCTCAATAACTTATGTGACTCTCAGGTCATTGAGGTTCTGGGGTACAGAGTTACGAGCCTCTACACAGCGACTCAGCTTATCCTAGAGGTTTTCTATGGGTTTAAGGTCTGGAGAAAGTGCCGGACGCCCCATCTAAAGTGCTCCAATCTCCAGCAGCCGTTCCCTAATGATCCGACCTCGATGAACTGTGAACTGGAGCGTTGTGGTCCATGAAGATGAAATTAGGCCTGTGTTTTTCATGCAGAGCCACAATGCCTGGATTTTAGCATCATCCTGAAATTTCACCTGAAAGCCAAATATCCCTTTTTTTTTGTGAGTAGTCTAAATAGCACAGCTTAAATTACTTCTTATATTACTGTTATTCTTGAGCTGGCCATGCACATTAGATGGCTGTCAGCCGAACAATGCTTCACCTGATCCTTCGGAGGAGAGCCATTGCTGCCAACATTCCCATATCCAAAAGCACTCGGTCAATTGAGTGCTAGTGTGTTCTTTATGAGAAAGCTGCCTCTAACTTGTTGGCCAGCAGCTTATCTGTATCATAAAAAATAGAATTAGCAGTCTAAAATCGAATATATCTGATTTACATCTCTCCTGATCAACAGTCAGCTGGTGCCCCATACCCTATAGACCTTAGGCCGAACCGTCTATCGGCGGGTTCAGCTGACATTAATCTAATGTGTATGGGAGCCTTTAGCATTATCACAATTAGATAAATGCATACATAAATGTTAAAGGAGGTGGCCTGGCCATGGAGGGATAGAGAAGTGCTTTGCATCAGCTCCTCAGCCGGCGCGGGGAAATAGCATGCCAGAGAAACACTTCAGGACTCCCAAAGACACGAATGGGCAATAGAAGAAAGAAGGAGGACCCCCAGCTCACATCAGCCTGCTCAAGTACCCCAGACCAGAGCATTCGGCGGTACATGGTGCGGACAGCGCCAGCAGGGCCCGCTCCCACAATGGCCGACTCTGCAATGAATACCAGAAGCAGCCGCGCGTCCTGCAGAGAGATGGCGGCGGCTGCAGAGAAGGAGGAAGCTGCACAGGAGACGCGGGCGGCGGAGGCAACGGAGACAGTGGAGGCAGCTCGGGGAGCGGTGAGTGCAGGCCAGCCCAGGGACAATGGGGTAAACGGGGCGGCCGCGCTGGAGGCCCAAAATGGCGCTGAGACGCCGGAGCCCAGCAGACAGAAAAGTAGTGGGGGAGGGCACCGAGCAATGCCCGAGGAGAAGCGGTCAGAGAGTGCAGGAGAAGATGGTACTACAGAAGGGTACAGAACAGAGCATACAGCAGGCACCCAAGCCCAGACACAGATTCTACTGCAGCCAAATAAAATGACAGCTACCTTCTCAGCTCCTGGTAAAACCCCAAACACTGACATGCCACAAACCACCAGTCAGGAAGGGGTGCAAGTGGACCAAGATATCAGCCAGCTATGGCGGACCAGGGGGGAGCTGAGTTCCCATATTAAAAACATCCCCACAAAAAAGGACATGGAGCAGTATATATCCAGACTGGAGAATTCATATAAGGCTGAACTCTCTGGACTCAAAGATGAAGTACAACAGTTGGGAGAAAGAGTCACAACAGCAGAATCCACAGTCCAGGCTCTGGCAGTAAAGGCAACAGAACAGGAGGCTGGATATGCATCTCATAATATACAGCTTCAGTATTTGGCAGAAATGCTAGACGATGCTGAAAACAGAAACCGGCGTAATATTATTAGAGTACGCGGCATTCCTGAGACGGTGGAGCATACAGCCTTAGATGAGACTTTATGCCACATTTTCAATGACATACTGCAAGTACCCATAGATTCTCCTCTGGAGCTAGACAGGGCTCATAGAGCACTGGGCCCTAAAGCAATGGATCCAGAGTTTCCCAGAGACGTCATATGTAAAGTGCACAAGTATAAGTTGAAAGATAACATCATGGCCCAAGCAAGGAAACTTGACAATATCTCTTTTAAAGGACAAAAGATCCTAATTCTACCTGACCTGTCCAAGTGGACTCTCCAGAAGAGAAAGGCTCTGAGACCCTTATTGGACATATTACGCCAACGGAACATACAGTACACTTGGGGCTTCCCATTCCGCCTGAGAGTCCGGAGGGCAGGAAGGATGCACGTCCTCAGTCACCCAGGGGGCATACCTGCGTTCACCGCAGCCCTCCAAATCCCATCAGTGACTATTCGGGACTGGCCATTTCTGCCTCCGGGGGCCCCCGGAGTGGATCCACTTAGAGAAGCTCCTCAGAGGAGACGAAGAGAGGCGCCTATGGATCTCGGCTGAATATGGAGTCTCAATGGGCGGGAAAAGAGACTTTGAATTGTCCTAAAGACAGCATACAAATAGGACAATATAGTGGAAATCTGGAAGATGGCTCATTGTTATAGTTATAGTTAAAGTCAAATTGAAAAAAGGGGTTCTGATATGAAAGAGGAATAATATCAGGAAATTGTTTATGATCCAGTATGGAGGTGTCAGAGAGGTATATGGAATAGAGACATAGTAATACATGTTGGACCAAGTCACAATTCATTTATGGATTAACATAGTTAATATACAGTTAATACAGTTGGGAAATATATGTTCAGATAGATGATGCAGACCTGCGCCGGCAGGGAGCAACTCTCCCTGGAAAGTCTACCGCACTCGAGGGGGTGCTATACCGTGCTAGACAAGGTATAGTTAGATACAGTCTCCCCCAACAAAGTAGGTGGGTTGGAACACTAGGATATAGTTGCTGGTTCTCTAGTCCAATACCACCTTCCCATACTTGGGAACAAATTTTTTTTTTTTTTCTGGTTTTCTATTATTCTTCTTCATTTCTATTTCAACTTACTATTCCTTCCTTTATTTCTGGGCTTCCCTATATCCTTTACTATAAATCTCTCAAAAATCTCACTTGATTTAACCCCTCGCTGATAATTTCCCCGTCCATTCGTGTCCTTCCTTTGTTTGTCTAACGGCTAAAAATAGACATGGCGGAACTAAAATTTGGATCTTTCAACACAAAGGGCTTTAATACGCCACAAAAAAGGACCCAAATATTAGCTGAAATGCACAAACAGAAAGTCCACATATTGCTCCTTCAAGAAACACATTTTAAAGTGGGACATGTCCCAAACTTGAGAGACCGCAACTATATATCATGGTTCCACAGCGCCAACGCTGAATCTCGGTCAAGGGGGGTATCGCTGGCCATACACAGAAATCTGCCTCATTCTATTCTAGACACGAAACAGGACGCAGAAGGCAGATACATTATAGTTAAACTACTGATATATGACACAGTGTATACGGTGGCAGGATGGTATGCCCCTAATACGGGACAGACACAGACATGCAAGGCCTTCCTAAAGGTTCTATCCGAGTTCGCAGAGGGAATAATGATTCTGGGGGGAGATTTTAATTTGTCTTTGAATCCCCTAGTAGATACCTCGGCTGGAAGGAGCAACATTTCCACAAAAAGATTGACATCTCTGAAGCGAGACATACATCAGATGCACCTTAATGACGTGTGGCGCAGCATGCATCCTATGGGTAGGGATTATACCTTTTATTCCACCTCTCATGATTCGTATAGCCGCATAGATATGTTTTTAGTGAGTCAATGTGTTTTGGCTTGGAGACCGAATCCCACGATTGGTAGTATAGTTTGGTCCGATCACGCCCCTGTCTTTTTGGCCTTTGCTCCCCCGGATGGAAGGAAACGGGAGTAGACATGGAGACTCAACGATAACTTGCTCAAAGATGTAATTTGTATGACTGACATCAGGGAGACGGTTGGGGTCTTCATGTCCTCTCACGAAACGGACCCCACTTCGATGCCTCTGCAGTGGGAGGCGTTCAAGTGTGTCATAAGAGGGGTGCTGATAAAGTATGGGGCGCGTACCAAAAAAATAAGGAATATCCGCATAAAAGAATTGTTAGATAGGATTCATAAGTTGGAAACAGCACATAAAAATAAACAGTTGAGGGGAACACTAGCAGAACTCACAAAATGCAGAGAGGAACTAAGGACAGTGCTGAATGAAAGATTTCTCAGATACCGGAACCATTATAAACGCTTCCTCTATCAGCATTCTAATAAATGCGGCAGATCCCTGTCCAACCTTTTACATCCCCGCAATCTTACAACATTTATACCTAGCCTGCGGAGACGGGGAGGAGGGGAAGCGAGCAATCCGAGGCGGTCTTGGAAGAATTGAGGGGCTTCTACTCGGAATTGTATAACATTCAAGGGAGGTTCTCTGACATGTCGTCACAAGCATTGACTGAGCGCATTGAGGGATACATGATGGACACGGCTTTGCCAACTCTGAAAAATGAGGAAGTGCAACAATTGGAAAACCGGTTCTCAGAGGAGGAAGTGGGAGAGGCAATTAGGAATACCCCAAAGGGGAAGAGTCCGGGCCCGGATGGATTTTCTCCTACATTTTATAAAACATTTGGGGAGTTGCTTACCCCATTTCTGACTAAGGTCTTCAATGCAATCTCAGAGGAGACTCCCTTTGCGGCTCAGTCACTGGAGGCACATGTCACGATCCTTCCGAAACCTGGCAAAGACCCCATGATAGTGTCTAATTACAGACCAATATCTTTACTCAATGTAGATATAAAGTTATACTCCAAGATCCTAGCTAACAGGCTGGCTCCCCTTCTCCCCTCCATCATTGATACGGATCAAGTAGGATTCATACAGGGTAGGGAGGCGCGAGACAATGTCAACAAAACTTTGCTGCTTATAGCGCACGCCAAAAGCACGAATCAGCCCCTGGGAATACTATCAGTAGACGCAGAAAAAGCGTTTGATCGAGTACAGTGGGATTTATTGAGGGCGGCTTTAAAACAAATAGGGATAGGCCCTGGCTTTTTGAATAAAGTATTGGCACTTTATACTTGTCCATCAGCAAGGATAAAGGCAAATGGCTTCTTATCACAGCCTATACAAATCAGAAATGGAACAAGGCAGGGGTGCCCTCTTTCTCCGCTATTATATGTAATTACAATGGAACATCTTGCCAACGCAATCAGGAGAAATCCCAGTGTGCACGGTATAGATGTAGGGGGGAAAACATACAAGACGGCATTATATGCGGATGACTTGTTGATATACGTGTCTCAGCCACACATATCTTTCCCCTCTTTGATAGTGGAGTTCGAGAGATTTGGGGATTTAAGTAATTTCAAAGTTAACGGTTCAAAAACAGAAGATTTAAATGTCACACTGCAGTCCCAAGAGGTTTCATTAGCTCAAAGTAACTTCCCATTTAAATGGCAATCCCAGACTCTGAAATATCTAGGCATCAATGTCCCGGCAGATTTGGAATTATTGTATTCCAAGAACTATTTACCGCTATTGACACGAACAATTAAAGAGCTTAGGTCATATCATAAAAAACCCTTGTCCTGGTTTGGCCGTATAAACACATTTAAAATGGATATCCTTCCACAGTTTTTATATATATTTCAGGCAGTCCCGCTTCTTCCCCCTACCGGGTTTTTTCGGACACTCAGGTCTGCTCTAAATCAATTTATATGGGGTCACTCTAGAGCTAGAATAAAATACCACACACTTACTAGACATATTACTGCAGGGGGCGCAGGACTCCCAGATGTGTGCAGATATCATCGGGCGGCACTGATGGTCCGAATGTTTGACTGGCATTTTAACGACCAGAATAAGAAATGGGTCAAACTTGAACAGGAAAGCTCATCAATTCCACTAAAGTATCTACCATGGGTTGGGTCCAGGGAGGGGGTGAGATCGGTTACGGCGAGTCTTTTTATTAAGGCTACACTGAGGACATGGGATCAGGTTAAACAGAATGGCGGATTGGTGGGCTGCCCTTTTCTCCTTGCTCCTATTATATCCAATCCAGAATTCCCTCCGGGAGTCGGTCGGACTAAATTTCTAAGATGGAGAGCACAACAGGATGGTAGGATATATCATACCCTTAGGGGGTCTAAATTAAGATCCTTTGAGGATATGCAAAATATGGAACCTCCCCAGACATTATCCTGGATAGAATATAGACAACTCTATTCATTCGTTAACTCTAAGACACAAGGAATGGATGGAATATCAGAGGGCTTGGCCCTACCCTTTGAAAAATTATTTATGCAGGACACTATACCCACACATTTGATGTCACTTATATATAAGAGGATTGGACAGGCAGATCCCTCTGCGGGCTCGGATCCCTCATACATGACCAAGTGGGAGGAAGAAATGGAAACGACATTCACAGATGCAGAAAAACAGAAAGCTTACATATTTACACATAAAATGTCGATTGCAGGGTACACCAAGGAGAAAAATTATAAGATCCTAACAAGATGGTATCAGTACCCGGTGAGGCTTCACAGAATTTTTCCTTCTGTTTCCGAGATGTGCTGGCGATGTGGAACAATAAAGGGTACAATGATTCATATATGGTGGGACTGTGATAAAATTAAGCCATTTTGGGAGGCAATTTTTCAAATATACACAAAAATAACAGGAAAGGGAACACCTCAGACCCCACAAATAGCCTTGTTGTCAATGCTTCCCGGCTCAATTAAAGCCCAAAAGGGGGATATACTGCGGTTTTGTCTGGCGGCAGCAAAAGCAGTGATTCCAAGACATTGGAGAACACAGGAAGCCCCGTCCATGAGGGAATGGACACAGGAATTTGAACACATTCATCATATGGAGGAATTAGTGGCAGAGGCAGAGGGACACACTGAAAGATACCTGAGAATTTGGACGCCATGGATAATATTTAAAAGTTCAGACGATTACCATGCGTTATTTTGAAGGCTCAGTAGGTGCAGTACGAGCAGAGATAGTAGAAGGGCTACAACAGGACTCGTTTGTGGCTCCCCCCCTCCCTCCCAACCCTTAAAAGGTCCCCCCCTTATCCCTCCTTGTTTCTTCAGCTTTCTTTTCTATTTCATGCATGTCTATTTATTTCTCTTCTTTGCTCATTTCTTAAGGTTTTTTATTATTTCTTTTAAACTCACTAATAAAGATATAACGAGTAGAGCTAGGCCACGGTTCAAGGTTATACGGGAAGTTTAGTTAACAAACTCTCACCAATGAAGAAAGGAACAGTTGGATATGAGGAATGTATTATAAAATATGTAAGACATGATAGGTCTTTTTTTTTTTTTTTTTTTCACTCATTAAATAAGCAGACAGCAGTCTTGAGCCTGTGAGACAGAAAGGGAGGAACGTAAGATCTGAAACAGTGTTGGAATGATTCTAAGTCATAAGTGGAAATATAATATAGAAATGTTATTCAAAATGTGGTATCATATGCAATGATCTTTCTATAATCTTGGTTGTTTGTTTGTATGTTTTTTCTATGCTTCTTTATTTTTCTCTTCTACTCAATAAAGAAAGATTATACATAAATGTTAAAGGAAACTTGTCAGGTGTAATAATGATAATTAATTGTAGAATTATAGCATTAATCTAAAGGTTAATAACATTATGGAGGTGCCTGGCTGCAATACTGAAAGGCGCTCGGTAGAAATTGAATTTTATTTCACCTGGATGCCGTCGGATCTCTGTGATGCAGGTGTGTTTGGATCGATTATAGTCACCGCTCACAGTACTGAGATTGGCGGCTGTGACCATGCCCCATTACTGACTGACAGCTGGCTCTGTACTGAAGCATTGCTGAGCCAGCTGCCAGTCAGTGTCGTTGTGTAGTCATAGCCATCGCTCTCAGTTCTGTGAGCTGTGACTGCTATTGCTCCAGGCACACCTGCATGACTGAAAGCTGGCAGCTCCCAGAAGAAATAAAGTTAATTTTCTCCTGGGTTCAGCACTTTTAGTACTGCGGCTGGTCACCTTCATAAAGCTATTAACCTTTACAATTAACCCTATTGTTACAGTATAACTGTAATATCAGATCTGAAAAGTTCCCTTTAACCAATAAATATGTATTAAGTATAAGGGTTCGCAACACAACACTAACTAATTACGGGGCTCCCATAGAGATGAATGAGGTCTTCACTGAATCTTTGCTTACAACTTCATAAAGAGGTGAATGTAGGTCCATATGACAAAAAAAAAAAGTTTCCAGCTCCATCACATGCTGTATTATGGAGATTTTGTCTCTAAACTACAAAATCCAGATATAACACAAGAAATATGACCCAAGAAGTCTGATCAACTCCCTCTGCCATGGTACAAGCTAACCAATGGTTCTCAATGTACATGTGGCCACAAATAAAGGGAAGACATGATTACTATCAGTGTGACATAACATGATGCTTTAAAGAATTGATAACTTTTCTTTACCAGAGATCAGAAAATAACCAGCCAACAGTGAAAATCCCATTTTCTATGTCTCTGCACAGTTGAGCAGTGTTGTTTCTATCTATTCAATCTCTTGCATTATCAACCAAGAGCCAATGAAGACTGCAACTGTGATTTTCACTTCTCTTCTGATGTCTAACAGCAGTTGTTGTGATAACTTTACAGTTTCTGGCAACTGGTGACCAAAATCCATATCTTAGGAATTGTTTATGGTCTTATTTTATAACTTTTTGCATATTGCATTTGCTCTTTTTTTCTCTTTTTGTTGGTGATTTGTGACTGTTTTTCATAAGTGTCTAATTCTTGTTCTAATTTTCACTTTATTTAAAATCTACTTTATATGTGTTCGCCTGTTTTATTTTAGATTTGCTATTTTGGGTGGAATTTGAGGTTTCCAGATGTTTTCGGCTGATTCATCATTTTTGATTTTTTAAAAAGCCACAATTTATTACAAATGTACTCCAGTCTCTGCCTGGAGATAATTTATGTACACTTGTCATTTTGGCATATATTTTAGGCTATTTTGTGAATTTTTTTTTTTTTTTTTACTTTGTCCCAAATTCATGGACCATGTGCATTATTTTGAAGGATTTCGCAGAAAAATTGCCAACAAATACTAAAAGACAAAATGAGAAAAAAAAATACTGCAAATGATTGAATTGATGCAATATTCTACAGGCATTCATATTTGTATGTTTCTCCATTATCAGTCACGTAGTGTCAATAAAATTGGGTCATTTCAATGTATTTCATGGGGATTTTCACTTTTTTGGATTCCTGCAGTGTGTCACACCTAAATTACACCCAATACACAAAGCTGATATCACTGCAAATATCAGATGTGAGATTTTCCTCTTGTGACTCGGAGAATTATCTCTACCAAAAGCAGCTGAAACATATAGGCAGCCGAAGCCGCCAAGAAAAACTCATTCTTTTTCATTGCAAACAAAAGAAAAAACAAAAGAAGAAAGTGGTGGAATCCCCGCTAACTGCTCACCATGCAAGAAGATACACATTGCTAAGATGACATCAACCACAGATACCTTTTTGCACCATTTTTTTCATTATTACTTTAGGAGTGGGAAACAATTTTCAAAATCTCGATACAGGTTTCATTTTAACACCTTTCAAGGGGTTGTACACAGTTATAATGTTTAGAACTCTTAATGCTCGCTCAATTTGTGGATCTGAGCTCAAGACAGGAAAGTGTTTCCTGTGTTAAGTGACTAGTGCCTCACTTTAATAACTGAGTCAGACCGATTCTTTCTCTATTAAGCGGAAATAAGAAAGCCGCGGAGACACCATCACGTGTTTCTCAACGCTGGCAGGAAACTAGCCAGATCTTTCACCGGGAAGGAACAACCACGGGAAGGGCAGTCTCCAGTCAAGGAGACCACCTATACCAAACATGGTATCCATCCACAGACAGCCGTTTCGGGGTATTTGCCCCTCATCAGTGTGGAGTAGGAATCTGGCTAGTGGGGGCAATGCCTAGTAAAAGACTACTTAAGCAAGCATTGTTGACCTTAGGGAGATCAACATATCCACTGCGGAGACACCATCACATGTTTCTCAACGCAGTGATTCTAGAGCATTGCCCCCTGGGAAGTATGCAAATAAGAAAGCCGCGGAGACACCATCACGTGTTTCTCAACGCTGGCAGGAAACTAGCCAGATATTTCACCGGGAAGGAACAACCACGGGAAGGGCAGTCTCCAGTCAAGGAGACCACCTATACCAAACATGGTATCCATCCACAGACAGCCGTTTCGGGGTATTTGCCCCTCATCAGTGTGGAGTAGGAATCTGGCTAGTCCATTAAGCGGAAGGGGCAGAAAAATAGGGCACACTTAGCTGTTCAAATAATCAAACCTACTCAACATATGGCACTGGGGTCGTATCAAGGACAGGACTGTAAGTGGACATGCCAAGATCAAAAATATAGTTTAAAACATCTTTAAATGATACTAATGTACAATCTAGGGTGGAGACAAAAAAATTCCCTGAATCTAAAGCTCTATTACAGATCAATGAACAGTCCAGACCGTAGTTCCCCGAAAATAAGATCTAACCCGAAAATAAGCCTTTTCAGGATTTTTCTGCCATTTTGGAGTATGCTTATAATATAAGCCCTACTCCAAAAACAAGCCCTAGTTGGGTACCATATTATAATAGTATCCTGAAATAAGGCTTGGGCAGCCCTTTCAGGATCTGTAACATTTATTGGTGTATGTTGCACCTCTGTGTTGCTGTAGGCTCCGGAAGTTTATAGTCACATGTTGACCAGTTAATGGAAAATGAATATTCACCTCTTCCCCACCCACCCCTCTGCGCCAGCATCAGTGATTGGCATGTGTGTTAATGGCAAATGAACATTCATGCCTTTCACCTGCCCATAATTCCTCCCACCTATCTGTGCTGGCATCAGTGGTTGGAACATATTAATGGCAAATGAATATTCACCCCCTTCCCCCTCCCATATTCCTGCCCACCCTGCAGCACAATAAGTGGATTGGCCAGAGGCTCTCCTCACCTGAGCGTAACAGCTGAAAAGAAATACATGCTGACATGCTAGGGTCAGAAGAGCCGCCGGACAGTCTGAGCATTGTGATGTGATCTATGGACAGTAATTCGGAGGTACGACTGAATAATTTATGTCGTCTCAGATGGGTGGGCAGGATTGTGGGAGAGGGAAGGGGATGAATATTCATTTGCAATTGACACGTTTCAATCACTGACGCTGACACAGAGGGGTGGGCATGATCATGGGCAGTAGGAGAGGGTGAATTTTAATTTCCATCAACACACGTTCCAATCACTGAAACCTGCACAAAGGGGTGGGTGGTGGAAGGGGGTGAATATTCATTTTTCATTATTGGTTATTGGGTGACTTAATCACTGACGACAATACAAAATATAAGACATCTCCTGAAAATAAGCCCTAGCTCAACTGTTGGAGTCTAAAATAATATAAGACCCTGTCTTATTTTTGGGAAAGCAAGGTAGCTACAGGTAGCTACAGATAAATGAATGGTCCATAAAGTACCGCAGATCAGTGAACATTTTATAAAGTGCTACAGATCTGTATTATGTCACTGATCTTTCTTTCTCTAGAACTCCATACCTTGTACAGATCTGTTATAAAACTATAGATATGCCATAAACTGATTCCTTTCGTTGCTGCACCTGCTTCATTCAATCTGTGCTTTTCAGAATCAACATATAGCAACTTACATGCAATCTTATATGAATAAATAAGCCAAGTATCAGCTCAAATCAATTAAAAATCCATGGCTTTCATGTGTTTTCACTGTAATTGAATGAAGCATACACTGAGTTTAAGAATAGAGAAATGGATCTGAAAACCAGGGCTGTGAATAATTCCTTAAAGGAAGTTCCTTTTTTAAAAAATGTGCCTAAGAGCACAAACAGAGGGAAAGTTGCTACCTACATGCCTGCTGTGCCTGGTGGTGCCGTTCTTTGCAAGCACAGAGCAGTCACTAACTGCTCCGACCGACGAAACAATGGCCTCGTCAACAGAGCGAAGGCTTCTTTTCCCCTTTGCTCTGTAAACGAAACGGGACAGTTGATGTCATGCTGATTGATAGCCAGGTCTCCGCTGCCTAACTGGGGGAGCTGGCTGTCAATCATCATGATGTTGGCTGTCCTACCCCGTCTTTAGAGCAGATGAGAAGCCGCTGTTCTGTTGTCTCGATGTCAGCAGAAGCAGCTAAATCGCTGACAGAAGTGTTCTGTGTCAGTGAAGAACGGTGTTGGGCACAACGGTCAAATAGGTAGCAACTGCCTACAAGAGATGAGTGTATCTTTGGAAGATCGGTCGGCAGGTACAGTTGAACCTTAAATAAATTCAGTTTTGACCCCGACTTGATCCGAACCTCAATGAAAGTCTGTAATTGGGCAGTTCGTGGATCCAGCCACATGTTGCCAGCCATAAGCAGAGCACTTCCGGTGGAGGGAGGGTGGTTTTTTTTCAAATTTTTCTTTTTGTGTGTGCAAATGTAACGGGGTGCCAGGGGCGCCTCTGGGCTTGTAGTCGTGGCCCCTTCTGTCAGGCTTACCCCTGGCTCCGCCGTCACTATCGGGACGGGAGATGTCTTGGTGGGGCAGAGTGTGGTGGTGCAGATGTCGTCCGACGTATAAACACTCTCCAGGCATGGTTCGATGCAAATAAAAGACATTCTTTATTTCACAACTCTTTCCAAAAACCGGCAGTTACAGATGACTTCACGTTCTTTTCTTAGCTGGGGAAAGCCTGCCCTGACGTCTCCTCCAGTGGGGATGTGCCCGGCTACTCTACTTCACCTGGCTCCCACTTATGGCTACCCACAGCCCGGACCCACACCGGGACTGCTTCGCACTATGAGGTTCCGCCCGCTCCTTTTCTCTCCGGCTTCCCTGTTCTTCCAGCTCCCTTCTTTCTTTCTTTCTTTCTGCCCACTCAGCTCCACACTCTGCCCCTGGCTGTTTCTTCTCTCCCGTCCCGGACACAACTGCCTTCAGCACACACTTCCTTTCCCCCTAAGCTGCCGGCTCCTCCTCCCTCCTGTACAGTTTCTATGGGGACAGCATTAACCACTTCAGAGAAAACCTGTGCTTCCTTGTAAGGGGTCTGCCCACCCCTTACATACCTCCCCTCTTTAAGCCTAAGCCTCCCGGCAAGGCACAAATCTAAAATCACATTTTAAAACTAAACAAAGTCATTTTAATGAAACTGCGAACATGTTCACCTGAGGGCACCCGCAAGGCCACACCAGTCCAGCGCCCGGAGTTCCTCCTGGAAGCTCCCGGTCTTAGTCGTGCCCGGAGGCTGTCGGCAGGCACTCCCGGTCTTAGTGGAGTTTCTGCCCGGAGGCTTTTGCAGCACTCCCGGTCTTAGACGTTAGCTGGCAGGAACACAACTCGGCAAAAATCTTCTGAACGACGCGGAGGGAGCCCCTGGCTCAGTCCAGCATCAGGCTCTCTTCCGGGCTCAGCAACTTGAACGGTTACAAACAACACACCTTCTTCTGGCTCAAAACAACGCCGGTGTTGAACAAAAACAGGCCCGCCATCTTCCGGTCTTGAAAAGTCACTCCGGATGATATGCACGTTGCCATTCGGCTCGTTGGGCCTGCACGTACTCCGACAGGGACTGTCCGGGCAACCGGCGCAGCCTCCGGAAGGGCTCGTAGTTGGTGGGTTGCTCCAACATCTCAGGTGGGAGAGTTCAGCTAGCACCGGTCTTTGCTGCGACCGCCGCCGGTATTGGCATTCCTCCCACTCGATTTCCTGTTACCACTGTGTGGCCTCTTGTGTAGTGGGCCGCTCCGGTCCTCCTGGCACAGCCGGTAGGTTAAGGGTGGGTCCTTCCGCAGCCGCAGTCTGCTTCGGGCGTCCTCTGCCCAGGCTAGTCGCTACTAGTGCGGCTACCGCAGCTTGCTGTCTTCCTGGAGTCTCCATCTTGCTCGGAGTCAGCGTTTCTGGTAATGGCGTCGGGGTCAGTGGAGATGCTGGAGGAAGTGGAGGTGGGCTTACTTTTCCCGCTCTTGGGTATACTCCACCCCCAGTCTCACACATCAGGTCGACCCCTACGCGGCGGTTCTTCTTTTTCTCTGGAACACCGCCCACTTCACATATCTTCCTTCGTGCCCTGGGACCGGCACCTCCCCTCTTTGGGCGGAGTACTCCGAACTTCTTTTTCGGCACCGGCTAGCCCCAGGCTCTTCTTTTGGCGCCAATTCTGCGCGCGCTTTCTGTGTCTTCACAGACAACGGCCATCTTGCCGCCATCTTGTGCCCGGTCCAACGCCTTAGGCACTTCTTCCTCTTCCCACCATGGGATCGGGACTCTTTTCCAATAATCTGGATCCAGTGTCCTCGGCATCACTTGATCTCCTTCTTCTTGGAGCGGGACCCCTTGCATATGATCCGGATCCTGCCGACTACGCCAAATGTAACGGGGTGCCAGGGGCGCCTCTGGGCTTGTAGTCGTGGCCCCTTCTGTCAGGCTTACCCCTGGCTCCGCCGTCACTATCGGGATGGGAGATGTCTTGGTGGGGCAGAGTGTGGTGGTGCAGATGTCGTCCGACGTATAAACACTCTCCAGGCATGGTTCGATGCAAATAAAAGACATTCTTTATTTCACAACTCTTTCCAAAAACCGGCAGTTACAGATGACTTCACGTTCTTTTCTTAGATGGGGAAAGCCTGCCCTGACGTCTCCTCCAGTGGGGATGTGCCCGGCTACTCTACTTCACCTGGCTCCCACTTATGGCTACCCACAGCCCGGACCCACACCGGGACTGCTTCGCACTATGAGGTTCCGCCCGCTCCTTTTCTCTCCGGCTTCCCTGTTCTTCCAGCTCCCTTCTTTCTTTCTTTCTTTCTGCCCACTCAGCTCCACACTCTGCCCCTGGCTGTTTCTTCTCTCCCGTCCCGGACACAACTGCCTTCAGCACACACTTCCTTTCCTCCTAAGCTGCCGGCTCCTCCTCCCACCTGTACAGTTTCTATGGGGACAGCATTAACCACTTTAGAGAAAACCTGTGCTTCCTTGTAAGGGGTCTGCCCACCCCTTACACACACTACATCTGATCATGCTGTTGTTACCCCAGTGAAAGCCGCTCAAACACTACACTCGCCTCGCAGGGCTGAGCATCAATCATACTCAAGCACAGTGCTGCTCGCTTGAATGGTTTGCACTCGTAACTAACTCGAACTTCAAACCCGAACTTTGTTTTTTGGTAGTCTGTTTCTGAACCCGAACTCCAAACATCGAACCTCAGGTTCGCTCATCCCTATTTTTTTTTTTTAATAGTCCTGGATACACCCTTTAATTTATTTTTTTTTTTTAAATGAACAGCACAGGGATGAGAAATATTGCCAAGTAGAGATGAGCAAAACATTTGCAGTACCCAGTTTCGACCTTTGGCACAAACCATTGAAGTCAGACTTTACTTCTGCAGCCGACATACTTGTCCTGTCATACTTGTCCTCTTGGCCGCCTCAGTCACTGATGTGACATCACAACTAAGCACAGGACAGAGGTGGGAGCAGGGCATTGCCAATATTTTTGCTCATACAGTATCTGTTTCCATGTGAATGTACCCTAAATGTTCATTTTTATCCTTCAATGGTGGGTTTCGCTTTTACCAAATATATGTGGTTTTTAAACCATGAAAGAGGTAGTATTATAGAGTAGGACCCCATACAATGAGGTTGCCGAGACGTGGCTACTGGGCAGGTATGAGAATGACCATTCTGATATGCAAAACACGTCCAAAAATATTTAGAATTTTTTTGGTTGTTTTACCTAAATGTTCATTGTAGAATTTTTTTATGATTGTAGACATGTCTGAAAGCATGCCATATGATGAAGATTGTCTCCATAAAGGATTTGTTATTGGATCTAAACTAAATGAAGGATTGTGGTCAATCAATTATCAGAACTGAGGGTAGAGGAATAGACTACAGACACATAGACGTGTGATCAATACCGTCTGGAGGAGATTCCCAGTCTATCATATCCAATTTGCTACAAATTATGTGACTAGAATGAGTTTCATTCAGCAGACCCTGTAATCTGATTTAAAGACTGGAAGGTCTCCTAAATTCTGTTCCAGCACTATTAACCAATGCACAGACCATTCCAAGACGTAGCTCTGAGTAATAAAACCTTTCCGTTTCAATAACGCAGTGGAACCATTATTCCTCAGAGCCTTATAATGGCTCAATATTAATAATGTAGGTAAAATTCTACAGTATCAAATATTACGGTTCAGCATCGCTGATTAATAGTGACTCATTTCATCCCACTCAGCTCAACCTTTTTTAGATCAGGATCTTAAAGGGAAATGCCGACCCTTCTCCAGGCACCATGTTATAGAGTAGGGCGAGCCAAGTAAATTGATATATAGTTTTATGAATAAAGCTATGGTATAAGCCGTGTTGTAATCATCTATGACTCTGTTCTGATTTTTGGTCCAGTGGGCAGTCCTATTAGTGACTGACAGCTTTCTTTGTATAAGAGTGTAGACAGAAACAGCTGTCAATCACTAATAGGACCGCCCATTGGACCAAAAATCCAAAATATGAATAAAACACACATTATACTGAATCTTTTCTTGCAAAACTATATATTAATCTATTGTCTTGTCTTGCTCAAAAACATGGGTCCTGGAGGTTGGACTGCATTTTTATAGTGACAATTTCACTTTAAAACTTTATTTTATATATTTTTTGGGGGGGCTAAAAACAAGAAAAAGCTTTATTAGGGTGTCCTTCAGAGTCAGTATATTTTGCTTTACACAAGTGATAGACTACTTAAGGCCCCGTCACACACAGAGATAAATCTTTGGCAGATCTGTGGTTGCAGTGAAATCATGGACATATTGTTCCATTTGTACACAGCCACAAACCTGGCACTGATTGTCCACAATTTCACTGCAACCACAGATCTGCCAAAGATTTATCTGTGAGTAACAGGGCCTATAGTCTATGCTAGAGACAAATGCTCATTACTGACAATTATATTAATGGCAAGTCATGCCAAGGGTTATAAAGAAACGAAGGTAGTAAATTAGCATTGCAGCAGATGGTACCATTGGGGCACTGTGATTAACACAGTATATGAACTGGGTGAGGCACAATTAAATTGCACAAAAAATGAGGGCACTGTATGAAGCTATCGTGGAAGCATGGATGTAAAAGGTTATTTTGTAAATGCAATAGTGTAATGGGATTGAGGTTGTATGTCATTATTACTTGTAAACTTTTTGACTGTTATTTGGGCAGTTGTGGGCATTTGTCACGCTAGGTATGGGAAGTACCAAGCAAATGGTGAAAGGGAAGAAAAGGGAAACCCTGTGTCTAGGGAAAGGGAAGATGATGACCCTTGACCAAACCTACTGCTGGTCCATGGGATCCCTCACCACCATAGATAGGTTGCACACCTATGTGCTGAGCCAGATACCTGACCCTAAGTATCCCTAGTGCTGGGCCCTAAATAGGGAACGGATAGGATGAGCTTTTCGTCTACCCCACTAAACATTATAGATGACACAAGGAGGACATAAAAGGGGAAAATGCATGAACTATTTATCCACAGATGACACAGGCAGGAGTTCAGCAAAGTCTTCAGCAACAATACCACAGAGGAGTACAAGCCACCTGCTTGCAACCAAGGCTTGAATGAACTGAAAATATCACCAGCAGCAGTCTATTGAAGGAAGGGGTATTTAAGCACTAAAATAATGCAGATGATCAGCAGCCGGGTGGAAGGCAAGCTCCTGCTGGGTCCAAAAGGGGGAGAGATGAATCCAGCAGGAAAGCTACCTATACCAATGACTACTGACAACAGGAACAATGGAAAGTCAGGGAGCATTCTGTGCAGCCAAACGCTGTGACCTTCTATGGCCAGAAACCACATGATTGTCTGTCACCCGTGACAGCATTATTATTTAGAAACGCTATAATTATTACTATCTGAGCACAGTGAAACCAGGTAAGATGAGTAGCCACTGCTTTGAGTTTCCTTTTCACATGCATGGGAAAGGGAAACAAAAATGTCCTTATTTGTGCCAACTATTGGAAGGCATGTCCTAAGTGTGTGCTGTGTTATAGCTGCATATCTGAAAAAGAAAGGGGGCTCCAGAGTCAAAAACATCCATGAGCCCAGGGTAGATTTCTAGGTAAAAAACAGCAAAAGTCTGATCTGGTTTAAAGAAAGCTTGTTTTCTGAGAGTTTAATATAAATTACCTGTTCTTAGAATACATCGTAAGAGGGGGCACAAATTCTGGCACCCCCACAGATCAGCTAAAGGAAAGGGCAGGAGTGTCTCAGCCGCCACAAAGTATTCAAGTGAAATAAAGTGCTGAAGACAACAGCGGCAGTCCCTGCACCGGCCGCGATCACCAACGGGTCTATTGTGCCTGTAGTCTGCAAGAAGCAGGTAAGAGGACACCGCGGGAATAAAGGACAGGTGACAATATTTTTTTGTGGGGCCCTCACTCAAGTATGAGCCAATGGGGGTGTTTTCAGTATAAAAAAATGGGCTGGAAAAACTGAGCTTATACTCGGGTATATACAGTGTGTTGTAGGGGTAAGTGATGACCTACTGCAAAGGGGCCCACTAGAGGCTTCTCCTGTTCTCCTGTGGGCCAGTCCAAGCCTGCATGGCCTGCTTCTGTGACATTTTGCAGAAAGTGACATTAACATTTGAGTAATGGGAATGGGGTGGATTTATATTAAAACACTGTATAACATTTCTTGTATAAGAATTTCAGTCTAGATGTCTGATTTGTGCAATCTTTTATCATCTACCTACTATTCCATTTCATTTCTGGCCTAGAGTACGAAAGCTCAATGAAATCTGTATTCCAAACATGTCAGGTCTGATGCTGCTTGTTATTTTGTTAAATCCCAGCCTTGAAGGGCTATATTTCACACTATAAATGCAGCGTGACCCCGTATTTTGTACATCGTTTCCAGGATATTTTAGGACGTCTTCTTGCAACGTCTATTGACTGTGACAGGGGATTCATACGGTATTATTATCTTTGCACAGCTTGTCGGATGGCGTACGTAACTGGGGTGATCTATAACATTATTGAGGGGTGTACCGGTACAGATTGGGGTCACAGATAGAAAAAAGGTAAGACAGGAAACTTAGCATACCTAGGATAGGGGATCATTAAGCATTATGTCTAGCTCACATAGTACTGTGACCATTAAGGTTATATCTGAGTGCACTAATGCCAAAATAAAAAAAAAATTGTAGAGATATATAGAAAGACTTTAATGCTTGAAATCTGGAGAATCAGAACAAGGATATCCTCAGAGACTGGATGACGTATTGTGAAATCAAAATGGGCTTTTTTGAGCTGACCATAGGTTACAAGTGTACTTACTGCATCCTGCCATTGTGGATCCTCAGGGGATGTTACACTGCTTCCATGATAATTGTTCTACCACAATCATGGTTGGAAATTGGGAAGAGAAAGACTATGATAAGTATTTGTAGAAAAACTGTCAGCTCACCGATTTGCTGTAGCACCATATGTTTCCATCTTGGAGCACCCAGACATGGCAGGAGCAGCCGACATTAATCCAGAAAATGAAGAAACCCAGCACAATCCTGGAAAGTCTGGTTAAAATAATCCTTTTATTTATCCTTTAAAATATTTGATGCAAACAGCTTATGGACACCTCATCCTATAGCAGGCAGACCTACGCATTTCGGCGTTATGATGATGACTAAGGCATAACTCCGAAACACATAGATTAATTCATTTTCTGGAAAGACTATGATAAGACCTCTAGAAATACACCGATGTTTAGTGTGCAGTGATGCTGCAAACCTTTCCTTCACCCACTGCAAAGATTCATTATGCTGCCATAGTCGTTTATTAAGACACACTATTCTATGCTGAATACCCTGTTGACAGCTCCTGGGATACATGATTCCCCAACCCATCCCTAGCTGTACCAAGTTACAGTCATGCCGAGAGTGAGGGGACTCCAGCGAGTGATGTAACACAATGGCAAGCCCAGGGAAACAATATAATGGAAGGCCTTGGCACTTGGGAGAGGGGTCACCTCCTAACAATCACCTGAGGCTGATGCCTGCACTCCCTAACATCCATAGAAAGGTCTTTTTCTCCTGTCCACCGTCACATGCCTTTACCCTCGCTGGCACTGAACTCACCCTAACTAGTGAATGCCAGCGAGATGCTAGTCTAACCACTAGAGTTGAGCGCGGTTCGAGGTTCGAGGTTCTCCAGTTCGCGGCTCGAGTGATTTTGGGGGCTGTTCTAGATAGAACTAGAACTCGAGCTTTTTGCTAAAGCTCGATAGTTCTAGATACGTTCGAGAACGGTTCTAGCAGCAAAAAGACCACCTAATTACTAGCTGGCTTTCCGCTGTAATAGTGTAAGTCACTCTGTGACTCACACTATTATGAAATTTCAGTGTATAGAGTGCGGGAGCAGCGCATTCAGATCACTGCTGTATGGATAATGGCGATCGCCATTTTTTTTTTTCCTTGTCTTCCTTCCCTAAGCGCGCGCGTGTAGTGGGGCGGGCCAGCATGTCAGCCAATCCCAGACACACACACAGCTAAGTGGACTTTTAGCCAGAGAAGCAACGGCATGTGTGATAGGATGTCCATGTCACATGTCCCTGCATTATAAAAACGAGTATCTGCCCGTCCGGACGCCATTATCTCTTCTGCGTCCTTGGTGTCAGTCACCGCCGGCGCAGCGCCTATCTCTGATACTGCTGTGTACGCTCTATACACAGCGCTGTACAGAATAGGGATAGCACTTTCTATCAGTCCTTTTAAGGGCTAATACCGGCAGGGTCAGAGCCATAGGTGACAGATCCGTGAAAACAGAGTTTAACAGCTACACAAGATGACAGCGTCTGTGTAGCTAAGGTCAGGGATTTCCTCGCTGCATTTCCCCATTAGGAGGGATAGAAAAGCAGGCTTCCTTTCCCTACCCAGAGACCCACAACCCTGCCACTGTACCCTCCTGCCCTTTGCACACTCAAACTCATTGTTACTAAGCCATTATACTAGCAAACACTGAGTGAACTTAGTGGCATCCTAAAAGTGGCTGTTGGACTTCTGTATTGTCCCACTAGTGCAAAGATATTTGCAGCACGTCTGCCTACATTGCACACTCAAACTCATTGTTACTAAGCCATTATACTAGCAAACACTGAGTGAACTTAGTGGCATCCTAAAAGTGACTGTTGGACTTCTGTATTGTCCCACTAGTGAAAAGATATTTTCAGCACGTCTGCCTGCATTGCACACTCAAACTCATTGTTACTAAGCCATTATACTAGCAAACACTGAGTGAACTTAGTGGCATCCTAAACGTGGCTGTAGGACTTCTGTATTGTCCCACTAGTGCAAAGATATTTGCAGCACGTCTGCCTGCATTGCACACTCAAACTCATTGTTACTAAGCCATTATACTAGCAAACACTGAGTGAACTTGGTGGCATCCTAAACGTGGCTGTTGGACTTCTGTATTGTCCCACTAGTGCAAAGATATTTGCAGCACGTCTGCCTGCTTTGCACACTCAAACTCATTGTTACTAAGCCATTATACTACCAAACACTGAGGAAACTTAGTGGCATCCTAAACGTGGCTGTTGGACTTCTGTATTGTCCCACTAGTGCAAAGATATTTGCGGCACGTCTGCCTGCATTGCACACCAAACTCATTGTTACTAAGCCATTATACTAGCAAACACTGAGGAAACTTAGTGGCATCCTAAACGTGGCTGTTGGACTTCTGTATTGTCCCAGTAGTGCAAAGATATTTGCAGCACCTCTGCCTGCATTGCACACTCAAACTCATTGTTACTAAGCCATTATACTAGCAAACACTGAGTGAACTTAGTGGCATCCTAAACGTGGCTGTAGGACTTCTGTATTGTCCCACTAGTGCAAAGATATTTGCAGCACGTCTGCCTGCATTGCACACTCAAACTCATTGTTACTAAGCCATTATACTAGCAAACACTGAGTGAACTTGGTGGCATCCTAAACGTGGCTGTTGGACTTCTGTATTGTCCCACTAGTGCAAAGATATTTGCAGCACGTCTGCCTGCTTTGCACACTCAAACTCATTGTTACTAAGCCATTATACTACCAAACACTGAGGAAACTTAGTGGCATCCTAAACGTGGCTGTTGGACTTCTGTATTGTCCCACTAGTGCAAAGATATTTGCAGCACGTCTGCCTGCATTGCACACCAAACTCATTGTTACTAAGCCATTATACTAGCAAACACTGAGGAAACTTAGTGGCATCCTAAACGTGGCTGTTGGACTTCTGTATTGTCCCAGTAGTGCAAAGATATTTGCAGCACCTCTGCCTGCATTGCACACTCAAACTCATTGTTACTAAGCCATTATACTAGCAAACACTGAGTGAACTTAGTGGCATCCTAAACGTGGCTGTTGGACTTCTGTATTGTCCCACTAGTGCAAAGATATTTGCAGCACCTCTGCCTGCATTGCACACTCAAACTCATTGTTACTAAGCCATTGTACTAGCAAACACTGAGTGAACTTAGTGGCATCCTAAAAGTGGCTGTTGGACTTCTGTATTGTCCCACTAGTGCAAAGATATTTGCAGCACGTCTGCCTGCATTGCACACTCCAACTCATTGTTACTAAGCCATTATACTAGCAAACACTGAGTGAACTTAGTGGCATCCTAAACGTGGCTGTTGGACTTCTGTATTGTCCCACTAGTGCAAAGATATTTGCAGCACGTCTGCCTGCTTTGTACACTCAAACTCATTGTTACTAAGCCATTATACTACCAAACACTGAGGAAACTTAGTGGCATCCTAAACGTGGCTGTTGGACTTCTGTATTGTCCCACTAGTGCAAAGATATTTGCAGCACGTCTGCCTGCATTGCACACCAAACTCATTGTTACTAAGCCATTATACTAGCAAACACTGAGTGAACTTAGTGGCATCCTAAAAGTGGCTGTTGGACTTCTGTATTGTCCCACTAGTGCAAAGATATTTGCAGCACCTCTGCCTGCATTGCACACTCAAACTCATTGTTACTAAGCCATTATACTAGCAAACACTGAGTGAACTTAGTGGCATCCTAAACGTGGCTGTTGGACTTCTGTATTGTCCCACTAGTGCAAAGATATTTGCAGCACGTCTGCCTGCATTGCACACTCAAACTCATTGTTACTAAGCCATTGTACTAGCAAACACTGAGTGAACTTAGTGGCATCCTAAAAGTGGCTGTTGGACTTCTGTATTGTCCCACTAGTGCAAAGATATTTGCAGCACGTCTGCCTGCATTGCACACTCAAACTCATTGTTACTAAGCCATTATACTAGCAAACACTGAGTGAACTTAGTGGCATCCTAAAAGTGGCTGTTGGACTTCTGTATTGTCCCACTAGTGCAAAGATATTTGCAGCACGTCTGCCTGCATTGCACACTCAAACTCATTGTTACTAAGCCATTATACTAGCAAACACTGAGTGAACTTAGTGGCATCCTAAACGTGGCTGTTGGACTTCTGTATTGTCCCACTAGTGCAAAGATATTTGCAGCACGTCTGCCTGCATTGCACACTCAAACTCATTGTTACTAAGCCATTATACTAGCAAACACTGAGGAAACTTAGTGGCATCCTAAACGTGGCTGTTGGACTTCTGTATTGTCCCACTAGTGCAAAGATATTTGCAGCATGTCTGCCTTCATTGCACACACAAACTCATTGTTACTAAGCCATTATACTAGCAAACACTGAGTGAACTTAGTGGCATCCTAAACGTGGCTGTTGGACTTCTGTATTGTCCCACTAGTGCAAAGATATTTGCAGCACGTCTGCCTGCATTGCACACTCAAACTCATTGTTACTAAGCCATTATACTAGCAAACACTGAGTGAACTTAGTGGCATCCTAAAAGTGGCTGTTGGACTTCTGTATTGTCCCACTAGTGCAAAGATATTTGCAGCACGTCTGCCTGCATTGCACACTCAAACTCATTGTTACTAAGCCATTATACTAGCAAACACTGAGTGAACTTAGTGGCATCCTAAAAGTGGCTGTTGGACTTCTGTATTGTCCCACTAGTGCAAAGATATTTGCAGCACGTCTGCCTGCATTGCACACTCAAACTCATTGTTACTAAGCCATTATACTAGCAAACACTGCTGCCAGTTTAAGGGCCGTAGTTGCATTGTCAGGGATAATTATTGTTGTTTATTCTCCTGTTAATAAAGCTAGACCACCGCTGAAATCTACACCACCTCTCAATTTTTACTACCACATCTTAAGTGCACAATCTTGTCGCAATCAAAATGAGTGGCAAAATGACAGATGCTGGTGGAAAGGGGAAGAGGCGTGTTGGAAAAGGAAAAAAAGGGTTTGTCCGTGGGGAAGGTGGCAAAGCTCCATTAACATCTGCTGAAGATAGACCATCTTCCAGCAAAAGTAAGATGTCTACTACTTACCGTGGACAATCCGATGTGCTCCCTTTTTTACGGACACGAACAACTGGAACAAAGGTAGATGATGGCCAAAAAAGGAAAATGCTTGAATGGATCTCAAGTGGTCCAACAAGTGCCCTCTCCGCCACCTCAACTACCGCATCCAAAAAACACCAGTCCTCTGAGTTGTCAGCCCAATCAAACTTGCTTTCTCCCAGCTCTGAAGTCTCCATCCGCCCTGCACAGTATGGTGGAACTGAGATGGCTGAGTCTGCAGAGCTGTTCAGTCACACTATAGCCTGGGAATCAGAGGTCTGCTCCCAAGCTACAGTGAGTACAGACCAGGAAATGGTCTGCAGTGATGCCCAGAACCTTTGTGACTCTGATTCAGGCCATGAGGACCAAGTTTCTGAGCATAATGTTGACCCTTTTTCACAAACTGTAACACCTGTTGTTATAGACAATGAGGAACATACTGATGACGATGAGACGCAGATACCAGATTGGGATGACAACTTAAATATTCGGTCAGGGCAAGAAGAGGCTCGGTCTGAGGGTGAGGGGAGTGCAAACACAACAATTGATGAGGAAGTTCTAGATCCCACCTACTGTCAACCCACAGTCAGGCCCTCAAGGAGGTTAACAAAGACGGTGGAGGAGGATGCAACTGACGACGAAGTTACCTTGCGCCATCCTGGACAGAGTAGGAGTACTGGTAGCACGTCTACAACTGCATCCTCAGCCACCACTGTGCCTCTGAGCACTAGTCGGGGTGGATCAGCAGGTCACATGCCCTCTAAGCCTTGCCTAGCCTGGTCCTTTTTTGACATAGCAAAAGATCGCCCAAATTATGTGATCTGTAAAATTTGTCATGATTTTGTTAGTAGAGGGCAAAACCTCAGCAGTTTGACAACTTCTTCCATGAATCGTCACATGAATAAATATCATATGTCCCGGTGGGAAGCTCACCGTGCTGCAATGCGGCCTAGCAGAGCGAACCATCCACCGCCTGCCCCTTCTAGTGCATCCGCGCGCTCTTCATCTTCTAGGACTGTGGGGACAGCTGTCACACCTGGTTTTCCACGCACAACTTCCACCACTGTAACCGTAACAGGCAGTTTGCTTGGTAGGTCGTCAGTTGGTTTGGAAGGGGAAACAAGTACGTGTGTACAGCTCTCTCAGACATCGATAGCACCAACGTTTGATGAAGTCGACATCATGTCTACGCCTGCACTTTCCTCACAAAGCTGCATTTTCCAGGGACACCCTACTCAACACCGTCTACACACAGCAGCCAGATCTCTGTCCCTCAGATGTGGACAAATAAAAGGCCATTTCCTCCGACCCATGACAAAGCTAAGAGGTTGACTTTATCCCTCTGTAAGCTCTTGGCTACCGAAATGCTGCCTTTCCGCCTGGTGGACACACAGGATTTTAGAGACCTTATGTCTGTCGCTGTGCCCCAGTACCAGATGCCCAGTCGCCACTACTTCTCTAAGAAAGGTGTGCCCGCGCTACACCAGCATGTCACACACAACATCACCGATTCCTTGAGAAACTCTGTGTGTGAACGGTTGCATTTCACCACCGATACTTGGACCAGTAAGCATGGACAGGGACGTTACATGTCGCTGACTGGGCACTGGGTAACTATGGTGATAGATGGTGAAGGGTCTGCTGCACAAGTCTTGCCGTCCCCATGACTTGTGTGTCAATCCTCTGTCTGTCCAAGTTCCACCACTGCTTCTGCCTCCTCCACCTCATCTGGGTCCTCCACCTCCGCCCCAAGCCTGCCTGGTCAGGCCACCAGTGTTCGCACAGCGCAGAAGGAATCACGCACCCCTCATTACTATGCTGGCAGCAGAGCGCAACGGCATCAGGCGGTCTTTAGCTTGACATGTCTTGGAAATAGGAGTCACACAGCGGCTGAGTTGTGGGCAGCTCTGGAGACTGAGTTTAATAAATGGTTGTCTCCACTCAACCTACAGCCTGGTAAGGCCGTGTGCGACAATGCTGCAAACCTGGGTGCGGCCCTTCGCCTGGGCAAGGTGACACATGTGCCTTGTATGGCTCACGTGTTGAACCTTGTTGTCCAGCAATTTTTAACACACTATCCCGGCCTAGATGGCCTTCTGACCAGGGCACGAAAACTGTCTTCTCACTTCCGCCGTTCAACCGCCGCAGCTGAGTGACTTGCATCGCTCCAGAAGTCTTTCGGCCTGCCGGTTCATCGCCTGAAATGCGATGTGCCGACTCGCTGGAATTCGACTCTCCCCATGTTACAGCGACTGTGGCAGCACCGCCGAGCCCTGGTGCAATACGTCATGATGTATAGCTTGGGCCAACGAGATGCAGAGGTGGGGCAGATCACCCTGATGGAGTGGTCTCAGATCAAGGACCTATGCACCCTTCTGCACAGTTTTGACATGGCGACGAATATGTTTAGCGCTGACAATGCCATTATCAGCATGACAATTCCAGTCATTTACATGCTGGAGCACACGCTAAACACTATTCGGAGTCAGGGGGTGGGACAACAGGAAGGGGAGGAACTACAGGAGGATTCATATGCGCAAGACACAACAACATCAGCAAGGTCCAGACGTTCATCATCACCAACGCGGCAGGCATGTGACCATGGGGGACAGGGATCAACAAGGGCGCATGGTAGCAGGCGAAATGTTGAGGAAGGTGCAGGAGAACATGAAGAAATGGAGTACGAACTGTCCATGGACATGGAAGACTCAGCGGATGAGGGAGACCTTGGTCAAATTTCAGTTGAAAGAGGTTGGGGGGAGATGTCAGAGGAAGAAAGAACGGTTAGCACCTCTATGCCACAAACACAGCGTGGACTTGGTCCGCATGGCTGCGCAAGACACATGAGTGCCTTCTTGCTGCACTACCTCCAACATGACCCTCGTATTGTCAAAATTAGAAGTGATGATGACTACTGGCTTAACACACTATTAGATCCCCGGTACAAGTCCAAATTTTGTGACATAATTCCAGCCATAGAAAGTGACGCACGTATGCAGGAGTATCAGCAGAAGCTGTTACTCGATCTTAGCTCGGCTTTTCCACCAAACAATCCTGCAGGTGCAGGGAGTGAATCTCCCAGTTGTAACTTGACAAACATGGGACAGTCTCGTCATCTTCAACAGTCTACCCGTCCCAGTAGCACCGTATCTGGTGCTGGTAACAGCAATTTTATGGAATCTTTTCATAATTTTTTTAGACCCTCCTTTGCAAGGCCACCAGAGACAACAAGTCTGACACATAGTCAACGGCTGGAGAGGATGATACAGGAGTATCTCCAAATGAACATTGATGCCATGACTTTGCAAATGGAGCCTTGCTCATTTTGGGCTTCAAATCTTGAAATATGGCCAGAGCTCTCAACTTACGCCTTGGAGATTTTGTCGTGTCCAGCTGCCAGCGTTGTCTCTGAACGTGTCTTCAGTGCTGCTAGGTGTGTGCTGACAGATAAGCGCACGCGTCTGTCCAGTGACAATGTAGACAGACTAACGTTCATCAAAATGAACAAGTCATGGATCCACAAGGAATTTACTACCCCTGTGTCATCCTGGGTAGAGTAAATGCTTGTGGATTTGGAATGTGCCTGATGCAAATCAAAACAACCTGTTTGCAACTAGGGCACAAGTGCTGCCACTGATGGGGTGTCTGTGTGGCCCAATTTTTTGAAAAAAAGGAATACTCCGCTTGGAGTAACCCTTGCTTACATTGTTTTTAAAAATGATGCAAGATGAACAGATCTGGGATCAGGAAAGACTTTGCTACCTACCCCGGTGTCATCCTGGGGACGGTTAAGAATGGCGTATTTTTGAATGTGCTTGATGCAAATCTACCTGTGAAGTGTACAACTGGGGCACAAGGTCTGCCACTGAAGGGGTGAGTGCCTGTGTGGCCCAATTTTTGGAAAAAAGGTAGACTCCGCTTGGAGTAACCGTTGCTTGCTGTGTTTTTTAAAAGGAGCCAAGATGAACAGATCTGGGATCAGGAAAGACTTTGCTACCTACCCCGGGGTCATCCTGGAAACGGTTAAGTATGGCGTATTTTTGAATGTGCTTGATGCAAATCTAGCTGTGAAGTGTACAACTGGGCACAAGTGCTGCCACTGAATGGGTGGGTGTGTGTGGGGCCCAATTTTTGGAAAAAAGGGAGACTCCGCTTGGAGTAACCCTTGCTTGCTGTGTTTTTTAAAAGGAGCCAAGATGAACAAGTCATGGTTCAGCAAAGACTTTGCTACCTACCCCGGTGCAATCCTGAGGATGGTTAAGGATGGCGTATTTTTGAATGTGCTTGATGCAAATCTAGCTGTGAAGTGTACAACTGGGGCACAAGTGCTGCCACTGAAGGGGTGAGTGTCTGTGTGGCCCAATTTTTGGAAAAAAGGGAGACTCCGCTTGGAGTAACCCTTGCTTGCTGTGTTTTTTAAAAGGAGCCAAGATGAACAAGTCATGGTTCAGCAAAGACTTTGTTACCTACCCCGGTGCAATCCTGAGGACGGAAAAGGATGGCGTATTTTTGAATGTACTGTAGCAACAAGTGAACAAGTCCTGCACCGCCTGCCCTCAGATTACCTCCAAGTTCAGTGGCTCACGTGCTGATGACTGCCATGTAGCGCTGGTTTGCAGGCGCAGCGTGCTGGTCGGTATTGAGCAGCTAGGAGATCCAACAACAGGAAGATGAAAAATCGACCGCAAACAGCTGCTATGCCAAACAATTTCTTTTTTATTCAAGCGTTCTTTTCATCGGTGCAGATAAAAATGCGGGAGGTGACTAGGATGCGAGTCCCTCCAAAGGACGACGGCCGTTTCGTCTGTAAGCCAGACTTCTACGGGTCCACGTCGGGGAATGGCCGCACGCACCTTATAAAGGGGAGTGCATCCAGGCCACATCACCGCACATTAAAAACAGAGGAATGCACACATGATAGTGATTAACATAAGTGCAGACAACACATCCCATTTAAAACATGGTCATACAATCAATGTGACACACATTTCAAAAACAAACATGAAAACAGGGGAAAAAAAAAAAAGGAAAAAATTCACCTGAAAGGTACAGAGGCATTTATCAATGTCATATCAATACATAACCCATTATGTTCATATTATTCTTTTTAATGAAATAACCACTCATTTATCAAAAGATCCAAAATGAATCCATCACTCGAAAATAATTTGCAAAAAATCAGTTTTATGCAAGCCGGTATTATAAGAATACCGCTAGGTCGTTACGGTCATTCAAACCCAGGTTTCCCTGCGCTCCAAATTTTATTATCATACTTGCTTCTTTACGTAGCAATAACTTATGGAGATCGCCCCCTTGTGGAGGCAGGGAAACCTGGACTAGTCCTGCAAAGCGCAAGATGTTGGGATTACCTTCATGTGCTGTGCGAATGTGTTCTATTAGCCTAGGAGAACCTTTACCTGTGGAAATCGATTTATAGTGCTCCCTAAAGCGTATGTACATGCACCTTATTGTCTTCCCTATATAAAATCTTCCACAGGGGCATACAATCACATAAACCACATACTTCGTCTTGCAGGAAATAAACTGCCTGACCTGGTGAGAAAAGGAACCAATTTGAAGAGATGTATCAGTGAGATGTAAGGCGCAAAACTTGCAGTGACCGCAGCGAAAATTCCCAACGGGCGAACATTTCTCGAGCCATGTGGACTGACAGGTCACCCTGTTTTTCACCAGCAGATCTCTCAAATTATTACACCGTCTATAAGAGACTAGGGGTCCTGCATCTGTCATACTCTTTAGATCCGGGTCGTTGGCAAGGATATGCCAATTCTTTTTTATGGCTTTTTTTATTACTCCATCTAAGGGGCCAAACCTAAAACTGAACATAAACCTATTTACGGCATTGTTCGTTTTTCTCACCTTTTTTGCCTTTGCCTGACTATGTGACAATTTTCCAATACCAGAAGATTGGCTGACCCATAGATTTTCAGAACTCTCAGAACACGCCTTCTCATACGCAGAATCAATTAATGTACTGGGGTAACCCCGTGCCAATAACCTTGATCTTAAATCCCCAGCTTGTTCTTCAAAAATCTCTTTTACATTATTGATCCTCCTTAGTCTCAAAAACTGAGAGTAGGGTAAAGCTACTTTAGTATGAGTGGGGTGGGCACTCTGAAAGTGCAGTAACGAGTTAGAGGCAGTTGGTTTCCTATACATCCTTGTCAATATTAACCCTTCTTTCACTTCTACCTCTATATCCAAAAATGTTATAACGTTGCCTCCAAAACATGATGTAAACGACATATTCATGGTGTTTGTACTATTAAGGTAGGTGACAAAACCTGTGAACTCCTCCTCTGTACCATCCCACACCATGAATATGTCGTCCACATATCTGAGGAACAACTTCACGTGCTTGAGAAATGGGTTTGTGCTAACGAAAACGTATACGCTCTCAAAAAAACCCAAAAAAATATTAGCCATAGCGCACGATACGGGGGTACCCATTGCAGTACCCCCGCACTGGACGTACCATTTATCCAGGAACATGAATGCGTTTTTTGAAAGCACAAAATTCAAAGCTTCACCTACAAAATCGCAATACAACTGCGTTTTTCCACTGCGAGCCACTGTCTCCCTCACTGCCTGTATACCCAGGTTCTGGGGTATCCGTGTATACAGGCTTTCCACATCGATGGACACAAGATTAAACCCCTCCTGCCAATCAAAACCTCTCAACAAAGATATAAAATCGTTACTATCCTTCACATAGGAAGGGATTCTTTCCATCAGAGGCCTCAATAACCAATCAAGATAGTGGGACAACGGCTCAGTTAACGAACCGATACCAGCCACTATCGGGCGGCCAGGGGGGTTGACACTATCTTTGTGTATCTTAGGTATAGCATACCAATGGGGTTTTGTGGGAAATTCTGGAATTAATTTTTCGACCTGAGTGCTAGTGAGAAAACCGAGTGTTACATATCTCCCCAATAAGCGTGTTAATTGCTTCTTATACTCAGTAATAGGGTTAGATTGTAAGGGAGTGTATGTATCACGATCCTGCAGATGCCTTAAGCATTCTTTAATATAAGCGGTGCGCGTTAACAACACAATATTACCGCCTTTATCCGCTTGGCGGAATACTGTGTCATTCCACGTGCGCATTATTTTTACCGCTGCCGCTTCTCCCTCATTAAGATTATTATCCATTTTGGGATATAGCAATGCCTCCACATCCTTGACAACTGCTTCCTGAAACACATCAATTAAATTACCATGGGCCACCGGGGGGAAAAAATTAGATTTCACCCCCTTAGTGAATCTACCACATTCATTAGTGTCACCACCTGGGTCAAAAGGCTTTTCGCCCTCGGGGTCATTCAGACTCAACAGCAAACCAGCGGCCTGGGTTACAGTGGAGTCAAAAGCCCCCGTGATATCCCAATCGCACCCCTCAGTTGTGCAAGGTTGGTGACCCTCAGGGACTATAGTCGAAGTGGTCGACGTCTGGTGAAAAAACTTATGCAAGTGCATTTTCCTTGTGGCTTTATATAAATCAATTCTGAATTCAGAAAAATCAAACTCTTCTGGCACGCAAAAATTTAAACCTCTAGATAGGACGGCTACCATATCATCGGTCAACACATGTTCAGACAGGTTAACAACATTATTGGCAGAAGGAGAGAGAGAGGGTGACAAATATTCTAATTCTTCCATGAGACAAATTTTCTCTTGTGACCTCTTCCCCTTGTGCCTCTTCCTGCCCCCCCTACGGATGCGTTTCCTAAAGGGGCAGGATTTGGCCCAACTTGAGGGGTCACCGTTCTAGAGGGGCCTGGAACCACATCCTCAGAGCCACTGGACTCCGATTCAGTGGTCCAGTACCCTCTTTCCTGGTTACCCAATTTTTTGTTTTTTATATAAGGTTTTCTTTTATAATTTTTAGTGCGATCTTTTGTCCAACAGAAAATTTGTCCCATTTCGTAATCTTTTTTATCTCTCATAAACTTTTCTCTTTTTTTAATTTTAATCTCTGTCTGAGTGTCAATCAATTTTTTGTCCAAATTCTGTATGAATGTTAACCATACACCCTCAGTGACACGTGAACGAGTGTCTTTTTTCAAAACGTCCAGCTGTATGTTCAGAGCTGAATATTCCTCCTCATTTTTCTTCAAGACCAGCTGTAGCAGCCTCATGGAACAATCATGCTGAATGCTCTCCCATTCTTTAGTAAAGTTTTTATCATCTTGAAAATGGGACAATGTTTTTATCACTCGGAGGCCCCTAGGGACCCTGCCGCAATCAACATAAGACTGTAACGACTTTATAGTCCAAAATAGACGCACCTCTCTGTCAGAGAGGGAATATATCTTATTTTCGAGTGTTTTAATGCCAAGTACCTCAGTGTCCTTTTTTAGATTGCATTCCTCGAAAAAGGAAGCCGCATCGATCCTCCCCGCCTGTACACCTGGAACGTCCACAGAACTTGCGCTTTCATTGTCCATCAGTTCCATCGTGGCCACCGCAAATGTGATAAAACACACAGTCTCTTGCGAACTTTGGTACTGAGCCCGGCAACAGCGTGCAAAAAAGACTCCAGAAAAGAATCCAAATATACTGTAGCAACAAGTGAACAAGTCCTGCACCGCCTGCCCTCAGATTACCTCCAAGTTCAGTGGCTCACGTGCTGATGACTGCCATGTAGCGCTGGTTTGCAGGCGCAGCGTGCTGGTCGGTATTGAGCAGCTAGGAGATCCAACAACAGGAAGATGAAAAATCGACCGCAAACAGCTGCTATGCCAAACAATTTCTTTTTTATTCAAGCGTTCTTTTCATCGGTGCAGATAAAAATGCGGGAGGTGACTAGGATGCGAGTCCCTCCAAAGGACGACGGCCGTTTCGTCTGTAAGCCAGACTTCTACGGGTCCACGTCGGGGAATGGCCGCACGCACCTTATAAAGGGGAGTGCATCCAGGCCACATCACCGCACATTAAAAACAGAGGAATGCACACATGATAGTGATTAACATAAGTGCAGACAACACATCCCATTTAAAACATGGTCATACAATCAATGTGACACACATTTCAAAAACAAACATGAAAACAGGGGAAAAAAAAAAAAAAAAAAAAGGAAAAAATTCACCTGAAAGGTACAGAGGCATTTATCAATGTCATATCAATACATAACCCATTATGTTCATATTATTCTTTTTAATGACATAACCACTCATTTATCAAAAGATCCAAAATGAATCCATCACTCGAAAATAATTTGCAAAAAATCAGTTTTATGCAAGCCGGTATTATAAGAATACCGCTAGGTCGTTACGGTCATTCAAACCCAGGTTTCCCTGCGCTCCAAATTTTATTATCATACTTGCTTCTTTACGTAGCAATAACTTATGGAGATCGCACGCTGTTGCCGGGCCCAGTACCAAAGTTCGCAAGAGACTGTGTGTTTTATCACATTTGCGGTGGCCACGATGGAACTGATGGACAATGAAAGCGCAAGTTCTGTGGACGTTCCAGGTGTACAGGCGGGGAGGATCGATGCGGCTTCCTTTTTCGAGGAATGCAATCTAAAAAAGGACACTGAGGTACTTGGCATTAAAACACTCGAAAATAAGATATATTCCCTCTCTGACAGAGAGGTGCGTCTATTTTGGACTATAAAGTCGTTACAGTCTTATGTTGATTGCGGCAGGGTCCCTAGGGGCCTCCGAGTGATAAAAACATTGTCCCATTTTCAAGATGATAAAAACTTCACTAAAGAATGGGAGAGCATTCAGCATGATTGTTCCATGAGGCTGCTACAGCTGGTCTTGAAGAAAAATGAGGAGGAATATTCAGCTCTGAACATACAGCTGGACGTTTTGAAAAAAGACACTCGTTCACGTGTCACTGAGGGTGTATGGTTAACATTCATACAGAATTTGGACAAAAAATTGATTGACACTCAGACAGAGATTAAAATTAAAAAAAGAGAAAAGTTTATGAGAGATAAAAAAGATTACGAAATGGGACAAATTTTCTGTTGGACAAAAGATCGCACTAAAAATTATAAAAGAAAACCTTATATAAAAAACAAAAAATTGGGTAACCAGGAAAGAGGGTACTGGACCACTGAATCGGAGTCCAGTGGCTCTGAGGATGTGGTTCCAGGCCCCTCTAGAACGGTGACCCCTCAAGTTGGGCCAAATCCTGCCCCTTTAGGAAACGCATCCGTAGGGGGGGCAGGAAGAGGCACAAGGGGAAGAGGTCACAAGAGAAAATTTGTCTCATGGAAGAATTAGAATATTTGTCACCCTCTCTCTCTCCTTCTGCCAATAATGTTGTTAACCTGTCTGAACATGTGTTGACCGATGATATGGTAGCCGTCCTATCTAGAGGTTTAAATTTTTGCGTGCCAGAAGAGTTTGATTTTTCTGAATTCAGAATTGATTTATATAAAGCCACAAGGAAAATGCACTTGCATAAGTTTTTTCACCAGACGTCGACCACTTCGACTATAGTCCCTGAGGGTCACCAACCTTGCACAACTGAGGGGTGCGATTGGGATATCACGGGGGCTTTTGACTCCACTGTAACCCAGGCCGCTGGTTTGCTGTTGAGTCTGAATGACCCCGAGGGCGAAAAGCCTTTTGACCCAGGTGGTGACACTAATGAATGTGGTAGATTCACTAAGGGGGTGAAATCTAATTTTTTTCCCCCCGGTGGCCCATGGTAATTTAATTGATGTGTTTCAGGAAGCAGTTGTCAAGGATGTGGAGGCATTGCTATATCCCAAAATGGATAATAATCTTAATGAGGGAGAAGCGGCAGCGGTAAAAATAATGCGCACGTGGAATGACACAGTATTCCGCCAAGCGGATAAAGGCGGTAATATTGTGTTGTTAACGCGCACCGCTTATATTAAAGAATGCTTAAGGCATCTGCAGGATCGTGATACATACACTCCCTTACAATCTAACCCCATTACTGAGTATAAGAAGCAATTAACACGCTTATTGGGGAGATATGTAACACTCGGTTTTCTCACTAGCACTCAGGTCGAAAAATTAATTCCAGAATTTCCCACAAAACCCCATTGGTATGCTATACCTAAGATACACAAAGATAGTGTCAACCCCCCTGGCCGCCCGATAGTGGCTGGCATCGGTTCGTTAACTGAGCCGTTGTCCCACTATCTTGATTGGTTATTGAGGCCTCTGATGGAAAGAATCCCTTCCTATGTGAAGGATAGTAACGATTTTATATCTTTGTTGAGAGGTTTTGATTGGCAGGAGGGGTTTAATCTTGTGTCCATCGATGTGGAAAGCCTGTATACACGGATACCCCAGAACCTGGGTATACAGGCAGTGAGGGAGACAGTGGCTCGCAGTGGAAAAACGCAGTTGTATTGCGATTTTGTAGGTGAAGCTTTGAATTTTGTGCTTTCAAAAAACGCATTCATGTTCCTGGATAAATGGTACGTCCAGTGCGGGGGTACTGCAATGGGTACCCCCGTATCGTGCGCTATGGCTAATATTTTTTTGGGTTTTTTTGAGAGCGTATACGTTTTCGTTAGCACAAACCCATTTCTCAAGCACGTGAAGTTGTTCCTCAGATATGTGGACGACATATTCATGGTGTGGGATGGTACAGAGGAGGAGTTCACAGGTTTTGTCACCTACCTTAATAGTACAAACACCATGAATATGTCGTTTACATCATGTTTTGGAGGCAACGTTATAACATTTTTGGATATAGAGGTAGAAGTGAAAGAAGGGTTAATATTGACAAGGATGTATAGGAAACCAACTGCCTCTAACTCGTTACTGCACTTTCAGAGTGCCCACCCCACTCATACTAAAGTAGCTTTACCCTACTCTCAGTTTTTGAGACTAAGGAGGATCAATAATGTAAAAGAGATTTTTGAAGAACAAGCTGGGGATTTAAGATCAAGGTTATTGGCACGGGGTTACCCTAGTACATTAATTGATTCTGCGTATGAGAAGGCGTGTTCTGAGAGTTCTGAAAATCTATGGGTCAGCCAATCTTCTGGTATTGGAAAATTGTCACATAGTCAGGCAAAGGCAAAAAAGGTGAGAAAAACGAACAATGCCGTAAATAGGTTTATGTTCAGTTTTAGGTTTGGCCCCTTAGATGGAGTAATAAAAAAAGCCATAAAAAAGAATTGGCATATCCTTGCCAACGACCCGGATCTAAAGAGTATGACAGATGCAGGACCCCTAGTCTCTTATAGACGGTGTAATAATTTGAGAGATCTGCTGGTGAAAAACAGGGTGACCTGTCAGTCCACATGGCTCGAGAAATGTTCGCCCGTTGGGAATTTTCGCTGCGGTCACTGCAAGTTTTGCGCCTTACATCTCACTGGTACATCTCTTCAAATTGGTTCCTTTTCTCACCAGGTCAGGCAGTTTATTTCCTGCAAGACGAAGTATGTGGTTTATGTGATTGTATGCCCCTGTGGAAGATTTTATATAGGGAAGACAATAAGGTGCATGTACATACGCTTTAGGGAGCACTATAAATCGATTTCCACAGGTAAAGGTTCTCCTAGGCTAAGAGAACACATTCGCACAGCACATGAAGGTAATCCCAACATCTTGCGCTTTGCAGGACTAGTCCAGGTTTCCCTGCCTCCACAAGGGGGCGATCTCCATAAGTTATTGCTACGTAAAGAAGCAAGTATGATAATAAAATTTGGAGCGCAGGGAAACCTGGGTTTGAATGACCGTAACGACCTAGCGGTATTCTTATAATACCGGCTTGCATAAAACTGATTTTTTGCAAATTATTTTCGAGTGATGGATTCATTTTGGATCTTTTGATAAATGAGTGGTTATGTCATTAAAAAGAATAATATGAACACAATGGGTTATGTATTGATATGACATTGATAAATGCCTCTGTACCTTTCAGGTGAATTTTTTCCTTTTTTTTTTTTTCCCCTGTTTTCATGTTTGTTTTTGAAATGTGTGTCACATTGATTGTATGACCATGTTTTAAATGGGATGTGTTGTCTGCACTTATGTTAATCACTATCATGTGTGCATTCCTCTGTTTTTAATGTGCGGTGATATGGCCTGGATGCACTCCCCTTTATAAGGTGCGTGCGGCCATTCCCCGACGTGGACCCGTAGAAGTCTGGCTTACAGACGAAACGGCCGTCGTCCTTTGGAGGGACTCGCATCCTAGTCACCTCCCGCATTTTTATCTGCACCGATGAAAAGAACGCTTGAATAAAAAAGAAATTGTTTGGCATAGCAGCTGTTTGCGGTCGATTTTTCATCTTCCTGTTGTTGTATTTTTGAATGTGCTTGATGCAAATTTAGCTGTGAAGTGTACAACTGGGGCACAAGTGAAGGGGTGGGTGTGTGTGTGGCCCAATTTTTGGAAAAAAGGGAGAACTCCGCTTGGAGTCACCTTTTAGAAGGGCGTGCCATGCCTATATCTGTGTCTCCTCCTCTTTTTCCTTGTCCAGCTCTTTTGTTTTCGCATGAGTATATGTCCTTGTCACTTTCCCATGTGTTTGTGTTGTGTTGTGAGTTGTTTGTCACCTTTTGGACACCTTTGAGGGTGTTTTCTAGGTGTTTTTCTGTGTTTGTGATTGCCTGCCATTGTTTCCTATGCGGTTCGAGTTCGGTTCGTCGAACGTTCGACGAACCGAACTCGAATGGGACCTCCGTTCGACGAACCGAACTCCAGCCGAACCGCGGCCGGTTCGCTCATCTCTACTAACCACTGCAACAAGACAACATGAGAAAAGTAAGACAAATAGGTGGGGAAAGACACAACAAATAACACTCCATGGCTACTCCAGCAGAAAACTTCTCAGCTGCAACGTAAGTAACACCTCATCTTCTCCAGAGCCAGGCTACTTCAAAGTGCACAGCATAGGTATGAACTATAGCCGGTATAGGGAGGAGTGAGGAGTGGATACTTAAAGCAGAAGGGAGTGGCTACAGCTGAGAGTACAACTACCTGTTAGATTTCATCAGGCTAGGAAGAAACCTTAACCTCTTCTGCACCGGATGTAATTAAAGATCCAACTCAGGATAAATGACGAACGCGCACTAAAAAGGATCTGCAATTAACTATACACTGTGACCTTCTGATCTAAGATCCCCCTGAAATCACATCAGATTGTGACAAACTCTTAACAGTTGCTGGGGGTGAATGTAATCCATCCTTCTTTGATTTACACTTTCCAGCCTGATGTTATATGATATCTATTAACAATTATTATTAACCCTCAATTGATCATAATAGTTTTTAATGGTGATATTTATGGTGATCAAATTTGACAATATTTGTACAATTTTCAAATGTATTAAGAAAATCAAACACACTTTGTAGTCAAGATAATCCATTTACTAAGATGTAATGAACCATAAAGGAGAATATATTATCTGATCACATTACACGCATAGCAGGATAGATCATTAACATCAGATCAGAGTCCGCTACCTAGCTCCCCCACTGATCAGCTGTTATCAGCGCTGTTGGAGGCCAGATATAAACATTGAATGGAGTTGCACAGACAGATAGTGCCCGTTACTGCAAATCAGCTCCTAATCAAATAAAGCTGATCAGTAGGAATGACTTATGTGGAACCTCCATTACCAGCATTTGATTATTCACAACTTGTTATAAGGATTGGTCAATAATATATTTTGGTACAACACCTCTTAGTAAGAATGTGTTCAATGGACTGTGCCAATTAAGTCACTAAGATTTAACAGCAATGCCACTCTGATGCCATGGACAAGAAGGTTGTGTTTCTCGAAGAAAACCTCTTAATTCCTACATCTGTGTGCCTGCAAATGACTACATTTTAAAAGAGTTATTCGGAACTTAATTTTTATTATGGGGCTAAGCAGTTACCACCAGGTAATTTCTAACTACCTGTTTGTTCTGCTGTGGGATGTTTTCTCCTGGGTCAGAGAGATCATGGACTACTTTTGGCAGAGAATTTCCTACATCATGTGATGTCGTATCAACAGAGCAGTTGCTTCACTTCTGTTCTGCTCTGTTGAAGGGGTATCACTGCCAATGTCGTCATGATTGAGAGACGGCTAGTAGGATCCCTGCGACATTAGGTTGAGATGACTGTCAGTGAACAGGACATCGGCAGTGACTCCCCATCGACAGAGCAGAACAGAAGTGAGGGAGCTGCTCTGTAGACATGACATCACATGATGCAGGAAATTCTCTGCCAGAAGTGGTCCATGACCTCTCTGACTTGTGCAATTGCCAGGGTGTACATATATGTTCTAGGTCGAGAGCTACTCACTTTCTAGGACATATATGTACGTCCAAGGTCATGAAAGGGTTAAGTACCGGATAGCCCTTTTAATTCTTCAAACTGCAGTGAGAGGTCGACTATATAAAAATTTTACTTGCCATAGTGTTTTGGCTATTTTGCAATGGGAGCAATTACATACCTCCCATCTGGAAAACCTTGCACGCACCACTATTTTGTAGCATGTGAAGAATAGATATGATATTTCTGCACCTCGCTGCCTGCCTTTCATTATTCCAAGCATGACACTGATCCATAACAATGGCTTAAATAATAGCATGAACTTCTAACAATTTATCTCCTGAAGAAAAGCTACAAGGTAACTGGCCTACACTTTCCAGGGTCATAGACAAAGCTGAGGTAGCAGTGAAGTTACCCTGATCTCGTCTGACAGCAACTAGCAATCTTCAATGTAGCGCTACTCACACGACAGATCTTCCATGTGAATGTAGGTTAAATGCATCATGTGAATTACTGACTATAGGAAAATAAACTAAATAATTTTCATATTCTTATTTAATATTTCCAACGATTTACAGTATCAACAGAAATATAGATAATAATCATTGTAAACATAGTAATATGAATATGAACAATTTACCTTGTGCTTTTAAAATATTCAATTCAAAACTTTAAAGTGATTAAATTGTTAAATTGTAGAGTAAATAGAGTCCATTGAGGCTCAATTAGCCGGGCTGATAACGTTCCCAGATTATTAGCCTATCTTAATAGACCTGAAATCACTTTTCACATGAGCAAAATGCTGTATTGTCGGGTTTGATAGTTTTTAAGCCAGCTTAAATTGGACCTCTCCCAAAATTTTTCATGTTGAATTGGACACAATATGTATTATTGGCTACACAGTTTAATAAAACATTTTTCTTGTTTCATTTGTTTTCACTGGGGGCATGCACTTTGTCCTGTATACGTTTTCCAATTATAAGCAGGCAGCAAAACAGCAGAAAATGATCACACCCCCAGCATGGCTTAAGCTGGTGTCACACTAAGCGACAGCGACGTCGCTGTTACGTCACCATTTTCGGTGACGTAACAGCGACCTTGTAAGTCGCTGTTATGATCGCTGCTTAGCTGTCAAACAGCAGAAGCAGCGATCATAACGTCGCTGTTCTACATGTGCAGAGAGCAGGGAGCCGCGCTTAGCGCTGGCTCCTTGCTCTCCTAGGTACAGTACACATCGGGTTAATTAACCCGATGTGTGCTGCAGCTACATGTCACAGTGCAGAGAGCAAGGAGCCGCGCGCACTGCTTAGCGCTGGCTCCTTGCTCTCCTTGCTACAGTATACATCGGGTTAATTACCCGATGCATACTGCAGCCACATGTCACAGTGCAGGAGCCGGCACTGGCAGCAAGGGCGGAGGCTGGTAACCAGCGTAAACATCGGGTAACCAGGGAAAGGTCTTCCCTTGGTTACCCGATGTTTACGCTGGTTACAGCTTACCGCAGCTGCCAGTGCTGGCTCCTGATCGCTTCATTTCGTCGCTCTCTCGCTGTCACACACAGCGATGTGTGTGTCACAGCGGGAGAGTGACGACCAAAAAATGAAGCTGGACATTCAGCAACGACCTGCGACCTCACAGCAGGGGCCAGGTCGTTGCTGGATGTCACACACAGCGACAGCGACGGGACGTCGCTGCAACGTCACAGAGAATGGTGACGTAGCAGCGACGTCGTTGTCGTCGTCGTTATGTGTGACACCAGCTTTAGGTTTCTCCGAATGTGAGATGTAATGGTAAATATCTAATCTCCTGGTCTAACCTCCTGCATGATTAGAAAGTTTTGGAAGATTAGACCACAGATGAATGACATCTTTTAACTAAGGTTCTTGTGGGATTCGGGCTTAGTTTAGCTGTTTCACATTAAAAACTCTTCATTAAATCTCCTCCTCTCATATCAGTGTCAACACTGCTGTACAGCCCCTCTGCCCAAATTGCATGACCAGAGATGAGTCACATATGTCTGTTGTTCTGAATAACGTATATATATATATATATATATATATATATATCTGTGACTCATCTTCAGAAGGCAGTTTGTGGGAAGCTAACAGTTCTATGGTCTGTAGCAGGCTCAGCATTTAGTGTTTTAGGATATCCGGCATTGGAATCAGCAGACCGATATGAGAGCATGAAGTGCTTGTCAATCCAAATGAGTGGGAGTTACGCTAATCACAGAATATGTTTTCATTTGTAACATTAGTGTTTCTTTTGTTATTGCATCTTGTTGTCAGAAATGCTCAATTTCAGTCTCTTTTTGTGTTATTGTTTATTCATACTGCTTTGAAAGGAGGAGAGCTGATAGAAGGGTTTGTAATATGACACGGCTAAACTCAGCTGCACTTTCTAATCATGCAGGAGATTACACCAAGAAATCAGAGCTGTAACATTACATCTCACACACTGAGCAACCTAAGCTATTCTGGTGGATATTCTTTTTCTGTAGTATTGGTGCCCGCTTATGATTGGGCAACTTATACAGGTACCTGCACCCAGTATAAACTGTCTAATAACACCCATTTGGAGTTAAAGAGAGCCAATCACCAGGATTATCATATATAACCTAAAGCCAGTGCTATACTGGCACTATCAGGCTGATTCTATACATACAGCTGGTATCAGCTTTGTTGGCTGAGGTCCTGTCCCTTCTGGTCACATGGGTATGACCTCACCACAGGTCCTGCAAGTAAAAGTAAATCCATGGTATAATACTTATGTTAATTCTGACAAGGGGAGGGGATAACTCTGAATACCCCCCCTAGGTATTATCTGATCCTCAGCTGCTGTCACTCAAGAAGCTGACGATTTTATAAAATTTATTTTCTTGGATTTCAAAACCAAAACATCCGAGCTGACCACTACAGGTATGTATAGAATCAGCCTGATAGTGCCAGTATAGCACTGGCTTTAGGTTATATACGAAAATCATGGTGATTGGTTCCCTTTAAAAAGGGTTAACTCTTTAGGTGCCACATACTTAGACTGCTAATAACTCCAAAATGGAGAGATGAATAAAAGCAAACGCATCAACACAATCCTTTTTTTCCCCCATTTTGATTTTTTTTCATATGTAGAACATGTGGAAATTAGAAACATCGTAATATAATTTTATTAGCAAAATACACTTCTTTTCCCTCCTGGTTTGGTCTTTCATTCTCTAAATTCTCAATTAACCGATATGATCTGCCTTTAGTGAGTTTTCCCATTACTGAGATAGGAGCTGACAGTTGCTGCTGTCCAGAAGGCGAGTGACACTCATCGTGAGAACGTATCCTTAGTCAGACTGAAGAATGGCTATGAAGAGTTTCTCGCTCTGGAGGATGCAGTATGTCTGCGATTTGCATAGGGAACCTATTGATTATATTGGACAACATATACTATATGATTTTTCAGAGTGGCACTGTAATCCAAGTGAAAACTTGCTACCAAGTTCCCTAGCTGATTTTAGCAATTCACTCCCTGAGTCCCTGAAGCAGGAAAATTTGACAACTTAGTGGCCCCTAAAATATAAAATAACATCAAAAATGTGTAAATAAGATTTATAGCCAGAATTAAAATTTCATTACAACCTACAATGGTTGCCTTTTCATCAATCAAAAAAATCAGTTTTTAGTCACCATAAGTGAGCATGCAAATCTAAAATTCCCTAAAAGGTGTGGGCAAAACCACCAAGAAAGGAAATAGTGACAGAAACAAGATTTATAAATAAAATATCACATTTTTATTAGGATTTTCATTAAAAACAAGTCATGCATTGAATGTAAAATAATGACAGATATTCCCTAATAGCAGCAAAAACAGGTAAGAGTGACAGTGCATACAGAACCATGTATACTACTATAAACTGCAGGTAAGGCTAGGGTAAAGTGCACAGAATTATTCATATAAATGCAGTAGCTACAAAGGATTTTATATATATATATATATATATATATATATATATATATATAAATATATATCTATTTATAGGATATTAGATTATATATTAAGTGTGCTACTGCAACACATAATACATCCCCAAGAGACCAAGAGACCCAGTGCAGTGTAAAAAATCACTTGCAGTCAAAATGACAATCCTTATGTGAGCCAAATAATGTAAATACAAATAAATGCGAGTAATTTCCTTAATAAATGGTTAAAGAATACAGTGTGTTTCTGACCCTGATGCGTGTTTTGTCCGCAAGTGACTTCCTCAGGGGGCACTGGTAGGAAGCGGGGATTAGAGTTTCCTTTATATGTGTGGAGTGGTGGGGGGTGCGTAACAGCTGTCAACGCTGAAGGGACTGGAGGTTGCGGCGCATGTGTCACCTGACTGTTACCACATCACGTGACTTCTGGCTGTCGGTTATGGAATGCAAACAGGCTCCATCGTCATGGCAAAATATGTAAAAATAGCAACAAAAAGAGGATAATATCCTCCAAAAATTAAGTATTACTCACAGCAAGTTGGGCTGCAGTGTGTACATCGCCCAGGCCAAAGACTAATGCTGTACCAGGATACAGCTGAACCCCCACTAAAGTGGAAGCATCACAGGTGCAGGAGAAGCAAATCACACACACACTTCCATGGAATGGAGGGGGGCGAATGCTAGATGATAAAACTGCACACTAGTGGCTTGCATAGAGCGTGTGTGCAGTTTTATCATCTAGCATTCGCCCCCCTCCATTCCATGGAGGTGTGTGTGTGATTTGCTCTTCTTGCACCTGTGATGCCTCGACTTAGTGGGGGTTTAGCTGTATCCTGGTAGAGCATTAGTCTTTGGCCTGGGCGATGTACACACTGCAGCCCAACTTGCATGGCAACATATGGCGTCATGTGTCAGCGTATCCTGATGCCGGCAGCTACGGACGTCAGCAGTGGCTTAGTGTGCTCATGCGCGCCTCCGGGTGGGAGTGGAATACATGTGGAGGCAGCAAGTGTATGCGGACCTTGCCGATGGAACAATATACCAATGCGTCTTTCTAGGTAATGATAGAAGCTCCAAATATTATGAACTCTGTTTGTGCATGTGGACCTTGAAAATACTAAATGAGCATAAAAAAATGTGTAGAAAGTGATGTTATTTAGATATCCATAACCGGGTATCATTTGTGACAACTATTTTAAATATCCATGAAAGTGTGGAATAAGTTTGTGCGAAAAATGGAAACTATATTAGGAAAATAGTAAAAGTGTATATAGACATAAAGATATAGTGATTAGATGGAAAGGTAAAAAAGTACAGAGGCTTAATGATATAAAGTGAGTGTATAATGAATAGAAGGACAATCTATTGCTATCCTTTAAAAAAAATATTAAGGCCCGTTTCACACGTCAGTGAAAAACACTGACGTTCTTCACTGTCGTTCTTCACTGACGTGTAAAACACGCACATGTCCCTCCGTGTTCCGTGATTCACGGCACACGTGGGTTGTCCATGTGCAATCCGTGATCCGTGATTGCATATGGACATTACTCATCTGCCTTCGTTCCTGCTGTCCATGGTGCTGAAGTCTCCAGCTCTGCAGCATCCGCCCACCGCTCTCAGCACCTACTTCCTGGTCAGCTTTTCCTGCTCTCATGAATATTCATGAGCCAGGCAGGAGCTGCCGAGAGCAGAGGGTGCAGAGTGAATCGCAGGCAAGGTAAGTTGAAAATATTTAATATGAGCGTGATTTACTGGAAAGTGTTTCATTGATCACACACGGATCACACCATAGTGTGGTCCGTGGGTCATCAGTGATGCCAGAAAAAAACAGACTTGTCTCCGTGCAGAATCACGGCCACGGGTGTACGCTGCTGATGAAAAATCACTGATGTGTGAGCAGACCCATTGATTAGAATGGGTCTGTGTATGTCAGTGATTCTGGTACGTTTAAAAAAAAAAGCACAAACGTACCAGAATCACTGACGTGTGAAAGGGGCCTAATAAAAAGTGCATAGTCACAAATAAAAAAATAAGAAGTGATATCTTATAAATGTTATATAATTAGAAATCAAAAATAAAAAAGATATAAAAAAAATGTTTCCCCTTTGTCCTGCACATTTCTACAGGAAAACAACCAGCCTCAAGTCAAATAACGGACGACTAGAATTTATTGGTTGCATTTACTACTTGATTTTCAAAAATTTACAATGCAAAATGCCTTTCTGGGGTATCTGCAACGTTATGTTCTAGCTATGGTCTACAAAAAGTCAATGCTAAAAAGAACAAATTATTTTAGTAGAACAAAAAGTAAAGAATCACAGTGGAATGGTTACAATACAAAGAACAAATCAATCTCATGGAGATCCCATTAAGAATCTGTAAAATGGTTTGTAAATTACCTTTCATCCCGAAACTAACAACATTGATAGATGAATAAGGGCAATTTCCATCATTGACAGCAGATGTTTTAATTTCTTTTCTCATTATCTGAATTCATTCCACATATGTTGTAGTTCTGTGATGAGTATTGTTATGTAAAATTATGCATCCTTTTATTCCCTTAGGGAGTGAGCACTTTTATATATTGTGCACTTCTTGCAACATTGATCCTGATAATAAATTATGAATAATTATTATTTTTTTTAATTCTCTTTATGGTTTACATTTTTAACTAACTTAATTTATTCAAAGATAAGAAACTTTTAAAGAGATATCAATACCCTATTCTACACTTACCATCCAACTCTATCCTCTATACTAAACTATTCTTTGACTTTAACTGTTCAGAAACTCTGCACTCAGTGAAAAACTATTAGAACTAAAGGGTGCTTTACACGCTGTGACATCGTTAGCGATTTCTAGTGATGTCGAGCGCGATAGCACCCGCCCCCGTCGTTTGTGCGACATTTGGTGCTTGCTGCCGTAGCGAACATTATCGCTATGGCAACGTCACACGAACATACCTGGTCAGCGACGTCGCTGTGACCGCCGAACAATCCCTCCCTCAAGGGGAGGTGCGTTCGGCGTCATAGCGACGTCACTGCGGCGTCACTAAGCGGCCAGCCAATAGAAGAGAGAGCGGAGAGCGGAGATGAGCAGGACGTAACATCCCACCCATCTCCCTCCTTCCACATTGCCGGTGGACGCAGGTAAGGAGATGTTCGTCATTCCTGCGGTATCACGCACAGCGATGTGTGCTGCCGCAGGAAGGACGATCAACATCGTACCTGTGGCAGCAGCGATATTAAAGGGAACCTGTCAGCAGAAATGTCCCCTAAAACCTAACAGATTCCCCCTCTGCAGCTCCTGGGCTGCATTCTATAAAGGTCCCTGTTATGATTGTGCCCACTTTCTGACCGAAAAAAAGTGTTTATAAAGTTGTACCTTTTTGGCTTCTGATTCTGTAAATCCGTCACGGGGGCGGGCTGCCTGATGGCCGTTATTCTGCCCCCTGGTCCTGTATGCCGCCCCCATCGCTGATTTCAATACTTCTGGACGCCGTCCACTGCTCCAGCCATCCCCGCGCATGCCCAGTGCCCATCTCTCGGGGATGAGCACTGTGCCCAGCGTCACCGCTGGTGACGTGCACGCAGGGTTAAGATTATGGGCGGTGCTGTGATGTTTATTCCTAAGCAACCGCCCATAATCGCGGGACCGCGCTTTCCCCCTCGGCCTGCTTCTTTCTGCGCAAGCGCGCTGCTGCTGACCTCACTTCGCCTCCTTCCCATCTTGCCCCGAGGCAGGAAATAGATGGGAAGAGCGCGGAGCAGTGACTACACCGAAAGCGCGGTCCCGCGATTATGGGCGGTTGCTTAGGAATAAACATCACAGCACCGCCCATAATCTTAACCCTGCGTGCACGTGACGCTGGGCACAGTGCTCATCCCCGAGAGATGGGCACTGGGCATGCGCGGGGATGGCTGGAGCAGTGAGCGGCGTCCAGAAGTATTGAAATCAGCGATGGGGGCGGCATACAGGACCAGGGGGCAGAATAACGGCCATCAGGCAGCCCGCCCCCGTGACGGATTTACAGAATCAGAAGCCAAAAAGGTACAACTTTATAAACACTTTTTTTCGGTCAGAAAGTGGGCACAATCATAACAGGGACCTTTATAGAATGCAGCCCAGGAGCTGCAGAGGGGGAATCTGTTAGGTTTTAGGGGACATTTCTGCTGACAGGTTCCCTTTAAGGAAAGGAGCGACGTGTCAACGATCATCAGTTTTGGACGATTTTACGATCGTTGATCGTCGCTCCTTGATGTCACACGCTGTGATGTCGCCACCGGCGCTGGATGTGCGTCACTAACGACGTGACCCTGACGATATATCGGTAGCGATGTCGCAGCGTGGAAAGCACCCTTTAAGGCCGCTTTACACGCTGCGATTTTGCTAGTAAGATCGCTAGCGTGAATACCCACCCCCATCGGTTGTGCGTCATGGGCAAACTGTTGCCTGCGGCGCACAACATCACTCGGACCCGTCACACTACTTACCTGCCTAGCGACGTCACTGTTACCGGGGAACCACCTCCTTTTTAAGGGGGAGGTTCGTTCGGCGTCACTGCGACGTCACTAAGCGCCGCCAAATAGAAGCAGAGGGGCGGAGATGAGCGGGACGAACATCCCGCCCACCTCCTTACTTCCTCATTGCCAGCGGCTGCAGGTAAGGTGAGGTTCCTCATTCCTGTGGTGTCACACATAGCGATGTGTGCTGCCGCATGAACGACAAACAACATCGTACCTGTAGCAGCAACGATATTTGGGAACTGGACAGCATGTCAACGAGCAACAATAAGGTGAGTATTTTTGCTTTTTAGCTCATACGTGTCACACGCATTGACGTCCCTAACGAGGCCGGATGTGCATCACGAATTCCGTGACCCCAACAACATCGCGTTAGCGATGTCGTTGCGTGTAAACCGGCCTTTAGAGTGCAGAAAAGACAAAAAAAAAAATTCCCCCTCCCATCCCCCACATTTTTGCAATACCGGTAGTTGTGTTACCTATACAGGTTTCCTTAGTAGCCCAAGTAGACCAAGCTGATAAAAATGAATGTAAATGTTAATGCCTGTGCATGATATTTTTGAATTAGTTCTTTCCAGTCATGGAGGTAGAATCTATGGCGAGTAAAGTCAAGATGTCCACACCTTATTCCTGACCTCCTGTTTGGCTTGATTGACATTCTGGAGAATAGGAGACATTATCACAAGCCTGGAAAGAAATCTCTTGCGCATGCCCCATTGCATTCTATCTCCTGCCACAAGCGCAGTGAAGCAGAGTATATATGTCCTGTCTTCAATGGCATCACAAAAAACATCTGAAAGGTTCATTTTAGGTGTAACTGTGGTGGAATCTGCATATAGGCAGCCAAATGAGGAGATTATGTATTGCAGTACCAACGCTGGCAGAGCATGGACATCATTGAAAGTGAGAAATTGCCATATCTGCTAGTGTCGGAGATGGAGCCTGCAGAAGTGAGAAAACTGCTAAAAGTATTATGTCTCCAGTCTATAGACAATGTATCCCCCCTTGTTTTTTTGGTAAAATGTATTCAATAAACAAAGTTGCTAAATTGTATACTTATTTGGAAGTAGGCTGGTCATCTAACATTCCATAACTCCATAGCAAATATCAAAGTGGTATTCCTTGTATGTCTTAGTGGAACAGCAGTGCCTGGTCTTATTAACCCTTCAACGACTTCCCTATGTGAGGCTTTTGTAGACAGAGCAGAAAGAGTAATATACAGAAAAGTAAAACCAAGGATTCAATTGTACGGTAACTTCTACATCCCTCTATAATAACCCCACAGTCTGCAGCTTCACATCTTCCATGGGGAAGGCCAACCTTCTACAAGACCTGCAGCAAAATATTCACTGTTATGATTGCCATTTACCCTGTTGTCTTAATGAAATGCCTAAAAAAACAGTGAACTGTGTAAATTCCTAAAAAGGAAATATGTCACATCTCCACTAGAGTCTGCTCCTGTGACCTCTGCCCCAGTCAACAGGCGCCGCCGTATTCCCACTGCAGGCAGTGCTGATGAGAGGGGAGGAGTTAGTACCAGTAGCTCTGGTGGGCGCAGGCTCCGCCCATCCACTAAGCTTGGTCTGGCTGTGACTTGCATTACCGCTGGCTGACTGTAGGGGTGTGTGCCCCCAACTCCCACTCCAGTCAGTGGGAAGGCACCACACCCTTTTTTATCTTCAGTGGTCTGCTGTTCTTTGCCAGATATAGCTCTGTGTTTTGCTAGAGCTACACCCTTTACTGGTACTGTGCACACCTTGCTGTTATGTCCCTTGTTTGACCTCAACCTGTTTTCCTGACATTCCACCTGCCTGCTGACTTTGTATCTCACCTGACAGCTTGGTTCTGACTTCGGCCTGTTTTCTGGACATTCCTCTTGCCTTCCGATTTTGTACCTTGCTGACTTCCTGACTTTGACCATGCCTAGCGACTATCCCCATGTCTAGACTGCAACCTTTCTATAGTCAGCGATCCCCTGGACCTATCAGTAAATCCAGATCCCTGTATAGGGGTTAAAGGGTTTCAGGGTACCTCGGTATCCTGCTTAGTGAGCGGCTTAACCATGTTGTGTCTGTGATCCCGGACTGCCATTACAAAAGACAAGACTTCTTTCTACTTTGACCCTAATGTTGAGATTGTCTTAAGATATTGATTAGGGATGAGCGAGTATACACGTTACTACTCGGTACTCGCTGAGTAGTACGGTATTCGGGCTACTCGTTACTCCGCGAGTATCCTTGTAATTACTCATTAGGAGTAGCGAATCCAATGTAAATCAATGGGAAATGTGAGTAATTGTCTGCTGGGCCCAACAAAGCAATCTGGGGGCTGAGTAAAAGGCTGAAATGGATGCATGATTGTTTAAAAGCCGGGCGGTAAAAAGCCGCCGGCTTTTTTAAGCAATCAGCTGATGCATGCTCCCCATCCGGGTCCTTCACTCCCTGGTGCTACGCTCCCCGCTGCCCTGTGCTTTGCTCCCCGTTCCCTGGTGCTGCGCTCCCAGTCTTGTCCTAACTTAGAATCGGGCGGGGAGGCGGCGGGAGAGCAAAGCACAGGGCAGCGGGGAGCGTAGCACCAGGGAGTGAAGGACCCGGACGGGGAACGTGCATCAGCTGATTGCTTAAAAAAGCCTGCGGCTTTTTAGTGCCTGGCTTTTAAACAATCATGCATCCATTTCAGCCTTTTACTCAGCCCCCAGACCGCTTTTTAGGGTCCAGGAGACAATTACTCGCATTTCCCATTGACTTGCATTGGACTCGCTATTCATAATGAGTACCCGAGTATTTGGACCTACTTATTACGAGTATAGCAAGTCTGAGTATTTCACTACTCACTCATCCCTAATTTTGATCTCAAAGTACACTGTGATAAAATTGTGCCAGAATTGAATATAATTAGCTAAATAAATTAAATATCTAAACCATAAATGTGACACAGAATGAAAGTTGTATGGTAAGATTCCATAATGAGCCTTGGTAGTTACCCAGGAGCGGGTCTTTAAGATGCAACTTATAGTTTTCATAATAGAGTTAGCATTATTAAACTAACAAAAGAAAAAAAGGAAATACTTTAATGTGATTTATATATTCAATACAAAAATATGCCTGCATTTTGCTGGCGCAATCATTTCCGCGGGCCTATTGGCAGAATAGTACCTATTATATGGTACTTTTCAAAATCACAGTTCTTTGCATCTCAAAACAGAATAATGATTTTCTTTGTGAACAACATCAATATACAATGCTGTGTTCGGTATAACTGCTATAATGTGTTTCCACCATTACTTTTCAAATCTGATCTAATTAAATTATGTTCTCCTCCTGTCTCGAAGGCCCATTACTGTCAATATACTGCATCTATTGAAAGTTTGTTGCATTTCGCACTAAGTGGGCCATAAATATCGCATCGACAGATACTGATAAAAGTTTAGTCCACAGAGAAGATCTTTCTTCCCCCCTTATTTACATTTCGTGATTGTATGGAATAGTGCCTCCAGAGGGGCAGACATCATGCCTAAGAGCACGAGCTGAAGCGTTTCTAAATTTCTGCTTATATAGTAGAGCGGACAGAATTACGACCCATGTGTGAGCCATTGTTTACTGCTTTTCTTTTAGAGTTTACCAAATACCAATTATTATATTTGAAGGTCTGATGATTTTAGTACAGTTTTGTGCATTAAATTTTAACCCAGACTACTAGCCGTGTGAATGTTAAAGGGAAATGATTTATAGTATATCCTATCTGTTAGACAGAGGAAAACTTCTCGATTACTAGGGGTCTGTCATTGTGACATTCACCTATCCTAAGAATTCAAGCTCTGAAGAGCCCCGCACGAATGGAGTGGAGGTCGATCATATACATTGAGTCTCCATTCATCCTTAATGTGACCTCCAGAGATAGCCAAGCGCATTGCCCGGCTGGTCTTGGCACTGCTGTAACAATGAATGGGATGGAAATGTGCATGATAAAACTCCACTCAGTTCACACAGGGATGTTCAGAGTCCCAGTTTTAGGATTGGTGGATAGAGATGAGCGAACCTTTGGAAGTTCAGTTTGAAGGGCACAGTCGAACCTTAGATAAAGTTCGGTTTGTGACCCTGGCTTGATCTGAACCTCAATGGAAATCAGCATTTGTCCAGTTCGTGTCTCCACCCACATGCTGCCAGCCACAACGAGAACACTTCTGAAGGGAGTAAGCGGGGGTTTTCAAATTTTGTTTCCTTTTGTGTGTGAAAATTACATCTGATTATGCTGATTTTACCCCGTGTGAGACAATCAAACACTGCACACGGCTCACACTGGGCTGAGCATCACTCATACCCAAGCACAGTGATGCTCGATTGAGTGGTTTGCACTCGTAACTTGAGCTTGCTTTTCTGGTAATCGGTTTCCTAATCCGAACTTCGAACCTCAGGTCCATTCATCTCTATTGGTCAAGTTCCAGTAGTCAGACCCCCAGTGATTGAGAAGTTATCCCCTATCCAATAGATAGCAGTAACTTTCAAACATGAGAATACTCCTTTAAGCAAAAAAGATGTATTCTGTATAAATGGCTATATTTTGTAAGCAAATATTTAAAAAATTAAGGCCTGTATTCATTAAAGCAATTTTACCATAATTCTGCCATAAATTGCTTTGAAAAAAAAATCTCAAAATTTTGCTGCAACCCAGAGTTGTGCAAATTTGCAACTTTGGGGCTGTTTTTTCAAGTCAGTTTCTTTCAACTTTGCTAACGTAGGTGGGGCTGAGGCGTGAAAGGGGATTGACGGAGGAGTAACTCCACGGCTCATCTAATTGATGACGACCTGTAGCGTTACATGCATCAGAAATCTTACATCAGTCAAGACCAGGTGTAACATTTTTGGTGTGGCGCAGAGAGGCAAAAATTGCCCATAAAACACTCCTCCTGATTGATGGAGAGGGTTAAACCTTTTCACGAATCAGGAAAGTCTGACTCCACCACACCACCTGATGAATCGGAACCTAAGTACACATTGATTAAACCATTATTTAAACTCAAAATGGCCCAAAAATGTAGCAAACAGAACATGACACATGTGGATTATTGTTGTATTATCGGAGAACTGTTAAAAAAAAGGTGAATATACATCTTTCACAGCTGTAGGTTAAAAGCATTTTTGGCCATATGACTTACGAGAGACCTTAGTCTCCTACAGTATACCAACATAACTTTTCTGAATTGTTAACCTCTATCAGGAAAGACTGCGATCGCTGGGGGAAACTGCTGTTCTCTTGGTTCGGAAGATGCCAAATTTACAAGATGAACATTTTACCTAGGCTCCTATATCTATTACAGGCAGTATCGGTAAAAATTCCGCCTGCCTTTTTTAAGATAATAGTATCAGTCCAACCTTTCTTTATATGGGTGGGCAAACCAGCTCGAATCAAACGAACAATTTTGACCAGACCCAAGCACAGGGGTGGAATTGGCTCACCTGATGTGAAGCAATATCATCTTGCTTTCTCTTTCCAGAATAATAGATTGGTGTAGAAATGGAACACAAAAGGTATGGGTCCAGATAGAACAATCCTTTTCTACAGTACCCCTAAACAAATTGCCGTGGCTCCTTTCGGTCTCCCCTGCAGAAGTACAAACACACCCGACTATGGGCCCAATGGTAACCTATTGTAATACTGAGGCGGTACGCTTGGAAATGCTCCCTACCTGTTCAAGGTTAACGCCAGTCCTGAGCCATCCCCTCTTTGGACCGGGAGGGTCGGATCCTATTTTCCAACTCTGGATACAGGGAGGAGTGGATCGGGTGGAAGACTTTGGGGACGACATTGAATGGCATTCAATAGCTATGCTAGGCGCTAGACAAAATCCAACTCCGTTGGGACATTGGAGATGTTTACAGCTTGCGCACTTCTTCGGCAAACTCCCACCTAAGGAGCGTTTCAGACTCCCCAAGACCCAGTTTGAACTTACTTGCGAAGGTATAGGTCCAGCACATCACTAGCTCTCAGTAGTATACTCCATGTTGTCTTCCCCCACTAACCAACATCTTCCACCCTATATACTACAATGGAAAAGGGATCTTGACATCAGCATTACTCCAGGGCAAAGGGACCGCATTTTTTCTCCTGCACACAGTTCTTCTATTAGCTCCAGGTTCCAAGAGGCCAGCTGCAAATTATTGTCCAGATGGTACAGGGTGCCCTCTAGGATCCATGCTATATTCCCCTCGGCAGATCCTGCCTGCTGGAGATGCGGTAGAGAGGAGGGTACACTCTTCCATGTGTTCTGGGAATGTGAGGCGATCCAGCCCTTTTGGAAAGAAGTTTCTGATATCATCTGCCAAGTCACGGGAGACACCGAGGAGATGGGTCCTGCCTTTCTCCTGCTACATCACAGTGAGACTTCCCTAAAAACTTACAAAAATGCATTGACAAAAATTCTCATTATGGCAGTCAGAGCGTGTATCCCAGAAAGGTGGAAAAGTCTTCTTCCACCAACTGTATCACAATGGATTTCCAAGGTCAATGACCTTATATAGATGGAGAACCTCACCTCTTCTCTACATGACACTTACATGAAATTCTGGGCAACTTGGAGAGAGTGGATGGATTTCCAACAAACTGAGACATATCGGCTTAAGTTGAGAGGTGAACTGGGGACAAACGCCCCCTTCCCCTATCCCCAATATCTGACCTTTTTCTTTTCCTCTTCTTTTTCCTCCTCTTCTCCTATTACTTAACTGACACTACATACTCTGTTTCTCTATTCTGGCCTCACAAGCTACTTCCTCTGTTTTTCTGCCTTTCTGTTTCGTGTTTTCATGTCTTCGATCTATAGAATCCTGTAAATAAAAAAAACAAATTGTGGAATTTTTCATATTCTTGGATATCAAGACAGATCATACGTCTAAGTGGTCTTTCTGAGAATGTAATGCATGTGTTATACCTGTTTTGTTTGGTGCCTTTCATGGGTGGAAATGGATCATTAGATCCGAGAATTTTGTGCCTTATATGTATATGTATATGTATATGATTCCTTGTTAAATAAAGAATTTAAAACAAAAAAAAAAGACGCATTTTTGGCCCACAGCTGTTCTTCTGGACTTCCTGAAATACATACTTCTTTGATTTGGCTGAATTTCTAAAGTTTTTTAAATTTGGAATAGCAAAAAACAACAACAGAGAACAATGCTTGTGGTGGCTTATATCCTCCAAGAACAATAAAACTAAGCTTTTAAGCTCTACCTGTCTGATCCTTATTTCCCTCAAAATATTCTGTTAGGGAAGAATCAGTAGGTCCCAATACACAAGATTGTTGGTGGCTTTGTCTGAAGTCAATGGGTTTAGGTGACTCTGTGCTAACATGCATAACCATCTCTAGTCTTCACTTTCTTGTTTCCCATATGAAATATCCAAAATCTAAAAACTTACATATGACAACTATGAGTTAAACCCTAGTCACACATAGTGATGTCGTTAGCGAGATCGCTGAAATGTCACAGGTTTTGTGACGCAACAGTGACCTCGCTAGCGATCTTGCTACATGTGACACATAGCAGCGACCGGCCCCCCGCTGCGATATCACCGCTTATACCGGAACTTCCTGGTTTACTTCTTGATCGTTGGTGTCCCGCTGGGCAGCAGGCATCGCTGTGTTTGATGCCATAACAATGATGAGCACGTAAAGCACCTTCAAAACCTACAAGCCCACAGTCGTTTTAAAAATATAAAACATTATTAATTAATTACCAGCATATTGTCTTATGTTCATATTTCAAGATTAAAACAGGGATAGTTTCCCTTTAAATAGAACAATAAAGGAATTATATTTTATACCTTCTTCTAACTGCGTTCATGAACAAAGAGACTTACATGCTTTTCTATCACTTATATCAATTTGCTATTTTTCTTACATTATGGTCTATTAAAAGGCTTTCATGTGAGAATTTCTTTACAACTGCTAGATTTTAAAGTGTTTAAAGTTGCCAGTATGTAGGAAAATGCCAATTATTCTAACTTTTAATGAATATTTTTGAAAATGAAATAACTATGGAAAGATAGTATGATGAAATGGTCTATCAAAGAGAGGTGGCTGGAGAGTCTGACCATAGAAGAAGAAGACGATAAAGAATGAGTGGAAGAGGAAAGCAAAGTAAATGAGCCACTAGAAGCTGACAAAGAAGGTATAAGATTATTCTTGTTTGTGCTAAGTTCCATTCCATTTGGATTCTAGAACATTCATGTTTGTAAAAATAGCATAGTCTGTTGCACTGGTCTTGCTGTCAAAACCAACAGAAATTTATAAGACCCCATTGTAAGTCAAAATGATCAGGATTCGGTTGGAACCATTTGAAGACATATCTGTCATATTTGGAAGTTAGGGTGGTCAAGCTGAACTTTTTTAAAGTTAAGTTCTGGACCCGGACTTGACCTGAACTTCATTTGACGTCACTGATTGGCTGTTTGGGTTCCCACCTATTTGCAGCCAGCCATAAACAGAACACTTCTGTGGGAGGGTGAGCAAAGTTTTTTTCCATTTTTTTTGTTTGGTGCACACTACATCTGATCCCACTCCTGTTTCCCCCAGTACGAACCATTAAAACACTGCAAGCGGCTCGCACTGGGCCAAGCATCAAGAGCACCCAAGCACAGCGATGCTCTCGTGAGAGGTTTGCATTCATAAAGCACCTAAACTCTGAAACCAAACTTTGTTTTCTTGGAAAAGTCTGAGTTTGTACCAAACACTAAACTTCATGTTCGCTTATTTATAGTCATATTGGTGTTGGTCAGTTGAGATGGAAGCAATTACAGAAGTCTGAATAGAGTTTTACAGAGTGATCAGGTCGGACGGGCTTAAGGATGAAAGGACTGAAAGTGGATGAATATGCATGGTCCCCATGCACTATTCCAGTCATCAATAGAAATCACCATATCTAACAGGCCACCCTAGACGTCTGACCACGTCATAGACCAATCTACATACTATGGAACACTGAGGTGATGGCTCTTAGGTAATCCAGACCCATTGCGTACGATTTGGTATCATTATACCATTGATTCAACACAAGGTTTTGAGACTCATATGCCTTGACAACAGCACTACCCGACATCGTCTACGCATAGTGTATCCTGACATTGATTACCCTGTATCCCATAATCCTTACTGCATTTCAGCATTGGTCTAACGATAGTGTCCTATGCATATTCATCCACTTTCAGTCCTTTCATCCTTAAGCCCGTCCGACCTGAAGAAGGCCAGATAGGCCGAAACGTTGAGATTGGCGGACTATTGTACAGCACTTTTTTGATACACGTTTTTCACCACAAAATAAAAAGAAAAGGATTTTGATATCAGTTACATGTCTCTGACTTTCTGTGTCTCCAAGGGTGATAGTGAGTGTGCCGGAGTTTCCATTACTTGACTTATTTTTCTCCAGAGCACCCACGAGAGGTGATGCAAGGTTTTCTTTGTAACAGTAGCATATTCCAGCCTACCCTTAAAAACACATGCACACTTGGCAGAGAAGAGCATGCATGTGTATGGGGAGATCAGGAGAGACAGTTGTTGGAAGTACAAGTTCTCGGCTGATTACGCAATTATCTAATATTTATGGGCACATTAAAGCTCTGTTGCTAACAATTCTTTCTTAACTTCTATGATGGGATCAGTGATAATGAGTACAGCTTACATCTTCAAATGAGTTTTAAACTTAGTTTTTCTAGTCTTCTTTTTTGTTAGTTTGACTTTAACATTTGTTTGTCTTTACAAATTTGTCATAAACTTGAGATGAACAAAAACAGTCCTTAGTATTATGACCCTTAGTAATCACCTCACACTGATCAGAGATCTAATAGGTGAATCTATATATATAAAGTAGAAAATGTGTGTCCTGAAGGATCTCAAATCTCAGTTATGAAAACTGCCTCACAGTCAGACTGTTCTAGTTGTCCATAGCAACCAATCAGAGATCAGCTTTCACTTTACCTCAGCAGCTTTCACGCTGAAAGCTGCACTCTGGTTGCTATCAACGATCATACTGTGAGGCCCCAGTTACTTCTGCAGTGGCTCTAGGCAATTAGAACAGTCTTACTGTGAGGTGGATAAGCAAGCATTGTTGACCTTTGGGAGATCAACATATCCACTGCGGAGACACCATCACGTGTTTCTCAACGCAGTGATTCTAGAGCATTGCCCCCTGGGAAGTATGCAAATAAGAAAGCCGCAGAGACACCATCACGTGTTTCTCAACGCTGGCAGGAAACTAGCCAGGTCTTTCACCGGGAAGGAACAACCACGGGAAGGGCAGTCTCCAGTCAAGGAGACCACCTATACCAAACATGGTATCCATCCACAGACAGCCGTTTCGGGGTATTTGCCCCTCATCAGTGTGGAGTAGGAATCTGGCTAGTGGGGGCAATGCCTAGTATAAGACTACTTAAGCAAGCATTGTTGACCTTAGGGAGATCAACATATCCACTGCGGAGACACCATCACGTGTTTCTCAACGCAGTGATTCTAGAGCATTGCCCCCTGGGAAGTATGCAAATAGAAGCGGAGGGGCGGAGATGAGCGGGATGTAACATCCCGCCCACCTCCTTCCTTCCGCATTGCCGTCGGGATGCAGGTAAGGAGATGTTTGTCGTTCCAGAAGCTTTACACACAGCGATGTGTGATGCCGCTGGAACGACAAACAACATTGTACCATGCAAATAAGAATACCCCGAAATGGCTGTCTGTGGATGGATACCATGTTTGGTATAGGTGGTCTCCTTGACTGGAGACTGCCCTTCCCGTGGTTGTTCCTTCCCGGTGAAAGACCTGGCTAGTTTCCTGCCAGCGTTGAGAAACACGTGATGGTGTCTCCGCGGCTTTCTTATTTACTGTGAGGTGGTTCTTCCAAATGAGGCCCCAGTTACTTTTGCACTGGTTGTTCATGCCTGTTGCTATAATTACAGACCAATTGAGTGACTTATCAAATTGCACTACCTTAGTGACTGTATGGCTGCTGCTCCTCAAAGAGCAACTCTTCGGGTGTCGTGGCTTTAATTCTTTAAGACCTTTTGGGACAAACTGGCTTTGTATTCAATACACAGACACCTTTTTTCTCCGTTATTTCTATAACTAAATAAATTCGGAAGGGGGGAGGGTCGAATCTCAAAATCTCATGAAGGTGGAATAGATTTTGAGTTTTAATGTTCGCAGTATTTTTAGTCTGGTGTTAAAATGGGCCTTGCAAAATTGGGGTTTTATATTCAACGGGCCCCACATACAGATTTTCTGCTCATATATATACAGTATATATAAATAAATATATATATATATATATATATATATATATATACACACAGTATATATAGATACTATGAGTTAAACAAATTTTAAGAAAATTATAAAACTTTTTTAGCCTAGGTTCACTTTTTGAATAAATACCTAATTTATTTCAGGTTAGATTTTGCTGATCAATGCTCTGATTATTGGGGAAATTTATGGCTATCACTGTTCTATATCCTAATTAGTTCGGATATGAAATATGTTGAACGCTGCTGAAAATTAATATGAAGCTTTTATTTCCTGATTGGCTGTAATTTTCAAGATCCAGAGAAGGCTGTTATTACTTATGACACCTTTCATGCAATTGCTTCTTTATTATTTCATCATCTGTATTGCATTGTTAGTGGCTAGTCTATTACATCATCTAGTTAGTCTTTTAAGCCATACGTTTTCTATCATCTTAGGGCGATGACCTAATCCTAATTACAGTTCCATCACCTACTTTCATAAATCCTATCTGTGTATCGTATACAGTTTTAGGATTTCTTAGCTTAGTTTCTTAGGATATTGACATATGTTTTTTCAGATATGCCTCGTTCTTGCATTAACAAAGCGGATAGTTTTTGGTACATATGCGGAGAAGTCACTTAGCATCACAAAGGTGAAACTTCACTACCATGATAAGTGTGACGCCCTGGTAAAACCAGGTAGTCACAGAAAGAGTTAATCCTCCTTGTCAGCTACACAATCTCCACACAGATGTACAGCAGCCAATCAGGCCCTACTCACCCCCTCCCAAGGAAAAGGGAGGAGGCGAGGGGAGTTAAGGAAGTGACAGAGCAGAATTTAGTGAGTTGTGCTGTAGTCAGTGGAAAGCTGACAGGGGAGGCATGCAGCTCCCCGGAGAAAGTGGTAGCCGGGGTTGGAGACCTGGACTACTGGACTAGGTGGCTGTGAGGGCCACAGGCAACGGAGATCCGGCAGTGGGGAACCTGAGGCGACCGAGACAGGGTTGTAGCCCGCCGGTGCCGGGAGAGGAACCCAATCCAGAGGCCGTTCAAACGGAATAGTCCAGACAAGAAAGAGACAGACAGAGAGTGTGTAAGGAAGGGCCCCTGGCTGTACATCTGGGTGTGGGACCCGAAGACACCCGCCAGTGGTGACCGGCCATTTGGCAAGTTGGTTTACAATGGACTCTGTGTTTTCTGACTACACACATCAGCCTAGCTTCACCTAACATCAAGACAACCGAACTGTGAGTTTCCTGCTCCCTGCAATCTCTGCCACCACCACAACTCCCAATTGGGCCCCGGGACTACAACTACCCTATCCGTGGAGGGGATCCCACATTGCTGCCCCACACCATCAGTCCCGGGCTCGGTCCTTAGAGGCAGCAGCGGTGCCACCATCTCATCACCGCAACCCACGGGTGGCGTCACAGACAATCCTCCTTTACATATTCTTCTTTTGTTGTGGAGCCTGGGATCACAGACCGGGTCATGCCACCGTGATACCTACAGAAGTGACCCCTTGGCCCGGATCTGAGTACCCCCTATCCCTGGGCGACACATAAGGAAAGCCTACAACCTGTATTATAGCTGCAGGATAGGCGATCAGGACAAAAGTTGGGCTCCACACATGTGGTGCAATAGATGTGTATCACATCGTACCCAGTGGTTTCATGGAAAGAAGCAATCTATGTATGCCTTTTGCAGTCCCAATGATCTGGAGAGAGCCAACCAATAATGCTACCAATTGCTATTTCTGCATGGTGCCTGCCATTAGGAAAGGACTTTCAAGAAGGAAGAAGTGAACTTTACAGAATCCAAACGTTCCAAAAACATACTCATGGAGAAAAGAGATTGTGAGCCCCAATGGGGACAGTGTTGCCATTGTATGTAAAGCACTGTGGAATTAACAGCGCTATATAAATGAATAAATATTATTATTATTATTATCATTATTATTATTATTCCATCTGCAATACACGCAGTACCACATACAGAAGTATTGCCGGTTTCAAAAGCTCCAGAAACAATTTCAGTCAAGTCAAGTGAGGAAGAAGAAGACGCATGGTGTCATTAAGCATCTTCCTCTCATGACCCAGACTTTCTGTTAGCAACCTCATCTGAACTACACCTTATAACTAGAGATGAGCGAACCGGTCCCGGTTCGGCTCGAGGCGGTTCGCCGAACGGGGGGTCTGGCTCGAGTTCGGCTCGTCGAACGTTCGACGAACCGAACTCGAGCCCATAGGAAACAATGGCAGGCAATCACAAACACAGTAAAACACCTAGAAAACACCCTCAAAGGTGTCCAAAAGGTAACAAACAACTCACAACACAACACAAACACATGGGAAAGTGACAAGGACATGTACTCATGCGAAAACAAAACAGCTGGACAAGGAAAAAGAGGAGGACACACAGATATAGGCATGGCACGCCCTTCTAAAGTCATGTAAAACACCGCAAGGTGACTCCAAGCGGAGTCTCCCTTTTTTCCAAAAATTGGGCCCCACACACCCACCCCTTCAGTGGCAGCAGTTGTGCCCCAGTTGTACACTTCACAGCTAGATTTGCATCAAGCACATTCAAAAATACGCCATTCTTATCCGTCCCCAGGATGACACCGGGGTAGGTAGCAAAGTCTTTCCTGATCCCAGCTCTGTTCATCTTGGCTTCTTTTAAAAACACAGCAAGCAAGGGTTACTCCAAGCGGAGTCTCCCTTTTTTCCAAAAATTGGGCCCCACACACACCCACCCCTTCAGTGGCAGCACTTGGGCCCCAGTTGTACACTTCACAGCTAGATTTGCATCAAGCACATTCAAAAATACGCTATTCTTAACCGTCCCCAGGATGACACCGGGGTAGGTAGCAAAGTCTTTCCTGATCCCAGCTCTGTTCATCTTGGCTTCTTTTAAAAACACAGCAAGCAAGGGTTACTCCAAGCGGAGTCTCCCTTTTTTCCAAAAATTGGGCCACACAGACACCCACCCCATCAGTGGCAGCACTTGGGCCCTAGTTGCAAACAGGATGTTTTGATTTGCATCAAGCACATTCAAAAATACGCTATTCTTAGCCGTCCACAGGATGACACCGGGGTAGGTAGCAAAGTCTTTCCTGATCCCAGCTCTGTTCATCTTGGCTTCTTTTAAAAACACAGCAAGCAAGGGTTACTCCAAGCGGAGTCTCCCTTTTTTCCAAAAATTGGGCCACACAGACACCCACCCCATCAGTGGCAGCACTTGGGCCCTAGTTGCAAACAGGATGTTTTGATTTGCATCAAGCACATTCAAAAATACGCTATTCTTAGCCGTCCCCAGGATGACACCGGGGTAGGTAGCAAAGTCTTTGCTGACCCATGACTTGTTCATCTTGGCTTCTTTTAAAAACAATGTAAGCAAGGGTTACTCCAAGCGGAGTCTCCCTTTTTTCCAAAAATTGGGCCACACAGACACCCACCCCATCAGTGGCAGCACTTGGGCCCTAGTTGCAAACAGGATGTTTTGATTTGCATCAAGCACATTCAAAAATACGCTATTCTTAGCCGTCCCCAGGATGACACCGGGGTAGGTAGCAAAGTCTTTGCTGACCCATGACTTGTTCATCTTGGCTTCTTTTAAAAACAATGTAAGCAAGGGTTACTCCAAGCGGAGTCTCCCTTTTTTCCAAAAATTGGGCCACACAGACACCCACCCCATCAGTGGCAGCACTTGGGCCCTAGTTGCAAACAGGATGTTTTGATTTGCATCAAGCACATTCAAAAATACGCTATTCTTAGCCGTCCACAGGATGACACCGGGGTAGGTAGCAAAGTCTTTCCTGATCCCAGCTCTGTTCATCTTGGCTTCTTTTAAAAACACAGCAAGCAAGGGTTACTCCAAGCGGAGTCTCCCTTTTTTCCAAAAATTGGGCCACACAGACACCCACCCCATCAGTGGCAGCACTTGGGCCCTAGTTGCAAACAGGATGTTTTGATTTGCATCAAGCACATTCAAAAATACGCTATTCTTAGCCGTCCCCAGGATGACACCGGGGTAGGTAGCAAAGTCTTTGCTGACCCATGACTTGTTCATCTTGGCTTCTTTTAAAAACAATGTAAGCAAGGGTTACTCCAAGCGGAGTCTCCCTTTTTTCCAAAAATTGGGCCACACAGACACCCACCCCATCAGTGGCAGCACTTGGGCCCTAGTTGCAAACAGGATGTTTTGATTTGCATCAAGCACATTCAAAAATACGCTATTCTTAGCCGTCCACAGGATGACACCGGGGTAGGTAGCAAAGTCTTTCCTGATCCCAGCTCTGTTCATCTTGGCTTCTTTTAAAAACACAGCAAGCAAGGGTTACTCCAAGCGGAGTCTCCCTTTTTTCCAAAAATTGGGCCACACAGACACCCACCCCATCAGTGGCAGCACTTGGGCCCTAGTTGCAAACAGGATGTTTTGATTTGCATCAAGCACATTCAAAAATACGCTATTCTTAGCCGTCCCCAGGATGACACCGGGGTAGGTAGCAAAGTCTTTGCTGACCCATGACTTGTTCATCTTGGCTTCTTTTAAAAACAATGTAAGCAAGGGTTACTCCAAGCGGAGTCTCCCTTTTTTCCAAAAATTGGGCCACACAGACACCCACCCCATCAGTGGCAGCACTTGGGCCCTAGTTGCAAACAGGATGTTTTGATTTGCATCAAGCACATTCAAAAATACGCTATTCTTAGCCGTCCACAGGATGACACCGGGGTAGGTAGCAAAGTCTTTCCTGATCCCAGCTCTGTTCATCTTGGCTTCTTTTAAAAACACAGCAAGCAAGGGTTACTCCAAGCGGAGTCTCCCTTTTTTCCAAAAATTGGGCCACACAGACACCCACCCCATCAGTGGCAGCACTTGGGCCCTAGTTGCAAACAGGATGTTTTGATTTGCATCAAGCACATTCAAAAATACGCTATTCTTAGCCGTCCCCAGGATGACACTGGGGTAGGTAGCAAAGTCTTTGCTGACCCATGACTTGTTCATCTTGGCTTCTTTTAAAAACAATGTAAGCAAGGGTTACTCCAAGCGGAGTCTCCCTTTTTTCCAAAAATTGGGCCACACAGACACCCACCCCATCAGTGGCAGCACTTGGGCCCTAGTTGCAAACAGGATGTTTTGATTTGCATCAAGCACATTCAAAAATACGCTATTCTTAGCCGTCCCCAGGATGACACCGGGGTAGGTAGCAAAGTCTTTGCTGACCCATGACTTGTTCATCTTGGCTTCTTTTAAAAACAATGTAAGCAAGGGTTACTCCAAGCGGAGTCTCCCTTTTTTCCAAAAATTGGGCCACACAGACACCCACCCCATCAGTGGCAGCACTTGGGCCCTAGTTGCAAACAGGATGTTTTGATTTGCATCAAGCACATTCAAAAATACGCTATTCTTAGCCGTCCACAGGATGACACCGGGGTAGGTAGCAAAGTCTTTCCTGATCCCAGCTCTGTTCATCTTGGCTTCTTTTAAAAACACAGCAAGCAAGGGTTACTCCAAGCGGAGTCTCCCTTTTTTCCAAAAATTGGGCCACACAGACACCCACCCCATCAGTGGCAGCACTTGGGCCCTAGTTGCAAACAGGATGTTTTGATTTGCATCAAGCACATTCAAAAATACGCTATTCTTAGCCGTCCCCAGGATGACACCGGGGTAGGTAGCAAAGTCTTTGCTGACCCATGACTTGTTCATCTTGGCTTCTTTTAAAAACAATGTAAGCAAGGGTTACTCCAAGCGGAGTCTCCCTTTTTTCCAAAAATTGGGCCACACAGACACCCACCCCATCAGTGGCAGCACTTGGGCCCTAGTTGCAAACAGGATGTTTTGATTTGCATCAAGCACATTCAAAAATACGCTATTCTTAGCCGTCCCCAGGATGACACCGGGGTAGGTAGCAAAGTCTTTGCTGACCCATGACTTGTTCATCTTGGCTTCTTTTAAAAACAATGTAAGCAAGGGTTACTCCAAGCGGAGTCTCCCTTTTTTCCAAAAATTGGGCCACACAGACACCCACCCCATCAGTGGCAGCACTTGGGCCCTAGTTGCAAACAGGATGTTTTGATTTGCATCAAGCACATTCAAAAATACGCCATTCTTATCCGTCCCCAGGATGACACCGGGGTAGGTAGATAAAGTCTTTCCTGATCCCAGCTCTGTTCATCTTGGCTTCTTTTAAAAACACAGCAAGCAAGGGTTACTCCAAGCGGAGTCTCCCTTTTTTCCAAAAATTGGGCCACACAGACACCCACCCCATCAGTGGCAGCACTTGGGCCCTAGTTGCAAACAGGATGTTTTGATTTGCATCAAGCACATTCAAAAATACGCTATTCTTAGCCGTCCCCAGGATGACACCGGGGTAGGTAGCAAAGTCTTTGCTGACCCATGACTTGTTCATCTTGGCTTCTTTTAAAAACAATGTAAGCAAGGGTTACTCCAAGCGGAGTCTCCCTTTTTTCCAAAAATTGGGCCACACAGACACCCACCCCATCAGTGGCAGCACTTGGGCCCTAGTTGCAAACAGGATGTTTTGATTTGCATCAAGCACATTCAAAAATACGCTATTCTTAGCCGTCCCCAGGATGACACCGGGGTAGGTAGCAAAGTCTTTGCTGACCCATGACTTGTTCATCTTGGCTTCTTTTAAAAACAATGTAAGCAAGGGTTACTCCAAGCGGAGTCTCCCTTTTTTCCAAAAATTGGGCCACACAGACACCCACCCCATCAGTGGCAGCACTTGGGCCCTAGTTGCAAACAGGATGTTTTGATTTGCATCAAGCACATTCAAAAATACGCTATTCTTAGCCGTCCACAGGATGACACCGGGGTAGGTAGCAAAGTCTTTCCTGATCCCAGCTCTGTTCATCTTGGCTTCTTTTAAAAACACAGCAAGCAAGGGTTACTCCAAGCGGAGTCTCCCTTTTTTCCAAAAATTGGGCCACACAGACACCCACCCCATCAGTGGCAGCACTTGGGCCCTAGTTGCAAACAGGATGTTTTGATTTGCATCAAGCACATTCAAAAATACGCTATTCTTAGCCGTCCCCAGGATGACACCGGGGTAGGTAGCAAAGTCTTTGCTGACCCATGACTTGTTCATCTTGGCTTCTTTTAAAAACAATGTAAGCAAGGGTTACTCCAAGCGGAGTCTCCCTTTTTTCCAAAAATTGGGCCACACAGACACCCACCCCATCAGTGGCAGCACTTGGGCCCTAGTTGCAAACAGGATGTTTTGATTTGCATCAAGCACATTCAAAAATACGCTATTCTTAGCCGTCCCCAGGATGACACTGGGGTAGGTAGCAAAGTCTTTGCTGACCCATGACTTGTTCATCTTGGCTTCTTTTAAAAACAATGTAAGCAAGGGTTACTCCAAGCGGAGTCTCCCTTTTTTCCAAAAATTGGGCCACACAGACACCCACCCCATCAGTGGCAGCACTTGGGCCCTAGTTGCAAACAGGATGTTTTGATTTGCATCAAGCACATTCAAAAATACGCTATTCTTAGCCGTCCCCAGGATGACACCGGGGTAGGTAGCAAAGTCTTTCCTGATCCCAGCTCTGTTCATCTTGGCTTCTTTTAAAAACACAGCAAGCAAGGGTTACTCCAAGCGGAGTCTCCCTTTTTTCCAAAAATTGGGCCACACAGACACCCACCCCATCAGTGGCAGCACTTGGGCCCTAGTTGCAAACAGGATGTTTTGATTTGCATCAAGCACATTCAAAAATACGCTATTCTTAGCCGTCCCCAGGATGACACCGGGGTAGGTAGCAAAGTCTTTCCTGATCCCAGCTCTGTTCATCTTGGCTTCTTTTAAAAACACAGCAAGCAAGGGTTACTCCAAGCGGAGTCTCCCTTTTTTCCAAAAATTGGGCCACACAGACACCCACCCCATCAGTGGCAGCACTTGGGCCCTAGTTGCAAACAGGATGTTTTGATTTGCATCAAGCACATTCCAAATCCACAAGCATTTACTCTCCCCAGGATGACACAGGGGTAGTAAATTCCTTCTGGATCCATGACTTGTTCATTTTGATGAACGTCAGTCTGTCCACATTGTCACTGGACAGACGCGTGCGCTTATCTGTCAGCACACACCCAGCAGCACTGAATACACGTTCAGAGACAACGCTGGCAGCTGGACACGACAAAATCTCCAAGGCGTAAGTTGCGAGCTCTGGCCATTTTTGTAGGTTTGAAGCCCAAAAGGAGCAAGGCTCCAGTTGCACAGTCATGGCATCGATGTTCATTTGGAGATACTCCTGTATCATCCTCTCCAGCCGTTGACTATGTGTCAGACTTGTTGTCTCTGGTGGCCTTGCAAAAGAGGGTCTAAAAAAATTATGAAAAGATTCCATAAAATTGCTGTTACCGGCACCAGAAAAGGTCCTACTGGTACGGGTAGACTGTTGAAGATGACGAGACCGTCCCATGTTTGTCAAGTTACAACTGGGAGATTCACTCCCTGCACCTGCACGGTTGTTTGGTGGAAAAGCCGAGCTAAGATCTAGTAACAGCTTCTGCTGATACTCCTGCATACGTGCGTCCCTTTCTATGGCTGGAATTATGTCACAAAATTTGGACTTGTACCGGGGATCTAATAGTGTGGCAATCCAGTAGTCATCATCACTTCTAATTTTGACAATACGACTGTCATGTTGGAGGTAGTGCAACAAAAAGGCACTCATGTGTCTTGCGCAGCCATGCGGACCAAGTCCATGCTGTGTTTGTGGCATAGAGGTGCTACCCGTTCTTTCTTCCTCTGACATCTGACCCCAACCTCTTTCAACTGAAATTTGACCAAGGTCTCCCTCATCCGCTGAGTCTTCCATGTCCATGGACAGTTCGTCCTCCATTTCTTCATGTTCTCCTGCACCTTGCTCAACATTTCGCCTGCTACTATGCGCCCTTGTCGATCCCTGTCCCCCATGGTCCCATGCCTGCTGCGTTGGTGATGATGAACGTCTGGACCTTCGTGATGTTGTTGTCCCTTGCGCATATGAATCCTCCTGTAGTTCCTCCCCTTCATGTTGTCCCACCCCCTGACTCCGAATAGTGTTTAGCGTGTGCTCCAGCATGTAAATGACTGGAATCGTCATGCTGATAATGGCATTGTCAGCGCTAAACATATTCGTCGCCATGTCGAAACTGTGCAGAAGGGTGCATAGGTCCTTGATCTGAGACCACTCCATCAGGGTGATCTGCCCCACCTCTGCATCTCGTTGGCCCAGGCTATACGTCATGACGTATTGCACCAGGGCTCTGCGGTGCTGCCACAGTCGCTGTAACATGTGGAGAGTTGAATTCCAGCGTGTCGCCACATCGCATTTCAGGCGATGAACCGGCAGGCCGAAAGACTTCTGGAGCGATGCAAGTCGCTCTGCTGCGGCGCTTGAACGGCGGAAGTGAGCTGACAGTTTTCGTGCCCTGTTCAGAAGGCCATCTAGGCCGGGATAGTGTGTTAAAAATTGCTGCACGACAAGGTTCAACACGTGAGCCATACAAGGTACGTGTGTCACCTTGCCCAGGCGAAGTGCCGCACCCAGGTTTGCAGCATTGTCGCACACGGCCTTACCAGGCTGCAGTTTGAGTGGAGACAACCATTTATTAAACTCGGACCGCAAAGCTGACCACAACTCCTCAGCTGTGTGACTCTTATTACCAAGACATGTCAAGCTAAAGACCGCCTGATGCCGTTGCGCTCTGCTGCCAGCATAGTAATGAGGGGTGCGTGATTCCTTCTGCGCAGTGAGAACGCTGGTGGCCTGACCAGGCAGGCTTGGGGCGGAGGTGGAGGACCCAGATGAGGTGGAGGATGCAGAAGCAGTGGCGGAACTTGGACAGACAGAGGATTGACACACAAGTCGTGGGGACGGCAAGACTTGTGCAGCAGACCCTTCACCATCTATCACCATAGTTACCCAGTGCCCAGTCAGCGACATGTAACGTCCCTGTCCATGCTTACTGGTCCAAGTATCGGTGGTGAAATGCACCCGTTCACACACAGAGTTTCTCAAGGAAGCGGTGATGTTGTGTGCGACATGCTGGTGTAGCGCGGGCACACCTTTCTTAGAGAAGTAGTGGCGACTAGGCATCTGGTACTGGGGCACAGCGACAGACATAAGGTCTCTAAAATCCTGTGTGTCCACTAGGCGGAAAGGCAGCATTTCGGTAGCCAACAGCTTACAGAGGGATAGAGTCAACCTCTTAGCTTTGTCATGGGTCGGATGAAGTGGCCTTTTATTTGACCACATCTGAGGGACAGAGATCTGGCTGCTGTGTGTAGACGGTGTTGAGTAGGGTGTCCCTGGAAAAATGCAGGTTTGTGAGGAAAGTGCAGGCGGAGACATGATGTTGCCTTCATCCAACGTTGGTGCTATCGATGTCTGAGAGAGCTGTACACACTCACTTGTTTCCCCTTCCAAACCAACTGACGACCTTACAAGCAAACTGCCTGTTGCGGTTACAGTGGTGGAAGTTTTGCGTGGAAAAACAGGTGTGGCAGCTGTCCCCACAGTCCTAGAAGATGAAGAGCGCGCGGATGCAGTGGAAGGGGCGGGCGGTGGATGGTTCGCTACGCTAGGCCGCATTGCAGCACGGTGAGCTTCCCACCGGGACTTATGATATTTATTCATGTGACGATTCATGGAAGAAGTTGTCAAACTGCTGAGCTTTTGACCTCTACTAAGAGAATCATGACAAATGTTACATATCACATGAGTTGGGCGATCTTTTTCGATGTGAAAAAAGGACCAGGCTAGGCAAGGCTTAGAGGCCATGCGACCTGTTGATCCACCCCGAATAATGCTCATAGGCAGAGTGGTGGCTGAGGATGCAGTTGTAGACGTGCTACCAGTGCTCCGACTCTGTCCAGGAAGGCGCAAGGTAACTTCGTCGTCGGTTGCATCCTCCTCCACCGCCTCTGTTGACCTCCTCGAGTGCCTGACTGGGGGTTGACAGTAGGTGGGATCTAGAACGTCATCATCAATTGTTGTGTTTGCACTCCCCTCCCCCTCAGACCGAGCCTCTTCTTGCCCTGACGGAATATTTAAGTTGTCATCCCAATCGGGTATCTGCGTCTCATCTTCATCAGTATGTTCCTCATTGTCTATAACCACAGGTGTTACAGTTTGTGACAAAGGGTCAACATTATGCTCAGAAACTTGGTCCTCACGGCCTGAATCTGAGTCACAAAGGTTCTGGGCATCACTGCAGACCATTTCCTGTTCTGTACTCACTGTAGTTTGGGAGCAGACCTCTGATTCCCAGGCTATAGTGTGACTGAACAGCTCTGCAGACTCAGCCATCTCAGTTCCACCATACTGTGCAGGGCTGATGGAGACTTCAGAGCTGGGAGAAATCAAGTGTGATTGGGATGACAACTCAGAGGACTGGTGTTTTTTGGATGCGGTACTTGAAGTGGCTGAGAGGGCACTTGTTGGACCACTTGAGATCCATTCAAGCATTTTCCTTTTTTGCCCATCATCTACCTTTCTTCCTGTTGTTCGTGTCCGTAAAAAAGGGAGCACATCGGATTGTCCACGGTAAGTAGTAGACATCTTACTTTTGCTGGTAGATGGTCTATCTTCAGCAGATGATAATGGAGCTTTGCCACCTTCCCCACGGACAAAACCTTTTTTGCCTTTTCCACCACGCCTCTTCCCCTTTCCACCAGCATCTGTCATTTTGCCACTCATGTTGATTGCGACAAGATTGTGGACTGAAAATGTGGTAGTAAAAATTGAGAGGTGGTGAAGATTGCAGTGGTGGTCTAGCTTTATTAACAGCAGAATAATAAAGAATAAATATCCCTGACAATGCAACTTAGTTATAATTAGTTGGAGTGTGCAACGCAGGCAGACGTGCTGCAAATGTCTTTGCACTAGTGGGACTATAGCAAAGTCCAATAGCCACGTATAGGATGCCACTAGGTACACTGAGTGTTTGCTAGTATAATGGCTTGGTTAGAATGAGTTGTAGTGTGCAACGCAGGCAGACACGCTCTGCAAATGTCTTTGCACTAGTGGGACTATAGCAAAGTCCAATAGCCACGTATAGGATGCCACTAGGTACACTGAGTGTTTGCTAGTATAATGGCTTGGTTAGAATGAGTTGTAGTGTGCAACGCAGGCAGACGCGCTCTGCAAATGTCTTTGCACTAGTGGGACTATAGCAAAGTCCAATAGCCACGTATAGGATGCCACTAGGTACACTGAGTGTTTGCTAGTATAATGGCTTGGTTAGAATGAGTTGTAGTGTGCAACGCAGGCAGACGCGCTCTGCAAATGTCTTTGCACTAGTGGGACTATAGCAAAGTCCAATAGCCACGTATAGGATGCCACTAGGTACACTGAGTGTTTGCTAGTATAATGGCTTGGTTAGAATGAGTTGTAGTGTGCAATGCAGGCAGACGCGCTCTGCAAATGTCTTTGCACTAGTGGGACTATAGCAAAGTCCAATAGCCACGTATAGGATGCCACTAGGTACACTGAGTGTTTGCTAGTATAATGGCTTGGTTAGAATGAGTTGTAGTGTGCAACGCAGGCAGACGCGCTCTGCAAATGTCTTTGCACTAGTGGGACTATAGCAAAGTCCAATAGCCACGTATAGGATGCCACTAGGTACACTGAGTGTTTGCTAGTATAATGGCTTGGTTAGAATGAGTTGTAGTGTGCAACGCAGGCAGACGCGCTCTGCAAATGTCTTTGCACTAGTGGGACTATAGCAAAGTCCAATAGCCACATATAGGATGCCACTAGGTACACTGAGTGTTTGCTAGTATAATGGCTTGGTTAGAATGAGTTGTAGTGTGCAACGCAGGCAGACGCGCTCTGCAAATGTCTTTGCACTAGTGGGACTATAGCAAAGTCCAATAGCCACGTATAGGATGCCACTAGGTACACTGAGTGTTTGCTAGTATAATGGCTTGGTTAGAATGAGTTGTAGTGTGCAACGCAGGCAGACGCGCTCTGCAAATGTCTTTGCACTACTGGGACTATAGCAAAGTCCAATAGCCACGTATAGGATGCCACTAGGTACACTGAGTGTTTGCTAGTATAATGGCTTGGTTAGAATGAGTTGTAGTGTGCAACGCAGGCAGACGCGCTCTGCAAATGTCTTTGCACTAGTGGGACTATAGCAAAGTCCAATAGCCACGTATAGGATGCCACTAGGTACACTGAGTGTTTGCTAGTATAATGGCTTGGTTAGAATGAGTTGTAGTGTGCAACGCAGGCAGACGCGCTCTGCAAATGTCTTTGCACTAGTGGGACTATAGCAAAGTCCAATAGCCACGTATAGGATGCCACTAGGTACACTGAGTGTTTGCTAGTATAATGGCTTGGTTAGAATGAGTTGTAGTGTGCAACGCAGGCAGACGCGCTCTGCAAATGTCTTTGCACTAGTGGGACTATAGCAAAGTCCAATAGCCACGTATAGGATGCCACTAGGTACACTGAGTGTTTGCTACTATAATGGCTTGGTTAGAATGAGTTGTAGTGTGCAACGCAGGCAGACGCGCTCTGCAAATGTCTTTGCACTAGTGGGACTATAGCAAAGTCCAATAGCCACGTATAGGATGCCACTAGGTACACTGAGTGTTTGCTAGTATAATGGCTTGGTTAGAATGAGTTGTAGTGTGCAACGCAGGCAGACGCGCTCTGCAAATGTCTTTGCACTAGTGGGACTATAGCAAAGTCCAATAGCCACGTATAGGATGCCACTAGGTACACTGAGTGTTTGCTAGTATAATGGCTTGGTTAGAATGAGTTGTAGTGTGCAACGCAGGCAGACGCGCTCTGCAAATGTCTTTGCACTAGTGGGACTATAGCAAAGTCCAATAGCCACGTATAGGATGCCACTAGGTACACTGAGTGTTTGCTAGTATAATGGCTTGGTTAGAATGAGTTGTAGTGTGCAACGCAGGCAGACGCGCTCTGCAAATGTCTTTGCACTAGTGGGACTATAGCAAAGTCCAATAGCCACGTATAGGATGCCACTAGGTACACTGAGTGTTTGCTAGTATAATGGCTTGGTTAGAATGAGTTGTAGTGTGCAACGCAGGCAGACGCGCTCTGCAAATGTCTTTGCACTAGTGGGACTATAGCAAAGTCCAATAGCCACGTATAGGATGCCACTAGGTACACTGAGTGTTTGCTAGTATAATGGCTTGGTTAGAATGAGTTGTAGTGTGCAACGCAGGCAGACGCGCTCTGCAAATGTCTTTGCACTAGTGGGACTATAGCAAAGTCCAATAGCCACGTATAGGATGCCACTAGGTACACTGAGTGTTTGCTAGTATAATGGCTTGGTTAGAATGAGTTGTAGTGTGCAACGCAGGCAGACGCGCTCTGCAAATGTCTTTGCACTAGTGGGACTATAGCAAAGTCCAATAGCCACGTATAGGATGCCACTAGGTACACTGAGTGTTTGCTAGTATAATGGCTTGGTTAGAATGAGTTGTAGTGTGCAACGCAGGCAGATGCGCTCTGCAAATGTCTTTGCACTAGTGGGACTATAGCAAAGTCCAATAGCCACGTATAGGATGCCACTAGGTACACTGAGTGTTTGCTAGTATAATGGCTTGGTTAGAATGAGTTGTAGTGTGCAACGCAGGCAGACGCGCTCTGAAAATGTCTTTGCACTAGTGGGACTATAGCAAAGTCCAATAGCCACGTATAGGATGCCACTAGGTACACTGAGTGTTTGCTAGTATAATGGCTTGGTTAGAATGAGTTGTAGTGTGCAACGCAGGCAGACGCGCTCTGCAAATGTCTTTGCACTAGTGGGACTATAGCAAAGTCCAATAGCCACGTATAGGATGCCACTAGGTACACTGAGTGTTTGCTAGTATAATGGCTTGGTTAGAATGAGTTGTAGTGTGCAACGCAGGCAGACGCGCTCTGCAAATGTCTTTGCACTAGTGGGACTATAGCAAAGTCCAATAGCCACGTATAGGATGCCACTAGGTACACTGAGTGTTTGCTAGTATAATGGCTTGGTTAGAATGAGTTGTAGTGTGCAATGCAGGCAGACGCGCTCTGCAAATGTCTTTGCACTAGTGGGACTATAGCAAAGTCCAATAGCCACGTATAGGATGCCACTAGGTACACTGAGTGTTTGCTAGTATAATGGCTTGGTTAGAATGAGTTGTAGTGTGCAACGCAGGCAGACGCGCTCTGCAAATGTCTTTGCACTAGTGGGACTATAGCAAAGTCCAATAGCCACGTATAGGATGCCACTAGGTACACTGAGTGTTTGCTAGTATAATGGCTTGGTTAGAATGAGTTGTAGTGTGCAACGCAGGCAGACGCGCTCTGCAAATGTCTTTGCACTAGTGGGACTATAGCAAAGTCCAATAGCCACGTATAGGATGCCACTAGGTACACTGAGTGTTTGCTAGTATAATGGCTTGGTTAGAATGAGTTGTAGTGTGCAACGCAGGCAGACGCGCTCTGCAAATGTCTTTGCACTAGTGGGACTATAGCAAAGTCCAATAGCCACGTATAGGATGCCACTAGGTACACTGAGTGTTTGCTAGTATAATGGCTTGGTTAGAATGAGTTGTAGTGTGCAACGCAGGCAGACGCGCTCTGCAAATGTCTTTGCACTAGTGGGACTATAGCAAAGTCCAATAGCCACGTATAGGATGCCACTAGGTACACTGAGTGTTTGCTAGTATAATGGCTTGGTTAGAATGAGTTGTAGTGTGCAACGCAGGCAGACGCGCTCTGAAAATGTCTTTGCACTAGTGGGACTATAGCAAAGTCCAATAGCCACGTATAGGATGCCACTAGGTACACTGAGTGTTTGCTAGTATAATGGCTTGGTTAGAATGAGTTGTAGTGTGCAACGCAGGCAGACGCGCTCTGCAAATGTCTTTGCACTAGTGGGACTATAGCAAAGTCCAATAGCCACGTATAGGATGCCACTAGGTACACTGAGTGTTTGCTAGTATAATGGCTTGGTTAGAATGAGTTGTAGTGTGCAACGCAGGCAGACGCGCTCTGCAAATGTCTTTGCACTAGTGGGACTATAGCAAAGTCCAATAGCCACGTATAGGATGCCACTAGGTACACTGAGTGTTTGCTAGTATAATGGCTTGGTTAGAATGAGTTGTAGTGTGCAATGCAGGCAGACGCGCTCTGCAAATGTCTTTGCACTAGTGGGACTATAGCAAAGTCCAATAGCCACGTATAGGATGCCACTAGGTACACTGAGTGTTTGCTAGTATAATGGCTTAGTTATCAGTTGGAGTGTGCAGAGGACAAGAGGGTACAGTGGCAGGATTGTGGTGCTCTGGGTAGAGGAATGGAAGACTGCCTTTCTATTCCCTCCTAATGGTGAAATGCAGGTAGGAAATCCCTGACCTGGGCTACACAGACGCTGTTGCTGTTTGCAGGACCTGTCACCTATGGCTCTCTGACCCTGCCGGTTGGAGCCCTTAAAAGGACTGCTATAAAGTGCTCTCCCTAAGCTGTCTAACGCTGTGTATGCAGCGCATACAGCTGTATCGGCTATAGGACTCAGGAAGACGGAGCTGCGACAGTGATGTCTGACACCAAAGACGCAGAAGGCAGATAATGGCGTCCGTGAAGAAAATGTCCGGTTTTATAATGCAGGGACATGTGACATGCAGATCCTATCACACATGCCGTTGCTTCTCTGGCTCAAAGTCCACTTAGCTGTGTGTGTGTCTGGGATTGGCTGACATGCTGGCCCGCCCCACAAGACGCGCGCGCTTAGGGAAGGAAGACAAGAAAAAAAAAAAAAAAAAAATGGCGATCGCCATTATAGAAACAGCAGTGATCTGAAGGCGCTGTTCACGCACACTATACACTGAAATGTGATAATAGTTTGATTCACAGAGTGACTTACACTATTACAGCAGAAACCAAGCTATGATTTAGCTGTTTTTTGGCTGCTAGAACCGTTCTCGAACGTTTCTAGAACTACCGAGCTTTTGCAAAAAGCTCGAGTTCTAGTTCGATCTAGAACATGCCCCAAAATCACTCGAGCCGCGAACTGGAGAACCACGAACCACGAACCGCGCTCAACTCTACTTATAACACAAAGTGAACTGAACAACTTTGTTAGAGATTTTGATCTGCTCAAGAGTAAAGGCTGCTTTACACGTAGCGACATGTCGCTTGTGAAAGCACCTGCACCCGTCGTTTGTGCGTCACGGGTAAATCGCTGCCCTTGGCGCACAATATCGCGTCACACTACTTACCTTACAAACAACTTCGCTGTGGCCGCCGAACAACCTCTTCTTTAAGGAGGCGGTTCGTTCGGCGTCACAGCTACGTCACCATGCAGGACACCAATAGCAGCGGAGGGGCGGAGGGGAGGCGCTGGATCATCACTCCCACCTCGTTGCCGGAGGACGCAGGTACATTGGTATTCATCGTTCCTGGGGTGTCACACGTAGCAATGTGTGCTGCCTCAGGAACGACGAACATCCTGTGTCCTGAACGAGCAACGATATTATGGAAATGAACGACGTGTCAACAATCAAGGATATGGTGAGTATTTTTGATCGTTAACGGTCGCTCGTACGTGTCACAGGCAACGACGTCGCTAATGAGGCCGGATATGCGTCACGAATTCCGTGACCCCAACGATATCTCATTAGCGATGTCGTTGCATGTAAAGCGGCCTTTAGGCTGAGCTCTTAGGTTCCAGACTACAGCGGTGGAATCTCCTAGCGGGCATTGCTTGGATTTGCTTGTTCTACAACTGTGATAAAGATCTTGTCCGATACTTCTTCATGGAGGGCTATCTTTTGGCATGCAACAACTTTAACAGGTTAATGAAATTTCTGAAGATAAGTTATAATCCAAAAGAATTGAGGCTCTTCATCGATTCATCCAAAATAAGCCTAAAAGCTGTCTTGCAGCATAATGGTAATGAGCTACCTTCAATTCCAGTTGGTTATGCCATCCACATTCAAGTATCTCATTGATATATTTCCAAGGTTAAGTGAAGTAAAGATAAAGGAAGAAGTCTTTACTGGACCTCAGATTCATAAGCTTTTTTTAAGATGAGGAGCTTCTCATCTTAAGGAAAGGAAAAGAAAAGACATCATGGGTAGTATTCGTATTAGTGGTAACTAGTGATGAGCGAGTACGCTTGTCACTACTCGGTACTCGCACGAGTATCACTGTACTCGGGCTACTCGGCGGGGACCGAGTAATCTCGCGATACTCGTGTTGTACTCGTGGTCTTCATCCCTGCATGTTGGCGCTCTTTTGAGAGCCAGCCCTCATGCAGGGATTGGCTGGCAGACCACTGCAATGCCACAGCCCTGTTAGTTGTGGAATTGCAGTGATTGGCCGGCCCGCACAGCGTGACCGAGCCTTTATACCGGCGGGCGCGCTGTGCTCTGCACACAGCCATCCAGACAGTCAGTGCAGGGAGAGTGTTGCTGCTTCAGGGAAAGGTTTGCGGCCCTTTATAGTTATTTCCGTAGCAGGGCTGCAAACAGTGTGACCAGAAGTCCTTCTCAGGACTATTGTAGTTGTATACAGGCAGGCAGGGTATAGCCAGGTCGGAGTACAGGAGCAGAGTCCTTCTCAGGACTATTGTTGCTGTAAACAGGCAGGGCAGGCAGGGTATAGCCAGGTCGGAATACAGGCTAGTGACCAGAAGAGTCCTTCTCAGGACTATTGTAGCTGTACAGGCAGGCAGGGTATATAGCCATTCCTAGTGGTGACCGTATACCAGCCTTCATCATATCTGGGGCTGGTGTACACAGTCTAAAACAGTCCTGATAGTGTCAGACTTCTCAGTAATTGTCGCTCCTAAAAACCTGTTAGGTTCTTATTGCGTCCGTGCTTGCATTTAAAAACCGCACGTGTGTGCCTGTTGGTGGCAGCGTTCAGGTGCACTTGTGTGCGTTTTGCACAAACTTGGATATAACGCACAAGTCTAGTGAATACACGTCAGCACAGCATTGCAAAATGCGCAAGGGCGTTGGCAACGAACAAGGAAGTGGATGTGATGGTGGTGCAGGCAGAGGCCGAGGTCATGGGCAAGCTCTAATTTCGCCACAACAAAGGGCCACATCTACTTGCTTGCACGTCCTGTCCCAAATTCTTGGGGACCGCAGCAGTACACCGCTCTTGAACCAAGACCAGTGTCAACAGGTTGTTAGTTGGATAGCAGATAATGCTTCCAGTCAGATTGGCACCACCACAAACACTCTATCTTCCACACGGTCAAGTGTCAGTAGCCGTGATACTGCACCGCACATTTCAGAACGTGATCCTCCTTCCTACCACAAGGCCGAGTACACGTCGACGGACATTACTGATCCCACACTTGGACACTCGAAAGAGCTGTTCACGTTTCCATTCGCACATTCTGGCCTCTCGCCAGCTCCTGTTGAAGTGGGTCATGATGAGATCGTATGTACAGATGCCCAAATATTTGAGCAGCCACGTTCTCACGAAGTTGGCAACGTGTCTCAACAAGGGGTGGACGATGATGAGACACAATTGTCAGGAAGTCAGGAGGAGGAGCAGGGTGCGGAAGAGGAAGACGACGTGGTGGATGATCCAGTAACTGACCCAACCTGGCAGGAGGATATGCAGAGCGAGGACAGCAGTGCACAGGGGGAGGGAGGCGTAGCATCCCAACAGGCAGTAAGAAGCAGGGTTGTGGCCCCAGGCAGAAGTCAGGCAACCGTTCCCCGGAACAACAACACGACACAAGGTGCCTGTACAAATGTTAGGTCTTCCCGAGTCTGGCAGTTTTTTAAGTTGGCTCCAGATGATTCTAAAAAGGCCATTTGCAACACCTGCCATGCCAGCATCAGCAGGGGTACCAAAACTAGCAGCCTGACCACCACCAGCATGATCAGGCACATGTCAGCCAAGCACCCGACTTTGTGGGATGTACAACAGAGTCGAGGAGCAGTGCTTGCTGATGTCACTGCTACGTCTTTGCTTGTTGTGCATGCGAGCCAATCCCCTGTCCATGCTGCCCGCGAACAAGCCTCCTCCGGCCCTGCACCTGCAGTTGCCCACGCAGAAATAACACCATCATCAAGCACGTCCTTGTCCCAGCGCAGCGTTCAGTTATCCATTTAGCAAACCTTTGAACGCAGGCACAAATACACTGCCAACGCCCACATGCCACAGTTCTAAATGCTAACATTTCGCGACTGCTTGCGCTGGAAATGTTGCCTTTTAGGCTGGTGGAGACAGAAGCATTCCGCAACCTGATGGCGGCAGCTGTCCCACTTTACTCGGTCCCCAGCCGCCACTATTTCTCCCGGTGTGCCATCCCCGCATTGCATAACCACGTGTCACAAAACATCACACGTGCCCTGAACAATGCTGTTTCAGCCAAAGTCCACCTAACCACAGACACGTGGACAAGTGCTTGTGGGCAAGGCCGCTACATCTCGTTGACGGCACACTGGGTTAATATTGTGGAAGCTGGGACCCAGTCTGAGTGAGGACGGAACACGTCCTTCCCACACCAAGGTTTGCAGGCCCTTCCTCAGTCAGGGTTTCACCCACACTCTACAGCTCCGGAATGTCATGCTCTTCAGCCTCCTCCTCCTGCGCATCCTCATCCACTTTACCCTCCACACCAGTCCCAAGCTGGAAGCACTGCAGCACTGCCTCGGCGAAGTGGCAACAGGATGTGCTGAAGCTAATCTGCATAGGTGACAAACCCCACAATGCAGAAGAGGTGTGGACAGCTCTGAAACAGCAGGCAGATCACTGGCTCACACCTCTAAACCTAAAGCCAGGAAAGGTCGTGTGTGACAATGGCCGGAACCTGGTGGCGGCTTTGAGGCGAGGCCAGCTGACACATGTTCCATGCGTGGCCCATGTGCTCAACCTCGTGGTTCAGCGGTCTCTAAAGTCATACCCAGAGCTGTCTGATCTGCTGGTAAAAGTTTGCCGCCTGTCTGCACATTTTCGAAAGTCACCTACTGCTTCAGCCGGACTTGCCGGCTTTCAGCGCCGTTTGCATCTTCCGGCTCACAGACTGGTGTGTGATGTCCCCACGCGTTGGAATTCAACTCTGCGCATGTTGGTCAGGATATGTGAGCATAAGAGGGCAGTTGTTGAGTACCTACATCACCTAAGCCGTCGGGAAATGGGTCAAACTCCACGCATAACACCGGAGGAGTGGAGATGGATGTCTGACCTATGTACCATCCTCCAAAACTTTGAGGACTCCACCAAGATGGTGAGCGGCGATGACGCCATTATTAGCATCACCATACCGCTTCTCTGCCTTCTAAAACGGTCTCTGCTCAAAAACAAACATGATGCATTGCAGGCAGAGCGCGATGAGTTGGAGCAAGAAACAGTAGTGGGTGTGGGTGATAACACACAGCCCATCCTAGTCTCATCACAACGTGCAGTGGAGGACTATGACGAGGAGGAGGATGAAGACATGGAGCAACTCTCCGGCCAAATTGAGGATATGACATGCACGCCAATCATATCCTCGGTTCAGCGTGGCTGGCCAGAGGACAGGGTAGATGAGGAGGAGGAGGAGGAGGAGGACAGCATGTTCAGTCATCGTGTTGGTCAGGATACTGAAGTCATGGCTGTTAAGAGTCTGGCGCACATGGCTGACTTTATGGTAAGCTGCCTGTCTCGTGACCCTCGCGTTAAGAACATTTTGGCCGACAATCATTACTGGTTGGTAACACTGTTAGACCCACGCAACAAGGAGAACTTTATGTCTCTTATTCCCGAGGCGGAGAGGTCAGCCAAAATGCAGCAGTTCCAGAAGGCCATAGTCACGGAAGTAGGCAAAGCATTCCCCTCACAAAACGCTAGCGGCATAGGTCAGGAATCAGTGGACAACCAAGGCGTACAGCCGAGAGGGGCATAAGTCCAATCCGCCAGAGGTAGGTGAACAGTCTTTAAGCTGTGGGACAGTTTTCTCAGCCCCTCACATACCACAGCCCCTGAGGTGCGGGGTAGTGCCACAAGAAATCCTAAGTTTGCCCAGATGCTCAAGGAGTACCTTGCAGATCGAACAACTGTACTCCGACATTCCTCTGTGCCTTACAATTATTGGGTATCCAAGCTGGACACGTGGCATGAATTGGCTCTCTACGCCTTGGAAGTCCTGGCCTGCCCTGCCGCTAGCGTTTTGTCAGAGCGTGTTTTTAGTGCCGCAGGTGGAATCATTACAGATAAACGCACCCGCCTGTCAACTGAAAATGCTGACAGGCTGACTATGATCAAGATGAACAAGGGTTGGATTGGGCCAGACTTCACCACACCACCAGCAAATGAGAGCGAAATTTAGAGTTTGTAATGGGAATTTGCCATGTACCTCCACTCACCCATGGGTACACACTTCTGGACTTTGTATAATCGCTGGACTGCTCCTCCTTCTCCTCATGCGCCACCATGATGACCGTTACAATAGTTAGGCCGTTGTTTCAGGTATACCCCCAGTGGTAAATTTTTTCGTCCATTCTTTCAGAATGTGCATTACAACGACAGGAGACCCGCTCCTTTGCAATGGGAACAATGTTTTGAGGCCCTCATGCACGTCTCTATCCAGGGACAATGTGGAGCCTCCCAATTTTTGGCTGCCCTGCCTAAGGGCTATACTACAATAGACCCACTTCCTTACAATGGGCACTTCAAGTTTACAGGCCATCATGCGCGTCTCTATCCAGGGACAATGTGGAGCCTCCCAATTTGTGGCTGCCCTGCCTAAGGGCTATACTACAGTAGACCCACTTCCTTACAATGGGCACTTCAGGTTTACAGGCCATCATGCGCGTCTCTATCCAGGGACAATGTGGAGCCTCCCAATTTTTGGCTGCCCTGCCTAAGGGCTATACTACAATAGACCCACTTCCTTACAATGGGCACTTCAGGTTTACAGGCCCTCATGCACGTCTCTATCCAGGGACAACGTGGAGCCTCCCAATTTTTGGCTGCCCTGCCTAAGGGCTATACTACAATAGACCCACTTCCTTACAATGGGCACTTCAGGTTTACAGGCCCTCATGCACGTCTGTATGCAGGGGCATTGGTGAACCTCACAATTTTGGACTGCCCTGGCAAAGGAAAATACTACAAAGACTCATTTCCTCAAAATGGGCACATTAGACTCAAGAGGCCTTCATGTACGTCTCTTCTCAGGAACAACGGAGTGCCACACAATGTTTTCACGTAAAATCTTTCATGTAATCTCCAAAAGTAACATACACCAGCTCTATCTCACTATTGGGTATGTGCCCTTAACATTTCCGCCATGAAAATTCATTTTGGTGTCATTTTGGAAGGTTTTCTGGTGAGTCCGTAAAAATGGCGTAAAACGCAGACAAAATTGTTCACAGCTGTGACTTTTGAGTGATAAATGCTTCAAGGGGTCTTCCCCATGCTGTTGCCATGTCATTTGAGCACTCTTCTGAGACTTTTGTGACATTTTTAGGGTTTCTGCATGCTGCCGGGGGGTCATTTCATAAAAATACTCGGGTCTCTTATAGGATAACATTAGGCTCGGTGCTCGGGCCGAGTACACGAGTATCTTGGGATGCTCGGCCCAAGCCTCGAGCACCTGAGCTTTTTGGTACTCGCTCATCACTAGTGGTAACTAATTTTTAGGATAACTCAAGAGCAGATAACTATGAAGAGTTGATGGAAAATTTCCTGGCTGTAACATGTCCTTAAAGATTCATTTCTTACATTCACATCTAGATTTTCTTCCACTAAACTGTGAGAGATTTCACCAAGATATTGCGGCTACGGAGAAAAGATATCAAGGAAAATGGAATCCATTAATGCCTGTAGATTACTTTTGGCCAATTGTAAGAGATGATTCAATGCAAAGACACAAGCAAAAAAAGAGTTATCACTGAATGAGGATTAAACTTTGCGTTGCAATTTCTGTCAGTATTGATAACTTGCAATAGTGTTTAGACATGTTTTAGTTAATTAAATGTTATTAAGTTTCCGCTAAATAAATATCAGAAAGTTGGCATAACAAAATGTTTTGCATCTTTATTTTGTAAAAATAATAATGTTTCAAAGTACTGAAAGTTTTATGTATTTATTATATGTAGCACTAAATGGAAACCTTTTTCCTACCATAGAAACAAGAGCCAACTACAAATTTTCATTTTCAGATTTGAATTCAGGAATCAGGAGGTCAATATCATTAAGAAATGGCTTATTTAATATATATATAACTGAACCTGACAACTTTAGAAAATATGTAGAGCACTGTATTCTCCTAAGCTCTAAACAAAGGCTCTATTTTTTCCCCTGTTGCATTGTTAAATACAAACAGCATTGATTTGCAAATCCATTTAATTTAGAATGCTCATATTTAGTGAAAGACTTTAGTGAAAGCTATTAAGAAGTCAACTAAGGTGTAAGTCCTATGGTGTCCAGAAGCACATACTGTACTTGGAAGGCAGACAGATCAGCTCTGTTTCTGCACATTGAGAACATAATGTAATTATCTGTATTGACTGTTTTAATAATTTATTTAAATAGAAACAAATGTGTAAAGAATTTCTTATTCTTAAAGGGGTATTTCCACTCTCAATAGACACAGTCACACAGGGTGCATGCACGGTGTGCCTGCAACTAATCAGAGACGCCAGGACTGTGGGTAGAGGAAGCTGTGAAAATGTATGAGGTTGATGAGCGGCCCAGGAAGTCATGTGATTGGTCCGGAAGCAGTGTTACAGCTGCATGGGAGACTTGGTAAGCATAAGATGCCTGCTTTCCCCTTTTTTTCTTTATTTTTCCTTTATTTTTTTTTTTTTTTTTAAATACCTGAGTTGCCGGATCTGGATTTGTACCCAAAGTTCCCTGTGAACTCTGGGCCCGGGGTCAGTGCTCAGGTACTTTTGAACCCATGCGGATACGGACTTTTACAGTACGGGTCCTCCCATCACTAGTCAGAACCTCTATCTATGAGCAAGAGCAGAGAATGGCTATGAAAAATCTCTGGAAGAGCCAACTAAATTTAATGTACATTATGTAACACTTCACTTCCTCTGTAGTCGAAACTCTGTTTGGTTCTTCCTCAGTAATAATAATAATAATAATAATAATAATAATTTCTTTATTTTGAACCAACATATATCACAGCATTTTACACTTAAGCATCAAAAGACAATAAAGACAATACTGAATAACACATATTCAGTTTTGGGCTCCACATTTTAAAAAGGATATTCAGAAGTTAGAGTCAGTTCAAAGGCGGGCAACTAGATTACTACAAGGAATGGAAGGCCTCCCATATGATGAGAGGTTGAAAAAGTTAGATATGTTTAGCTTAAAAAAAAGACATTTCAGAGGAGATCTCATTTATATGTATAAATACATGTGTGGTCAAAATAAAGGACTGATACACGACTTATTCCTTCCAAAGACAGTACTAAGGACCAGGGGACACTCACTGCGAGAAGCAGAAAAGTGATTCCGGCAGCTAAATAGGAAAGGATTCTTTACAGTTAGAGCAGTCAGACTATGGAATGCCGACCACAAGAGGTAGTAATGGCAGATACTATAACAACTTTTAAAAAAAGGGTTGGATGATTTCCTCAGTACCCATAACATTGTTGGTTATAAATGAAGGTTGAACTAGATGGACCTAGGTCTTTTTTCAACTAACGTAACTATGTAACTATATGTAACATAAATCAACAGTTTCAGAAGGAGTGAGGGTCCTGCTCGCAAGCTTGCAATCTGTATGGCAATAGGGGTGACACAATAGGTAAAAAGGGCTTGTGATGTGATGTATGGTCCATCAATCATTAAAATAAATAGGGGTTTTCATATAATGCTGCATGAACCAGTAATTAGCCAGTATGTCTAAGTACAGTTACAGAGTGCTGTTAGGTGTGGATACAATTCAATAGGAGGGACCAGATTCTGAGGAAAATTTTGAAAGGGTGAGCAGGGAAGAGTTAGACTAAGGAAGTGAGGTGATTGTCCAGCCTAAAAATATGTATCTTTAGTACACTTAAACAGGCTAAGTATTAATTGGTGGGTTTGGGGTAGTGCATCCCAGAAAACTGGTGAAGCACAAGAAAAGTCTTACAAACGGAAGTGGGAGAAGTGGGCGGTTTAGATTATCAAGGATGTTAGTGTTAGATTAATTGCAGAGAGCATGGGTATGGTGATAGACAGAGATGAGGGAGGAGATGTATGGCGTGCAGAACTGTAGAGAGTTTGGTGAGTGAGAGCGATAAGTTTATATTGAACTTTGTATTGGATGGGTAACCAGTGCAACGACTGGCACAAGGTGGAGGAATCGCTGTAGCGGCTGGACAGAAATACGATCCTAGCTGCCGCATTCAGAATAGATTAGAGAGGAGAAAGTATATTACACGGAACACTGAAGAATAAATGAGAGTAAAAGTAACAGTTTTTTGCAGTTTCACAGGAGAGAAAAGGTCGGATTCTGGAGATGTTTATAACATGCAAGTGACTGGATAATTGGGTGTCATCCGCATAGATAGAGTACAGGAAACCAAACCCTTCTGATTGTTTGTCCAATAGGGGCATCAAATAGCAAAAATAGGAGGGGACCTAGAACTGAAACGTCAAGAAGCCTACCAGTAGAGGGAAGAGGAGAATAAGAGCCGGCAAATGATTCAATGAAGGAGCAGTCTGTGAGGTTGGAGGAGAAGCAGGAGACAGCAGCTTCTTTGAGGCTTAGAATATGGAGCCTAGCAAGGGGTATCTGGTGATCCTCAGTGTCAAGTACTGCAGTGAGATCCAGGAGAATGAGCAGGGAGTACTGACCATTAGATTTAGCTGTTAGATTGTTAGAGACTTTAATAAGGGAAGTGGCTGCCAGGTTAATTAATAATTTGAAATAGATCATTGTAGATACTGCAGAGGATAACCTGTGAGCAGCTTATTTTCAGTGGACCTTGCTAATAATGGGCCACTGCCTAAAAGGTAAAATTTCTTTAAAATGGCCTTTATAAGGCAATACAATAGTAATACCAAGTTAATCTTCTTTACAGATTTGAAAAAAAAAACCAAAAAACAAATATGAGTTTTAAAACATAAGCAAAGTTATAGGCCATAATTTGTTAATACTGCAGTTCATATGTCAGGTTTAAACAGCAGTGATATAAGCCAAAATTATTAAGTGGCTCCATATAAAATTGGGGAAACTATGCCTACAGTATGTAGTGGAAAATGAAATTCATGCCAGATATAACCAGCTATAGATTGCTGTTAGAATTTATGACAATTTCTATAAAAAATGACAGTAAATCTGTTTGGCCCTTGCCATTTGTTAAGCAGCACCCAAATTTGATATAAATTTCATGAGCAATTGAAAATTCTAAAAAAGTTGTACATTTTTGTGCAAAATAGGCATGTACCAAAAAAAGGAAAAGAAAAAATAGCCATATCAATACCAAATAGGGTAGATGGACGGGGCCTGCCTTCATTTGAGCATCCCTTTAGGAGAAGTCAGTAGCGCAAACGTGAGCTTAGAGTAGAAAGATTGCACACAATTATGTCACGGGTGTGTCATGTGGGACAGACAGTCATGTGGTTTCTGGCCATAGAAGGTCACAGTGTTTGGCTGTGCAAAATGCTCCCTAACTTTCCATTGTTCCTGCTGTTACTATTCATTGGTATAGGTAGCTTTCCTGCTGGATTCATCTCTCTCCCGTTTGGATCCAGCAGGAGCTCGACTTTCACCTAGCTGTTGATCATCAGTATTGCCTTGGTGTTTAAATACCACTTCCTTCCTGGACTGGTGCTGGTGAAATAGTTCAGTTCCATCAAACCTAGGTTGTACGTATGTAGTTTGTACTCCTCTGGGATATTGTTGCTGAAAACTCTGCTGAACTTCTTCCTGAGTCATCTATTGATAAATAGTTCATTATTTTCCCTCTGTGTGTCCCCCTTGTGTCTTCTATAGTTGTTTAGTGGGGTTGACAAAGAGCTAATCCCATCCATTCCCTATTTAGGGCCCAGCACTAGGGATACTGTAACGCCTGCCTGGATCTACAGACTCAGATGGGCTGTAATGGGGAGGCTAGAGGGAAGCCACTCACCAAGCAGGACCCCCAGAACCCTGAAACCCTTTAACCCCTATACAGGGATTTGGAATTACACAGGGCTCTGGTGGAAGGCTACCTGTGGAAGGCTGCAGTCCGATGAGAGTAGTAGTCAGGCAGGGTCAAACCAGGAATTGCGGAACAGGGACAGAATCGGCAGGCAATGACGTAGTCAGCAAACGTAGCAGAAGTCAAATCCGGATCGGGCAGCGAGGTACAGAAACAATAGGCAGGTGGGTAGTCAGAAAACACGCAGAAATCAGCACACAGGAATAACCAAACAGAATAGGATGTAACAGGAGCCAGGAAAATCAGAACTAGCTCTGGCAGTGGTCATGTGACAGGAGGGGGAATAAGAAGGGTGTGGTGTCTTCCCATTGGCTGTAGCTGAGCGCTGGCAACTTCAGCTGGAAGATACACGCCACCCACAGTCAGCCAGCGGTACTGCAGATCCCAAGATAACCCGGCCTAGTGGATGATCGGAGCCTGCGCCCACCAGTGCCGCTGGCATCGACTCCTCTCCCATCACCAGCACCATCCATGGCAGGAACACGGCATCGCCTGGCGATTGGAGCAGAAGTCGCTGTAGCAGACTCCGGCGGTGACGTAACAGATACCTAGGGTCAGATATCTGGTTCAGTGCATAGGTGCGGAACATATCTAGGGTGGTGAGGGACCCCAGGGACCAGCAGTAGGTTCGGTCAGGGGTCACCATCTTCCCTTTTCTCTAGACACAGGGTGTCCCTGCCCTTTTGCCGTGTGCTTGATACTTCTCCGTATCTAGCGTGACAAAGTACTACCAGAAAGATACAAGAATATATTAAGCTGGACAGTACTGGGTCATCTTGAAGAATTTTAAGATAACTCATTATTATATAACACTGTCTTAAACAGAAGTAACAAGTTAAAGAAATGGTTGGGTAAAATGTAGGGGTGTCCAATACCATTATAAGAAGGAACTTTGTCTCAAATTATAGGATAAGAGCGAAAGATGGATTCAGAATAGAAAGCAAATTCTGATAAAATGTAGATATTTAAAGAACAGAGAGAAGGTTCACTGGGACCCAATTATATGTTGCCTAAAGGGACATTCAAATTCTGTAAGAGGACATGTCACTATAATTATCTACACTCTGACCATTGTGTAATAAGATCAATTCTTTCTCCCGATAACAAGGTTTCTAACTTTAGTATATTTTCCTGCACTGACACAGTGGCTTTAATTTGGAGGACTTCAGTGAAGGCAAAGTGGCTCAAGTTTCTGTTGCTCAGGAAAGAATAAAGTACAAAGACATTGGCATTTTGGTGAAACACGAAGTCAAAGTCAAACTTTTTTTTTTAGAACTCTAGCATACAATGGTCTTATGGCTTTGAGCTATAACATGGCTCCCACAGAACTCTTGTCAGTCGTATGGTACCTCTATATAGCTTCATAGATTTTATATGTGGCATTTACTCTGTGTTATGAAGGTAATCTATGAGCACAGCTCCATAATATAGTTCCATGGCAGGTCACTATAAAACATCACATCTAATGACAACAACTACTGACTACCCAGCAGGGAAGCAGCACTATGTATGGCACCTTCTGCTTATTGCACATGAGCGCTTAGAAGCATGGTAGGCCACTGATTAATAGAGATGAGTGAACCAGTGGAAATTTAAGTCAGTTGATTCAGCCGGACTTTAAAGTTCAGTTGGGACCTTGACTTGACCTGAATTCCAATGAAAGTCACTAATTTGGCAGCTTGGGTCTCCGCCCACATGTAGCCAACCATAAACAGAACATTTCCGGGAGAGAGTGGATGGGTTTTTTCCATATTTTTTTTTGGGGTGTACACTACAGCCAATAACACTCTTATTACCCCCAGTGCAAGCCATTCAAACACTGCAAGCAGTTGAGCACCAATGCTTGAGGAGTTTTCATATGTAAAGCACCCGACCTCTGAACTCGAACACTGATTTTTAAGTAAAGTCCATGTTCAGTACTAACACCAAACTTTACTTTTCAGGTTAATCTCTAATGTTAATGTTGCGGACGGGGGCCGGGCCGCTGCAGGGGCTGCTCGGATCCGGGTTCGTTACTGCGGCTCAAGTGGTAGCCGGACCCGGGCTCGTACAGCTGTCCGTCCTCCCAACCGTAGGAAAGGGGGGTATTTACAGGGGAAAGAGTTTTTGTCAGTGACGCCACCCGTGGGTTGCAGTGAGAGTTGGTAGCACCGCCGCAGCCTGGTGATGGGACGCCTGGGACTGATGGAGCAGGGCAGCAGGATGGAATCCCCTCCACGGGTAGGGGAGGTGTAGTCCCGGGGCCCAGGGTGTACGGGAGCAATGGCTGTGGAGAATGACATGCAGGGTTGGACCGGGGATGGATGGTGTACTCACGATTCCAAAGAATTGCACACAAAGTCCAGTGGTAAACCAAATTGCCAGTGACCGGTCGCCTCCAGTGGGTGTATTCGGGTGCCACACCTGGGTGTAGCTGTGATGCCCTGGACCCCAGGGGTCACAGGTGATTACATCAGCCACATACACACACACCCCCACCCCCTGTGAGGTCACACACATGTCACCCGAAAGGGAGACCTGATGCCTCCCTCAGGGCCAGTAGGGCACACCAGGTGGGCGGAGTCAGGCAGAAAGACACGCCCACCAAGGAAACTACTGTCCTGAGGCAGGAAGTTCAAACAGAGAGAGAAAAGAGTGGAGTAGAGTGAAGTTGCAGAGAGAGGTTGACAGGAGTTGTAGAGCTGTCAGGGACCCGGGTTGGAGCCTGGGCCCCTTGGAAAACGTCAGGCAGGCAGGCGGTGGTGGCCGTCTGCAGGAGTACCGGTACAACAACCGGCGGGACCGTGCGGACCGGGCCTGGGTTGTGGCCCACCGGTCCCGAACCGGGGAATCAAACGTGTACCGGAGCACCAAAAGAAGGGTACTCAGACCCCGTCCTAGCTTAGAAGCCACTGAGTATAGGCGAATTGACTGATTGCTGGCCGGACCTCACGGGTTCATCCACAACCGAAGTCCCGAAAGAAGGCAAAAGCCCACCGAGACCGGGTGAGCGCCACCGCCAAGGGCCAAACACCTGACGAACCAGCGCCTGCGGGCAACTGAGGGCTCCTCCGGCAGCTCAACGCCGGGGAGCGGGCTACCACTGCTGAAGCAGGGGGAGCTGAAACACAAACATCTAGAGGTGCACGGGAATAGGGGCCACCATCAAGCCCGCAGGGGGGACATCAGCAGCCGGCCGCGGGAACCGACCAGACCCGAACTTTGGTTTACCAGTGACTCAGTGTGAATTAATCGTGAGTACACCAGTGCCATCCGGGCACGACACACTACACCGCGGCACGGCGCCCTGCACCCCGACAACAACAACAACCAACCCTTACAGTCCCCCACCGGGCCCCGGGACATGCCGCCCCTACCCACGGAGGGGCTAACATCTCGGCTGCGGCCGCAACACCAATCCCGGACGAGCCCGCCATCACTTCAGCCGCAGCGGAGGTGCTTCTCCCGTCATCACAACCCATGGGTGGCGTCACGACCCGTCACACGACCACCAAATCCTCCCACCGCCTACCCCCCTTTAACAAGAGTAACGCGGCCCCCGGTCCGGAGGAGCTCATGCCACCGACAACCCAAGCCCGGACCTCGAGCGGCTTGGCCCGAGCAAGCGGAGGAAGCGGCCGGGCCCCTCTCAGGGCTGTACATAGCAAACAGGGGTCCCTTCCTCCTGCACTCAGTGTTTGTGTCTTCAATGGGACAACTCCGCTTGGAACCTGGAAGTCCACTCCTGGTATTTTGTAAGTTGGGAGCTGTGGCCCACAAAATCTGACCCTTGTGATCTATGTGGGTTCTGGCGGACACCCTATCCCCCACGTTGGGCTTCCGTTTTGCTCTCTGGGCTTACTGTGGAACAAGGCCTGAAACCTTGTCCCCAGCTGGTTAATTAACAAGGAACTTGCAATCTTCCTTGTCCTAGAGTCCAGGCACCCCGACTGTGCACGGCCTCCAGACCGGATTCCTACTGTCAGCACCGGTGGGCTACAACCCTGCCCCAGTCCATTTTAGGTCTCCCGGAACCAGATCTCTGTCGCCTGTGGTCCTGCTTGCCGTCTGCTACCCCTGACTCTGCTGCACTTCACACTCCTCTCTCTTCCTCCTCCTGAACTTCAACTTCAACTGTCAGCACGGTTCTGTCGTATTCCCTCCCCTGACATATTTGGACCCCTAGGTGGGAGTTCTCATCTGCCTGGTCCCGCCCACTGGTGTGTCCCTATTGTCATGGGGGGTGACTAGGCTTTACTGGCTGGTGTTGTGCACCTGGGTGTGGGTTTTTGTGTTGGACTGTCAAGGAGGATGGATTATTGTACCTAAGAGATTTGTACAACCTCTGTGCCTACCTGGTTTTACCAGGGCATTACACTAACCTTTCAAGTGAGTATCGCTGTGCTTAAGTACGCTTAGTGTTCGGGTACACACGCTGCGCGGCCCTGTGTGAGCTTCTTGCAGTGTTTGATCGGCTTGCACTGGGGGTAAAATCTGAGTTATCGGATGAAGTGTGTACCAAAAAAAGGAAAAACCTCCCCCTTCCTCCCCCTGGAAGTGTTCTTTTTTGGCTGGCTTTATGTTGGCGGAAAGCTGAACTGTCCAATCAGTGACTTCCAATGAGGTTCAGGTCAACTATGGGTCCAGAACAGAACTTTATCTAAAGTTCGGCTGAACCCACAGAACCTGAACTTCAATGGGACTGCTATCTCTAATTAAGAAGAATGGAGAAGTATTAGCTTCAGTTTGGGCTCAGCAACATTGCATAGAAACAAATGTCTTGACATATATTTGCCACTTTGTTTATAGAATATGGCTTATGCTGCTTAAACCATTAGAATAACATATTTCTGGTCAATTGAATGGTGAAAAAGCAAGATTCAAATTGATGATCATATGGAGGGTTGGACTGGCCTACCATTGCACCACATGTATGTGGTGGGCCCAAATTTTGACAGAATTATGGTCTAGCAGAAAATAACTCCATTTGGAGCTGACTTTGTAGCCTATGATTGACCACATGGACGTATTTCTTAGGGGGATTTACAAATAAGATAGTAGACTGTGCTGATGATATATTCTGTATACACGATGAGTAAATTTACAGTGGAATTAAAGGGGTCATGCATAAGTTTTGTATAAGTGCCGATTGTGCAACACCATGATACCCATTTTTGGTTCTATTTCTGATTGTTCAGGCGCTCGGTGCACCCTTGGGATGAACGATCGGTTCAGTGCATCTTCTGTCCTACTTGTTTTACTTCTGTTCATCCACCCATTTCTTGATTGAGATAAAGCCAAAGCTGTCAATCAAGGAAGAGGGGGAGGAAGAAGAAGGTGGGAAGGTGCACTGAACGTCTCTGCCACTCCAAAGGTACATGGAGCATCTGAGCTTAGTTTGAACAGTCATTTTCTGGTGATTAGTCTCAATTAAAAGCAAAATATAGGTTATCCCTCACTACTACAGCAGGACAAATTCATATTCATTTTCTTTCATTCTCAGCTGAAAATGAAAGGTTTGACTATGGCTTCACTACAGCTATGTATTGGGACATGGTATGAGTAATACAATCTTCAGATATATTGTAAGCGATAATTATCATAAACTATTTATAATGATGTAGTCAGTGTGTCTTTTTTTTCAGTTTCAGGAGATGATTCATTATCAACCAGGTGCTTTAATCAGAATTTTTGGCTTCTGAATTCCACTTCACACAAATCCCGTATGTTATTCAATCTGATAATTTGTATTACATCAATGTTTCCAGATCCAAAATAGAAATACTACTGACCTCAACAGATTGCTTTATAATTGGCTTATTATTCACATTGTCTAGCCGATATTTATATCTAATCTATAGAGCATGTCCTCCACCATTATCAGACAACTGGTGACAATATCATTACTACCTATAAGGTTATCTCTCTTACTTACATATTATCAATATAACCAACTTAAAGCAAACCTGACGGCTGATAAATGCTACCCACACCACAGGCAGCGCGTATCACACACTGACTGTATGATTTCAGCCAGGTTTGATTTACCGGGAAACACCAAGACGTTTCAGAGCAAATCATCCATTCAAAAGCCAACAGGGACCAAGCCACATTGAAGACTAGTCCTAGAAGCCAATCCCCAATGGGGTTTTTTCTGCCTGCTCCCCTTGAGTTGAGTGACAGGCCTCTCCCTATCAGCATATCAAGTGACAGCATCTTGGTACAGCCACCTATGTGACATAGTTCCCAATTGGCTTAAAAATGTATGTTTTTTTCTGAGATACTATAGTGTTTTAGAGTAAAACATACCTGGCTGAAATGACACAGCCAGTGCCTGATACATTCTGCTAATGTTTTGGGCAACCATAGCACAACCAGCTATTAGGTTCCCTTTATAACAGTCCTCAAACATTATTATCCAGTTTACTGACATACACCCCAGCTGCTTCTGCAGATGTGCCCATTGTTTCCTTTACTCTAGGTTCAACTTAACTTTCTAATATGTCTTATTACTAGAGATGAGCCACCCCCCTGGTGTTCGAGTTCGTTTCGGTTCGTCGAACGGAGACCCCGTTCGACGAACGTTCGACGAACTGTTCGACGAACCACTCGAACCCCATTGAAAACAATGGGAGGCAAACACAAACACATAAAAACACATTATACATGTACACATACAGTTAATAAACATTGCCATAACACTTACAGGTCCCTGCGACGCGTCCTGCACTCTGTTTCCCGCCGCTTTTCCTTCCGATAATCACTGCGTCCTCCCGGTAACCAGCACTGATGATAGGACCTATCGTGACGTCAACATAGCATGTGACCAGTCGTGTCTATTATCTCATTGGCTACAGACTGGTCACATGGCTAGACGTCATGCTAGGTCCTGTCAGTGCATCTCTCTGGTACGCGGTGATCGTTCCAGCATCTCCGTGTACTGGCGAAATGCTATGGCACATGGTTGGCTTCCCGTCCATGCATGTGGGCGCTCTTTACAGATTCAGCCCACATGCAAGGACTAGATGCCACAGCCGGTGAATTGCGGCACCGGGAATCACGTGATCGGAGCACTGTTGCTATGGTAACCCGCCTGTCAGCGGTGACGTCACCACTTACAGCCCACAGCCTCTGCTCACTCACTGAGTGAAAAAAAACCAAGGAGAAAATTGTAGAAAAAATACCCTGACTATAAATAAATAAATTGCAAGTGCTTAATAAACAGGGTACTTAGTATATACATTTTTGCAAAAAGGTAAGAAGCTGTCTCACCTCGTCACGGTGTACCCATCTGAGACAGTCCCTAACCTACTAAAGTTAAAAACATATTCTGTACCTGACTAGTGTCATGTCAAAACTTCAATATGGATGGTAAAGTGGTTAGCTGGGTCCCAGATGAAATACACAGCAAAAAGTGAGAAGCAGGTAATTGTTCAGCCTCAGTATCAGGAGGGCTGCACCCCCAACTTGCATTCAAGCAAGATAACAGACAAAAAAAAACCAAAAAACTGAGCTGTGACAAATGTTCAATAAACATGCAACATTACAAGCATGTGAATTGCAGCCTCAAGACTAGACTGTTTTTTTTTTTTTTTTTTCTAGTCTTGAGGCTGCAATTCACATGCTTGTAATGTTGCATGTTTATTGAACATTTGTCACAGCTCAGTTTTTTTTTTTTTTTTGTCTGTTATCTTGCTTGAATGCAAGTTGGGGGTGCAGCCCTCCTGATACTGAGGCTGAACAATTACCTGCTTCTCACTTTTTGCTGTGTATTTAATCTGGGACCCAGCTAACCACTTTACCATCCATATTGAAGTTTTGACATGACACTAGTCAGGTACAGAATATGTTTTTAACTTTAGTAGGTTAGGGACTGTCTCAGATGGGTACACCGTGACGAGGTGAGACAGCTTCTTACCTTTTTGCAAAAATGTATATACTAAGTACCCTGTTTATTAAGCACTTGCAATTTATTTATTTATAGTCAGGGTATTTTTTCTACAATTTTCTCCTTGGTTTTTTTCTAGTCTTGAGGCTGCAATTCACATGCTTGTAATGTTGCATGTTTATTGAACATTTGTCACAGCTCAGTTTTTTTTTTGTTTTTTTTTCACTGAGTGAATAGACTGCACGGGAAGCAGCAGCGTCTTCCTCCCATGCAGTGCTGTCTGATGTAGCAGCGCTGCATGGGTTGAAGGAGAAAGAAGACAGAAAAGCAGGATCGTGGAGGGCTGGCAGGGAGTAATAAACATGGAGTCTCTAAGTGTGTCTGTGCATTTATTTCTATTAAAGTATTTTTTCCCTCTGTGGTGTCTTTTTTTTAACCCTTTATTGGAGATTCTTAATGGCTGGGTCAAACTTGCCTGACATTAAGAATCTCTGGCTTAATACTAGCTAGTAAACTCATTATAACCCAGCAAGCAACTCGGCTTCAGGGCTACTGGAAGAGTTGGATACAGCGCCAGATGATGGTACTTCTATGAAAGCGCCATTTTCTGGGGCGGCTGCGGACTGCAATTCGCAGCAGAGGCGCCCAGAAAGCTCGGGCCAACCTGTGCTGCGGATTCCAATCCACAGCTGCCTAGTTGTACTTGGCTGGACACAAAAAAAGGGCGAAGCCTATGTCGATTTTTTTTTTTAATTATTTCATGAAATTCATGAAATAATTAAAAAAAGGGCTTCCCTATTTTTTTAGTTCCCAGCCGGGTACAAATAGGGAGCTGGGGGTTGGGGGCAGCCGTACCTGCCTGATGTACCTGGCTAGCATACAAAAATATGGCGAAGCCCACGTCATTTTTTGGGGGGCAAAAAACTCTTGCATACAGTCCTGGATGGAGTATGCTGAGCCTTGTAGTTCTGCAGCTGCTGTCTGCTCTCCTGCATACACTAGTGAATGGAGCATTCTGAGCCTGGTAGTTCTGCAGCTGCTGTCTGCTCTCCTCCATACAGACAGACAGCAGCCAGCAGCTGCAGAACTACATGGCTCAGCATACTCCATCCAGGACTGTATGCAGGATTTTCCCCCCCCCCCCCCAAAAAAAAATTACGTGGGCTTCGCCATGTTTTTGTATGCTAGCCAGGTACAGCAGGCAGCTATGGGCTGCCCCCAACCCCCAGCTGCCTATTTGTACCTGGCTGGGAACCAAAAATATAGGGAAGCCTTTTTTTTTTTAATTATTTCATGAATTTCATGAAATAATAAAATAAAAAATGACATGGGCTTCGCCCAATTTTTGTGTCCAGCCAGGTACAACTAGGCAGCTGGGGATTGGAATCTGCAGCACAGGGTGCCCAATCTTTCTGGGCATCCCTGCTGCGAATTGCAGTCCGCAGCCGCTCCAGAAAATGGCGCTTTCATAGAAGCTTAGAAGCTTTCATAGACGCTCTCTTACAGCTGCCCTGGTGATGGGTGGCTCGCTGGGTAATAATGGGGTTAGGGCTAGCTGTATATTATCAACTGGCCCTAAGCCCGAAATTCATGGTGTCACGCCAATATTGGACATGGCCACAATGAATTTCTAGTACAGATAAAAAAAAAACACAACACAGAAAAATATTTTTATTAGAAATAAAACACAACACAATTAATGACTCCATCTTTATTGAAATAAAGAACCCCCCTCCACAGTAATTCTGTTTCAAGGGTCCCGCGCCGTCCAATCCGGATCCAATATCTTCTGATCGGTTTGCTGGAAGGCAAAGCGATCAGATGATGTGTCAGGTTCAAGGGCCTGAATCACATGACACAACAGCTAATTGTATAATCGGCTTTTATACAATCAGCTGATGCATCAGTGCTAAAAAAAAACTACATACTTCTGTACAGACTCCTGTCTGACAGCATCAGCTGATAGTTTAGCCGGCCGGGCGGTAAAAAGCCGGCCTCACCGCTCGACTTATAGTATCAGCTGATTCCATCAGGTGACTGCATCAGCTGATCATTGCCAGGTCTGAGAGAGAGAGAGAAAGAAGAGAGAGAGAGAAGATAGAGAAAAGAGAGAGAAAAGAGAGAGAGAAAAGAGAGAGAGAAAAGAGAAGAGAGAGAGGGAGAGAAGATAGAGAAGAGAGAGGAGAGAGAGAGAGGGAAAAAGAGAAAAAGAGAGAGAGAAAACGAGAGAAAAAGAGAGATAGAAAGAGAGAGAGAAAGAGAGAGAAAAAGAGAGAGAGAGAACGAGAGAGAACAAGAGAGAGAGAGAAAGAGAGAGAGAAGAGAGAGAGAGAAAGAGAGAGTGAAAAAGAGAGAGAGGGGGAGAGAGAGAAGAGAGAGAAGAGAGAGAGGGGGGAAAGAGAAAAAGAGAGACTGAGAAAAAGAGAGAGAGATAAAGGGAGAGAGAGAAAGAGAGAAAAAGAGAGAGAGAGAAAGAGAGAAAGATAGAGAGATAGAGAGAGAGAGAAAAAGAGAGAGAGAAAGAGAGAAAGAGAGAGAGAGAGAGGGAGCGCAAAACAGCCTCATTCCGTGAACTGCTCCGATTTTAGAGTTGTGTCCCACGGCTCACAGCTGATGTCCGGCTCCTCCCCTCAGTGCATAATTAAATTAAATTATAATTATAAATAAATAATAATTATAATTTAAAATAAATTACATTTTTTACTGGGACAGCCGGGACTTGAACTAATGCTTCTTAGACGGGAGCTCTATCCATTGAGCCACTGGCTCTAATGAGAAACATAGGCAGATTTGGTAATCTTGACGTCTACATTGCAGAGTGAAGTCTGGTGACAGCGCAGCTCATTTCAGGTGCTACATGGGGAGGACACAGATCGCTCCCTGTCATCTTCATGTAGCAGAGCTGACAGTGTCGTGTGGATCACTTCGGACCTGGATTGTTGTTTGGGGATTAATAAAAAGGTAAATGAGGTGTTTTTTTGTCTTTTATTCCAAATAAAGGATTTTTCGCTGTGTGTGTTACTCTACTTTCACTTACAGTCAGTTTAATCATGGAAGGTGTCTTGGGGAGACGCCTGGCATGATTAACTCCTTATTACCCCAATTGCCACCGCACCAGGGCAATTTGGGATGAGCTGGGTAGAGTCCCGGGACTGCCGCATCTAATGGATGCGGCAATTCTGGGCAGCTGCCTGCTGATATTATTAGGGTGGTGGGCTCCCCATAATGTGGTGCTCTCCATCCTGACAATACCAGCCGTGTGGCTTTATCCTGGCTGGTATCAAATATGGGGGGAACCGCATTTTTTTTTTTTTAATTTATTTTTTTTACTGCACGGTATAGAGCCACCCGCCGGCGGCTGTGATTGGTTGCAGTGAGACAGCTGTCACTAATCGTGGGGGCGTGTCTGACTGCAACCAATCATGGGCGCCGGTGGGCGGGGAAAGCACGGAATAACTAATTCAATAATGAAGCGGCAGCCATTTTCAAAAGAGGAAATGCCGCTGGAGATTTGAGACAGCCGTGCAGCGAGACGCCCGTGATCGGTGAGTAAGAAAAAGAGAGGGATTGTGCTGGGGACGCAGGACGCATGCAGATATGAAAGGTCTGCACATACTTACTGTGAAAAGCCACGCTTTTGGTGCTCAAACCGTTCTCGAACGTAACTCGAACTGCCGAACTTTTAGCAAATCGTTCGAGTTCGTCGAACGACTTGAACACCCCCCAATATCACTCGAACATGAAATTGGCGAACCTCGAACATCGCTCATCTTTCTTTCTTACAGAAAAAACTGTGCATGTGAAATAAAAGTAGATGCATTATTTTCTTCATTCTGAAATCAGGTTTCAGTAGTTGCTATCAGAAGTCTAAGGAGATGTCGCACCCCGAGGCAGCCAAGCTGCTCCGATTCGGGCGGTCCGTGGCTCGAAGGGTCCCGGACCCGGGGGCACCGTCGAACAGTTTTAAATGAAAAATAAAAATAAAGTCGCCACTCGTGGTTTGCGGCTAGGGATAGTAGGACCGCCGCTGCGGGTTCCCGCTGGGATGATGGATGGGGGCAGCGTGGATAGTGGAGCCATCCGCGACCAGGGCTTTTCCCCAGGGGTAGTGAAGGGTTAACATGGAGGCACGCAGCAATGAAGCAGTCCAGACAAAGAGGGCAGTTTGATGGCTTTTACTCACTGTATTTGTCGCGGGCGGGGAGGAGGGTGTCAGCACACCGCGCTCACCCCTTCTGCTCGGGTCCGGCAGCTGCTCCTGGTGGCTCGAGCTGTGGGCCGGATCCCGGGGTTTCTCGAGCGACACTCCTCGCCCGTGAGTGAAAGGGGGTGTCTGTTGGGTGTGGGGATTGTTATAGTTCGTGACGCCACCCACGGTTGTGGTGATTTCACCACCGCTGCTCAATGTGGGGATCCCGGGGATGGTGATGTGGAGCAGCCAGTTGTTGTGTTGCCCCTCCGTGGGTAGGGGTTGGTGATCCCGGGGCCCAGTGGGGTGCAGGGGCGCAGGGGCAGCGCTGTGCCTTGCGGCACTGAGGTACTCACTCAGCCAGTAAACACGACACAGTTCTCGGTAAACAAACGGCTGGTTGGACGGGTCCCTCGGACGGTTCACGGTGCTGCGGTTCCCTGCAGTTAGCGGTGACGGTCTCTTCCCTGCACCTTTGAAATGTCTGTTTGGTAGCGGTGGATTCCCACCGGTTACCCGCTCCCCGACTGCAATCTGTGCCGGAGGAGCTCCACACTTTGCCCGCAGGCGCCGGCCCTGGGAAACTGGTGCCTTGGCGGTGGCGGTGTTTCCCCGTTGTGGTTGGACCTTTGCCGTCAATCAGGACTTGCTTGTTGGGGGATCTACGTCCCCTTCACTAACGGATTTAGCAGTTTACAGTGACTCCAAGCCTTGCTGGGATCCGAGAAGCCCCTGCTCTGGTGCTGACTGCCCTTTGTATACTGCTCCAGACCCCCGGATACACACAGCCTCCGTGGTCCTTCCAGCAACCTCCAGACAGTCCCATTGCAGATCTTCACCACTGTCTGCTGACCTTGCTGACTCCGTCTGGGCACACAGCCACAGACCAACTTCAGGCTTTCTGTCACTTTCACTGCTGTTTCACTCTAGCTCCCTCCTGAGCTACACTCTGTTCACCCCCTACTCCTTTCTCCTCCCTGGCTGAACAACCTGGAACTTCCTGCCTCCAGAGCTGTGATCTCCTTGGTGGGCGGACACCAACCGCCTGGCTCCACCCCCTGGTGTGAATCATCAGCCTCTGGAGGAAGGCAACAAGGATTTGTGGGTTAGCTGGTGTACCTACAGGGAATGTGGGGTGCGTGTGTGTTGTTATCTGTGTCCCCTGGCTTGCCCAGGGCGACAAATTCCCCCTTAGCAAAACGCAGACCGTCCTCGGGCTGCCCGTCCAACACCGGTTTTATTTTCCTTTTTGTTTTCTGAAAATGTAAACGGTATAACATTATAAACGGTAAATTATATACATTTTTAATAACAACTCTTCCCAAGACGGGAGGCACATTTACTTTTAACGTTACAACGGTGTACGGTCACGGTTTCCGCTCTCTCCCACCCAAGCAACCTGGCCCTGATGCTGCCCCTAAAACCCAGGCAGCACCCCTTGACCCACAGTCCAGCACAAGTTACCCGAGCGGGATCTGTCCTTCCCTCCAGAGGGTAGCCACCGGTTCCTTTGTTGGCTGGGCCCTAGCCTGCTCTGCTCAGGGCCCTCCCTCCAACCTGCCTCTCCGGAGGCCGCATTGCGGAAACGGTAACGGTACCCAACATATTTACAAGCCACTTAACGTTTGTGGTGCCCTGCAAGTTCACGGGCTTGTCCATGGATAGTTCCCATGCAAAACTTAAACGGTCCCTACGGGGACAACGGTGCCGGCTCCTGCCGGTTCAATCACAAGGAAATCAGGTAAAACTTCGGTAATTTTCATTTTCCTTATCATTCTTTTGCAAACTTTCAAACAAAACAAAGGTGGTCCCAACGGGGACTGCTGCAGCGGGCATCCACTGCCCTACTCGTACTTTTCTGCTGAGGCGGACCCGTCCTCTGCCACCAGCACATCAAACATGCACTGACATGCCTGCGGTGACAGGGGCACCCGATACCCATTTCCACCGGCACACGGGGTATGGACAACCACGGGGTCCCACACATAGCGGGAACGCTCACTTGCCTCTTCAAACTCAGCAGCAGGCCCGGGACTAGGGCTGGAGTCGTCATCTCGTGCTTCTGCGTCAGGCGGGTTGCCGCCAGCTGTCGCAGCCTCCTGGCCTCCAACATCCAGAACTTCAGCCCCTTCTGCGGTAGCACGGAGCAACAGATTAGGCGAGCTGACATTAAGGCGCCTCATAAGTAACGGCAAGGGTGATGCATAGGCCGAGACTAGGCCGGGCCCCTCAGCCGCAGCGGCCGGTCCTGGTAGGACATAGGGACATGGGTCACCAGTCGGCTCTGCTACATCCATTCCCCCTCCGTACCTCGGGGCAGTTGTAAGCAGCTCCTCCACCTCGTTGGTCCACTGCTCCATCATCCGGAAGATCTGATCCTGTTGACGCTGGTGGAACTGCATCACCCGGGCCTTCATCCAGGCCACGGTCTCGGGCTCAGGGTCTGGCACAGTCTCTACTGGGACTTCCGGCACCATGTTGTTAAGGGGTCGCGGTTCCAGCGGTTCCCCTTGGTACACTTCAGGACCGTCTTGGACGTCTGCAGCCGGCTGGTCCGCCGAAGTGGCTGGGCAGGGTATCGCTACCGGTTGGGCAGGTAGCGGGCCTAATGGCGGGGCGGCAGCAGCTATTACGGGTAGCAGGGAGAGAGGCAGGGTGAGCGGAAGCCGGCCGGGTCCCTCAGCTCCAACGGCCGATCCTTCAGGAATACAGGGGTGTGGGTCGCTTACCCGCTCCTCCAAATCCTCGTCTGCCTCGCGTCTCCACATAGCAGCCACCACGTCCGCCATGTCGGTCTCCCACTCCTCCAGGAGGAGTTGCATATGAGCCTGCAGACGGTTACTCAGCGGGACGGTCCGGTCCCTCAACCACGTCGCCGTGCCAGGCGCGGGGGCTTCCTCGTTGTGAGCAGGGTTTTGCATCTTGATAACGAGGTCTTCCAGGAACCCAATATCGCTGCAGAGTCCTGGCGTCCCTGCTTTTATAGCCGCAGCTACATGCGTCCAGCTGCCATCGCGTCCCCCTTAGCTCTTTCCGGCCCCTCCTCTCTCGGGGCGGAGTTTTGGCCTTCGCGCCTCTACTGCTCGAGAAGACGCTCGAGCGGGAACTTTTCGCGCCAAAGATGGCGGCTTCTGAACTTTTTCTGCCGGATGCCTCCGGCGGTAACAAGGCGCACCTCTACTTGACGGGAGAGCGGTAGGATCCTGTTCGTGACGCCAAGTTGTCGCGGGCGGGGAGGAGGGTGTCAGCACACCGCGCTCACCCCTTCTGCTCGGGTCCGGCAGCTGCTCCTGGTGGCTCGAGCTGTGGGCCGGATCCCGGGGTTTCTCGAGCGACACTCCTCGCCCGTGAGTGAAAGGGGGTGTCTGTTGGGTGTGGGGATTGTTATAGTTCGTGACGCCACCCACGGTTGTGGTGATTTCACCACCGCTGCTCAATGTGGGGATCCCGGGGATGGTGATGTGGAGCAGCCAGTTGTTGTGTTGCCCCTCCGTGGGTAGGGGTTGGTGATCCCGGGGCCCAGTGGGGTGCAGGGGCGCAGGGGCAGCGCTGTGCCTTGCGGCACTATGGTACTCACTCAGCCAGTAAACACGACACAGTTCTCGGTAAACAAACGGCTGGTTGGACGGGTCCCTCGGACGGTTCACGGTGCTGCGGTTCCCTGCAGTTAGCGGTGACGGTCTCTTCCCTGCACCTTTGAAATGTCTGTTTGGTAGCGGTGGATTCCCACCGGTTACCCGCTCCCCGACTGCAATCTGTGCCGGAGGAGCTCCACACTTTGCCCGCAGGCGCCGGCCCTGGGAAACTGGTGCCTTGGCGGTGGCGGTGTTTCCCCGTTGTGGTTGGACCTTTGCCGTCAATCAGGACTTGCTTGTTGGGGGATCTACGTCCCCTTCACTAACGGATTTAGCAATTTACAGCGACTCCAAGCCTTGCTGGGATCCGAGAAGCCCCTGCTCTGGTGCTGACTGCCCTTTGTATACTGCTCCAGACCCCCGGATACACACAGCCTCCGTGGTCCTTCCAGCAACCTCCAGACAGTCCCACTGCAGATCTTCACCACTGTCTGCTGACCTTGCTGACTCCGTCTGGGCACACAGCCACAGACCAACTTCAGGCTTTCTGTCACTTTCACTGCTGTTTCACTCTAGCTCCCTCCTGAGCTACACTCTGTTCACCCCCTACTCCTTTCTCCTCCCTGGCTGAACAACCTGGAACTTCCTGCCTCCAGAGCTGTGATCTCCTTGGTGGGCGGACACCAACCGCCTGGCTCCACCCCCTGGTGTGAATCATCAGCCTCTGGAGGAAGGCAACAAGGATTTGTGGGTTAGCTGGTGTACCTACAGGGAATGTGGGGTGCGTGTGTGTTGTTATCTGTGTCCCCTGGCTTGCCCAGGGCGACACATATTCATGCCCTGGTGCGCCCGTGTCCCTGATGGCTGTGCCTGCCAACCTGGTTCCACTCTCCACCTTTGTACTCTGGTATATGTGGGTCCTCCCTGGCGTGGAGCACTTGGAGGTTCTCCTGGTGTCTGGGTCCTGCCGCAGGTAGCTTGGACTATTTAAGAGAATATCTCCAAGTCCCCTCTTTGCTGCTGATGCCTCGGACATTAGTGGTGGCATATGAGTCCTGACAACCCACCCTCTTGGCAGAGTTAACAGATGGCTTGAAGTTCTGGTCTGTTCTTGGATCTGCAACCTGTGTGTGCAAAGTACTGTGAGCCCTGGATGTCCACCCCACAGGATCCCTCTGTCCTTGAAGTTTGCTCTCTCGCTCTGCAGCTACTTTCCTCCTCTGAGTGGCTGATCTTTCTCCTCAGGTCTTTGCAGTGTCTTTACTACCACTCCGCCGACTTTCTTAGTCCTCACTTTTCTTTCTGGTTCCTTCCACTTTCTCTGTGTCTCAAGAGTCTCTGGTCTGTCTTGACACCTTTCTTACTACTCCTCTCCTCACAACCTACTACTTTCTCCTCCTAAACTTCACTGTCTGCCCCACTGTCTACCCACACTCCCCAGGTCACTTTCTCCTACCCCAGGTCTGGCCTCTTCCTCCCAGTTGGCTGCCTGTTATCTAACAGTGCCCAGCCCTGTCATCTGGCTAGGTGAGGCTCCCAGCCGGGTACAACGATCGTAAATGTCCTGGTGTGCTAGTGTGTGTGTAGTGACTGGCACAGTCATGTAGGACTCGAGCTGTTACCTTGTTTTTGTGACACCTGGTTACCGCAGGGGTGTCACAGAGAGAAGAGAGTTATGAGAAGGAAAAGCCACCAAACGAGAAGCAGAGACATACAGAGATGATGTTGCTGCTGCTTCTATTACAACAGTGATGGGCAACCTCCAACCTACAGTCCGGAAGATCATTTGCTCCGACTCTTGTGGATATCTCCGGGCACATGCTCTTTAATCCATCCTTAGAGGATGCACATGTGCTCATGACATTCTCGCAATGCTGGATTACTTCCTGACCAATGCCAGCATCAGGATGTTTTTCTGTTGATGGAGTTAGACACCACCTTCAATGTGTCCTATGTGATGTATACAACAGCCTTGGTGTCTACTATGTGATGTATACAGCAGTTTGTGTGTCACCTATGTGATGTATATAGCAATCTTGGTGTCTCCTATGTGATTTATACAGTAGTCTATGTGTTTCCTATGTGATGTGATGTATATGCAGCAGTCTTGGTGTCTCCTATGTGATGTATATATGGCAGTCTCGGTGTCACCTATGTGATGTATGCAGCAGTCATGGTGACTCCTATGTGATGTATACAGCAATCTCTGTGCCTTTTATGTGATATATATATATATATATATATATATATATATATATATATATATATATATATATATATTGTCAAAGTGACAAAGTGCAGAACAAAACATCATGTAAAAGAAATCATTGGTGGTGATGTGGCACCTGGAGACCTACCTGCTTGTATCATATACCGAGGGTGGGGGGAGTTTGTCAACCACACATGCGGGAGCGGTCCCGACACGTGTTTCACATCTGCTGCTTTGAAGACCCCCCCGTATATGCTACAAGCAGGTAGGTCTCCAGGTGCCACATCACCACCAATGATTTCTTTTACATGATGTTTTGTTCTGCACTTTGTCACTTTTGATCATTGGTGGGTATATCAAATATGTGGCCCTGTGATTGACTCCCTATCATTGCTTGTTTTGGCATATACCTTTTACTTGTCCCCTTCCCACACTTTTGATCTACATGGACTACACTTATCAGTGGGATCTTTCCTACTGCCCATACCCCCTTGTATGATCTGGTAAAACCTTTTTTTTGGGGGGAGCCTCTATTCCTCATGCGGGAATCCTTTCCTCCTTCTGCCTCTGTATCAGGTTATTCCTTCCATATACTCTTATCCTATACCAAATTGTCTTACTACCATAGATGTATTTATTGTTGTGCACTTTTGTATCAATAAAAGCAAAAATTCTTTTCACATTTGGTAGTGACTCATTATGTACCAGCACGGTAGTATCCCTATTGTCCTCTTGTTTTCTCATTAACCCCATATCTGTAGGTTATAACATTTTTTTACATGACAGGTTCCCTAAAAAGTGATATTTTTCCTACCATCTTCAATAAATATTTTGCAACAATATGATGACTTTTTTCCTCTCAAGGAGGAGATACTAACACACACCCTTCTCTCCTTGAAGGCTTCGTTCTGCACCATAATTGGGGTCCCTCTTCTATGTATTCCACTAGCTGCATATTTTTACCGGAGCCCTTTTCAAAGAATTTGTTCTGTTTCTGTGTTTTGTAATTTGAATAAAGTTTTTCTCTATTGAGTTATATTAAACTATTACATATAATGGATTTTTTATCACATTTTTATTCTTTCCAATAAATTATAATTTTAAATAATTTTTGTGTTTCTGATCCCCTTTATTCAAATACATTTAACTCATTATCCACCATTTCCCATATAGCACTAGTGTCCTCTTTTCTATTGATTGGTTTTATAATGGTATCATATATAGCACATAATAAAATAAAATACAACCCAAATTGGATCAGTCATCCGATTTTATTATATACACAGCATATGTTATTGAATAAATTTCATAGACCTGTTGAGGCAGGTCTGCTTACTTTGAAAGTCAATGTCAGAACTGCCCTATAATCCTGATATTAATACTATCAGTTTATTAGTCCCTGTTATAGAATGAATGAGCTTATGAGTTCAAATATATTCAATCTCCACAAACCAAGTGTGAGGTTGTGCTCAATAAATGTAATAGGGACACTTGCTTGGTTGCTAGATTAAGACACACAGGAACGGTTTTCTATTTAAACAGTTCAGTTGGTTTATTCACACTCATAAACTGGCACTGAACCAACATAACAAAGGCCTTCTTCAAAGAAACAAAAACATGAGCCTTCCTTCGGCTTTACAGAAAAGAATATGACATACAGGGCGTTTTATCTGCGGGTACGCCCACCTGGCTTCAGATACATTCCCTCGCAGTAGTATCCCAGTGGAGGTAAAGCACTGTCCACTCACTGACCTCGGTCAGTTTTTACACCCCCTTTTGTGAGGTTGCCTTTTTGAAGCCTGAGCCAGGCTTCACTCACTGACTCCTGTTAGCACTGAAGTTTAGGAAACTGCCTTACTGGAATCACCGACCAAGATCTGTGTCTTGCTCCACACACGGTCTCCTGGCAGTTCAGATCCTCAGAAAGTTTGCCACTCCTAAACACAGAGCGACCATACACACCTGGCGTCCTAGCCAGTGTGTCTTCAGGGAAGTCTGCAGCCGGCTCTAAGCACACATGGTCTGCATGTAGGGTACCTCCAGGAAGTAAGCTGCTGCCAAGCACATTGAGACCATGTGAACAAACAACCATTCTCATATATCAGATCAGACACACCCATGGGTGGAGGTATATGAATAGCCAGAGCCGCATAGCACTTTGACAATTCAGATACCTGGCTCATAATACATTTAACAAGATTTGTGGAACTAAAAGTCCCATAGTAAACTTTTCAGGTTTTACATTGCAGAGGACCTCTTCCACTGCGACACATACCTTTTACAATATAGGTGGTTGCTACCTCACACCACCCAGCCTGACTGACAGCTGCAGCTTGTACTGAGCAGAGTGAGATCTCAGCAGCAGGGAGGAGGGGCATTGAGGAGCTGTCAATAAGGATAGGCGGGCAGAAACTGAATTACAACTTTCAAAATTAAATATACAGCCATTTTGACATGAATTTTCAATGTAAGTACACCAGGTTTAACAGGTCTATAAGAGATCTATATAAAAATGTATGCAGTTTGTATAGAAAATGTGGTGACCGATCCTCTTTAAAGCTAAGTTAATGGGAAGCAAAGTGATAACAAACAATTACTCCATGAATTTGCCCTTGTGATAGTGTAGAGCCTCTTTAAAAAAAGGCATTAGAGCAATGCACCTGTCATATAAATGCCTGGTGTCCTTATCACCATGTCCCTGGATTATCTCTTACATATCTCATTTTATTTCCACGTGAAATGCTCCAAGAACACAAACAACAGAATATCTTGAAATGATATATTAAAAACTTGCTTCTCTGACTATATTGATGGATTAGGTATACAAGTGATGAGATTGGTTTGGAGATATCGTCTTATTGTGCCCATTACCAATCTGATAACACCAGTTTCCATGACAACTGACTTTGGTTGAGAGACGAAATATCTATAAAAAGATGCGGCAGGTATCCTCGTCTGTACGCGTTCTCAGCTTTCTCTTTTTCTTTCTTTCACCTGTGCGATTCATATCCTGAAGTTATTTATACGATAAGTCAGAAGAGCTTGTGATACAGACATTTTATTCTCCAGCACCCGGGTCATTATCTGTATGTTATGTTCTATAATTATCTGACAAGAGCATTTAAATATAGAATCAATGTCAGGCTGGAACCAGCCTTCAACAACAGGATTAATTGAAGCGAAAAAGGCCAAACAAACCCATTTAAAGGCATAGAACTTTTACTTAAAGGGGTGTTCCAGTACCTAAATGTCATTTCTAATTATCTATCTTTACACCCTAACCACTTTTGAAATTAGTTTCATTATACATTACCCTACACTTATCCCTATCGACTTCACTTCCTATGACTTTTTTTTGAGAGGAGTCTTACATGCGTCATCACAGGAGGCTGGGGCTGCACCCGTTTCCCCACAGCGTCTCTCGCCCCACCTGGAGCAGGATGTCAACAGGAGGCAGCATTGCTGTTACTTACCACTGTTTATTGCATCCCTGCTCCATCTGAAGATGTCCTGAATCCAGGGTGATAGAAATTCTGGGATAAGTGAGTGCAGCGCCGGCTCTCTGCTTCTATCTCTGCCACTGCAGCTTTGGCGAAAGATGTCATTAGGGGGCGGATATAGAAACAGTAAGTGAAACCAGTGCTGCCCCATAGGTTCTAGCACTGCCCTCAAATGAATCATTAGGGGGCAGCACTGGTGTCACTCACTGCTGCTAACACCATTCCCTGATGACAATTCATTTAAATATGGTGCTAGAAGCATCATTCACTGCCTCTATCACTGCCCACATTTTGATCCCTAGAAAGTAATAATTCCCCTGGTGTGCCCATTCACAATATACTAAGTGTCCCTATAACAATTACACTTCATAAGTACCCACTTGACATTTAGTAAGGTCTCCTCAGTCTCTCCATATATATAGTTCCCCTCTACACAGCATGTTGCCCCCCACAGCTCCCTCATACACAGCATGATAGATACACAGCTCCCTATAAACAGCATGATGGGCACCACAGTCGCCCCCTCACACTGTATGACAGTCCCAAGTAGCCCTTTTCACACTCTAAAGTAGCCCTCTGTATTCCCCCACACAGTAATATGACCCCCAGTATTTCCCCTACACTGTAATATGGCCCCCAGTATTTCCCTCACACTGTAATATAGCCCCCCCTTATTTCCTCCAAACTGTATCATGGCACCCACTATTCCCCCCCATACTGTGTCATGGCCCCCAGTATTTCCCTCACACTGTAATATAGCCCCCCTTATTTCCCCCAGACTGTATCATGGCGCCCATTATCCCCCCCCCCCACGCTGTGTCATGGCCCCCAGTATTTCTCCCACACTGTATCATGGCTCCAAGTATTCCCCCCACACAGTGTGATGGCCCCCAGTATTTCACCCACACTGTAATATGACCCCAGTATTTCCCCCACTCTGTAATATGGCCTCAGTATTTCCCCCACTCTGTAATATGGCCCCAGTATTTCCTCTTCACAGTATGATGGCCCCCAGTATTTTGCCACACTATAATATGCCACAGTATTTCCCCCACAGTGCAATGTGGCCCAAATATTTCCCCCACAGTGTAATATGGCCCCTAGTATTTCCCCACACTGTAAAATACCCCCCTGTATTTTCCCCACAGTGTAATATGGACCCAGTATTTCCCAGACACTGTAATATGGCAAAGTACTTCCCCCATGAGCAACAACAACAAAAACATTTTATACCTTCCCATGGATCTTGAGGTGTCTGCTCTTGATAGGACCAAAGCGTGGGTAGGCCAACACAGTGATGTCATCATGATGATGGAGCATGCAGAATCCCAGCATGATGACATCATCATGCTGCTCCATATCCCCGCCTGGTCAGTGAGTCTGAGAGATCATGTCTACTTGCACTGGCTGCAAAGTTTACCTGTATCAGTGTGCTGCACACGCTCATTCAATGTACAGTATCAGTAGCTCCGGGTGGGCCCCTGAGATGGTGTGGCCTGGGGCGACTGTCCCCTCTGTCCCCTGGTAGCTACAATATTGGTCACAGGAAGTAAAGTAATAATAATAAATGTAGGGATTAGCAGGATAGGGAGGAGAGTAGGGTCTTGTGTAATCAAGCTACAGTAATTACAAAAGGGGTTATGGTGTAAAGATAGATATTTAAAAAGAAAACTTTAGATACTGGACCACCCCTTTAATTTGGCACATCTTGGGCTATTTTAAATAAAGAAAATGAAGTCTTTGCCAGCTTTTAGTGTAGATTTGACCTAAAACCTTCATCATTGTCTGTCTTTTGTAATAATAAATTTGTGTTAAATTTGTTGGCCACACCACTCCTATAAAACACCACCTGCCTGTATAGTCTATGTGCAAAATTGTTAAAAACAACCAAATATAAAATGTTTCATAACTTAGGACTTAGTTTTTTGTTACCAGAAAACATTTGTATCACTTGATAAAGTCCAGTAATCATACTTTCTCGTGGTCCCAATTACCTTTAAGCCTAAAATGAATATTTGCAGTCAGCACCACAATCATAAGAGGTTTACTGCAAGAGACCAACAAGGACAAGAACAGTAAAAATGAAAAGGTAAAAGCAGAAATGAGAAAACTGTTTCTCCAATGACACCTGCAGGTAGTGACCTCGTAACTCAATTTAAGACCTCTTGAATGATGACGGGCTATAGGCCACTTTACACAAAGCGACATCGCTAGCGATGTCGCTGCCGATCGCACCTGCCCCCGTCAGTTGTGTGTCATGGGCAAATCGCTGCCCGTGGCACACAATATCGCTAGGACCCGTCACACAATAATTACCTTCCTAGCGACGTCACTGTGGCCGGCGAACTGCCTCTTTTCTAAGGGGGCGGTTCGTGCGGCGTCACAGCAACGTCACACGGCAGGCGGCCAATAGAAGCGGAGGGGCGGAGAGCAGCCAAAGGAAAGACACGCCCACCTTGTTGCCTGAGGACGCAGGTACGGTGTTGTTCGTCGTTCCTGGGGTGTTGTGTGCTGCCTCAGGAACGACGAACAACCTGCATCCTGCACCAGGAACGATATTTGGGATTTCAATGACATGTCAACGATCAGCGAATAGGTGAGTATTTTTGATCGTTAGCAGTCGTTCGAGGCAGGATGTGTGTCACGATTCCGTTACCCCAACGACATCTCATTAGCGATGTCGTTGCGTGTAAAGCCCCCTTATCAGTCAAATAATAGATTCTACAGTATGTACTGATTTCCATATGCTGCTCCTCATCTGAAGAACGTAGAGTAGTTTTTGTTTTTCATTATTTGCCAGAAGTAAAAGTTTCTTCTTTTAATCAGATTAATGACATCAAAGTTCAGATAAACTGTGATGTGGTCCAGAGTCAGCTATAACATTTGGTGCAACCTGTAACAAGTAGGCCCAAGAGGCAAGATGGCCCACTTCTACCTCCAAAGCAGCTTCTGTCACAGACACATAAAAGTGTGCATTAAAGGGTTATTCCCATCTCGAAGATCCTATCACAATATGTAGTAGGTGTGAAAATAATAATATTAATAAATACCTCCAATTAAAAATGTAGTATAGTTCTCCTGATAAGCTATGCTATTACCTCATGGTAGTCATATACTAGCTAATATAACATCAGGAGAAGAGAGATAAAGATTACGGCCGTCAGAAGAAGCTCATTGATTGATTTCACTATTAACTCTGTAGCTAGCTATGCACAGTTACAAATAAAGACTATAAAAACAAAAACAAAAAAAGGTTGTCTCAGAATAAGGCCCCCTTCACACGTCCCAGATTATGGTAGGTATGACGTCCGTTTTGATACCGGAGGCGCGGACATACACAGACCCATTAAAATCAATGGGTCTGTGCACACATCCGTGTTTTCCAATGGACTGTGTGTCCGTGTGGAGCACAAGTGTGTCCGTGTGCTCCACACGGTGACATGTCCATTTTTTTTCCGGCAGCACGGGTGTCACAAGCACCGCACACTGATGGGATCCGTGTGATATATTCACCTGTCTCCAGTGATGCTGTCTTCGGCGCTGCTATCACTTACTTCCGGGCCCACTCATTATGCTCATGAATATTCACCACACCGCGGAACCGGAAGCAGCAGCATCAAATACAGCAGTGCCAGGGACATGTGAGTAAAACATGTCACTGCAGACTATGGATTCTTGGTGTCAAATGTGCACATGCCCTAAAAGAGCTGAGCAAAATGTTAACGTTCAAAGTGTACACTGTCAAGATGCCCTGGTTTTCCAGGTGCGAGCGAGCGATCAAATGACCAAATGTTTGTGATGTGGCTACTTGCGGTCACATGTCAACTTGCTTCACCCAGCTTCTGTCAACAGATTAGAGAACCACCCACCCGATGGAGAATATAGGGGAATCATAACAGTGTGCACAAAGAGTGACTGCAAATCAAACAACCCCCTTAATGAAAATCATTAGCAAAAAATATTTTTAGCAAAAAAAATATCTATTCATTTAAGTAAAAAATAACTAACTTATTACAAAAATTCGATTTGTCGATATCCTTTAAGAGGATGACTAATGTCCAAAATCATACATTTTGCAATAAATATAAAATTCTACTCAGGATGCACAGTTCTTGGGACTTACCAGTGGTAAACTACCAGTAATGATGGTAAATAGTGGTAAATTACCGGTAATGATGGGGGAGCAGTGCAATGCTCGGTGCTCGGCACTTGAAATGATGAGTGAAGACTACAATGCTCACGTGCTCGTTACTCGAGTTGAGCTAGTCTGATGCTCAGGTAACTGAGCTGGTCAGACGGGCGCAACTCAAGTAATGAGCATTATGGAAGTCAATGACTGGGCAGTTCGGCTCTCCGCCCACAAACAGCCAGCCATAAAGAGATTATTTCTGGGGAAGGGAGAGTGGGGTTTATTTTTCTTTTTGGGGACACACTACACCTGAAAACCTTTTTACCGTCAACGAGAGTCATTCAGAGACTGCGAGCAGCTCTCACTCAGGTGCCGGCTCGCTTCATTCAGTGAAGCGAGCCAGCACTTTGTGTTCGATGTTTCATGAAGCACATATCTGAGCACCCGCGATACTCAGCTGAGCACAGCTAGTACCTGAGTAGTGCCGCGAGCACGCTCACAAATCATTATTCATCAACCGTTCCAAGCAGGGGAAAGATAATTGATAAGGAGTCCAGTGGACATGAAGGGCAGCAGGGAAATCATTGATCACTAGCACCATTCACGCAGCATCTTTGCATTGACATTGTCCCTGTCGAAAGCTGTCAGCGACACATTAGTACAGTAGTCCTTGTCATTAAACTCCGAGAGCATATCATAAGATTAAAAAGATCTGCAGGATAATTAATGCAAATAACCATTATATTAGCAGCCAGGGAGATAATATCAATACATCTAATTGACAAAACCACTTATCTCTCTAATATGATGTTCTGGGGTGTTTATTCAATTTCTTTAGTCCTATTATAAACGCAACACAGAATGGATTCAATGGAAAATATATCCTTTACTCTATTAAATGGCTGCATGTTCAAGTCAAACAATGGGTGACTTCATTGACCACACACTACTGTTCCCTTAAAAGAAGAAAGTCCATGTTCTCTTACCTTTGGAAGGGAAGCTCTGGAGCCTGAACTCTGAGTCGTCATTGTTAGGACAGTTGTAATTCCCAAAGCAACTCGGGCTGGAGCCGCATCCATATTAATCCAGAAGGACACCCAGGATAAGATGACAATGAGTAAGCTGGGGATGTACATCTGTATCAAGTAGTATCCCATCTGACGCTCCAGGTGAAACTTAACCTCAATGCATGTAAACTTTCCTGAAAGGGAAAAATGGTTGCGTCACTCAGACTCATTCATCACGAGAAAACAAAACTATATATGAATTTGTGTTCCACCTTCTCAAATGAAACTGTCAATGTGCCGCCAAAGGAGTTTGTATGTTTTCCCCATGTTTGCTTGGGTTTGCTCCGGGTTCTCTGGTTTCCTCCCACACTCCAAAGATATAGGGAATTTACCCTGTTTTTTCCAAAAATAAGACTTCCCCAAAAAATAAGCCCTAGCAGGAATTTTTAGCATTTTTGGTGTAAGGCTTAAATGTAAGCCCTACCCCAAAAATAAGGCGGGCTTTGCACCTTGAGACATCGCAAGCCGATGCTGCGATGCCACACGTGATAGTCCCCACCCCCGTCGCAGGTACGATATCTTGTGATAGCTGGAGTAGCGAAAATTATTGCTATGGCAGCTTCACATGCACTCACCTGCCCTGCAACCGTTGGTCTGGCCGGCGACCCGCCTCCTTCCAAAGGGGGCGGTTCGTGCGGCATCATAGCGAGGTCACACGGCAGGCGGCCAATAGCGGCGGAGGGGCGGAGATGAGCAGGATATAAACATCCCGCCCACCTCCTTCCTTCCGTATAGCCGCCGGCGGCAGGTAAGGTGATGTTCCTCGCTCCTGCGGCTTCATACACAGCGATGTGTGCTGCCGCAGGAACAAGGAACAGCATCGTACCTGTCACGGCAGCGTAATTATGAAAAAGTCGGAGCCTGCACCGATGATACGATAACGACGGTTTTGCGCTCGTTAATCATATCATCTAGGATTTACACACAATGATGTCGAAAGTGATGCCGGATGTGCGTCACTTTCGATTTGACCCCACCAACATCGCACGTGCGATGTTGCAACGTGCAAAGCCGCCCTAAGACTTAGTCGCGGTTCAATAATGAAGTGTCTATGCAGCTAACATAGTTAAAGAATATTGCAGGACACTTCATTATAGAAACCAGACACCCCCAAAAGAAAGAAGACCTCGTAATCATACTCACTAGAGGACCTGCAGTGGAGATTGCACACCCACATACATCAGATCGCACTCCCACACACATCAGATCGCACACACTCACCACATCCGGCGATACAGATTGCTTCCTATCAGCAGGGTAATCTGGGATGCAGTGTGGTGGAACGCATAGAGGAACTTCGATGGAACGCATCAATGTATTCCACCACTGAGTCCTCCATGCGTTCCACCGCAGGTCCTCGCACTCTACTGCACTGCATCCCATCTTCCCCTGCTGACCGGAAGTAATCGGTATCGCCGGATGTGGTAAGTGAGGATGTGTTTGCGATCTGATGTGTGTGTGTAGTACTGTGTGTGCTATTTGATGTATGTGAGTGTGTTGGCCGGAAGCAGGAAAGGACAGCTGTGGAGCATAGCTGCTGGGAGCGCCCACCGAAGACCGCAGGAGGACCTGGGAGCCATGCAGATGTCCAACATCTGGTAAGTATGATTCTCCTGGGAAAGGGGGCATGCTTGCTTTTTTTTGGGGGTGGTAAACTTACCCCCAACCGTGTTTCCCCAAAAATAAGACCTACCCAAAAATAAGCCTTAGCGCCTTTTTCGAGGCAAAAAAAGTGTAAGACATTGTCTTATTTTTAGAATAACGCGGTAGGCTGTAAGCCCCAATGGAGACAGTGATGATGATGTCCATGGAATATGTTGGTGTTTTAGAATCAAGACTAATAAATATTGCAGATCAGACCCGTGCATAAGTTTAAACTGCAATTCTTGACAAACTGAAAAAAAAAGTTCCATACAACCGTTACAAGTCGTGAACACTGCAGCACATCATTGTGACATGTTTTTATCTTCCACGGCATGTATTAAATATAAACATTTTACATGCTTCCTGGGCGATAGTGAAAACTAATCCGAAGTGACATCGGGAATTCTTTGTCCCCTCTTAAATGATATCTCTGCAAACCTTGCTTTACTATAGACAGAAAGTTTTTTACATTGTGACGATACTTTCTGCACAGACTGTGACCCTCTTGTACTTGAAATCCACAGGATTTTTTTTCCAACAGTGACAGATGCAAGTATGACACATATGGCTGAATCTGCCACGTTTCATTACGAGACTGAACACAATGACAGAACTCGTGCAACTTAGAGTACATTCATGCTTATCTGGGAAATTATGGCTGCGGCGCAGACATATTCATTGGAAACAATCAAGAGGTTTTCCCGCGCATTCATCGGCTCCTGTTCACAAATACAATCTAATAATTTCCCATCAATCAAAATAAAGCTTCGAGGAATGTCTGGGAATCATTTTTTCTCTCTTTTCTTCTAAGAATGATAGTGGTCTATTTGATTTTTTTATGGAAGCATTTTTGAACAAAACGCAAAATATAGGCAAAATGATATTACAGAGATCCCATGGTGTTCGCGAACAGTATCTGATTTTCTCATAGACCCCTACTCATCACTAATTTTGGACTTTATGACAGTTGTGCGCTGTCATTATTCCCTTATTACCCCGATTGCCTTCGCACCAGGGCAATCGGGAAGAGGCAGGTAAAGTGCCGGGATTGTCACATCCACTAGTCATTATTTATCTAGAACAGTCAATGAAAATATCGAGAAATTTTGTATCACTTTTATTTTTTTTATATTTTTTCTTGATTATACATAATGATTATTCATAATTTGTTTATTCTATATTGCATTTTTTGTACATTTATGATATGATTTTCTGATTACTGTTCAATATTTTAAAAGTGGAGATTTCGGTTTATCGGCACGTGTGTGTGTTAATTAATTATGCACAAGTGTCTTGTCATGTGTTCACCATGCTCTGTGTTTATTGGTCTAAATATGTATATATGGGATTAATAGGAAATGTTTAGATTGTGATTTAATTCAAAACGCATAGGTCTCGTTCCTTCACCATGTCTTATAATCTGTGAAGTTTTTAACTTTTTTTTGATAAAGAATAAATATTTTATACAGAAGCTGTAATCATCCATTTTTAGCTTATTTGTCGAGCAAAAACTACGCAAAAATGCGTCTGAAAATCTAAGTACACCTGTTGAAACAATTTCTTGTACAACCATCTTACTGCAGCAATAATTTGAAGTAATCAGTTTCTGTAAGACTTTATCAGTCCCTCAAATAATTTTGGAAGAATTTTTGCCCAATCTTCTTCACAACATTGAGGTCTGTGAACATTCATTTTGCGCAGCTCTTCTAAGGTATATCAACACAATGTCCTTTTCAGGTGGATTTTCGCCTGGAATCCACTTGAACAAGGGCCGCAAAAGCTGAAAAATGAACAAAATACACAGCAACATCAAAACTACATCGCTGTTCACATGTTCAGTCTTATAGAATTTTTTAACCACTTTAGTGTTCAGAAACCCTAAAGCGATTTAAAGAAGTGACTTGTTCAGCCCAGTTTCACACATCTGGCTTTTCGCCGATTTGCTGGTTCCGGCACACGCCAGTACATTATGATACAGTTCAGTGGCAGCGCCGCAACTTCCGGAACACATGTGCCGGTCACATGAGAGCATGTGACCGGCGCTTGTCGCGCTGCCACTGTACTGTATACACTGTACTGGCATGCGCCGCATCCGCCAAACCGGCAAAAAGCCGGATGTGTGAAACCGGGGTCATTCTTTGGGTCCCTTTTTCTTGAACGTATAGAGTATAACTTGAAAGTGGCTGAGCCACTGCATAACGTCTAAAAAGACGCCAGCAGTTTCTGTCCCGTCATTTAAAAGACATTATGTGAACATGATGTTAAAGGGGTTTTCCAGTTTCAGAAAACCCTTATTCACCCTCCCCATTACCAGCATTGAGTCGGCAGCAGAGATCTTGATGTGACTTCAGTGCTGTAGATAATAACACATACTAGGAGCAGCAGCAGAGACATGGTGATAGACCCGGGAAGAATGAATAAACCACACTACAACTGGGTACAGGGATTTTCCAACACCACAAAATCAATTGGGTTCAGGTCTAAATTGCCAGAGCAATAACAAAATGTCACGGCACTTCTGCAAAGTTAGGGTGCTCAAGTAGGGTCCAAGTCCGTTATACAAAAGATAATACCAGGCACTCCAATGGTGTGAAAAAATAAATCTTTTTATTATAATTACAACTTCATATTCAGTTCGACGTTTCGGTCATAAACTAGACTTTCTTCTAGAACTAGCTATGAGGCCATAGGGATAGTAGTATAGAGCAAGTTTATGTAAAGAAGCAAAGGACCTAATATATGGGTAATGAAAATCTATATGAATTGTCAAATATGACTAGGACGACAAGTATGATGTGTACCTATTATGGTGAATAGTAGAAAAAGGATCCACATTAAGTAACTTCAATACAAAGTATAGATAATGGTATTAAGGTAACAAAGAATGGCAGATCAAATTTGTGTGGAATCCACTGCTGGTAAAGGAGGCAATAGTATAGATAGCTGGTTGCTGACACCAAAAAGAAAGAAAAAGACATGCAGTGTCCACTGCAGCGTGATTGATGTATTATTCTAAGTAAGGTCTGCTGGAAACAAAAAGGGGAAATAAGTATATGTGGTATCCACCGCTTATATAAGTGATGTAGTGGCTGACTGTCATCACCAGATGGAAGGGACAGGGACATAGAAATACATTTCTATGTACACCTCCACTCTTCTGTAACCAATGCCATAAGTACAATAAGATTGCAAAGGTCGTGAGAGAGCTCATTGGTTTTACACATCATGAGATGTTTCTTGTGTAGCACATTGGTAATGAGACACCTTTTTATTCTCCATGAGTTGAACCAGCTGATATTATGTTTCACTAAGTAACAGGATTGCTTTCTAACTACCATTAGATTTCAGCTGGTGTTATGACTTTCCATGGCTTTTTGCTCATCTCTTTCTTCATGTGTTCAATACTTTTTTCTTGTATCATTTCTCATTAGCACACATCACTAAATGTATGAAAATCTATGGTTTAAGTTTTTTGACTGTGTGGATTGGATGGGCTGTTACTAACATTTGGTGAGAAATCCATGTCACTAGCACCTTTAGAAATATATTTACTTAGAAAATTGGTGACTTGTTCAATACTTATTTCACCAGCTGTTGCTTATTTTCATGTGTACTATCGATTAATAAAATAAAAATTAAACAATGGTTATTGTCTGTTATGAGTCTGATTATGGTATTAAAACCTGCTATCAATTGTACAACATCCCGAACTACATCTATATTGCACTGCACTGTCTTTTTACCTTTCTCCCATTTTAGCCCTGCCTATAGAAGACATACACTTCAGCCACAAGGATTCACACTCCTCTAAGATGAGAGAAATAAACATTCTAAGACTTAAAAAGACTTAAATTGAGAACAATAATGCCAGCATAGTCTATCAATGAAATCTGCTGTGTCTACAAAAATTGTAGCTAGACCTCCTGCGGTAAATACTGCACAATAAACAGAAGCAATACAACCAATCTGTAAATGCTGAAAGCGGGAGCTTAGGAAACAAAGAGGATGCTCTGTCCAGATTTTCACTTCATACCGAGCATTCAGCGCAGTCCGCAGGAGGTCCAGCTCCAATTTTACAGAAAACACTGGATACTTTATAACTTTTTCCTTCTTCAAAGAAATTTCAGGGTGGTTTGGTTTGTCATAAACAGAATAATAGCCACTTTTAGTCATTACCTAATTTTGTTTCCTTCATTTTAAAACCTTATACTGCAGTGATGTTTCACTGCACAGTTAATGCTCCTTTCAATGCTCCTTTCAACTGCTGCTCAGCGAATTTCAGTACACTATTGTCAAAGAATCAGAGTACAGGAATTTCCCTGTCTGAGTACAGGGTGTGGAGAGTGCAGAGGCTCAGACAGTGAAAGCCAGGGCATTGTAGTGCAACTCAAGTTCCTACTTATTAGGTTCTAATAAAGAAAACATTTCTATACACATGTGTAAACCTGTTGCTTATTTATGTCATATACTGTATCTTGTTAGCCATGATGAACAAATGCTACTGGTGTAATGCTGTTGTCAGGACTCTGGCTTTTCTGATTACCTTTTGGGCATTGTTGCCCTTTTCTAAGATGGCGTCATCTGCTTTATTCCTTTCCATGTGTTTTTTAAGTAACTTTGTAACTGTGCTTGGTTTGTACAGTCATTATTTACTAGTAGACTCACTATAAACAAAAAGCCTATACATTGATAAATAATTTCTTGCAAGGTTTATGTCACCTGCCCCTCAATAAGGAATGCACTTTTCTAGTCAATTTCCAATATGGCACACCATGAGAAAAGTTGCAACTTATTTGAAAATCTCCATCTGCAACTTCAAATGCTCTATGTTTTCCCAAAGAAAAAGTACTTAGTAAACGTCCTTCTTGATGTTGTAATCTCTCCTAGGGCTCATTCAGTTGTCTTGGTTTTTTTTTTGGGGGGGGGGGGTGGTTGTTGCATATGAGAAAAATGTACTGTTTTTCAACAGTGCGCTGGATCCGATTTGAATCCATTTTTGGTCCATGTGCCTATTTTTTTTACCGTCAGTGTGACATTAGTTTCCTTTGTATGTCAATAAAGAAAAAAAGTCTTGAATAAGTTCTATGCATAAAAAACATAGATAGAACATGTATGAGGACAATGGATGTCTGAATGAAGCCTTAGAACTAGTGATGAGCAAATAGTAAAATATCTGGGTTTGGATAATTTGTACTGAATACCTAGTACTATTCCATATAGCAGAAAAAAATCAAGCAAGACATTCATGATTGAAGTAAAATCAACCTTTAATCTTAATGTGACAAGTAGGAACTGCACAGATGATCTAATATTATCCAGCAACTGTGGAGTTAAATCTTCACTAGGAGACAGGAAGTATCTAGCAGTGACCCAGGTGATGCTGGGAAGCATGGAGTGTGTATTTGCCTCTGCAAAAGGAAAGAAATGTTGGTTTGTCTCTCTGCAAATGAGCAGTGCTCAAAAAGTGTAGTGTATGTATCCTGAGAAAAGATTCACACTACTCTGCTAGTTCAGCACAGAGACTGCAAGGAGTGGACAACAGCTCAGGATAGTTCAAAAGCAAACTGTTGTGCAACAGAAGGATAGAGAAGAGTCACCAGCACAAGATTCATCCCCCCACCTCACTGCATAAGTTACAGTGTTCTACTCTGTGTACATCCACATTGTAAGGAGTAAGACTCTGTGCATGTGAGAAGATAATCTGTGAACAGACTGTCATATGTTATTCTGGAAGAACTGTGTGAAAATTATTAAGGCCACTGGCATACTGGTTGTCTATGTTCTTGTCTCTGATGCATTGCTATTGATTGGACCAACATTGGCAGATCTGGAGATCCCTTGTATCTCACCCCAAATTAGCTCTCCCAGGAAAAGGGTTTTCACGACACCATGCACCACCACTTTATTGAAAAACCTGCAGGGACTGAGCTGAAATATTTTTTTCTTTCTCTACCTAGTACTATTCCAGTATTTGTCACAAATAACTAACCTAATGCAAGTCAATGGGGAATGCAAACATTTATCTTGAAGATTTTCCAGAAATATGCTTGGTTTCCCCCTTTACTTGCATTAGGTTTGCTATTTGTGATGAATATCGGAATAGTACTAGGTATTCAGTACGAATAATTCAAATCCAAATATTTTACTATTCGCTTATCACTACTTAGAACCAATGCTAATGGGAAAGAATACCTTTTCAATGCAGCTTTGCAGGGAACATACCTTATATAATCTTTGATCAAACACCCTATTGTCACGCTGTACTGTGAGAGACACTGAAACTACAAGCAGTGTAGCTTCAGAGTGCAGTAAGCAGGCAAACCACAAGAGGGTAGTAGAGTAGTCATTAAGCCAGGTCAGCAGCGGGAGGTCTCCTCAATATCACAGGGAAACTTAAATTATGGTTAAGTGATACCCGAGGGTCGAAAGCCGGGAAGTCACATATATAATAGAGGGGAGAGATCGAGCCAAAGTTAGGAATGAGGACACAGATCTGATGCTGGGAAGTCCAAAAAACATACAAGGCTGGAGGACAAACTGGTCGGGACCAGGATCAGACAGACAGGCATGGATACATTGCAGACAGGATGGGGGAAGTCAGGGACTTGAACAGACAGACAAACGGAGGAGGGAACAATCAGGACAAGGTAGTAGGGAGACAAAACAGATCAGGTAACTCACGGGAGCCAGCAACACACGCTGTAGAGCATAAACTATCACTGGCACTGTACCAGAGGTGCAGCACCAGGTTATAGCATCCTGACATCTGGAGAGAGGTAGAATGGGATTAACCCCTCACATGACCTGTAACCCTGAGCTGGAAAACCAGCCAAGGATCATGACACCTATGTTTTGCAATGTATAAATTAATGGTATATGGAGGTACAGAATGAACCATGGTAGTTTATGGCCATTATAGTACAAATTCACCCACTACATATTGTATATGGACCATATCTATTTGCATGAGTCCTTCCGGTTGCCAAAGCCACATTAATAAATAATGAAAATGAGGGAAAAAAAAACAAACAATTTACCTGTGTTGTAGTGCTTTGTGCAATATCCAAGTTCGTTTTCCTCTTTAAGTATGAACTGCGGCAATGTTAAACCATCAGCAACTTGCACTGGACTATTACTCAGCCATTCAAATATAAGGTCATTCATTGTGTATCCAACTACGGGAAACAAAGCACAGTCGATTAGATTGTAAATTGAAGGCACATCAATGTCTCACAGAAAGGAAAATCAGACATTTCAACCTCATTTGCAGCCAGAGAAAAGCTTCTAACATGCGAAACACAATTCTAATTATCCCACTTCATTCGGAACCAAATCAGAATATCTCACACCATATAATGATGTTCATAAAATGCTGAGTTTAAAAAAAGAGACTAAATAAAAACCTTCATTATTTTCCTGTTGACTTTTGATGAAAATATACACACGGCTGAATCCAAGACTCATTTCTAATGAGCCTCTTCATTTTGCTATAGCAGGATCATTTTTACATGACTTACGTACAATAATAGACTTACAAATTCCTGCACTAAACCAATAATCAAGATAAAAAATAATTTAATTTACTAGAACTGGGAACAATCGATTTACAATATGTAAACCTGTACATTTGCACATGTATGTACAAAGTTTTTTGGGGGATACAGTTGCATTGAAAAACAACATTAGGTGCATTTTTTAAATATGTAGTTATGGACGAAAGTGTTGGCACCCTTGAAATTTTTCCAGAAAATGAAGTATTTGTTGCAGAAAATTATTGCAATTATACATTTTTTGTCATACACATGTTTATTTCCTTTGTGTGCATTGAAAAAATAACTGAGGAAAAAAAGGCAAACCGGACATAATTTCATACCCAAAAAATGGGCCGGATAAAAATGTAGGCACCTTTGCAGAATTGTGGGTAAACAATTTTGTTTCAAGCATGTGATGCTCATTTAAACTCACCTGTGGCAAGTAACAAGTGTGGGCAATATGAAAATCACATCTGAAACTGGATATAAAGGGGAGAAGTTGACTCAATCTTTGCATTGTGTGTCTGTGTGTCCAACACTAAGCATGGAGAACAGAAAGACGACTTGAGAACCAAAATTGTTGAAAAATATCAACAATCTCAAGGTTACAATTCCAACTCCAGAGATCTTGATGTTCCTTTGTTCATGGTGCACAACACAATCAAAAAGTTTACAACCTATGGCAATGTAGCTATTCACCCTGGATGTGAAGAACAAAGAAAAATTGAAGGAAAAATTGCAATGCAGGATAGACCGGATGGTGAATAAGTAGCAACAATAAAGTCTTAAAGAAATTAAAGCTGTCCTGCAGGCTCAGGGTGTATCATTGTCACCCTCAACTTAATATTTGGTTGCACCCCCTTTGGAATAAATAACTCCAATCAACCACTTCTTATAACCATCAACAAGCTTCTTACACCTCTCAATTGGAATTCTGGACCCACTCTTCTTTTGTAAAATACTCCAGGTCTCTCATATATGAAAGCGCCTTCTCCCAATTTTAAGATCCCTCAACAGGTGATCAATGGGATTTAGATCCGGACTCATTGCTGGCCCCTGTTAAACTGTCAGCATTTTGTTTCACGGACCATTTTTGTTGTTTTCTGTGAACTTATGTCCAATTTTCCTTTTTTTCTCTTTTTTTGTGTTGTTCCAGTACACACAAGGAAAAAAATGTGTGTAATTGACATAATTTTCTGGGAGAAATACTTTATTTTCTGGAACAATTTCAAGGGTGCCAATACTTTCGAGAATGACTGTAGTTGAGACAGTAGTATGACAATGAATACTTGCTGAAGATATGCCAAAAATGCTTCTGCGATGAATGATCACTCCAACCAAAATTATGTGTAAACCTATCTTAGGCTATGTTCGCATGTACCTGCTGAAATTTCTGCAGCGATTTGACAGCACATGTGCGCTTCAAATCGCTGCAGAAACACTGCGTAATGGATGCAGCGTTTCAGCAGAATACATGCCGATTTCATGCGCTATGGATGCTGCCTCTCCCATAGACAGAGTGGGAGCAACATCCAAAGCGCACAAATTAATTGACATGCTGCTTTTTTTACGCACGGATTTGGGCCAAAATTTTGGCATCCAAATCGCTGCGTTCAAAAAAGCAACGTGCGCACGTATCATGCACAATCTACATAGATTGTGCAGGGGACGCAGGACGCATGCATTTACGCTGCAGTGCAATACACAGGGTAAATGCATGCAATTACGCAATGTGCGCACAAGCCCTTAAGCAGTTTAATTTCACTTGTTAACCTCTTCATGACACATGACGTACTGGGTACGTCATGGATCGTGTCACTGTAATCCCCTTAGACTGCTGATCCTTATAGTCTCCTAGGGGGACTAGTAAAATTAAAAAAATTAAAAGAAAAGTCTTAACAATTAAAAAAAACAAACAAACCTAAAAGTTCAAATCACCTCCCATTTGCCCCATTGAAAATTAAAGGGTTAAAAAAAGAAAAAGTATACACATATTTGGTATCGCCGTGTTCAGAAATGCCCGGTCTATCAAAATAAAAAATCAATTAATCTGATCGGTAAATGGCGTAGCGGCAAAAAAATTGCAACCATCAAAATTACATTTTTGGTCGCTGCAAATTTTGCGCAAAATGCAATAACAGATGATCAAAACGTAGCATCTGCGCAAAAATGGTACAGTTAAAAACATCAGCTGGAGACACAAAAAATAAGTAGTCACTGAGCCCCAGATCCCGAAAAATGAGAACGCTACGGGTTTTGAAACGTGGTGCAAAAAGTGCGCCAGTTTATTGGACAAACTTGTGAATTTTTTAACTCCTTAAATAAAAGTAAACCTATACATGTTTGGTGTCTATTAACTCATACCAACCTGAGGCATCACACCGAAACATCAGTTTTACCATATAGTGAACACGGTGAATGCAATATCCCAAAAACAATTGTGCGAACGCACTTTGTTTTTGTAATTTTTCCACATTTGCAATTTTTTTGCCATTTTCCAGTATACTATGTGGTAAAACTTATGGTTTCATTTAAAAGTACAACTCATCATGCAAGAAAATAAGTCTTCATGTGGCAAGATTGCGGGAAAAAATATAAAAGTTATCGCTATCAGAAGAAGGGGAGCAAAAAAAAACAAAAAACGGAAAATCACCCAGGTTAAAGGGCTTAATAATTTACTTACTGGACACCATATTTTTCTTTTAAATATAGCTTGGGTCTCAGAGTGGGCGAGATGACAAGTCATTTATACCATTTGTCCACATACAGCAGTCTGGAAATGTAATAAAAAGATGCAAAAAAAGGCGAATGTCTTATTGGTGTCTGCTGCAGTACATCTAATTCCTGGGGGATTTTCCTTGGTATAAGTGTCAATAGTACGTTATTGTACAGCACTGGTAATGGTTCAGAAACAGAATACAGATATTCATGTAAATGACAATATTTAAAATGTCTTTTTTTGTAACACATTATGTGGCATTTCACTTGGAATCAAAATGAAGACATGCAGGCAATACATTTGGGTCTAAGCTTAAGAATACTTGACTGTTTTCATAACCTTCAAGAAGAGCAGTAGAGAGAGCTGTTGAAATGCCACCACAGCTAGAGAAGGGCACAGGGAGTCCTGTTTACCTGTAGCTGCTATTTCATCAGGGGCATAACTATAAGGTGAGTGCAGGGGAGGCAGCTGCACTTGGGCCTTGAAGCTTAGGGAGGCAAAAAAGGTCCCTTTGGCCCACATAAGAGAACAATACCCAAAGAAGACACGTGACAGTTCGTTGAATGATGGTAAGATTCTGCACTGAGGCCCTAGAGTTTTCTATTAGATTGTTTCATATTTAAATCTCTAGTTCTTTAAAGGTCTTAAAGGGACTCTGTCAGCAGGTTTCTGCAATGTAATCTGAAGACAGCATACTGGAAGAGGTACAACAGAAAATTCAGCCAAGCATGACTTATCTTGTTTACATGCAATGTTAGCATAAGCCTCTTATCTTTATCATTAGTGGGTCTCAGCAGTGCCTGAGTTGTAGTCCAACTCTGCCTCATTATGTAATTAACATCTTCTGTCTATGGAAATGTGCACTGAAAGCCTGATGTGGGCAGGGACAGCTCCCAGAGCTCTGCTACATGCAAATTCTCAAATCTTTCACTGTGGCTACACCCACTAATCTAAGTGATATATCGTTGAACTCAGGGTCTTTTTGCCTACATTATGCTGCTCTCAAATGAGGTAGCAAACATCTGCTAACAAATTCCTGCCATACTGTACAGCCTATCAGATTCTGCCAGATTTGGGGATCTGATAGACTATGTGCACACTGCAGATTTGGGGCAGAAATTTTCTGTACCAGATCTGCACGCTGTTGCAAAAAACTGCGTCAAAACTGGATGCGGTTTTGATGCAATTTTGGTGTGTTTTTTGGGCCATCAAAAAAGTCAATGAATTGAAGTCAATTCGTGAAAAAAATCTGCTAAACCTGAGCAATAATTGACATGCTGCAGATATTTTTCTGCATTAAAATCTGCACCAAAATCGCGTGGAAAAAAAACCACACCGTGTGCACAGTAAATCTAAAATCCCACTGACTTTGCTGGCTTCAGGAGAGGCATGCAGATTTTGAAGCAGATTTTAAAAAAACTGCATCAAAAACTGCGTCAAAAACTGCAGTGTGTGCACAGGGCCAAACAGCTAATTAAGGCATTGCACTACACAACACGTGCAGTGTATTAACAATGTGATCATAAAGTCGCATACACATGTTTCCCTTGGGGGACTAATAAATATTTAAATGTGAAAAAAAAAGATTTTATGTGTAAAAAATAAAGTAAAAACGTCCTTTAAAACAACACATGTTTGGTATTGCTGGATCCATAACATTGTGCAATATAATATTTATCAATGTTTATACCACATGGTGAACGAAGTAATAAAATTGGGAGAAAAAAAAATGCCAGAAAGGCTGTTAATATTCATCACATGTCAAAAAATTTAATATATAGAAATTGGTCAACAAGGTAATAATTGTCACTTATATTATAAAGCTACAGTATTAACATTGTAAGAAACAAATGTGTAAATCAATACAAAATTGCTGTTTTTTCCTTCCTCATCCAATCTAAAAAAAAATAAAATAAAATAAAAAATGATCAAAATGTTGTATGTGGAAAAAACATAGTTGAACCGTGTCTACAACTGAAGGTTATGTTACGGATAGGACAATTATGTATATATCAGACATGTCCTCTTTTGCCGTCGGTGTGCCCACCGCTCCAGTGCTACCCTGGGCCAGATGTGGTGCCAGTCTAATCCCTCTAATCCTTCCACCTCTACAAATGTCCCAGTAATCAGCGTCCGGCAGATATTTTATCTTTCTTTGTCAGGATATAATTATCCTTTTGTTCAGTTTTTGACTCATTATGTAGAGATGATCACACGTGCAGCGTTGTGCCCTTTTCTCAAGAAGAGGAGTGATGCTCCAGATTGTGGGTCTTGCTGCTCAGGTCGGGGGGTGCAGATTCAGCCATTTTGTATATAGGATCAAAGGTAATTTTAATTTCCAAAACAGACAACTTTTTGTGCTGCCGATAATTTTTAAAATCTATTCATAATCTTCAATGACTACATTGCAACATAGCGAAGAGAACATAACTGAGCGCTGGAAATTTCGCCTTCATCCCTCGTGATAAAATCTTTTTTATATATATATATATATATATATATATATATATATATATATATGCAATAATGATGTTAGTCTAGAAAGCAGACTAGGTTTATGACGAGTGATTAAAAGTTATTTATTAATTCTGAAATTTCTTAACTTCTTAATTACGTTTCTTGCTTGGTTGTCATGACAACAGTGATCAGAATGTATTTACATACTTGCTCAAACTCCGAATTACACTTTATTCTGCGTACAACTGAGAAACTCTTTAAAAATGTATTTCATTCGATTTTTTTTAGCACATCTACACCTAATCTTACATTGGGGGGGGAGAGATTCTCCTGGACGCTTGGTGTTATACAGTAGACAGAATGTAAACAACATGTTCCATGCATAGTTTAGTTGTCATGGCAACCGTACCACCAAGCAGGAGCATCTCTACACCACCGCGGACAGGACGGATGGCAGATAAATTAAGTTTGTCCGCTTTTAAACACCTGATCTGATTTTTGAGCCAAGATTACTATTTACACTTATGTGAGTCAGGTATGTGGAACCGAAAATCTATACACTATATATATATATATATATATATATATATATATATACAGGGTGGTCCAAAAGTAGGATGACAGTATGTGTAATAGGGTTATGAAGGGGGAGAGTTATCAAACATGGTGTAAAGTGAAACTAACTCAGTTGCCCTTAGCAACCAATCAGATTCCACTTTTCATTCTTCACAGACTCTTTGGAAAATGAAAGGTGGAATCTGATTGGTTGCTAAGGGCAACTGAGTCAGTTTCACAGATCCAGTTTTCACAGATAAATCTCTCCCAAATCTGTTTTCTTTTCAGATAATTCAGATAACCCAAAATGGCAAATAATTTAAATACAGATCAAAGAAAATGGATTTTAAAAGAGTATTGGAAATCTCAAAATGCTGAAACCGGTAGAGCAAATTGGGTTGAAACATTTGGTACTCAGCCCCAAAGAGACAAACCATTTACTGCATTCGTGACAAATTCGATGCCACTGGCTCAATCCTTAATGCTCCAAAAACTGGTCGACCCAAAACAGCCTGTACAGAAAATAATAAACAACTTGTTGCTGAAACATTTGTTCAGAGTCTAAAAAACTCCACCAGAAGAGTCTCTATAGAATTGGGAATTTTACGAGCTTCTATCATGCGAGTCCTAAAATCTATAGGGTGGAAAGCTTAATGTCCACGTCTAATTCATGGTTTATTGGAGAATGATCCAGACAGGCAGCTGCAGTTCAGTGAGATTATGCTTAACGAAATTGAAGAAAATCCAGTAATTCTAGATAACATTACGTGGAGTGATGAAGCTTCTTTCAAATTATCCAGCCATATTAACAGACATAATTGTATTTACTGGTATAATGAGAACATGCATTTAACATTAGAGCAACAACTAAATGAGCCTGTTATCAATGTTTGGGGTGGTATTTCAAGTTTTGGTGTTTTAGGACCAATATTTTTTGATGGAACAGTCAAAGGAGATAAGTATCTCGAAATTCTAATGAATCAAGTTGTTTTCCAGTTACAGCAAAAAAATAATTCAAATGACCTTTATTTCCAACAAGATGGGGCCCCTCCACATTATTCAAGAGTAGTCCGAATATCTTGATGAAACATTTCCTAATAAATGTATTGGCCGAAGAGGTCCACTTGATTGTTCACCAGACTTGACCCCAATGGATTTTTTCTTTTGGGGAGTACTCAACGACAAAGTTTATAGTCGAAAACTAAAAAGTGTCAGTGATTTGAAAAATTACATAAGAGATGCATTTCAAGAAATTAATACCCAAAGAGACTTGTGCAAAAATGTTTGTCGAAGCATAAGAGGCAGACTTCAAAGCTATGCAAATAGTAATGGAAAACAGTTTGAGCACCTGCATTGATAAAATTTAAGGGCTTTTGTATTATTGTTCAGAAAAATTTTTAATTCTCAATGTTATGCTTGTGTGACGCCCCTGGACTATCAGGTCGTCAAAGGGTACTGCACAAACTGCCCTTCCGTGCGGTGTTCCACCTCCCTCTTGGTTCTGGGTCCCTATCTAAATAGTGTTTCCTCCAACAGCAAATCAAATCCTAGATACACCCTGCACCACACCCACCAGACACACCAGTGGACGGCTTGAGTGGAATAGAGTCGCTCACCTGGGAGGTCAGGGAGGATAGGTAAGGAGTGTCAGTCAGTCAGTCAGTAAGCAGTGAGGAGTGAGGAATCCCTTGAGCTGTGAGGAGCTCAGAGGAGGCTGGGAGTTGTGGCTCCTGGAGACACTATCTAGGTTGCAGATGGTGGTCTGGGCCAAGAGGAGTCAGACCCCCGGTCGCAGGGGATTGTGGCAAGGTGCCTGGACCTGTCGAGGAGGACAGTCGACAGCCTAGCACTGTCACCGGTCAAGGACCGAAGGCACGACGGGGTACACGGACCCTAGGTCGGGGAGTAGCTTCAGGAAACCCGACAATTCACCTGAGGAGAAGGGAGCCTTTATGATCTGTTCCCACCCGCTCCAGAATCGGGCACTAGCACAACGAGGAGGATAGGACTTTCCAATCCAAAACAGTCCAGAAAATCCCAAGCGTGAGCCCTGAGAGCAAGCTCCCACACTTAGCCACAGTGGGGAGTGGGGCCCGGCTAGTTCCATACTGCTGGGCCACCACGTTGAAGTTAAACTTAGTGCCAGGAGGCAGGTCACGGATCACCAGGCAACACTATAGGGGACGGGACCCGGAAGAGCTCCCCTCAGCGGCAGCGGTACCCAGAGAATTGGTTTACCCGGTTGTTAGCGTCTGCTTATGAACTGAGTGAGTACGAGAGTGACCCTTGCATCCCACGGTATCACCACACCGAGTCCCGGGGCATCCCCCTACCCATGGAGGGCTACAACACCTTGCTGCCCCATTTCATCACCCTGGGTACTACCAATGGCAGCGGCGGTACTCCCAAATTACCATGCACCACGGGAGGTGTCACGAACTAGACATCAACTCCCCTGTAAATACCCCCCCTTTCATTTGAGTGGCCGCACGACCACAGGTCCGGAGACCCTCGAGCCACAGCGAACCTGGATCCGAGCAGCTCGGCTGCTTCCATGGGGGTGGCACACTTGTGTTAGTAAATATAATCTAATATATAAAGCTGAGTGTTTGTGTGTATGTATGCATGTGTAGGTATGTGTGTATGTCTGCTAAATGAATCTTCACCGTCGCATTTACAATCACGAAATTTTGCACAGACGCCTCATGTGACCCAGGGAACATCATAGACTATGTTTTGACAGGAAAATGTAACCCCGCGCTTTACAGTTACTCTCCAGAAAGCTGCCTCCTTTAAAGTGATTGGAGCCTGGAACTACAGGTTATTAATAGGAGCTGTGATTGGTTGCTATAGGAGCAAAGGAAATTGTTAGTGTGAGAAGCTTATGTGTGAGGTAAAATTATGTCGGTAGGGAGACAGATAGAGAGAGACAGACGGGGAAAGAAACAGACGGGGAAGAGAGCGAGAGACAAAGAGTCAGATGGGGAAAGAGACAGATGGGGAAAGAAACAGACGGGGAAAGAGACAGACCTTGATAGAGACAGACGGGGAAAGAGACAGAGAAATAGACACAGACAAGGAAAGAGACAGACAGAGAGCGGCTGACAGGGAAAGAGACAGAAAGGAAAAGACACAAAGAGATGGACAAAGACAGAAAGTGAAAGAGACAGGAAAAGAGATGGGGAAAGAGACAGACGGGGAAAGAGACAGATGGGGAAAGAGACAGACCTGGAAAGAGACAGACAGAGAGACAGACAAAGACAGATGGAGAAAGAGACAGACATGGAAAGAGACAGATGGGGAAAGAGACACAAAGGGAAAGAGACAGACCTGGAATGTGACAGACCCGGAAAGAGAAAGACGGGCAAGAGACAGATAGGCAAGAGACAGATGGAGAAAGAGACAGACAGAAAGAGACAGACAGGGAAAGAGACAGACAGGGAAAAAGACAGACAAGGAAAGATACAGATATAGAGACAGACTCATTGTTACGAACCGGCGCCGCCATAGCCGCAAGCAGCCTGCTGCGGTTCCTGTTGCGCCCAGGCGCCGGCTGCCGTTCTTGGCCGTGCCTCGGGTCGTCCAGTTGGCTGTTCCTTCCACCACGTCTAAGTGTGGAGAGGCGGCTCGTACGCATGTGTGCGCCGATTTACCCCAGCCAGAGTTTAAGCCCAGTGTTTTGCCTAGTGAGCATGCTTAGCCTGATTGTGTTATGTCTGAGACTAAGTCCTCAGTTCAGGCTACTGAGCATGCTCCCACAATTAACCCTAACAGCCTCTTTGCACAGGTACTTGGACTTCGTGCTGTGTCTAAGTTCTGGGATGTGCCTACTGAGCATGCTCAAACTGATAGTCTGCTTTCTGAGCCTGTTGCTCAGGCTACTGGGCATGCTCAGCCACTTAGTGCACCAGAGGCTTGGTCCGGTAAGGACCTCACTGAGCATGTCCGTGAGGTGGCAGGTCCTGATAGGGCAGAGGGTGTCAGGTGTCCTGATGACGTGGCAACTCCGGACTGGCTCGCAGAGGCCCGCCCCTATGATCTGGCACCTCAGTATTGGTCGTCAGACGATGACTGGTGAAGTGTTTAGGGCGTGGCTGCCATGAGGTCATCAATGACGTGGCGGTTCCGGATAGGTCGCATGTGATGTCACTGATGACACGGCACTCTGCTATTGGACCTTGGTGGTTCCACCCTGGGTTTGGGGCGGACCCAGGTTATAAAAGGGGCTGGAGACAACATGGAGGTGCACAGTCTTCACTTTTGCTCAGTCAGAGCACACCTCCATGTTAGAGCCTCATTGCGGCATAAGCCTGTGTTGGGAAGCGGTAGGTAGGGTTAGGCGAACGGTGCCTGTCACGCCAAGATTCGTGGCTCGGCACATCAGGGTCAGGCGCCGTGCTTCCCTCCTGCCGTTCCAGTCTTGCTATAGCAGCCCAGTGGCGTTAACTGGGCTGCGGCTGCTGTGCTTCCTGTCCGATTGTGCCCCCTACGCACACGGACAACGCACCTGCTGCGCCACCTGTCCGATTGTGCCTCCTATGCACACGGACAACGCACCTGCTGCGCCACCTTTCCGATTGTGCCCCCTACGCACACGGACAACGCACCTGCTGCGCCACCTGTCCGGTTGTGCCCCCTACGCACACGGACAGCGTACCCCAGGACCCCTGTGGAGTTAACAGGGTGTTCCTTATCCTCCTTGGCTTCCCGGTCAACGCTACTGGTGTACCCATCTGGCCTGACGTGTCCTACACACACGTGGCCAGTCGAGAGGTGGCCAGAAACGCTAATCGGAGGACCGCTCGGCCTGACGTGTCCTACACACGTGGCCGACAGGGCGCTTTCGTGGCGGTCTTCCGGTCAACGCTACCTGGTTACCACCCGGCCTGACGTGTTTCCTGCACACGTGGTTGGTGAAGCGCTAGGTGCACCAAAACGCTAATCGGGTTGTTGTCCGGTCTGACGTGTCCCAACACACGTGACCGGTTCCCAGAGTTCCTGGGTTATCTCAGAGCCATCCAGCTCTATAGTCTCCGCCTAACCCTCAGGTGCCAGCAGCTCCTTTGTCATCTGGAGCACGGTGGGCCCCGACTGGCGATTAGGATATATACCCCCTGGTCCTAATCTGCCGGTTCCCCCGTAACAGTAAGACTGCGCCAGGGTCTGGCTGGCATGGCGGAGATGGAGCAGCTACGTCAGTTCATGCTGCAGCTTGATGCCAGAGTGAGGTCTCTGGAGAAGTCTCCTCTTGCTGCTGATATGGATGATGTGGTGGCTCAAGCGGCTGCAATGGTGTCAGTCACCAAGCCTACTCCAACCCTCCCTCACTCCCTCACCTCTCGCTGCCCAACAAGTTTACGGGGAACAGCAAGGCATGTAGGGGATTCGTGAACCAGTGCTCAGTCCATCTAGAGCTGTTGGCTGCACGGTTTCCTACAGAGAGGTCGAAGGTGGGGTTTATCATCTCCTTGCTCTCTGATAGAGCACTGGAGTGGGCTACACCATTGTGGGAGAGGAATGACCCCGTAGTACAGGACTCTAAGGAGTTCTTGGAGTCCTTGCGACAAGTGTTCCTGGGGCCTCAGGTCACTCACGACTCGGCCCTACAGCTACTGACTTTGGAGCAGGGGCGTACCTCCTCAAGTCAATATGCTGTGAGTTTCAGGACACTTGCTGCAGAACTGGGGTGGTCAGAGAGGACTCTCATTCCACTGTTCTGGAGGGGATTAGCCTCGCACGTGAAGGACGCATTAGCGTCGCGTCAGGTACCAACTACCCTTGAGGGCCTCATGACTCTGGCTACCCGCATTGACCTGCGGACCTCCGAACGTCAGCTGGAGCACAGGTCAGAGGGTCGTTCAGCCACTGTAGTGGTCTCTCCTACTGCACCTCCCTTAGAGGACATCTCTGTCCCTATGGACATCTCTAGGGTTGGTGTTGCTAGGTCTTCGAGTCGCAAGGGCATTTCCTGTTTCGCTTGTGGGCAGTATGGTCATTATGCCAACCGTTGCCCAAAGCGTCAGGATAAGCGACCACGATTGGTGACCATAGCTGGAGGTAGACTGGACTCTGCGTCATCCATTAGGGTGACGTTTCCCGCGTCCATTTCCTTTAAGGGGTCAACATGGTCCACAAGGGCAAGTGTGGACACAGGTGCTGGGGATATTTTCATCTCCTCCTCTTTTGCCCGGCGGCATACCATCCCACTGGTGCAAATGCCAAGGCCAGTGAGAGTCCGTGAATTGGATGGGTCCTTGTTGCCCAAGGTAATTAACCAGCGGACAGTGCCCATTACCCTTGCCATGTCATCTGGGCATAGGGAAACCATTTCATTTCTGGTTCTCAATAAGGGTGCAGATGATATTCTGCTGGGTATTCCTTGGTTGAAGCAACATTCCCCACATATCGACTGGTCGTCTGGGGTGATTACACGGTGGAGCGAGTCTTGTAGCTCCCACTGCATGTCTCCATCTTCCGCCCGTCGCTCAGTGGTATCTGTGGCGACTATAGACCATTCGAGTGGGAGGGCCGCTAGAGGGGGGGGTACTGTTACGAACCGGCGCCGCCATAGCCGCAAGCAGCCTGCTGCGGTTCCTGTTGCGCCCAGGCGCCGGCTGCCGTTCTTGGCCGTGCCTCGGGTCGTCCAGTTGGCTGTTCCTTCCACCACGTCTAAGTGTGGAGAGGCGGCTCGTGCGCATGCGTGCGCCGATTTACCCCAGCCAGAGTTTAAGCCCGGTGTTTTGCCTAGTGAGCATGCTCAGCCTGATTGTGTTATGTCTGAGACTAAGTCCTCAGTTCAGGCTACTGAGCATGCTCCCACAATTAACCCTAACAGCCTCTTTGCACAGGTACTTGGACTTCGTGCTGTGTCTAAGTTCTGGGATGTGCCTACTGAGCATGCTCAAACTGATAGTCTGCTTTCTGAGCCTGTTGCTCAGGCTACTGGGCATGCTCAGCCACTTAGTGCACCAGAGGCTTGGTCCGTTAAGGACCTCACTGAGCATGTCCGTGAGGTGGCAGGTCCTGATAGGGCAGAGGGTGTCAGGTGTCCTGATGACGTGGCAACTCCGGACTGGCTCGCAGAGGCCCGCCCCTATGATCTGGCACCTCAGTATTGGTCGTCAGACGATGACTGGTGAAGTGTTTAGGGCGTGGCTGCCATGAGGTCATCAATGACGTGGCGGTTCCGGATAGGTCGCATGTGATGTCACTGATGACACGGCACTCTGCTATTGGACCTTGGTGGTTCCACCCTGGGTTTGGGGCGGACCCAGGTTATAAAAGGGGCTGGAGATAACATGGAGGTGCACAGTCTTCACTTTTGCTCAGTCAGAGCACACCTCCATGTTAGAGCCTCATTGCGGCATAAGCCTATGTTGGGAAGCGGTAGGTAGGGTTAGGCGAACGGTGCCTGTCACGCCAAGATTCATGGCTCGGCACATCAGGGTCAGGCGCCGTGCTTCCCTCCTGCCGTTCCAGTCTTGCTATAGCAGCCCAGTGGCGTTAACTGGGCTGCGGCTGCTGTGCTTCCTGTCCGATTGTGCCCCCTACGCACACGGACAACGCACCTGCTGCGCCACCTGTCCGATTGTGCCTCCTATGCACACGGACAACGCACCTGCTGCGCCACCTTTCCGATTGTGCCCCCTACGCACACGGACAACGCACCTGCTGCGCCACCTGTCCGGTTGTGCCCCCTACGCGCACGGACAGCGTACCCTAGGACCCCTGTGGAGTTAACAGGGTGTTCCTTATCCTCCTTGGCTTCCCGATCAACGCTACTGGTGTACCCATCTGGCCTGACGTGTCCTACACACACGTGGCCAGTCGAGAGGTGGCCAGAAACGCTAATCGGAGGACCGCTCGGCCTGACGTGTCCTACACACGTGGCCAACAGGGCGCTTTCATGGCGGACTTCCGGTCAACGCTACCTGGTTACCACCCGGCCTGACGTGTTTCCTGCACACGTGGTTGGTGAAGCGCTAGGTGCACCAAAACGCTAATCGGGTTGTCGTCCGGTCTGACGTGTCCCAACACACGTGACCGGTTCCCAGAGTTCCTGGGTTATCTCAGAGCCATCCAGCTCTATAGTCTCCGCCTAACCCTCAGGTGCCAGCAGCTCCTTTGTCATCTGGAGCACGGTGGGCCCCGACTGGCGATTAGGATATATACCCCCTGGTCCTAATCTGCCGGTTCCCCCGTAACACTCATACAAACAGAGAGAGATAGAGACAGACAGCAACACACAGACAGACTGGGAGAGAGACAGAGAGACAGTTACTATAGATAGAAAGACAGAGACACAGAGACACATAGATAGAGACAGATAGACTGATATAAATACAGACAGAAAGATAGAAACAGACAGACAGAGACATAGACAAAGACAGACAAGGAAAGAGACATACAGAGAGATAGTGACACACAGACAGAGACTGGGAGAGAGACAGAGAGACAGGTACTATCCCGGGCAACGCCCGGGTACTACAGCTAGTTTTATATATAAATGAAAATAAATGTTATATTTTCTGTCTACCTACTTTTGGACCACCCTGTATATACAACTCTGGCAAAAATTAAGAGACCACTTTCAAATTTTATCTGATTTTTCTCTTTCTAGGTATATTTTTTAGTAAAATGTAAATTGTTTTTTTATTCTATAAACTACTGACAACATGTCTCCGAATTTCCAAGCAATAAATTTTTTATTTATTTTCAGAAAATGAGAAATGGTCAAAATAACAAAAAATGCATTGCTTTCAGACCTCAAATAATGGAAAAAAAAGTTTATAATCATTCAGAAACAACAATACTAATAATGTTGTAACTTAGGAAGAGTTCAGAAATCAATATTTTGTGGAATAACCATGATTTTTAATCACAGCTTTCATGCGTCTTGGCATACTTTCTACCTGTCTTTCCCATTGCTGTTGGGTGACCTTATGCCCCTCCTGGCGCCAAAATGTAAGCAGTTCTTTTTTTTTATGGATTGTGACTATCAATCTTCCTCTTCATTACATTTGAGAGGTTTTCAATGTGGTTCAGGTTTGGAGATTGGGCTGGCCATGACAAGGTTTTGATGTGGTGGTCCTTCATTCACACATTGATTGACCTACAGTTGCTGTGTGGCATGGCACACTGTCCAGCTGGAAAAAAACAGTCCTCAGAGTTGGGGAACATTGCCTGAGCAGAAGGAAGCAATAGTTTTTCTAAGATAACCTCGTATGCGGCTTGATTCATACGTCCTTTGCAAGGTTTAATCAGCCCAATTCCAACCTTGCTGAAGCATACCCAGATCATCACCGATCCTCCACCAAATTTCACAGTTGGTGCAAGACCACTGTGGCGTGTATGCCTCTCCAGGTCTCTGTCTACCCATTAGATGACCAGGTGTTGGGCAAAGTTGAAAATTAGGTAAAGAAAATTCAAAATTTTGGGAAGGATGTATACATAAAGCCGTATACAAGTTTATCCTGGAAAAACAGTTACTTCCTTCTGCTCAGGCAATGTTCCCCAACTCTGAGGGCTGTATTTCCAGCCGGACAAATCACCATGCCACAAAGCTAGGTCAATCAATGTGTGGATGAAGGACCACCACATCAAAACCCTGTCATGGCCAGCCCAATCTCAAGACCTGAACCTCATTGAAAACCTCTGGAATGTAATCAAGAGGAAGAAGGATAGTCACAAGCCATCAAACAAAGAAGAACTGCTTCCATTTTTGCACCAGGAGTGGCATAAGGTCACCCAAAAGCAATGTGAAAGACTGGTGGAAAGCATGCCAAGACGCATGAAAGCTGTGATTAAAAATCATGGTTATTCCACAAAATATTGATTTCTGAACTCTTTCTGAGTTAAAACATTATTAGTATTGTTGTTTCTAAATGATTATGAACTTGTTTTCTTTGCATTATTTGAGATCTGAAAGCAATGGTTTTTTTTTTGTTATTTTGACCATTTCTCATTTTCAGAAAATAAATACAAAATGTATTGCTTGGAAATTCTGAGACATGTTGTCATTTACATTTTACTCAAAAATATTAAGAAAAAAATCAGAACAACAAAATTCGGAAGTGGTCTCTTAATTATCTTTGCCAGAGCTTTTATATATATATATATATATATATATATATATATATATATATATATACAGAGAGAGAGAGAGAGAGATAGAGGTATATATATATAAATATATTTATATTCCATTATAATGTAAAATAAGATACTCAAAGTGGTTTTCCAGGATTAGAAATAAATGGCTGTTTTCTTCCACAAGAAACGGTGTAATACTCCTTTCCTTTTATTTTGAAATGATTGTGACTGAACTGCAATACCGCTAGCAGCCAGTAAAAAAGTGTGGTGCCATTTTTTGCAGGAAGCAGCCATGTTTTTGTAATCATAGATGACCACTTGCAGTAAATAGCTGAACTAGGTATCATTCTAATTTTCCCTGTGTGACTGATATTTAAAATGTAACTATCATTTTAAGAGAACTTGCAGCAGAATGTCTGTGTCTGCCTCTAGCTCCTCCCCCTAACCTCTCCATAGAATTTTAAAAGCACCAACAGTTCTCTCCTTAGTGTAAAAATCTGTCACTTTGAATTCAGATATTACTTAGTATCTGCTCGAAAATTTTATAATTAAAAACACCAGCACAAAACGCAAAAAATAAGCCATAACTGAGCCCCAGATCCTGAAAAATAAGAACGCTACGGGTCTCAGAAAATGGCATCAAAAGCGCAATTCTTTTTTTTTTTTTTTTTTTAAATTTTCCCCCAAAATTTCACCACTTAGATAAAATTAGAACTATACATGTTTGGTATCTACAAACTCTTAGCGACCTGAGGAGTCATATTGCCAGGTCAGTTGTACCACATAGTGAACACGGTAAATAAAACAAATCAAAAAACAATCATAGAATTGGACTTTTTCCAATTTCACCACACTTGCATTTTGTTTTCACGTTTCCCAGTACAAAATGGGGCAGAATGAATGGTGTCATTCAAAAGTACAACTTGTCCCACAAAAACAAAAAGCCCTTATATGGCTATATTAAATGAAAAATAGTAAAGTTATGGCTCTTGGGAAAAATGGAAAATCCCATGCGAGTGCAGGTTTTCCTAAATCATCCAAGCTATATGTTTATCCAGTTTCTGCTTGAAGATTTCCATTGAGGAAGAGCTCACCACCTCCCGTGGTCGCCTGTTCCACTCTCTGACTGCCCTCACTACATCCCGTGGTCATCTGTTCCACTGTCTGATGGCCCTCACTATCTCCCATGGTCGCCTGTTCCAATCTGTGACTGCCCTCACTACCTCCCGTGGTCGCCTGTTCCAATCTCTGACTGCCCTCACTACCTTCCGTGGTCGCCTGTTCCATTCCCTGACTACCCTCACTACCTCTCGTGGTCGCCTGTTCCACTCTCTGACTGCCCTCATTACCTCCCATGGTCGCCTGTTCCACTCTCTGCCTACCCTCACTACCTCCTGTGGTCGCCTGTTCCACTCCCTTATTGCCCTCACTACCTCCCGTGGTCGCCTGTTCCACTCCCTGACTGCCTACACTACCTCCCATGGTCACCTGTCCCACTCCCTGACTGTCCTCACTACCTCCTGTTGTAGCCTGTTCCACTCCCTGACTGCCCTCACTACCTCCCGTGGTCGCCTGTTCCACTCCCTGACTGCCCTCACTACCTCCCGTGGTCGCATGCTCCACTCCCTGACTGCCCTCACTGTCAGAAAGTTTTTCCTAATGTCTATTGTCTAATAATAACAACAATCATCATGTTCATCATCGTCAACTTTGTTTAATTGCAAAACTAACCGCACATTGTAATTGTAACCATAAATATCCAATATAATACTTACAACTTTCCAATTGCATGGCACAAGTCTGAACATCCATAGGAAAGTTCTTCAGATCCATTGGACAAGATAATGTTAAAGTTAATCTGCAGGAAATAAATAGAATATACAAAAGATATTGTTAATTCATGTCTTAATTTGTTTTGTCATTTTTTATCCTTAAGGCCGCTTTACACGCTGCGACATCGCTCAAGCGATCTCGTTGGGGTCACGGAATTTGTGACGCACATCCGACCGCTTTAGCGATGTCGTTGCGTGTGACACCTATGAGCGATTTTGAATCGTCGGAAAAACGTTCAAAATCGCTCATCGGTGACATGCCCCCCTATTCTCGATTATCGCTGCTACAGCAGTAACGATGTAGTTCCTCGTTCCTGCGGCAGCACACATCGCTATGTGTGACACCGCAGGAACGAGGAACCTCACCTTACCTGCGGCCGCCGGCAATGAGGAAGGAAGGAGGTGGGCGGGATGTTCGTCCCGCTCATCTCCGCCCCTCCGCTTCTATTGGGCGGCCGCTTAGTGACGTCGCTGTGACACCGAACGCACCTCCCCCTTAGAAAGGAGGCGGTTCGCCGGTCACAGCGACGTCGCTAGGCAGGTAAGTAGTGTGACGGGTCTGGGCGATGTTGTGCAGCACGGGCAGCGATTTGCCCATGACGCACAACCGATGGGGGCGGGTACGCACGCTAGCAATATTGGTAACGATATCGCAGCGTGTAAAGCGGCCTTAACTTTCAAACATCTTTGATTCATTTTCACACATAAAAAAATAGATTTGCAGAATTTATGTATCCAGTTATGACAATTTATGAAGTAAGACATTTATTGTTCTTAGAAAATCTGCTTTGATTGCTTTAGATGTTCTTAAATTAGCTCACAACATGACCGAGTGCATAATATGAAACTCTTGGTCCCTGATGTAAAATCTATGATAGGCCTCCCATCAATTTACATAGCTTTACTATAAGCATCAGTCTTGGTTTTTTTGCAATTTTATATTTTAATGAAATTTTTTTCCTTTTTTAATCAACATAAAAACAGGAATAACAAATTGACATCAGGTATTACACTGTCTCACGCAACGATATGTGTTAAATAGTACAAAACAGTTGGCAAAACTAAATATGGATCAATGAGTACTAGGTGTTGGGAATCACATCATGCAGCATCGAGGGAGACGAGGAAGAGTCCCTTAGACTTGGTCTTTTTTAAGAGAATCTGTCAGCAGATTTGTTTTGTTATGCGTAGCATGATGTAAACCCTGATCCAGCAATGTAATTTACTGGGCTGTTTTTCAATAAATAATAAATAAAATAAATGTTTCAATGCCTCCTAGTCAACTGCTCTGTGTAACCCTGCCCTCATCACTGATTATGTCAATATACATTGTATATTGAAAGCAGCCAATCAGTGCTGTGGGTGGGGTTATATAGGGCTCAGCAATCTGAGCACTGCTATAACTGCAGCAGATTGTATCAAAAAGTCAGCAAGTGACATATCACTGGAATAAGAGTCTCAGCCCCTACATTACTCAGCTCTCAGATTACAGAGCAAAAATCTGGTGACAGATTTTTTATATGCTCATGTGAAATTGGATAAAGAAATTTCTCTTTTCTTTTTCCCTCTGCATTACGTTTGGGGAGAGGGGATGTAGGTTTTCTACTTGTCATTTCAAAATTCAACTAAAATGTTCCCTTCTATTTCCATTTCAGTTTCGTCTACAGTTCCTGCCTAGAAGCTAAGGATTAGTGTGAATAGACTTTATGTGCTTTATGTTATATTAGACCTTGGATTCACTTGTATTACATGCAAAATCAATGTACTGTATGGTAGCTGAAAAACCGGATGACTCAGTCTAACAGGATCCTCTAAATTATCCAGCTCTAAGGATTCCGAGTGATTAATTTGCCTATGTGTGTTTCTGAATTTATGCTAAACAGTATACATAATTTATAGACTTCTACATTTAAATGAATGCGCGCTCATACGCTGTCTTATTAAGAGAACATCTGTGTGAGATGATATGGGACATGCACTGCAGACATGCTCTTTTACAAAATAAACTAATGACTCTATAAATTGATGAAACAACATTGCGAGTACTTAGATACCTACATTTCCAGCTGCAATTAGAGTCTAGTTTTTCGGAAAATAAACAAATACTTGGTGACTTTGTTAAGCCGTCAGGTTTGGGGCTCATTGTTTGAGCAATCGTCTACTGTGACCATCACCTAATCACCTAATCAGGTCAGATAGATGCAGAATCTTGGACAAAAGTGCAGACCCCTGCCCTATCTCAGTACACAACCCCTGGCAAAAATTATGGACTCACCTGGCTCTGGAGATGTTCATTCAGTTGTTTACTTTTGTATAAAAAAAGCAGATCACAGACATAGCACTAAACTAAAGTAATTTCAAATGGCAACTTTCTGTCTTTAAGAAACACTAAAAAAAATCATGAAAACATAATGTCATAGCCAGTAATGGTTACTTTTCAAGACCAAACAGGGGGAAAAATTATGGAATCACCCTGTAAATTTTCATTCCCAAAACTAACACCTGCATCAAATAAGATCTGCTCGTTAGTCTGCATATAAAAAGGAGTGATCACATCTTGGAGAGCTGTTCCACCAAGTGGACTGACATGAATCATGGCTCCAACACGAGAGATGTCAATTGAAACAAAGGAGAGGATTATCAAACTCTTAAAAGAGGGTAAATCATCACGCAATGTTGCAAAACATGGTGGTTGTTCACAGTCAGCTGTGTCTAAAATCTGGACCAAACACAAACAACATGGGAAGGTTGTTACGGGTAAACATACTGGTAGACCAAGGAAGACATCAAAGCTTCAAGATAGGAAGCTTAAAGAAATATGTCTCCAAAACAGGAAATGTACAAAAAACAAATGAGGAATGAATGGGAGGAAACTGGAGTCAATCTCTGTGACTGAACTGTAAGAAATCGCCTCAAGGAAATTGGATTTACATACAGAAAAGCTAACCAAGAAAAAGATGACTGCCTAAAGAGAACATGTCAATTTCCACAGTCATTGACGATATTGGGCTGTATATCAGGTAAAGGCACTGGGGAGATGGCTGTCATTACATTTTCAATAAGTTTACATTGAAATTTTTGACACTTTTCTTATACCATCAATTGAATGGATGTTTGGGGATAATGAAATCATTTATCAAGATGATAATGCATCCTGCCATAGAGCAAAAACTGTGAAAACATTCCTTGAAAGAAGACACATAAGGTCAATGACATGGCCTGCAAATAGTCCGGATCTCAATCCAATTGAAAATCTTTGATGGAAGTTGAAGAAAATGGTCCATAACAAGGCTCCAACCTGCAAAGCTGATCTGGCAATAATAATCAGAGAAAGTTGGAGCCAGACTGATGAAGAGTACTGTTTGTCACTCATTAAGTCCATGCCTCAGAGACTGCACGCTGTTATAAAAGCCAGAGGTGGTGCAACAAAATACTAGTGATGTATTGGAGTGTTCTTTTGTTTGTTTTTCATGATTCCATAATTTTTCTCATAATTGAGTGATTCCATAATTTTTCCCCCCTGTTTGGTCTTGAAAATTAACAGTTACTGGCTAGCACATTATTTTTAATGATTTTTTTTTTTGTGTTTCTTAAAGCCAGAAAGTTGACATTTGAAATTACTTTAGTTTTGTGCCATGTCTGTGATCTGCTCTTTTTAAACAAAAGTGAACGACTGAATGAACATCCTCAGAGCCAGATGAGTCCATCATTTTTGCCAGGGGTTGTATAAATACTCTGGACAAAGCAGATCAACTTGTTGGTACAGCCTGTGGCTGTCACACTAGGTATAGGGAAGTACCAAACGAATGGCAAAAGGAAAGGGAAACCCTGTGTCTAGGGAAGGGGAAGATGGTGACCCCTGACCAAGCCTACTGCTGGGCCCTGGCTTCCCTCTCCCTAGATAGGTTTCACACCTCTGCGCCAAGCCAGATACCTGACCCTGAAATAGCCTGTAGGTAGGAAAGGGATGGGATGAGTGCTAAGTCAACACCACTAAGCTCTAAAGAAGACACAGGGATCACAAACAGGGGGAAGTAAACAAATAACGTCTCGAGATGATATTTGATTGGCTAAAATGACTGAAGCATGAAAGCTTTTTAATTATTCTCATGTAATAGCCTTTAAAGTTACAGGTAAAATTGAAGACTTTTTTTTGTTATTGGTTTTTTTACAGTCCATAAGTGGTATGTGTATGTTTAGCCATAAAGGCACACATGAATGATCAGCTCAGCTGAGCGTACATGTATTCAATATGGGGAGACTGGGGTAAGTGTCATATCACTAAAATCTATCTAATTTTTATCTCTCCCAACATGTGCCTTTGAGAGAGCATAGGGGGCCAACATATATATTTGCTGGTCAGCCGATCCCACCAAAACTGGGGGCTCAGCTTCATCACATGTGCACTGGCATCTATAATATTGTGAAAACAAAATATGCTGTTTATTGCTATAAATGCCCAATGTTGATACTTTGTCTCGACCATATTCAGACTGTTTTCTTAAAGAGGGTGTCCACTTTTTCCTAATTGCAAAACATGTGTTGGGAACATAATTTCTAGGCATCTGCTAATATATACAGGTTTTCCTACGTGTCCATCAGTCTCCTCTAATTTGAAAAAAATAGCTTTTCCATGTGCGGTCCCTTCAATTGGAAGCGGCTGATGCTGAGGTCTGTTCATGTGTTACTCCATTATAAATAGATATTTATAGAACAGGAGAGCTGTGCAACAGTGAGGAAGGCAGCAATAAGGCATCTTCTGCACTTCCGGTCATGCATAGAACACCACTCTGAAGCTGGGACGTGCAAACCCAACTTCAGAGGCTCAATGATGTGACTGAACAAAGAGGTGTGCATGTTTGAGATTAGCTCTTGAAAATTATGTTATCACGCCCAGAGGGGCGTGATAACATGCAAACCGGGCTGACTAGCCTGGGGAAACTACCGCCCCATCGACTAATCAAAGGGGTCATTTGCATATCATAAATGGACTTTTTGACATACTGTAATTTTTGTTTTATAAGACGCACCAGATTATAAGATGCACCCCATATTTAGAAAAAAGAAAAGGTAAAAAAAATATGGTGTCCATCTTTTAATCCGATGGCGTCTCATCAGGGGTAGCAGTGGTGGTGGAATGGGGTCACAAGAGGCAGGGGCGGTGGTGGATTAGGGCAATGCTGTGGGTGGTGTGACTGGTGTCCCAGATGCTCGCTGTGTGCGCTCTGAGGCAGGAACATCCAGAAACGGTTGGTGGTGCATTCTTCAAAGAAATGGTGTCCAGAGTTATGAGAAATGTACAGTAGAAGCCATATGCAAATCAGGTAGAAAGTGCACTGGGGGTGTATCAATGCCCTTGGAATAAACAGTACAAATCCATTAATAGTCATCCAGTGCACTTACAGCATGATATATGGTACATATGGCTCCTATGGTATGATGGATTTGTCATGACTGCCACATCCGATATCTACAAAAATGTATCTATTTTTTTTTATAGGGGAACAAGTGCCTATGTGGCGCCCCAGGACCTGGTCGCCACAACAGCATTGCCCTCCCAAAGGGTTAATGCTGAGCCTGGAGGTAATTGGGAGATCTATTGGCCAGTAAGTGTAACACCAACCGCAGTTCTCCCTCCGGCCAGCAGGGGGAGCTCTGAACCTGGAACTTCAGGGAGCATTCCTTAAGTCTGGCTGGAAGGAGGAAGTGGTAGTTAGTCTGGAGACAGGAGTGAAAGAGTGCAGACGCAGAGTAGTGCTGCCTTGTGAAACTGGGGCCTAGAGCTTGGATAGCTTGGCCCAGGGAAGCAAGGGGAGCAGAGAGGCACAGCAGAGACTCGGACATCGGAGTCTGTAGTTGCCAGGGCATAAAATCCATCCCTGGTAGCTGAATCCGGAGGGCAGGAGAGCTGCAAGCCCCCTGTCCCAGAAGCAATCTGAAGGTACAGCTGCATTCCAAGGGCCTGGTGTGGGCTCCAGCAAAGAAGCACCAGAGAGGGCCTGCGCAGTCTACCACACAGAAAAGGGGACGAACAACAAGTCCCAGCAGCAAGAGGGCAATTGCAAACCCAAAGTGCAGTGTCCTAAAACAGCAGAGAAAGATTAAGGAGTAGGCCTCATACTCAACTGGCCAAAGATCACCCCAGGCACTTCCAGGCCGGCCGGACCATCTTTACCATCTGTGACGGTCTCCCTGGACTAAGTTTCTGCCGAGTAAAAGAGGAGAAGGTAAAGAGACTACTGTTTGTGCCTGTTTCTTTCATTGCTTGTCGGCCCTGCACCGTGTTAGTCACACAGCACCATAGACTTCCACAAGCACCAACTGTGCCCCGGGCATTGCTCCACCTGTGGGGAGCAGTACTACCATAGCTGCTATATCATCATCCCGGAGGCCTCACACAGCAGCGGCGGCTTAATAGCCGCATACCACAGGTGGCGTCACGAACACAACCATTAACAAGCAAGCCACATATTCTACTGACACCCACCAGGGCCACGGAGCCGGGCCCAGCCACCACTGACTACCACCGGACTAGTCCGGCCCGGCACCGGGTGTCCCATAGCCCTGGGGTGGGCGAGTCAACTTTGGCGTCACGAACAGGATTTCGTGCCCGGTCACACCGGGTACTGTGCGCCTGCAGGAATTGTGCTTAAAAGACTGTGTACTGTCTGTAAACCGCCGCCGCCATTAGCCTCGCCGAGCGCAGGAAGAAGGGGGGCGTGCCTGACAAAGAGCGCGAAGGGAGCGCGCCATCAGAGCAGAGCGCTGTTAACCCCGCGCGACCCAGAAGGAAATTTGAAAAGTGAACGGAGCCTGGTAAGGTTCACTAAGGGGGAGGAAGATGTCCGACTCAGAGGGAGAGCAGGTGGCTGCCATCGCCCAAGGCGCCGCAGCACCGGCCGAAGCAGTCCCAGTCGCCGTCGCCCCGGCCCCCACTGTAGCGCCGGTAATGCCGATCACCATGCCGTACATACCGGGAGCAGAATGGCTGCCGCAGTACTCCGGGGAGTCCCATACCTTGAGTGACTTCAGAGAAAGCCTGCACAGCTTATTCCGGGTGTATCCGCTGACTGAGAGCCAGAAGGTGGGCATATTAATGGGACAGCTAGCCGGCGCAGCCCAGCGTGAAGCGAAGTCCTGGCCTGATACAGATAAAGGGACAGCCGCCCAGATACTGGCCAAGCTAAAGAGTACTTTTGACACCCGCACCGCAGCAGAAATAAAGCTGAGATTCTTTGGGTGCAAGCAGCGGGCCACAGACAGCATAAGGGACTATGCCTTAAACTTGCAGGAGGCCCTGAAAGCAGTTAAACAGGTGGATCCAGAGAGTGTACATGAAGAAGACAAACTCCTAACTGAGCAGTTCATAGAGGGGCTCCTGTCAGATGCCCACAGGACCCAGCTGCGTATCCTGGTCCTGCAGAACCCTGCTCTGGACTTTGCAAAGTTTAAGGACCAGGCCATCAGGGTACTGAGAGAATCTACACCGAATGACCCAGTACCCCTCCGGCCTCTTGCTATCACATACCCCGGGGTGGTGCCTGCAACACGAGCCACTGCAGGGGCTGAGGCGCAGTCCCTGGATAAGGATCCCACTGCAGAGCTCAGACAGCAGTTCCAGGAGCTGACCAAGACTGTGGCTGCCCTTGCCAAGACCGTGCAGTCTCTACAAATGACCCCCTCGCCTGCAAAAATCGAGTTGGCCTCCAGCCCAGAGGACGTCCCATGGATGCGACACAGGAGGATTCCGCCGACCCGAGGCAGAGACACAGACCGGTATGATTCAACAGGACAACCGATCTGCCGCCACTGCAACCAGGCGGGCCACATTGCACGACGCTGTCCTTTAAATGGGCTGAGCCTGGGGCCAGGAGCCAACCCCCAGGTGTAAGGAAGCCCGGCTCAAACCCCAGCCGCAGCAAGTATGTGGGGGGACGACCGGTCCTTCCCATTGTGCTGGATGGGATCCCTTTGAATGCCCTCCTGGACACGGGGTCCCAGGTAACAACCATCCCCCACAAACTGTACAAAAGATATTGGGCTGATTCAGACATTGACCATGGCCCAGATGATGATTTAACAATTGTGGCCAGTAATGGTCAGCCCTTACCTCAAATTGGGTACAAAGAAGTAACCATTAAAGTGGGGCGGGTGGAATTGCCATGTCAGGGGATGATAATTGTAGATATTGATCGCAAAGAATCTGATCCACTGCTAACCATTGGTACAAATGTGATAGAAAATTGTATTGCCGAGGTGATAATTTTGTTGCAACAGGCGTCTGAAACTGCCAGCTCCGGGCAGCAGCGTGCCCTACAGAGGGAGATCAGAGCCCTGATGAGGAGGCAGCAGGTAGAGCTGGCCGGCGGAGAAATTGGCAGTGTGAGGGTAAGTGACCCCCTCCCCATTGTAATACCCCCAAGAAGTGAAATGTTGATATGGTGTCGGGCAGCAATAGGCCTCAAGGGTCAGGATTACCATGCCTTGGTAGAACCGGTGTATTCAGACAGTAGGCCTGGAGTCCTGATAGCCAGAGGGATAGCGGACGTCCGCAAGGGGAGAGTGCCCGTCCGTGTCTTGAATTGTGGGGAGGAGGAGGCCAAATTGCCCCGGTACGCCACTGTAGCAAAACTGTACACTGTCAGCAACAATACCATTAAAGCAGTGGAACCCTTGATCCCGTCCGACCAGGCGGAAGACAATGGCTCCAAGGGGCAGCTGGAAGACTGGTGCCAAAAATTACATGTAGGCACCGACTCCACCCCCTCGCACCAAAAGCATGGGGTTTACCGGGTGGTACAGGAGTACGAGCGGGTCTTCAGCAAACACCCCCTAGATTTTGGGCAGGTGAAAGGGGTTAAACATCAAATCCCCACGGGTGATCATCATCCCATTAAAGAGAGATACCGCCCTGTACCCCCCGCACAGTATCAGTGTGCCAAGGAAATGTTACGGGAAATGAAGGAGGCTGGGGTTATCAGAGATAGTTGTAGCCCCTGGGCAGCTCCACTAGTGCTCGTAAAGAAAAAAGATGATACGATGAGAATGTGTGTAGATTACAGGCAAATTAACCGCATTACACATAAAGATGCTTATCCACTGCCCAGAATAGAGGAGTCACTAACAGCCTTAAAGTCAGCTAACTATTTCTCCACCTTGGATCTCACCAGTGGGTATTGGCAGGTTCCCGTGGCAGAGGCGGACAAGGAGAAGACTGCATTCACGACACCAATGGGCCTCTGTGAGTTCAATTGTATGCCATTCGGGCTCTGCAACGCCCCAGGGACATTCCAAAGGTTAATGGAGTGCTGCTTGGGCCACCACAACTTTGAAACCGTGCTGTTGTACCTGGATGACGTCATAGTCTACTCCAAGACTTATGAGGACCACCTGAAGCACTTAGCAGAAGTGTTTGAGTCCTTGTCGAAATATGGCCTGAAGATCAAGCCGTCCAAATGTCACCTCTTGAAGCCAAAGGTACAGTACCTGGGTCATGTGGTCAGCGCAGAAGGTGTGGCACCTGATCCGGAGAAAGTCACTGTAATCAAGGACTGGCCAAGACCCACCACAGTGAAGGAGGTGCGGCAGTTCCTTGGACTGGTGGGCTACTACCGAAGGTTCATTGATGGTTTCACCAAGATAGCAGCGCCCCTTCAAGATCTCCTGGTGGGCCAGCCACAGCAGGCTAAGAAGCAGAGCCCTCCATTTGAATGGAGCAGCCAACTGGAAACATCCTTTGTCCGGCTGAAAGGGGCTCTCACGGGAGAAGAAATTCTGGCCTACCCTGACTACAGCCAACCATTTGTACTGTATACAGACGCCAGCAACGTGGGACTGGGAGCAGTTCTGTCCCAGGTACAGGGAGGCAGAGAGAGGGTGATAGCGTACGCCAGTAGGAAGCTTCGGCCCACAGAAAGGAATCCAGAAAACTACAGTTCCTTCAAGCTGGAGTTCCTCGCTATTGTTTGGGCAGTGACTGAACGCTTCAAGCACTATCTGGCATCGGCCAAGTTCACCATCTTCACGGACAACAATCCGTTGACACACCTGGCAACAGCCAAGTTAGGTGCGATGGAACAGCGATGGATGGCCCGGCTGTCTAACTTTGACTTTACCATCAAGTATCGGGCTGGCAAGAAGAATAACAATGCTGATGCGCTGTCCAGAATGCCTCACTTACCCGAGTCTGGAGAAGACCTGGATGAACTCGAAGAGATAGAGTTACCGGCTTTCCATCACCAAGGTGTTTCCCAGTGTGAGCATGCTGTGGGAGTGAAGCGCTCAAGCCAGCACGAGGTCTCGGTCAACCCCTTACTCCACCATAATTGGGAAGAAACACAGAACGGTGACCCGGCCGTGCGATTTGTCAAAGAGAAGCTAGCGCAAGCTGAGACCCATCTTGGCCCGGACGCCCCAGAGGAAGCCCAGCAGCTGTGGAAGGAGAGGGGACGGCTGTTCACCTACCAAGGCAAGCTCTGCAAGAGATATGTCAACTGGCGAACAAATGAACTTGTCTGGCAGATAGTGGTTCCGCAGAGGGATGCTCCAATGGTCCTAGCAGCGTATCATGATAACGCAGGACACTTCGGGTGGAAGAAGTTGGAGGCCCTACTCCGTGATCGGTTCTATTGGGTGCACATGAGAAAGATGATCGAGAAGTGGTGCCAAGACTGTGGCCCGTGTAACCTGAGGCGGAAGGATGATGCCAGCCAAAGGTCTCCCCTACAGCCAATTGTCACGAAGCAGCCCCTGGAGTTGGTGGCCCTGGACCACGTTAAGTTAACACCAAGCCGGTCAGGCTATGTGTACGCCCTCACCATTGTGAACCATTACTCTCGTTTCCTGGTAGTAGTGCCTGTGAAGGACCAGACAGCCAGAACAGCAGCTAGAGCGTTCCAGGCATCCTTTTGTCGACCTCACGGGTATCCGGAAAGGGTACTGACTGATCAAGGTCCTGCATTCGAGGCCGAAGTGTTCCAAGAGTTCTGTAACATGTACGGTTGTAAGAAAATCCGAACCACACCGTACCACCCCCAAACCAATGGACTGTGCGAGAAAATGAACCATGTGGTTATTGATATGCTGAAGACCCTACCGCTGAAGGAAAGGAACCAATGGCCGGAAAAGTTGCCCGATCTGGTAGACCTGTACAACCATATCCCAGTGAATTCGACCAACTGCAGCCCCGCTTACCTGATGCGAGCCAGACCTGGCAAGTTGCCTGTAGACTTTGAGATGGGGACTGTGTCGCCTGAGGCGGTTCAAGAAATAGAGGATTGGGATACAGAACGGCAGCAGCGGTACCGTAAGGTCCAGGAGTGCGTAGAGAGGAGCCTGTCTCAAGCAAGAACGAGACAAGAGCAGCATTACAACTAAACAGCCCCAGCAACTCCCTTAGCACCTGGAGAACAAGTCCTTAAGAAGAAGCGGAGGACGCATAAATTGGATGATCAGTGGGAAAACGAGCCCTACACCATTATCCCCTCCAACTTTGACAATAGTAAGGTATGCCTCATAAGCAAAGATGAAGGCAAGACCTATCAAGCAATTTCCCGAGACCGCCTGAAAGCGTGCCCTGAACGGTGCAGAATCCAAAGAGAAACGGAAGGAGTACAAGGAGGTCCCCAAAGTCAAGAGAAAGAAGGGGAGATGATTCAAACCATGCTTGGAAAGTTCCCCAAAACTTGGACCCGAATAAACAATGCCATAGTGGTACCAGTTTTGACATTTCCGCAGTTGGTCGAGCCAGAAACAGAAAAGGTTCCGGATCCACCTAAAGAACCGTCCGCTCCAGCACGAGATGACACGCCAGCAGTGGAACAGGAGGATCAACCCCCTGTCAGTGGTGAACCTGTCATACCCTTGGCGACTCTTAGATCACAAAGGCAACCATCACGCTTACCTATTGGGGTTAGGCCCACCTGTAGTGCTGAGATAGAAGACGCACCACGTAGTCAGGGGCAAACACCAGAGCTACGTAGGTCCCAGCGCAGCACTCGGGGACAACCCCCTCTAAGGTATAGAGAGTCAACTGTATAAGGGAAAGAGTACTTATTAGAATGTAAATAGTTATGCAAAATGTCTGTCATGTTGTGTACAAAATGTTTTCTTTTTCTTTGATTGCGAAAATGTACAATTGGGCCACTGGACTATGGGTGGCCAACACCTAAATTGTTCATAGTTAGCACCAGTGTGCTCAACACCCCTGAAGAAAAACCCGTCCGGCGTGCATAGAGTGGGGTCATCAATGCTCTGACGCACGCCCAGAGCCTACGTTGGGGGTTTGAACGCGGCGGGTCCCCCATGGAGCAGTGTAATGGACACCCGGCAGGGAGCCACACTGGACTCTTATAGTAATGTTTAAGGTTGTAACGTTAAAGTAATGCGCCTCCCATAATGGGATGAAATGTTTTAACATGTCATGTTTGTTTCTACAGTCCGGGAGTACTGAATTTAACTAAGGGGGAGTGTGGCGCCCCAGGACCTGGTCGCCACAACAGCATTGCCCTCCCAAAGGGTTAATGCTGAGCCTGGAGGTAATTGGGAGATCTATTGGCCAGTAAGTGTAACACCAACCGCAGTTCTCCCTCCGGCCAGCAGGGGGAGCTCTGAACCTGGAACTTCAGGGAGCATTCCTTAAGTCTGGCTGGAAGGAGGAAGTGGTAGTTAGTCTGGAGACAGGAGTGAAAGAGTGCAGACGCAGAGTAGTGCTGCCTTGTGAAACTGGGGCCTAGAGCTTGGATAGCTTGGCCCAGGGAAGCAAGGGGAGCAGAGAGGCACAGCAGAGACTCGGACATCGGAGTCTGTAGTTGCCAGGGCATAAAATCCATCCCTGGTAGCTGAATCCGGAGGGCAGGAGAGCTGCAAGCCCCCTGTCCCAGAAGCAATCTGAAGGTACAGCTGCATTCCAAGGGCCTGGTGTGGGCTCCAGCAGAGAAGCACCAGAGAGGGCCTGCGCAGTCTACCACACAGAAAAGGGGACGAACAACAAGTCCCAGCAGCAAGAGGGCAATTGCAAACCCAAAGTGCAGTGTCCTAAAACAGCAGAGAAAGATTAAGGAGTAGGCCTCATACTCAACTGGCCAAAGATCACCCCAGGCACTTCCAGGCCGGCCGGACCATCTTTACCATCTGTGACGGTCTCCCTGGACTAAGTTTCTGCCGAGTAAAAGAGGAGAAGGTAAAGAGACTACTGTTTGTGCCTGTTTCTTTCATTGCTTGTCGGCCCTGCACCGTGTTAGTCACACAGCACCATAGACTTCCACAAGCACCAACTGTGCCCCGGGCATTGCTCCACCTGTGGGGAGCAGTACTACCATAGCTGCTATATCATCATCCCGGAGGCCTCACACAGCAGCGGCGGCTTAATAGCCGCATACCACAGGTGGCGTCACGAACACAACCATTAACAAGCAAGCCACATATTCTACTGACACCCACCAGGGCCACGGAGCCGGGCCCAGCCACCACTGACTACCACCGGACTAGTCCGGCCCGGCACCGGGTGTCCCATAGCCCTGGGGTGGGCGAGTCACCTACACATCCATACCACTACTTCCATAAATAAAAATGTGCTGCCAGGTTCCCTTTAAGACACCAGCCAATATCAGGTATTGCAGTCTCTATCATATCTGCAGAAATGGTCAGCTCTCCACAACTGGGATGTCAGGACACCGCTCTACCCTGAGGTCTACTCTAGCTTCACCCGTAGGCTCTCAATGTTGTACAGATCCGCTCAGTAGATACTCTCTCGCTGTTCAGACTATCACCCTCAGAGCAGTCACTGCTTCTATTTTTTAGTTGCCTCTGGCTCTCTATGCGGCCCCCCGGCAGTCACCTCCACCGCTCATATTCTGCTATGCACAATTACTATTTTAACTTTGCTCTAAATAACAACTCATGCCAATAGTACTATGTGCAAGAAAACGTTATGAGTGTGATTAGACCCAATAGGCTAGTAAGAAGCAAAGGATCAATGAGCAGACATAACACTAGACAGTATGATTCCTGAGAATGGATTCTCCACATCATGTGTACAACCATAATCATATCCAAATTTTGCCAGTATCTTTAACATAACACATATACAAATATGGCATATATACTGTGTATATTTTTTTTCTTAAAGAGACTGTATCAAGTAAAGTAAATACAAATAAGACATATAATGCTTGATGTGTAGTATTATTATTGCAATAACAAGCTTTGTAAAACCACAAATGGGGTAAAATAAATAAAACATTAAAAAAATGAATCCTATGCCAATAGGTACTTCCGCCATAAGTTTACTGAATACTGGTAAGGTCTGGCACATATCACTTATATCATAGCAGCGACATAGCAATCAAATAAGGCACGCTACTTTGTAAAGTGGGTGATGAATTCAATCAAAGTGGAGGCAACCACCACAACCAATATCTCAAGAAAATCTGACAGATGCCTTCCAGAAAGAACAGTGAGCATAAAATGGTGCTGGGACTCTTTCTTTTCTATCAGTCCTTGTCACACAAGGAGTAGGAGATCTCCGTAAAAACGTGTGACACATGCAATCAGACCAACGGGCGTCTGATGCACTACAAAAAACACCACAAAAAAGGGGGGAACACCGGGGATCACGATAAAACAGAGGTCCCTGTCACTAGGGAGAGGGTTGAGGGGGCACCTCCTGAACTCAGCTCAAGCTGTGTCCTGAGCTTTCTAGCGTCCCTATGCAGATTCTTTCAATTTGTCAGCGAGCAAGATACCTTGGACCCTCAGCTGGCACTAAACTCACCATGCCTAGTGAGTAGGCCGACGAGTACACTAGACTTGCCACTACACTAATAAACATGGATGGAAAGGAAAGACAGAAGGGGGAATAAACAGAAGGATACAAAACACCAAACTTCACCGTAGCAAGATGGACTCTAAAGTAGCAGATGGATGGGCACAGGAGAATACCTCAGCAGCTCCTTCCACCATGCTGTCCAGAGTAGAATTGAATTCCACAGCAGCAAGAACTGCTGGGAAGGCTCCTGTATTTAAACCTAAATGAGTGTGGGCTCAAAGCATCTACAGCACCTCTGAGCTGCTGGCAACATAACCTGAAATTAACTCATGAGACGCCAAAGGAAAGGAAACTTTGTTTAAATGTGGAGTCAAGATAGAGATGGGAGGCTCCAGTCCTAATACTGTCACTAGTCTCAAAATAGCAGGGAGACGACAATGACAGTCCTACATTTTCCTCCTCTTTTTGAGCCACTATTACTTTCATACGGCAATATATAGGGGTCATTGCTGTCAGATCTATACTGATTGGACATTGTCACCAATGTTTCTGATGAGACCCAAATAAACATAGTCACTGAGGATTAAAGCAGTTTCTTGGATATAATGGTACCAAATATGAGTAAATTAGCGCTATTTTCCAATGTTTCCATACTAATTAAATAAGGTTGAACATTCTCATCTGGTTTTCCTTATAGGCATTGGTGACATATCTTTTAGTTACAAAATGAAATGTTATCTTCCAGAGCAGAAGACAGTTCTGTATGAATATCTAAGACAATCAGAAATTCTCTTAGAACTAAAAATAAAATCCAGATTGGAATATATTTTTCTCTTCTCTTCAATCACTCATCAACCAACACACATTTCTTTACAAAGAAGGAACTTGCATGCAGCCTGTCAAACCATTACATGGAATAGAACGGTATCTCTTCCTCAAGTGACACCCAATGACATTTCACTGAGAAATAGAAGGCAGTTGGTGCCATTGTGAAATGAACTGGGTAATGTACTTGACATTTTCCCAAGTTAGTAATTTTGAAAACTTATGCAAAACGGTGTTCAGAGCTGTATTTAAGAGTGAAGCAACGAGCTGTCGAGCATTAGATACGCAACGCTGACTTAAAATGTATTACTTTATTACTTACAACAGGAAAACAAATATTGGAATGGCTTCAGAGGACCGTTGATGTATAAAAGGGAAAAAGAAAGTATTGATAGAAAGAGAAAGAAAGAAAGAAAGAAAGTAAGAAAGATAGAAAGAAAGAAACTAAAAAAGAAAGAAAAAGTAAAAAGAGAATGAAAGAAGGAAATAAAAAGTAAGAAAGAAAGAAGGAAAGAGAGAGAAACAAAAAGAAACAAAAAGGAAAAAGGAAAGACAAAAAGAATGAAGGAAGAAGAAAAAAGGATGAAAGAAAAATAAAAAAATAAAGTTATAGATAGATTGTAAAAAAGGATACATAGGAATAAAAATAGACATAACATGATGTAGATAGAAAAAAATATGATGAGAGTTTGATAGATAATAGAAAATAAATAGCAAAACAGTTACATAGAAATATATGAAGGAAGGAAGGAGGCAAGGAAGGAAGGAGGGAAGGAAGGAATGAGAGAAAGAAGAAAAAAAAATGAAGGGAGGAGGCAGGGAAGGAAGGAGGGAAAGAAGGAAGGAAAGAAGAAAGGAAGGAAGTAGGGAAGGAAGAAAAAAGGAAGGAAATAGGGGGGGAGGAAGCAAGGAAAGAAGGAAGGAAGAAAGGAAAAAAAGAAGGAAGGAGGGAAGGAAGGAAGGAAGAAAAGAAGAAAGGAAGGAGGTAAGGAAGGAGGGAAGAAAGGGGGGAAGGAAAGAAGGAAGGAAGGTGGGATAGAAGGAAGAAGAAAGGAAGGAAGGAGGGAAGGAAAGAAGGAGAAAAAAAAGAAAGAATGAAAAAATATTAAAGAGATAAGTATAAGGAAATAGGTATTGTTACGTCACCGCTGGAGTCTGCTACAGCGACTTCTGTTCCGATCGCCAGGCGACGCCGTGTTCCTGCCATGGATGGTGCTGGTGATGGGAGAGGAGTCGATGCCAGCGGCACCGGTGGGCGCAGGCTCCGATCATCCACTGGGCTGGGTTAGCTTGCGATCTGCAGTTCCACTGGCTGACTGTGGGTGGCATGTGTCTTCCAGCTGAAGTTGCCAGCGTTCAGCTACAGCCAATGGGAAGACACCACACCCTTCTTATTCCCCCTCCTGTCACATGACCACTGCCAGAGATAGTTCTGATTTTCCTGGCTCCTGTTACCTCCTATTCTGTTGGTGATTCCTGTGTGTTGACGTCTGCGTGTTTTCTGACTACCCTCCTGCCTACTGTTTTGGTACCTCGCTGCCCGATTCGGATTTGACCTCTGCTACGTTTGCTGACTACGTCATTGCCTGCCGATTCTGTCCCTGTTCCGCAATTCCTGGTTTGACCCTGCCTGACTACTACTCTCATCGGACTGCAGCCTTCCACAGGTAGTGATCTCCAGGGCCCTGTGTAATTCCAAATCCCTTTAGAGGGGTTAAAGGGTTTCAGGGTTCTGGGGGTCCTGCTTGGTGAGTGGCTTCCCTCTAGCCTCCCCTTTACAGCCCATCTGAGTCTGTGGATCCAGACAGGCGTTACAGGTATAATTAGATAGTCATATGATTAGGAAGATAGATAGATAGATAAATAAATAGATAGATAGATAGATAATATTGATTTGTTCTGTTTTTTCCTTACCTTATACTGTACAATACATTTCCATTTTTAAAAATTCTTAGTAGCTTGTTGTCTGTGGTGACATCATGGAAGTTTGCCCCTTTTTCATTGGCAAAAAATAAATCAGGTTTCCAAATAGAATCCAACATGGAAGGATCCAAATCCAAGGAGTCATCAGGGTATTCACTATATGAGAGTCTTGGGTCGTTCCATTGCTGTCTCAAAAAAATATTCACTCGATAGTCCTATGAAAGTAGTGAGCTGAAAGTTATTATTATAGAAGAATGGAATTATTGGTGCAGAAGTGACAACTCATTTTATTCTCTACTAGAGGCACCTGCAATTTATTACAGTGCTATGCAGGTGCCTCTAGAAGTCAATTACAGACAAGCGCAAACTTACAGATACTCTTTCAGGAATACTAATTATTATTATGGTCCAGAAAACAAATGTAATGTTTTTTCCAACAGACATCATAGCCTCATAGGACAACTTTCACAGATTGCTGCTTGAACCATGGATTTTCAGAGGAAACATGTTTTGAAAAAATAAAGCAAGGAACTAGGCTTCTCTGATGACTGGTGAGAGGTAGGTCCCTGGCAGCTTCCCCCTGCCTCACGCCCCAAGACTAACAGGTCTCTCCGTAGACACACATAGGATAAGACCTATCAGAGCTGAGTGGGGAGAAGCTGCCATGGTCTCCAAGTCATCCAAGATTTATAATTATAGGTTGCACAGATTTGTAAGTTTTTGCACAAATTATGACAAGTAATTTGGGTCAGTTTTTGGGCTTTCTGCTGGACTTCCACCTTAGGAACTTTGCAAAAATGGCACCCACAAACTAAACCAGGAAAATTTGAACTTCTATTTTTTTCCTGCAACCACTTGTGAAAATGAGAGATTTGGAGCTAAAGAAATATTTAGGAAAAATTAAATTTTTCATTTTGATGTCCCAAAGTTTTTTGAAACACTTATGGGTTTAAAATGTGCAGTACACCCTGGGATGAAGTCCTGGGGGAATTTGTTTTGAAAATTAAGTCACTTCTAGGTGGCAGGGGAAAAAGGGATGGACTGTGTTTTGGAATTTCAGGAGCTAAATGGCTTTGCAATCTAGTCCAACCAAAGCTGAGTCCTACCTTGTGCCCAAACATTAGACTCTGACATCTTAAGGGGTATTGCCACATTCAAGAAAAAAATTGGGTAACAAATTGTGTGTGAAAGTGAAAAATTGGGGGCTAAACCAACATTTTTGTTAAAAAAAATTCATTCCACAGGGGGTGTAGATTCCAAAAATGGGTTACTTGTGGAGGGTTTTTGTAGTTTTGGCAGTATAGGAGCTCTGAAAATGTGACATGGGGTATACAGGCTATTCCAACCAAATTTGCGCTCCAAAAGTCAGAGTGCAGCTTCCATTCTGTGGCATGCTTTATGCATAAATAGCAGATTCCGACCACACACAGTCATGGTAAAAAATGTTGGCTCCTTTGAAATTGTTCCAGAAAAAACCTACCCTCCCACTTGAAATTTTCTGCTTATGGATGGCTGTATATGGGCGGAGAGCCAAACAGGGTATGCTCTAGCACTGCTTTGTACAACGCTCCTTAAATCCTGCAGTCAGAGATTGACAATGGGGTTTAACTAGTTGACAGGCGTGGTTAGATTGGTGGTTCTGGGCACTCTAGTCTTAATGATCGGGACGCTTGGAATATAATGAAACTAATTCAGTAAGCAGCGTAAGTCAAATAAAAAATTACAGGCATCTTACAAGTTCTTTAGAAATGCTACTTCAGTCTTGAAGTGGACTACATTTGTGGCATACCTTTTGTTACTAAATTGGAGTAAGTTTTGATGAATTTGCTTGATTGGCTTCACCACACTCTGTTTGGCCCCAGCTCTGCCCACTTTGGTGCAACCAGCTGGAACTGACGTAAAACACCTAAAGCCGGAATTGTCGTAAATCCTTCAAAAGTTGTAATTTTTGGTGCAACTTCAAAATCTGCAAAAATTGCACGACATTTCAAGGTGAAGAATTGGGTTGTTTGATGACTCCAATTAGTAAAATGACAAAATATACTGTATTTGGGTCTTTTTGACTAAAAGAAGAGTGGACTTTTCTCCATACTTCACTGTTCTAATATAAGGCACCACAGAATGATGTGCTTTATTATTGTTATTACGACAGAAGAGGTGTCTATTGTGTTTGTCTGTAAATAAGAAAGGGTCGTGTATTATTTTTTCCCCTGAAAGATAGGTTACGGGTTACGGCTTATTTTCAGGAGATTTCTTATTTTTTTCCCCATGAACAACATTATACATTAATTCTTGAAAAAACCCCTCAACATTTATTCAGATATAATCATATCACATTCTGGAACATCAACTTAACTCTGTGTCTGACACATGTGTATCTATCTATCTATCTATCTATCTATGTATCTATCATCTACACCAACACTGCACATACATATCAGCCTCTCATCGCTTCAGCTTTACACTCCTGCAATTAAGAGACCTTTGGTGATAACTTAGTCATTTGACCATGATGTCACAAAGGTCCTTAAGCAATCTTATCATCAGGATACAAATTCTAGGGCCCCTAGGAGAATGGGGACCCTGTGAAATTGTCCAGTTTGCTCCACTTCCCCCTAATGCAAATACTGCATACTAGCCAGTGTCTTTTTCAGTTTTTTTAGATTCCTGCAATTAAAAGACCTTTTGTTACATCATGGTCAAATGACTGTGAAGTCACCAAAGGTCCTTAAGCAATCTTAACCTTGGAATTGAAATGTTTTGGGACCCTACGAAATTGAGCAGTTTGACTCCCTCTTACACTGGCCCTGACTTTAACTAGGGCTTAGTTTCGGTGTAGGGCTTATATTTCAAGCATACTGCAAGTGTTCTGTAAAATCATGCTAGGGCTAATTTTTGGGGTAGGTCTTATTTTTGGGGAAGCCTGGGTATATGTTATTTTCTTAAAAAGGTATTGGAAAATAAAAACCCATCTTTGCCATTCTCATAACCAGCAATTTTGTAGTGGTGTATTTGTCATTGCATTCATGTACAGTACAGACCAAACGTTTGGGCACACCTTCTCATCTCTAGAACAACTATTAAGAGGAGACTTTGTGCAGCAGGCCTTCATGGTAAAATAGCTGCTGGGAAACCATTGCTAAAGACAGGCAACAAGCAGAAGAGACTTGTTTGGGCTAAAGAACACGAGGAATAGACATTAGACCAGTGAAAATCTGTGCTTTGGTCTGATGAGTCCAAATTTGAGATCTTTGGATCCAACCAACGCGACTTTGTAGAAAAGGTGAACAGATGGACTCTACATGCCTGGTTCGCACCATGAAGCATGGAGGAGAAGGTGTGATGGTGTGGGGGTGCTTTGGTGGTGACACTGTTGGGGATTTATTCAAAATTGAAGGCATACTGAACGATCATGGCTACCACAGCATCTTGCAGCAGTGTGCTATTCCATCCGGTTTGCGTTTAGTTGGACCATCATTTATTTTTCAACAGGACAATGACCCCAAACACACCTCCAGGCTGTGTAAGGGCTATTTGACTAAGGAAAGTGATGGGGTGCTACACCAGATGACCTGGTCTCCACAGTCACCAGACCTGAACCCAATCGAGATAGTTTGGGGTGAGCTGGACCGCAGAGGGAAGGCAAAAGGGCCAACAAGTGCTAAGCATCTCTGGGAACTCCTTCAAGACTGTTGGAAAACCATTTCCGGTGACTACATCTTGAAGCTCATCAAGAAAATGCCAAGAGTGTGCAAAGCAGTAATCAAAGCAAAAGGTGGCTACGTTGAAGAACCTAGAATATAAGACATATTTTCAGTTGTTTCACACTTTTTTAAGTATTTCATTCCACGTGTGTTAATTCATAGTTGTGATGCCTTCAATGTGAATCTACAATTTTTAGAGTCATGAAAATAAAGAAAACTCTTTGAATGAGAAGGTGTGTCCAAACGTTTGGTCTGTACTGTATATATGACTGACATATGAACAAGAGTGACACTGTTTATAGGGGAAAAAAAAAATATATATATACAATTCCAAACTTGTCCCATTTGTAGACTGTAGGTAACACTAGGCTTAATTATAGCATGGTTACAATGATGAGGAGTATTTTGGGGTCAGACTTTTAAACTTCTGGGGGCCACTTCATATTTTATACTAGAAAACTCAATCCTGCCCCTGTATTAATTTGCATTTTCTGCCATAATTATAGATATGTCAGCAGCACTGTGAATAGTATAATTTCACATTTGTGTAGTGGACCATAACACTGAACATTAGATACTCGACATATACAGTACATTCTAGTAAGATTACAGAAATGACTAAATCGACTTTAAAAAATCCAAGTGATCATTTTGTTCACATTTGTATAAAAACCTGAAGAGTATCACGATGCGTCCATAGTGCACAGAAATCCTGGTAATATGGAAGTAAGCAGCATTAGCGAATCCCACAAGACAACAGACGCTGTTAGTCTCCACTCCAGCAATGCACAATGAATAACCATAATTCATTTGATATGAAGAAATTATGCATTGCAGTTTTGGGAACAATGGTGTTGCAATGAGTTGATGGGCTTTTAAATGGCCTCCATATGCCATATGGTATGTAGATCAGTGAAAAATAGATGCTGTTATCCTAGTAATGCCAAAACTGATCAATCAAATCACTGGATCCCTTTCCCGTTCCTAAGCTTGGAAAGTGCAGGCTTCAATGAACTCTTATAGCGCGAGGATTTCTTATTGGTGGTGCGTTCCAATTTAATTACTATGTCCATATGGAATTGCTGTCTTGTTATGACTTGATGTTTCGAAATACAAATGATGTATTCAAATTTGCTGGAAATTGAGTTAATAGCTGTGAATTTTATTAGTTTTGCACAAAACACATATGTATTATTTTACTACCAGATGCATAAATTATCCTTTTATAATAAACTATGTGCTAATTCAGTTCTGGAAATAATGCTATGTCTGAGCAGGTATATGGGCAAAAAGGAAAAACATCTGCCCTGCAACAGTGAAGACCATAGTTTATTCCAGAATGCATCTAAATTCACATATCTATACTAGGTCCAGCTTTGGCCAGGACTGTCCAGCCCGAATTGCATTAAAGGGAACATGTCAGGTGCAATATGCACCCAGAACCACGAGCAGTTCTGGGTGCATATTGCTAATCCCTGCCTAACTGTCCCAGCCTATAGTAGCATAGATAAAGGGATCTTTATAAAAAGTATTTCTAAAGATCATTTATGATATGCTAATGAGGCCAGCGACTAGTCGCAAGGGCATTAGTTCCCTTGGCTAGTCAGCCCAATTAGCATGTAAGCACGACCACAGGGGCATGCTAACATGCTAATGAATGAGCAGCATCAGAGGCATGGCCATGTTCAACTCTCTGCTGCCAAAGTGCCTGACGCTGGATTTCGGTTCAGTGCGCATGATCCCTAGACGTCTGGTCATACGCACTACAGCAGTTTGAAGCCATGACGCGTACACTCGTCTTCATAGTGCGCATGTCAGGAAGTCCATATTATTTGGACAACTAAGGAGCAGAGAGGAGGGAGACACACAAGCGGACCAGCAGAGACAGGGGACCCTCCCAGCGCCCAGGCACTGATACGCAGGTTACTTGCAGGAGGAAAAAGTTTATATAGATAGTGAAGGATTACCTAGCTGACTGTACCACCATCCTCCATGATTCCTCTGTGCCGTACAGCTATTGGGTATCTAAGCTGGACACATAGTATGAACTGTTCCTCTATGCCTTGGATGTGGCGGACTGTCCTTCCACTAGCGTTTTATCTGAGCGTGTTTTTGTGCTGCAGGAGGCATCATAACTGATAAGCGCATTTGCCTGTCAACTGAAAATGCTGACAGGCTGACTCTTAAGAAAATGATAAAAGAGTGGATTAGCCCAGACTTCTCAACTCCACCGGATGACAACAGCCAAACATAAAGGCAATATTAGTGTTCCTTTTATTGTGGTGTATTATCATGCACTGCTTCCCACCCAAACAAGGATCACAGTCCTTATTTTCTTCTTTTTTGTGTTCTCAAACCCCCACCATATCCGGGCATCTTCCCCATGCTGCTCCCATTCCATTTGAGAGCTGTTTGCATCTATTTCAGCAATTTTCATGCCCCCCCAAGTCATTCTGGGAGAGTCTTGCAGAAAATTGCACGAGTTTCTCATCAACCTCCATTATAATTTCATTATACTTGTTACTCAAGCAGTCCAATTTACTTGATTTGAGTAACGAGCACCCGAGCATTTTAGTGCTCACTCATCACTAATAAATTACCGAGTACTTAAAGAAAATCTGTCACCCCCTTTGACTATTTTAAGCTATTACATATACAAGTAACAGGATGATGAAAGAAGTATTACCTGTATGCCTCATAGTGGATGCCTTGTTCCCCAAATATTACTTTAGATCACTATATGAAAATTAGCCTACCTGGCTACTGGGAGTTGTGCTTCGGCTCCTAGGTGGTTGCTTGCCTGTAAGAAATCCCCTCCTCCCTGCTTCATTATCCTTCCTGTCCCCTCCTCTCAGCCCGACTTTCATATTGCAAAATCGCCCAGGTATGTGTATATGTGTAAGTCTGTCTACCCACCCGCCTGCCTGTACGCAGGAAGTCGAGAGTACAACTTAGAACAGCGCACCGATAGTGGTAGTGGAGCTGACTCACCAGCGCATGCGCAGTAGATTTCAATGGGGGGTGAATGAACACAGGCTGAAGAACACTCTACTGCGCATGTACGGGATTTGCCAGCTGTGATGCTGTGATGCTGAGAGGAGGTGACAGGAAGGATAATGAAGCACAGAGGTGGAGATTTCTTACAGGGAAGCAACCACCCAGTTGCCGAAGCACAACGCCCAGTAGGATAATTTGCATATAGTGATCTAAAATAATATTTGTGGAACAAAGTATCTACTATGAGGCATACAGGTAAGACTACATTCAACATCCTATTACCTGTATACCCATAGTAATAGTGTAAAATGGTCAAAGGGGGTGACATATTCCCTTTAAGGATCCATATAGTCTACGTGACAGACATGAATATTGTGGATTCGATTACCATCTTTTGTGATCAAAGGATCCTCCCACCTCCTTTAATTTCTTCTTTCTTCTGTGTCTTGTCTGTCCTGTTTTGTATTATTTTTATCTTACAGTTTTCATATTATTGGGCAGGAGGAGCTGAATAGAATAATACATAGGCTTATTGAAAAAGATTGAGTACAACTTGCTTTTGCTGGGCTTAGAAGTCCAGTGGGCGGTCCTACTTGGTGACTGACAGCTATCTCTCCTCTTTGCTACATTTTTATAAAATCATGGATTATCACCGCCCTCATGGCTCCTAAGTCCCAGTGATGTCAGTAGATAAAACACAAGTTGCATTAACTTTTTTTTTTACAAAGCTATGAATCTGCTCAGCTCCTCCTGATCTATACCGTGCCTGCTATAGTGACAGGTAGACTTTAATGACATCCTAATTGCTGGTTTTGTGTGAGTATTTTCACTATTGAATACTAAGCTGCCATTAAATCCCACAAGGCTGTTACCACCAGAAGGAAGAAATCTGATTATGTGAAATAAAACCCTGGTATAGTAATTCATCCACAATATCCCTGGTGGCATTTAAATGATTAATATACAAGGGCCAGGCTGATTCCGCTACTTAATTCTTTTATTAGATCCGCTTTTATATCAACGTTATTCATTTTCGTGTCTTTAAAATGTACATATCCCAAATCAGATATAATCCAATTCAATCAACTTTGAAATGCTATCTAGGATCAGCCAGAAAAGTCCGTCTAATGAAACCAGAACATATACCTGGCCAGGGTGGACCTTACTGATTTCATTGACATGTCTCTTCTACTGTACTGATTTCCTGCTTAAAGGGACGGTCCACCACTCACCATTAGTGGCCACGTCACTGTAAAACTCATAGGGAAGACTTTTCTCAAATACGTTGTGTAGTACATTCTGCCACTAAGCGGTGCTATTGCGGTTCGCTCATCCCCATCACATGACCTCTGAGATCCTGTGATGTCACGTCAACTTTCAGTTGACCCAACAACACCGAGGCCGGCCCCAGTCTTCCTAAGTGACTGGGCTGTGGGCAGAGTTTCACCATTCGTCGCAGTCCAGCATGTCGCGCACTCTCTCCTTCTCTGCAGAGCGCCTCAAGCAGAGGCAATGCTGGGCTGTGACGAGCGGTGAAACTACACCCACAGCCCAGTCACTCAGGAAGACAAGGGCCGCCTCGGGGATGTCGGGTCAACAGCAAATTGACGTAACATCATCGGATCTCAGAAACCACAGAGCCCGGGGATCACATGATGGAGATGAGCGGACCGCAATAACGCCGCACAGAGGCAGAAGTTACAACACAAGGTAATTGAGAAAAGACTTCTTTATGAGCTTTACATTGATATGGCCAATAATGCTGAGTGCTCTTTAAATTGTCAAAAAAAAAACGTTTTAATGCACTGAAATCCCTTAAAGGGGTTGTCACGTTCTAGACATACCCTTTAATATAATTTCTTTCATCAATGTCTACTAAAGGAGAACTTCAGTGTTAGAATTTAGCTAGAATTTAGCATAGTAGGTCAGAATATACATATATATATATATACAGTGTGTCCACCCATATCCTGTCCACCGCCATTAACTTGAGAACGGCAGCAGCTGTAGGAATAGAAGTGGTTTCTAGGTATAGTACAGTAGCCGTACGCTACGCAATGAAACCACATACAGCGCCACCTGGTGGAAAACAACGAAGTTAACATTTTTGTCTCAAAAACGGAACGAGATAGAGAAAAAAAGGAATTAAAAAATTGTAGGGCATCATCAATTCAATACGAATCGGCACCTTGCATACAGAAATTCTATGATATGAACATGTAAAACTCACAAGGCTGCAGACGTGAAGCGATACCTCATGGAGACCTTCCTACAGGTCACTGAATGTGGTGGCTGCCTGGAGTGGCCTCCACGCTCACCTGATCTGACCCATTGGACTTCTTTCTGTGAGGTCACATCAAACAGCATGTGCATGCGACCCCTCCACCAACATTGCAGGACCTACGACGACGTATCACAGATGCTTGTGCAAACGAGTCACCTACCATATTGTACAACATGCAGCAAGATACAGTACGCTGTCCAGAGTCCAGATGTACATTGCAGCTGACGGTGGCCACTTTGAGCATCAAAGTTAAATGAGCGTCATATGCGTGACCAGCATTCAATGTTTTTGGGGGGCCATGGGTTTCATATCATTGCATTTCTGTATGCAAGGTGTCGATTCGTATTGAATTGATAATGCCCTACAATTTTTTAATTCACTTTTTTTCTCTATATTGTTCCGTTTTCGAGATAAAAATGCTAACTCCGTTGTTTTCCACCAGGTGGCGCTATAGGTGGTTTCATTGCGTAGCGCATAGATACTTTACTATACCTATATATATATATATATATATATATATATATATATAAATATTTATATATCTAATATATAAAGCTCAGTGTATGTGTGTATGTATGTGTGTGGTGTGCGTGTGTGTGTGTGTATATCCGCTAAAGAAATTTGCACCATCACATTTACAATCACGAAATTTTGCACAGACGCCCCATGTGACCAACGGAACGTCATATGGTAGATTATGTTTTGACGGGAAAATGTAACCCCACGCTTTACAGTTACTCTCCAAAATCCTGCCTCAATTAAACTGAATGGAGGTGGGAGCTACAGACTATTAATAGCAACTGTCAGTGGTTGCTATAGGAACAAAATAAACTGTTAGTATAAGAAGTTTATGTGTGAGGTAATAAGATATCAGTGGGGAGACGGAGATTCAGAGTAAGAGGCAGACAGAAACAGACAGGCAAAGAGACAGACCTGGAAAGAGACAGATCTGGAAAGGGACAGCCCTGGAAAGAGACAGACGGGCAAAGAGACAGCCGGGCAAAGAGACAGATGGGCAAAGAGACAGACGGGTAAAGGGACAGACCTAGAAAGAGACAGACCTGGAAAGAGACATACCTGGAAAGAGACTAGACGGGAAAGAAACAGCCCTGGAAAGAGACAGACCTGGAAAGAGACAGACAGGGAAAGAGACAGATGGGGAAAGAGACAGATGGGGAAAGAGACAGCCCTGGAAAGAGACAGCCGGTCAAAGAAACAGACGGGCAAAGAGATAGCCCTGGAAAGAGACAGACGGGCAAAGGGACAGGCGGGCAAAGAGACAGCCCTAGAAAGAGACAGCCCTGGAAAGAGACAGACGGGCAAAGAGACAGACGGGCAAAGAGACAGACCTGGAAAGAGACAGACCTGGAAAAAGACAGGCGGGGAAAGAGACAGCCCTGAAAAGAGACAGACGGGTAAAGAGACAGAAGGCAAAAGAGACAGATGGAGAAAGAGACAGCCCTGGAAAGAGACAGACCAGGAAAGAGACAGACCGGGAAAGAGACAGACCGGGAAAGAGACAGCCCCGGAAAGAGACAACCCTGAAAAGAGACAGACAGGCAAAGAGACAGACAGGGAAAGAGACAGACTTGGAAAGAGACAGACGGGGAAAGAGACAGACAAAGACAGATGGGGAAAGAGACAGACGGGGAAAGAGAGAAACAGACAGACACACATATAGAGACAGAGATAGAGAGAGACAGACAAAGAGATGGAGACAGATAGACTGATACAAAGAGAGACAGAGAGATAGAATCAGACAGACAGAAACATAGACACAGACAGACAAAGAAAGACACAGACAGACAGAGACACACAGATAGAGACTGGGAGAGAGACAGAGTGACAGTTACTATCCAGGGCAAGGCCCGGGTACTACAGCTAGTATATATATATATATATATATATATATATATATATTTATTCTTCATGTCTTCAGTTCCCCCACCTCTCCTTCAGTGATTCTGATGGTCCTGAAAACCACAGCTGGCAGCTTTACCGTGGTTGGGGATCCAATGTGGAGGTCCCCTCAGGCTCTTTTTTTATAATTATTTTATAAATATTAATAATTACACAATAAAAGTAGGGTCCCCCCCAAATTGGATCACCAGCCAAGGTAAAGCGGACAGCTGTGGTCTGGTATTCTCAGGGTGGGAAGGTCCATAGTTATTGGGCCTTCACAACCTAAAATTAGCAGGCCGCAGGCACCCCAGACGTGGCGCATCCACTAGATGCGCCAATCCTGGTGCTTCACCCCAGCTCATCCCGTGCCCTGGTGCAGTGGCAAACGGGGTAATAAATCGGGTTGATACTAGCTGTAAAGTCACCTGAGATCAAGCCCAGAAGTTTGTGATGTCATGGCGTCTATTAGATACCCAACATCATAAACTGTCAGTACTAACAAAAACAAAAAATCGACAAAAGAAATTTATTTGAAAAAACAGTCCCCAAAACATTTCCTCTTTCACCAATTTATTGTAAGAAAAAAAATAAAGGGGTCCCACGACGACTCTGGACCGTCTAGAATATGGGGGGGAGACACTCAGAGAACGTATCCCCCATTTTCTAGGAGTGCGGACCCTTCATGTGAGGAGTGTGGGTGCAATGAATCTGCACTCACTCTCCCCGGGTCCACAGCAGCAGAGTCCATGTCGTAATGGTTGCTACCAAAGCTGCAATGCCCTGCTCATGAGGTAAGGGCATGCCTAATCAGGAGAACTACTGTAGAGGAAGCTCTGCTCACTGGTATATAGGTGCTCAGAGGTTATTATAGATAAAATTAGTGAGTAACCTCGGCACTCTAAATCTCCCAGACTAAGTCAGTAAGTCACAACGGATAGTAATGCAAAATCACTCTTTATTGGTCCGTATTAAGAAAAAAAAAATTTTCATAAGCATATATGTTTTTGTCCAAAACAAGTTACAAATGACGTTTCGGCCTGAGCCTTCGTCAGATTGGACTTATCTGCATGTAATCATGAAAAATGACAATAATCAGTATCACATAAGAGTGAGAGAACAATAACATAAACTCGAACAATGTAGAGGTACAATTGGGATGCAGCAAAAAAATTGCAACACAGCAAGAAATGAAACACGTGATACAAATTTCATAATACAGTACAAGGACAATATAGTAATGACAAATATGGGGTCAGAGTAGGCTTAGACAGCTCTGGTACGAAAGAGATGTCAATCATAAAGTAACATGTGCAGTAGGTGTAGAGCTACACTATGCATGGCAGAGCTAATGGGTAGACCGACCATAGAAAAAGAACGGAGAAAAAGTGGAGAAAAAGTGGAGAAAAAGTGGAGAAAAAGTGGAGAAGAAGTGGAGAAGTGGAGAAAAAGTGGAGAAAAAGTGGAGAAGAAGTGGAGAAAAAGTGGAGAAAAAGTGGAGAAAAAGTGGAGAAGAAGTGTAGAAGAAGTGGAGAAAAAGTGGAGAAAAAGTGGAGAAGAAGTGGAGAAAAAGTGGAGAAAAAGTGGAGAAAAAGTGGAGAAGAAGTGGCGAAAAAGTGGTGAAAAAGTGGAGAAAAAGTGGAGATGAAGTGGAGAAAAAGCGGAGAAAAAGCGGACAAAAAGCGGAGAAGAAGTGGAGAAAAAGCAGAGAAAAAGCGGGGAAAAAGCGGGGAAAAAGCGGAGAAAAAGTGGAGAAAAAGCGGAGAGAAAGAACGAAATAGAAAGAAGAAAGAAAGAAGGAGTGGAAAAGAGGAGGAGAAGCGGATATGAATAATGTGCAGTTAGTATCTATGACTCACCAAGAAAATTGTAATAGTAAAAGTACATTGGTAAATGGAGTCGGACAATGTGAAGCAGTTTTGCTGTTGTGGGCTTAACTGAAAAGAAATACATATATTAAAGAAGGACCACATGGAGCTAATGTACAAGTAAACAATAATGGTGAACATATGTCTGTGTCGACCAACGTGAAATACCTTTTGCATAGGGACCGATAATAAGGTAATATGGATCGTGCGGCACCTGCCAGGTGCTGTAATCATCCAGCCTACTTTTTCTCCACTTTTTCTTCACTTTTTCTCCGCTTTTTCTCCGCTTTTTCTCCACTTTTTCTACACTTTTTCTACACTTTTTCTCCACTTTTTCTCCACTTTTTCTCCACTTTTTCTCCACTTTTTCTCCCTTCTTTTTCTATGGTCGGTCTACCCATTAGCTCTGCCATGCATAGTGTAGCTCTACACCTACTGCACATGTTACTTTATGATTGACATCTCTTTCATACCAGAGCTGTCTAAGCCTACTCTGACCGCATATTTGTGATTACTATATTGTCCTTGTACTGTATTTTGACATTTGTATCATGTGTTTCATTTCTTGCTGTGTTGCAATTTTTTTGCTGCATCCCAATTGTACCTCTACATTGTTCGAGTTTATGTTATTGTTCTCTCACTCTTACGTGATACTGATTATTGTCATTTTTCATGATTACATGCAGATAAGTCCAATCTGACGAAGGCTCAGGCCGAAACGTCATTTGTAACTTGTTTTGGACAAAAACATATATGCTTATGAAAAAAAATGTTTTTCTTAATACGGACCAATAAAGAGTGATTTTGCATTACTATCCGTTGTGACTTACTGACTTAGTCTGGGAGATTTAGAGTGCCGAGGTTACTCACTAATTAAATCAGGAGAACTATTCTACATTTCCAAATATTGGTATTTGCTGATATTATTGCTATTCCACCTACTATATATTGGGGATAGGATCTTGGAGATGGAATATCCCTTTAAGTCCAGTTATCCAGCTGAATGAATACGTAACAACAGAGCTCGCTATTTAGATGTGTTTTCTTGTGGCGATAACGGACTCTCATGTTTGGTAGTCGTTCAGCAGGGAAACTATAAAAGCAAATCCCTCCATTTGGAAATGTAGTATATAGCTCTCCTGATCAATTATGTTCCTTACCTCATGAGCAGGGCATTGCAGTAATAATAATAATTTATTCATTTATATAGCGTTATTAATTCCATAGCGCTGTATGTCTTTGGAGTGTGGGAGGAAACCGGAGTACCCAGAGGAAACCCACGCAAACACGGGGAGAACGTACAAACTCCTTGCAGATGGTGTCCTTGGTGAGAATTGAACCCAGGACCTCAGCATTGCAAGACTGCAGTGCTAACCACTGAGCCACCGTGCCGCCCACTTAGCTTACAGATGCATAACCACCACTCACTGTGTCTGAACACAGGAAGCTGAGCTGACAGCCGCTCTGTGCATGCGGCAGCTTCTATTCTGAAGGAGAGGGCCGTGGGGGGGATCAACGCTGCACAGGTACCGTGGGACACCGGGGAACACCGGTGGGGTTATAGGGGGTGACCTGGCAGGGCCTGGGGAGGAGTTTTCTGTCGCATGTGTCATGGCACATGCGACAGAAATCAGAGGAGTAGGGTGAATGCGGCCGGCGCGCTGCTGTGCGCGCGGCCATCTTGGATTTCTGGGAGGGCATCAGGGGGGGCACTTTGGCGACACCGGGGGACCGGAGGGGACCGGGGAGGAGATTTATCATGTTTGTTCATGCCAGATGGGAGATAAATAATTTTTTACCGGTGCTGTCTTTTACTGTAACGTGATCATCGGTGTACGGTGTATACCTGTGATCACGTGAGCGGGGACCGGAAAAACCGTCCTGAATCATGATCTCCAGGGTCTCAGCTAGCCCTGAAACCCCGGAGATTTTCTGACGCTTGGGGGCGTTATTCACTTATTTCTGCCTGCTGTTTATAAACGGCAGATCAGAATAAGGCTACATTAACACGACCGATCCATTTTTGCGGTCTGCAAAAAACAGTCCGTTTTTTTTCACGGGTGCATCCGTGTGGCATCCGTTTCCATTCCGTAGACGGTCCGTATGTCATCTGTTTGTCATCCGTGTGCCTTCCGTTTTTTTTTGTGTACTGCAAAAAAACTGAATGAGGGTAAATGCATAAATTTACCCAGGATCCATAGCTTCATCCTACATGAGGCGGCCACATGTTCACTCCAGTGCCATTTTCTACTGCTTTTCACAGCGTAGAGCGCTCTGGTGATTTTCTTGTGCTTGTGCACTTCATTTCAGTCTTTTCTGTCATTATAATGGCAGAAAGACACATAATGTCCCACTCTCCTGCATTTTGTAATTTTGCACCCTTTGGTGCCTTTCATGTGGTACTAAGGGGTGCTTAGCTTTGTATTTAGCCAAAAAAATGAAAAAAAAATGACGTAGGGTTCCCCCTATTTTTGTAGCCAGCTAGGGTAAAGCAGACGGCTGCAGCCTGCAGACCACAGCTGGCAACCTCACCTTGGCTGGTAATCCAAAACTGAGGGCACCCCACGCTGTTATTTTAAATTAAATAAATAATTAAAAAAAAAAACACGTAGGGGTCCCCCCAAAATTGGATCACCAGCCAAGGTAAAGCAGACAGCTGTGGTCTGATATTCTCAGACTAGGGAGGTCCATGGTTATTGGACTCTCCCCAGCCTAAAAATAGCAGGCCGCAGCCGCCCCAGAAGTGGCGCATCCATTAGATGTGCCAATCCTGGTGCTTCGCCTCAGCTCATCCCGCGCCCTGGTGCGGTGGCAAACGGGGTAATATATGGGGTTAATACCAGATGTGTAATGTCACCTGGCATCAAGCCCTGGGGTTGGTGAGGTCAGGCGTCTATCAGATACCCGACATCACCAACCCAGTCAGTAATAAAAAAAAATAGACGACAAACACATTTTTATTTGAAAAAATACTCCCCAATACATTCCCTCTTTAACCAATTTATTAGAAAGAAAAAAAAATCCAGGTCTGGTGTAATCCAAGGGGTTGCCATGACGATCCACACTGTCCCAGTCAATGAAGAGCAGGATGTTCCCCATTGGCTGGGAGAGCAGTGCAGTGACCTGAGCTAACATCAATGGGTCAGCCCAGGTCACTGCAGGGCATGACAAGTTCTGCTGTCAGCGAGGTACATTACCTGCGCTGATCTCCTGCACCTGTCACTGAGTTCAATGACCTTCACAGCCAAGTATTGCGAGAGGCCCGTGACGTCACCGCTAGTCAGTCTCGGGTCGGAAGCGAGAGAAGGTGATGTGACAAGCGGCGGCCATGGAAGACAGTGACAGCGCTGAGGTCGGGACTTCATCACCGCAGGTAAGCCAAGCGGGACCATGTGTGCAGAGTGACAGGAGGACGTCAGTGTCGTGGACTGCATGGCTGGGGACGTGTGTGTGTGTGTGTGTATGTAAGTGTACATGCCGCGTGCAGGAGGGGGCGGAGTGAGCTGAGCGGGGAAGTGTGGGCTTCCTGCACGTAACTAGGATAAACATCAGGTTACTAACCAAAGCGCTTTGCTTGGATACCCGATGTTTATCTTGGTTACCAGCTTCTGGCAGGCTGCCAGCGATGGCTCCTGCACACTGTAGCTGTAAAAAGCCCTGCTTTTTGCTGCTAGAACCGTTCTCGAACGTATATAGAACTATCGAGCTTTAGCAAAAAGCTCGAGTTCTAGTTCTATCTAGAACACCCCCAAAAATCACTCGAACCGCGAACTGGAGAACCTCGAACCGCGAACCGCGCTCAACTCTAGTCCTGACCTCACTGGCTTCAGCAGTGTTACCGGCATGAAAAGCAGTGGTCAGGTGAAAAATGTGAGGCATGTGAGAGCTCAGAATTCATGGGATCCCCAGAGAAGTAGCACTGTTAGGCCGGAGTAACACTTGTGAGTGCCTCACGTGTAACTCGCGCGAGTCTCTCATTAAATCACCAGGCACGGCTGCACACTCTCCGGACAGGAGCGTCTCAGCTGCATAGAGATACATGTAACTGACCCGCTCCTGTCAGCAGAGTGTGCGGCCGTGGCGGGTGATTCAATGAGAGACTTGCGCGAGTTACATGCGAGGCAATCGCAAGTGTGACTCCGGCCTACTGGTCAGGAGATTTAAAGGATGAATATAGTATTTTTCTTTATTTAACTTACTAGACTTTTTCTTTTATTTAGTAATTTTGTCCAGTGTGGAAAGTTCTAAGACTTTGCAATTCATTTTATTAAAGGCTTTGTCTCGATTCATGTAAAAAACTGTATGGCTTGTAAAACCCTGCTTTCTCCAGACTACACTGTGTGCAGAATTATTAGGCAAGTTGTATTTTAGAGGATTTCATTTTATTATTGATCAACAACTATGTTCTCAATCAACCCAAAAGACCCATAAATATCAAAGCTTAATATTTTTGGAATTTGGAGTGGGGTTTTTTAGATTTTGCTACCTTAGGAAGATATGTGTTTGTGCGGGTAACTATTACTGTGCAGAATTATTAAGCAACTTAATAAAAACCAAATATATTCCTATCTCACTTGTTTATTTTCACCAGGTAAACCAATATAACTGCACAAAATTTAGAAATAAACATTTTTGACATGCAAAAACAAAACCCCAAAAAATTAGTGACCAATATAGCCAATATAGCCACCTTTCTTTATGATGACACTCAACAGCCTACCATCCATAGATTCTGTCAGTTGCTTGATCTGTTTACGATCAACATTGCGTGCAGCAGCCACCACAGCCTCCAGACACTGCTCCGAGAGGTGTACTGTTTTCCCTCCCTGTAGAGCTTACATTTTATGAGGGACCACATGTTCTCTCTGGGGTTCAGATCAGGTGAAAAAGGGGGCCATGACATTTTTCATCTTTTAGACTTTTACTGGCCAGCCATGCTGTGGAGTAGTTGGATGCATGTAATGGAGCATTGTTCTGCATGAAAATAATGTTTTTCTTGAACGATATCGACTTCTTCCTGTACCACTGCTTGAAGAAGTTGTCTTCCAGAAACTGGCAGTAGGTGTGGGAGTTGAGCTTCACTCCATCCTCAACCCGAAAAGGTCCCACAAGTTCATCTTTGATGATACCAGCCCACAGCAGTACCCCACCTCCACCTTGCTGGCGTCTGAGTCGGAGTGGAGCTCTCTGCCCTTTACTGTTCCAGCCTCTGACCCATCCATGTGGCCCATCAAGAGTCTATCTCATTTCATCAGTCCATAAAAAATTTGAAAAATCAGTCTTAAGATATTTCTTGGCCCAGTCTTAACGTTTTAGCTTATGTTTCTTGTTCAAAGGTGGTCGTTTTTTAGCCTTCCTTACCTTGGCCATGTCCCTGAGTATTCCACACCTTGTGCTTTTTGATACTCCAGTAACGTTGCAGCTCTGAAATATGGCCAAACTGGTGGCAAATGGCATCTTGGCAGCTTCACGCAATATTTTCCTCAATTCATGAGCAGTTATTTTGCGCCTTTTTTGCCCAACACGCTTCTTGCGACCCTGTTGGCTATTTGCCATGAAACGCTTGATTGTTCGGTGATCACAATTCAAATGTTTGGCAATTTCAAGACTGCTGCATCCCTCTGCAAGACATCTCACAATTTTGGACTTTTCAGAGCCTGTCAAATCTCTCTTCTGACCTATTTTGCCATTTGATGTCATTACACCACACCCCTCCTCATTACAGAGATGCACATCACCTGATTTACTTAGTTGGTAGTTGACTCTCAAGCCTATACAGCTTGGAGTAGGACAACATGTCTACAAATTTCCATGTGATCAAAATCCTCATTTGCCCAAAAATTCTGCACACAGTGTATTTGTCTGCCTTTAGCTGTGTTGATATCAGTATGTAGACGCTTGGAGTACAGATGATGGCAGTGATGGGTCTACTCAGCACTAGAGAGGAGTGGACCTGTGGAAGTTCAGTTTTGCAGGTTCAGTCGGACTTTAGAGATATAGTTAGGTTTGAGACCCGGACTTGACCTGATCCCCAATGGAAGTCACTAATTGTGCAGTCAGGTCTCCGCCCACATGCAGCCAGCTACAAACAGATTACGTCTGTGGAGGGTGGATGGGGTTTTCCTATACTTTTTATTTTGGTGTACACTATATCCGATCACGCTGTTGTTACCCCCAGTGTGAGCCGATCAAACACCGCAAGCAGCTCGAACTGGGCTGAGCATCGAGTGTACCTGAGCACAGTGATGACCACTGAAGTGGTTTGCATATGTAAAGCACCCGAACTGCGATTGTTTTTTTTTTGTAAAGTCTGTGTTTGGTACTAACACCGAACAACAAACCTCAGATTCGCTCATCTCTACTCAGTCCTGTGTCTCACTAACTCTGGAGATAAGCTGCTGCAGGAAATTTTTGTGATAAGTGAATAGTCAGACGGCCATATAACTCGGATGAGGATCGCGTCACAATGCTGAGATTGGCCATTAGCTCCTCCGACCCCAGCAAAACAGTAAGGCTATGTGCCCATGTAGCGTATTTTCATGCAGTTATGCTGCGATCTGCACTGTAGCGAGCGTAACTGTATGCGTCCTGCGTCCCCAGCACAATGTATGAAGATTGTGCCTTATCCATGCCCACGTGGCATATTAGAATGCAGTGCTTCAGCTGCAGCCGAATAGCTGCGTTCTAAAGCCTGCTTTACACCATACGATCCAGCATACGATATCGTATGCAATCGTACCCGCCCCCATCGTATGTGCGGCACGTTCAATTTGTTGAACGTGTCGCACAAACGAATAACCCACTGTCACACTTACTTACCCGTCCATACGACCTCGATGTGGGCAGCGAACATCCACTTCCTGGAGTGGGAGGGACGTTTGGTGTCACATCGACGTCACATGGCAGCCAGCCAATAGAAGCGGAGGGGCGGAGATGAGCGGGACGTAAACATCCCGCCCACCTCCTTCCTTCCGCATTGCCGGCGGGAGCCGCAGGGCGTAGGTAAGATCTGTTCATCGTTCCCGGGGTGTCACACACTGCGATGTGTGCTACCCCGGGTACGATGAACAACCTGACGTTCAAGTTTTAGGAATTGAACGACGTGCGTGCGATGAACGTTTTACCGTTCAATCACAATCGCACGTAGCTGTTACATGCTACAATGTACCTTATGATGCCGGATGTGCGTCACTTACGACATGACCCCGCCGACACATCGTAAGATATATTGTAGCATGTAAAGCGCCCTTATGAAGTGACATGTCACTTCTTTCATGCGCTCTGCATGCAGCCCTCGCTCTGTCTATGGGAGGGGCTGCTATCAGAGCGCTTGAAATCGGCTTTTCAGTACTCTCTGTGTCTGCAGCGATTTGAAGAGCACGTGTGCTGTTCAAATCGCTGCAGAAATTTCTGCAGGGACAGAACGCAACGTGGGCACATAGTCTAACCATTTCTATGCAGGCTGGGGTCAGCAGAGCTGACATTCAGTCCCAGTATTAGGTTGCGACCCTCATTCGAGTTACACGGCCTTCTGATACTTCCCTAAACACAACATACAGAGGAGGAGTCTTTCACTGCCATCATCAGTACTCCAAATAAGTGTGTTCTAATGTGACTGCAGCTAATGGCAAGCAAATATACTGGAAAATAGTAGGATTTGAAAGCCACGTGCATTTTTTACAGTAAAAAAAAAAAAGAAAATTACCTACTGTATAATAAAATGATTTTTAAAATTTCATAACGTTTCACATTGGACAAATTTATATAAAAAAATGAAAGCATCGTTTACCTTTGATTTATTGCTATTGTCTACATTTTGATAAATCCCATAAAACTACTTTAATAGTTTTATGTTCATAAAAAATAGATCAAGAGGGAATGGGCTGGGACCTAAGTGAATATCACCATGGCCAGCATTTTGTGATGGATGGTACTAGCTCAGTGTTGACTTTGTTGGTTGACTTGATATAATAATCATTGATTATCCTTCCATATGACTGAAGCTATTTTACACTTTAATGATAGGCAGCAGTTTATTTGACTCTCCTCAGTGTGTGGCGCTTCAGCTCTTGTTTGTGTCTTCCTATCCCTACAGCGACAGATTAGCTGTGCAATTAGACTGTCTGTCACCCTGCAAAGACTCATGTCTCTTGCCGGAAATGTGCCGCAAACCTGTAATCAGACACAGCACATAGATATATTTTATTCATGATGTTGGCAAAACTGTTTTTTGTTTGCAAATCAGAATTATTATTACATATTGGAGCAAAAATCACATTTTTTATTCATTTCCTAAGTGGTTACAAAAAAAATGTCATGAATGCTTCTTTCATATCAAATTTAGCCTCATAGCAAAATCATTTCAGACTTTTATAGGAACAATGACCTTAAAAGTAATATAGGAGAAAACCTGGCTATAGTGTTTATCATTCCATAGGGTTTTCTATCTGTTCCTGTCAAAGTGTTATTAAATAAATAAAGAATTGCGATTATGCAATCAGACCGTTGTACGCGCGACATGTGGTGATCGCTGCCGTAGCGAACATTATCGCTGCGGCAACATCACACGCACATACCTGGTCAGTGACGTTACTGTGACCGCCGAACAATCCCTCCTTCAAGGGGGAGGTGCATTCGGCGTCATAGCGACGTCACTAAGCGGCCGCCCAATAGCAGAGGAGGGGCAGAGATGAGAGGCCGGAACATGCCGCCCACCTCTTTCCTTCCTCATTGCCGGTGGACGCAGGTAAGGAGATGTTCATCGTTCCTGCAGTGTCACACATAGCGATGTGTGCTGCCGCAGGAACGACGAACAACCAGCGGCATGCACCAGCAACAATATTTGGAAAAAGAGCGGATTTTTGCTGTTTTTGCGTTCGTTGATCGTCGCTCCTTGGTGTCACACGCTGCGATGTTGCTAACGATGCCGGATGTGCGTCACAAACACCGTGAGCCCGACGATATATCGTTAGTAATGTCGCAGCATGTAAATGGCCCTTTAGTCAGGAGTCGCTGTATAGTGGGTGTCTGGAGGATGAAAGATGAGGTGCACTGTAGCACTAGTACATAGAAGAAGGTGCCTTGAGTAGAGATGAGCCACCCCCCTAGAGTTCGAGTTCGGTTCGTCGAACGGTGCCCTGTTCGATGAACCGTTCGACGAACCGTTCGACGAACCTCTCGAACCCCATTGAAAACAATGGGAGGCAATCACAAACACCTAAAAACACCTGGAAAACACCCTCAAAGGTGTCCAAAAGGTGACAAACAACTCCCAAGACAACACAAACACATGGGAAAGTGACAAGGACAAATACCCATGTGAAAACTAAACAGCTGGACAAGGAAAAAGAGGAGGAGACACAGATATAGGCACGGCATGTCCTTCTAAAATCATGTAAAACACAGCAAGGAGACTCCAAGCAGAGTCTCCCTTTTTTCCCAAAAATTGGGCCCCACAGACACCACTTCAGTGGCATCACTTGTGCCCCAGTTGCAAACTGGATAGGTTGATTTGCATCAAGCACATTCAAAAATACGCCAGCCTTAGCTGTCCCCAGGATGACACAGGGATAGGTAACAAAGTCTTTGCTGAACCATGACTTGTTCATCTTGGCTCGTTTTTAAAAACACAGCAGGGGGACTCCAAGCAGAGTCTCCCTTTTTATTCCAAAAATTGGGTCACACAGACACCCCATCAGTGGCAGCACTTGTGCCCTAGTTGCAAACAGGATGTTTTGATTTGCATCAAGCATATTCCAAATCCACAAGCATTTACTCTCCCCAGCACAGGGGTAATAAAGTCCTTGCAGATCCATGACTTGTTCATGTTGATGAACGTTAGTCTGTCCACATTGTCACTGGACAGACAAGTGCGCTTATCTGTCAGCACACACCCAGCAGCACTGAAGACACGTTCAGAGACAACGCTGGCAGCTGGACACGACAAGATCTCCAAGGCATAAATGGAGAGCTCAGGCCATTTTTCAAGATTTGAAGCCCAAAATGAGCAAGGCTCCAGTTGCAAAGTCATGGCATCGATGTTCATTTGGAGATACTCCTGTATCATCCTGTGCAGCCCTTGACTATGTGTCAGACTTCTTGTCTCTGTTGGCCTTGCAAAGGAGGGTCTAAAAAAATTATGAAACGATTCAATAAAATTGCTGTTACCAGCAACAGATACGGTGCTGCTGGTATGGTTAGACTGTTGAAGACGAGACCGTCCCATGTTTGTCAAGTTACAACTGGGAGATTCACTCCGTACACCACTGGTGTTTGGTGGAAAAGCCGAGCTAAGATTGAGTAACAGCTTCTGCTGATACTCCTGCATATGTGCGTCCCTTTCTATGGCTGGAATTATTTCACAAAATTTGGACTTGTACCGGGGATCTAACAGTGTGGCAAGCCAGTAGTCATCATCACTTCTAATTTTGACAATCCGAGGGTCATGTTGTAGGTAGTGCAGCAAGAAGACGCTCATGTGTCTTGCGCATCAATGCGGACCAAGTCCTTGCTGTGTATGTGGCATAGAGGTGCTAACCGTTCTTTCTTCCTCTGACATCTCCCCCAACCTCTTTCAACTGAAATGTGACCAAGGTCTCCCTCATCTGCTGAGTCTTCCATGTCCATGGACAGTTCGTCCTCTATTTCTTCATGTTCTCCTGCACCTTCCTCAACATTTTGCCTGCTACCATGCGCCCTTGTTAATCCCTCTCCCCCATCATCCCATGTCATCCGCCTTGGTGATGATGAACGTCTGGACCTTAGTGATGTTGTTATCCCTTGCGCATATGAATCCTCCTGTACTTCCTCCCCTTCCTGTTGTCCCACCCCCTGACTCCGAATAGTGTTTAGCCTGTGCTCCAGCATGAAAATGACTGGAATTGTCATGCTGATAATGGCATTGTCAGCGCTAAACATATTCGTCGCCATGTCGAAACTGTGCAGAAGGGTGCATAGGTCCTTGATCTGAGACCACTCCATCAGGGTGATCTGCCCCACCTCTGCATCTCGTTGGCCCAGGCTATACGTCATGACGTATTGCACCAGTGCTCGGCGGTGGTGCCACAGTCGCTGTAACATGTGGAGAGTCGAATTCCAGCGTGTCGGCACATCGCATTTCAGACGATGAACTGGCAGGCCGAAAGACTTCTGGAGCGATGCAAGTCGCTCAGCTGCGGCGGTTGAACAGCGGAAGTGAGCAGACAGTTTTTGTGCCCTGTACAAAAGGCCACCTAGGCCCGGATAGTGTTTTAAAAATTGCTGGACAACAAGGTTCAACAAGTGAGCCATAGAAGGCACGTGTGTCACTTTGCCTAGGTAAAGGGCCGCACCCAGGTTTGCAGCATTGTCGCACACAGCCTTACCTGGCTGCAGGTTGAGTGGAGACAACCATTTATGAAACTCGGACCGCAGAGCTGCCCACAACTCAGCCGCTGTGTGACTCTTATTTCCAAGACATTTCAAGCTAAAGACCGCCTGATGCCGTTGCGCTCTGCTGCCAGCATAGTAATGAGGGGTGCGTGATTCCTTCTGCGCAGTTACAACGCTGGTGGCCTGACCAGGCAGGCTTGGGGCGGAGGTGGAGGACCCAGACGAGGTGGAGGAGGCAGAAGCGTTGGAGGAACTTATACATACAGAGGATTGACGCACAAGTCGTGGGGACAGCAAGACTTGTTGAGCAGACCCTTCTCCATCTATCACCATAGTTACCCAGTGCCCAGTCAGCGACATGTAACGCCCCTGTCCATGCTTATTGGTCCAAGTATCGGTGGTGAAATGCACCCGTTCACACACAGAGTTTCTCAAGGAAGCGGTGATGTTGTGTGCGACATGCTGGTGTAGCGCAGGCACACCTTTCTTAGAGAAGTAGTGGCAACTGGGCATCTGTACTGGGGCACAGCAATGGACATAAGGTCTCAAAAATCCTGTGTGTCCACCAGGCGGAAAGGCAGCATTTCGGTAGCCAAGAGCTTACAGAGGGATAAAGTCAACCTCTTAGCTTTGTTATGGGTCGGAGGAAATGACCTTTTATTTGTCCACATCTGAGGGACAGAGATCTGGCTGCCGTGTGTAGACGTTGGTGAGTAGTGTGTCCCTGGAAAAATGCAGGTTTGTGAGGAAACCTGGAGCACTTGAGATCCATTCAAGCATGTTCTTTTTTTGTGCATCATCTACCTTTCTTACAGTTGTTCGAGTCCGTAAAAAAGGGAGCACATCAGATTGTCCACGGAAAGTAGTAGACATCTTACTTTTGCTGGAAGATGGCCTATCTTCAGCAGATGTTAATGTAGCTTTGCCACCTTCCCCACGGACACAAACTTTTTTTCCTTTTCCAACACGCCTGTTCCCCTTTCCACCAGCATCTGTCCTTTTGCCACTCATTTTGTTAGCGACAAGATTAGTCACTTAACATGTGGTAGCAAAAATTGAGAGGTGGTGTAGATTGCAGAGGTGGTCTAGCTTTATTGACAGCTGAAGAACCAACACTGACTATCCCTGACAATGCAACTATGGCCCTAAAACTGGCAGCACTGTTTGCTATAAAAATAGCGTAGCAAAATGTGCATGAGGGTTGAATGCAGAGGTGGTGGAACTTGCTTGGCACCAGTGGCACACTAAATTAGTATAGCAGACACTTTGTGGATGCCACTAAGTTTCAGCACTTTTTGCTATAAAAATAGCGTAGAAAAATGTGCATGAGGGTTGAATGCAGAGGTGGTGGGACTTGCTTGGCACCAGTGGGACAACAATGGAGTATGGCAGCCACTTTTTGGATGCCACTAAGTTTCAGCACTGTTTGCTATAAAAATAGCGTGGCAAAAGTGGGCAGGTGGGTACAGTGGCCGGGGTCTCTGGGTCAGTGGACCTTAAAGGAAGCCTCACTTTCTATCCCTCCTAATGGTGAAATGCAGCAAGGAATTCCCTGAGCTTAGTGTACACAGACGATGTTATCTGAAGCTGTATACAGCCTTTCCACGGATCTGCCTGTCACCTATGGCTCTGAGCCCGAGGAAATCAGCCCTGAAAAGGGCTGAAATAAACGTCTGTCCCTAATCTGTAGAGTGCTGTGTGTATAGCGTACACAGCCGGAGTGGCGACAGGAGCTGCGTGAGCGGTGACTGTCACCTACACGCAGAAGGCAGATAATGGCGCCGTGAGGGAAAATGGCCGTATTTATAATGCAAGGACATGTGACATTCACAGCCTATGACACATGCCCTAGCTTGTCTGGCATAAAAGTCCACTTAGCTGTGTGTGTGTCTGTGATTGGCTGACATGCTGGCCCACCCCACTGCACGCGCGCTTAGGAAAAAATAAATTAAAAAAAAAAAAATGGTGATCGCCATTATCCCAGCAGCACTGATCTAAACGCGCCCCCCCTCACACTATACGCTGAAATTTGATAATAGTGTGAATCACAGAGTGACTCACACTATTACATTGAAAAGCCAGGTAGTAACTAGTTAGGCTTTTTGCTGATCAAACCGTTCTCGAACGTAACTCGAGCTGTCAAGCTTTTAGCAAAAAGCTCGCATTCGAGTTCGATCTCGAGCACCCCCAAAATCACTGAAATTGGCGAACCTCGAAATCGCTCAACTCTAGCCTTGAGGATAGTACACAGGGTTTGCAGGCGCAGCAGCGCTGTTGCTATTGGTATAGTGTATTCTGGATACCCAGGCGGGTCAAAACGTCTGATTGCATAGTCGCAATTCTTTATTTAATAAAATTTGTCACCTTTTGCATCATATACATTGAGTGCAGTGAATTTGTTTGGGATTTTATACTAGGCTCTTTGACCCAATTTTCACTTGCACCATCATCACTATAAGTCCGAGTGCAGACCATCCTTCATTTACCTGTCAAAGTGTTCACATTGTTTTGCAGAAATATTAAAGCCCATAGCATCTAATTCTGGCTTTACAACAACTGAGAGGCTGGGTTTAGCAAAATGGCGTGGCTTTAAATTATTTATCATAAATCCATACGTGCCTGCTGTACCTGGCTAGCATACAAAAATATGGCGAAGCTCACGTCATATTTTTTTAGTTTTTTGGCAAAAAAAATAAAAAATGCTTCCCTGGATTTTCCATTGCCAGTGAAGGTAACACCAAGCAGTGGGGGTTAGCAGCCAGTAGCTGCTTGGATTACCCTTAGCTAGCAATACAAAAAATGCAGCGGGAGCCCATATATTTTTTTTTAATTATTTATTTAAATAACTAAAAAAAAAATGGGCTTCCCTGTATTTTGATTGCCTGACATAACAGTGCTGTAAAAATAAATCATTAAAAAAAATGACGTAGCGCTCTGCGGTATTTTTGATTCTCAGTGCAGATAAAGCAGACAGCTACGGGTTGCAACCCCCATCTGCCTGGCGTTACCTTGGCTGGCAATCAAAATACACGGAAGCCCATTAATTTTTTTTATTTAAAAAAAAATAGTTTAAAAAAAAAAAATGACGTGGGGTTCCCCCATTTTTGATAGCCAGCTAGGGTAAAGCAGACGGCTGTAGCCTGAAAACCACAGCTGGCAGCTTTATTGTGGTTGGTGATCCAATGTGGAGGTCCCCCCAGGCTCTTTTTTTATAATTATTTTATAAATAATAATAATTACAAAAAAAAAGTAGGGTCCCCCCAAATTGGATCACCAGCCAAGGTAAAGTGGACAGCTGTGGTCTGGTATTCTCAGGGTGGGAAGGTCCATAGTTATTGGCCCTTCACAGCCTAAAAATAGCAGGCCGCAGGCGCCCCAGAAGTGGCGCATCCACTAGATGCGCCAATCCTGGCGCTTCACCCCAGCTCATCCCGTGCCCTGGTGCAGTGGCAAAGGGGGTAATAAATGTGGTTGATACTAGCTGTAAGGTCACCTGACATCAAGCCCAGCAGTTTGTGATATCATGGCGTCTATCCGATACCCGACATCACAAACTGTCAGTACTAACAAAAAAAATAGACAAAAAAAATGTATTTGAAAAAACACTCCCGAAAACATTCCCTCTTTCACCAATTTATCGTAAGGAAAAAAAAATAAGGGGGGTCCCACGACGACTCTCGACCGTCTAGAATATGGAGGGACATGCTCAGGGAACGTATCCCCCATTTTCTAGGAGTGCAGACCCTCCATGTGAGGAGTGTGGGTGCAATGAATCTGCACCCACTCTCCCCGGGTCCACAGCAGCAGAGTTCATGTCGTAAGTGTTGCTACCAAAGCTGCAATGCCCTGCTCATGAGGTAAGGGCATGCCTAATCAAGAGAACTATTCTACATTTCCAAATATTGGTATTTGCTGATATTATTGCTATTCCACCTACTATATATTGGGGATAGGATCATGGAGATGTGATACCCCTTTAAGTCCAGTTATCCAGCTGAATGAATACTAAACAACAGAGCTCGCTATTTAGACATGTTTTCTTGTGGCGTATAACGGACTCTCATGTTTGGTAGTCATTCAGCAGGGCAACTATAAAATCAAATACCTCCATTTGGAAATGTAGTATAGGTCTCCTGATCAACTATATTCCTTACCTTATGAGCAGGGCATTGCAGTAGCTTACAGATTCATGGTTACTGCCACTCACTGTGGCTGAACACAGGAAGTTGAGCTGACAGTCGCTCTGTGCATGCGGCAGCGTCTATTGTGAATGAGGGGGCCGCAGGGGATCAACGCTGCACAGGTACCGTGGGACATCGGGGAACACCGGTGGGGTTAGAGGGGGTGACCTGGCAGGGCCTGGGGAGGATTTTTCTGTCGCATGTGTCATGGCACATGCGACAGAAATCAGAGGAGTAGGATGAATGTGGCCGGCGCGCAGCTGTGCGTGCGGCCATCTTGGATTTCTGGGAGGGGGTCGGGGGGGCACTTTGGTGACACTGGGGGACCGGAGGGGACCGGGGAGGAGATTTATCTCCCATCTGACATGTTGGTTCATGCCAGAAGGGAGATAAATAATTTTTTACCGGTGCTGACATGTACTGTAACGTGATCATCGGTATACGGTGTACACATGTGATCACGTGAGCGGGGACCGGAAAACCGGTCTGAATCATGATCTCCAGGGTCTCAGCTACCCCCTGAAACCCCGGAGATTTTCTGACGCTGGGGGGCGCTATTCACTTATTTCTGCCTGCTGTTTATAAACGGCAGATAGGAATAAGGCTATATTCACACGACCGATCCGTTTTTGCAGTCCGCAAAAAACGGTCCGTTTTTTTCACGGATGCATCCATGTGGCATCCGTTTCCGTTCCGTATACGGTCCGTATGTCATCCGTTTGTCATCCGTGTGCCTTCCATTTTTTTTTGCGTACTGCAAAAAAACTGAAGGAGGGAAAATACATAAATTTACCCAGTATCCATAGCTTCAACCTACATGAGGCGGTCACATGTTCCCTCCAGTGTCATTTTCTACTGCTTTTCACAGCTCTGGTGATTTTCTTGTGCTTGTACACTTCATATCAGTCTTTTCTGTCATTATAATGGCAGAAAGACACATAATGTCCCACTCTCCTGCATTTTGTAATTTTGCACCCTTTGGTGCCTTTCATGTGGCACTAAGGGGTGCTTAGCCTTGTATTTAGCCAAAATAATAAATAAATTTAAAAAAAAAATGACGTGTGGTTCCCCCTATTTTTGATAGCCAGCTAGGGTAAAGCAGACGGCTGCAGCCTGCAGACCACAGCTGGCAGCTTCACCTTGGCTGGTAATCCAATACTGAGGGAACCCCATGCTGTTATTTTAAATTAAATACATAATTTAAAAAAAAAAAAAAACACGTGGGGGTCCCCCAAAATTGGATCACCAGCCAATGTAAAGCGGACAGCTGGGGTCTGATATTCTCAGACTAGGAAGGTCCATGGTTATTGGACTCTCCCCAGCCTAAAAATAGCAGGCCGCAGCCGCCCCAGAAGTGGTGCATCCATTAGATGCGCCAATCCTGGTGCTTCGCTCCAGCTCATCCCGTTGCTATGGTGTGGTGGCAAACGGGGTAATATATGGGGTTAATACAAGATGTGTAATGTCACCTGGCATCAAGCCCTGGGGTTCGTGATGTCAGGCGTCTATCAGATACCCGACATCACCAACCCAGTCAGTAATAAAAAAAATAGATGACAAACACATTTTTATTTGAAAAAACACTCCCCAAAACATTCCCTCTTTCACCAATTATATTAGAAAGAAAAACAAATCCAGGTCTGGTGTAATCCAAGGGGGTCCCATGACGATCCACACCATAGTCAATGTCCCAGTCAATGAAGAACAGAATGTTCCATATTGGCTGGGAGAGCAATGCAGTGACCTGAGCTAACATCAATAGGCCAGCCCAGGTCACTGCAGCACATGACAAGTGCTGCTGTCAGGAGGATAGCGAGGTACATTACCTGCGGTGATCGCTGCACTCCTGATAGCAGAGCTGTCACTTAGTTCAATGACCGCCGCCTTCACAACCAAGTATCGCGGGTGCCTGTGACATCACCGCTAGTGACAGTCTCAGGTCGGCAGCGAGAGGAGATGTGACAAGCGGCGGCCATGGAGGAAAGTAACAGCGCTGACTTCGGGAGGGCAGGACTTCATCACCGCAGGTAAGGAACTTCATTAACCTCCTGACGGCAGCGCTTGTCATCCCCGCGGCTGATGTCACTGCAGTGTGGGCAGCTGTGGACACCGTACAGTGTGGGCAGCTGTGGACACTGCTGAGCGGGCAGCCGCGGGGCTGGGGCTGTAGTGGGACACAGACTGCAGCGGCATCTGACGGAAGTCACACGGAAGTGCTTCTGTGTGGCTTTCGGGGATTTTTGCACACATAGCCAGGGTAAACATCGGGTTACTAAGCAAAGCGCTTTGCTTGGATACCCGATATTTACCCTGGTTACCAGCTTACCGCAGGCTGCCAGCGATGGCTCACTGCACACATAGCTGTAAAAAGCCACGCTTTTGGTGATCGAACCGTTCTCGAACGTAACTCGAACTGCCGAACTTTTAGCAAATTGTTCGAGTTCGTCGAACGACTTGAACACCCCCCAAAATCACTCGAACATGAAATTGGTGAACCTCGAACATTGCTCATCTCTAGTAAGGAGGCCTCTTGTACCTCCAAAATAGAAGGAAATGTGCATTATGATGAACTATTGGACTGCAAAGGGCCCGTAAAATGTTTTTGCACAGTTGCCTCATCTGGTTGTGTTGACACCTGCTAAGGTCAGTAAAGAACTAATGACTATTGATGCCTACAGCAACAAATTACTGGGGCTCCAGTCTAGTCCTAATTGGAGCTCAAACCTTTTAAGAATGCCTTCACATTTTTTTCAGAATTTATCAATGCTATGGATATCAATTGTTTTCAATGCTACTTTTTTATTTTTCCATTTTTTGCTTTCACTAGAACTTTAAAGTCCTATATAGAACCATATGGGAAAAAAAGAACGAGCATGCTGCACTTTAAAAATTGAAAAAAAACATTTACAAAAACAAATACTGAATACAAAAAAGACATACAATATTTTAATATATGCTTTAAAATTACATGTGGTCACACTATTTTTATAAATAAGGAAATAGTAACCCGACAGTGATTTCTTGTTTTTTATAGATGATAAATAATGAAATACTGAGCTCTTGCAGCTAAATCTTACTCTATAGCCACATATTTTGGCAGTTAAAGAGAAATTCTACAATCTTATCCTATTTTGTACTTGTGAAATGACATTTGAGGAAGCTTGAGAGCTGTCACTCATTGACACTCGTTGAGCTCCCAAATCCCTCTGGCCCCGCTAAGAGATACAGTATCGCTAGAACTTGTCGTCAACGCATCTGACTTCTTAAGATTATTAAAAAAAAATGAAAAACAAAAACATTTTCAAGATTTTCTACATACTCCAGAATAAAAAGCGTCCTGTAGGACTGGCAGAGAAAGCAGGCATCAAATGTGATCTTATCCTCTGGTTTTCAATTTGAGACCAGCCGAGAGATGGGATATAATACATAGGAATGCCTCTGCTGCCCTTTTTGCCTTATGGCACAGAAAGAACCTAAGAGGTTTATGCCTGAAGGAATTACCATTTTTGTGCCACATATTTGTAAAGTTTTTCTGTTTTAGCCTTTAGTACATTAAAATCCAAAATCTGGGTAAAATTTTTGCTTTATTTAGTGCGTAGTACTTTTCATTTTAGGATGTTTTATTCTACAGACAGAGAGCATCAACTTTAATTTTATAGAACTGTAAAGAAATTGTTCTCTGTAAATTATGTGAAATTAATATCTCCATAGACACATATAGGAAGTGTAATCTATTTGCCTAATGTTTAATAGTTTAATATCATAACTAAAATATACAAAAAATGTTTAAAAAGTCGACCTTAAAGAGGACTTTTCACACCAAATGTTTCATGATGAACTAGGCACATGATGAAATAGTGGTTGGAGTGAGGAATTCAATGTTTTAGGGTTTTTTGCCTCTCTGTTACAGAGATATTAGCAATCAAAGTATGTTGAGCCTAATAAGTTAACTTTTTTTAAGTCCTAGTGGGTATTGTCAGAGTTTTAACTAGGGGTGTGTAGTTCCTCTCCCTGTATGAGTTGCCCAATCATAAGTAAGTACAAACACAGTGGAAAAAGAACACGCCCCCAGCATCTTTTGTACAGATTTCTCAGTGTGTGAGATGTAATGATACAGCTATGTTCTCCTGGTCTAATCTTATATATGATCAGAAAGTGCTAGAAAATTAGAGCACAGATGGCTCACACCTTTCAGTTAAGGTTGATGAGTCAGGAGGTGCAGCACAGCTGAGGACGGTTGTGTCACTTTACAAACCATTCTATCAGGTCTTTTCTCAAAGTACAGTCCACTCTGCTGTTCTGCGTCTGCCTGTCTGGAGATAAGGTAAACGTATGTGCTAAGGGCAACTAGGAATCATTTTGCAGTGAGAGTACAACAAGGTAATTCTGTGTGAGATGTAGTGACACCCAGCTCTATTTTCATTGTAAAGGGATACAATATGCTGTCAGCACAACAGATATGATATAAGTGTAACTCATCTCCACAATGGCAGTGTTTGCACGACAGTGCAGCTATTATGAGAGAAATAGATTTGACAGTGATAGAAAGATTTTATTGTGACATGGCTAAACTCAGTTGCCCTTCTAATCATGAGGGAGGTTAGACCAGGAGATCAGAACTGCATGATTACATCTCACACACTGAAAGCATAACCATAGTTTTTTTTTATTTTTTCATAAATCAATAGTACATATGAAAATAAGCAACTTTGTATCTTATCAGGCAAATATGCTTCATTCTCTGCCAGAATTGATCAGTCATTATCAATATTCTCATTTCTGGGGTAGAATCTGTATTCAGTGAAGACTTTCCCATTACTGAGATAAGAGATGTCAGTTGTTACTGATAAGATTATTTGATGATGGAAAGAGGGAGGAGCTAGCGGCAGAGAAAGGAGCTATACGCAGAAGGAGGAGCTAGAGGCAGAGCTCCGCCCCCTTCTCACTCTTATATCTACATATAATCTCCTCTTTAACAACTACCAGAATTGAGAATTTTGATAATGACTGATCAATTCTGGCAGAGAATGAAGCTAATTTGTCTGATAAGAAATATTACAAAGTTGTTTATTTTCATGTGTACCATTGATTGATGAAATAAAAATGTAAACAATGGTTATGCTTGAAAAACGTAAGCCATCGTGTTCTTTTTCTGCTGTCTTGTTGCTGTCTAATAACACTCACTAGTACTTAACAAAAGTTATCTCATTAGGTCTCAAATACTTTGATCGCTAATATCTCGGCAAAGAGATGCAAAATTAAGAAATAAACTAAAACAGCCACTTGCAGCCACTATTACAATGTGTATTGAGTTCAACGTGAAAAATTTGGTGAAAAGTCCTCTTTAAATAGAAACATTGATAGAAGTAATTTTTTTTTCAAAGAGTTGGACCTTTAAAGTAGCTTTCCTATACATTAAATTTTATACAATGTACACCCTATAAGTGCAAAGTTGATGAAAACATGTTTTTTGTGATCATTGGCATCAATGATTTTTTTTTCCATTTACCATTTCATTTGGAATTTTTGGGAAAAAAAAATTCCATATGAGGATACTGTAGACATTTTTTGAAATTTCATAGCAAAAAATAATCACATGCACAACGCCTTGGTTTGTTTGTTTTAAGCTGTAATAGAAACCAACAATAATACACATTTCTTGGATATAAGAAAATCTTTGGTATAAAGTGACAGCACAAAGTTATCAAATCAGGAGAATGTAGTCTCTAATAAATGTTTTTAGATCTCTGATTATGTGCAAGTTTTTCTCATATGGAGGCACAATGACCAATGATGTGTACATTTCTGAATATACAAAAAAATGAAATGAGAAGATTAAATATAAGGTAATGCCAGCATCGTAAGCGCGTGCATTATGCAGTTAATCTCATTGAACGTCATCCTGCAAAGACGGAGACATGTTACCTCTCTCTGATTGTTTTTTTTTGGGATCTAACACATTTAGATTCCAAATAAAATAAAACATTACATACATTTTCGAATCAGGTTGAATTTTTTTAAGATATATATTTTTTTAAATATTTTTTTCCATTAATATTTTATTCTAATGGTTTGTTATTATCTAAAGAGTAGAGATGAGCGAACCTAAGGTTTGATGTTTGCGGTTCGGGTTCGGAAACCGATTTCCAAAAAATAAAGTTTGGGTCCGAAGTTCTAGTGAGTTACGAGAACAAACCACTCAAGCGAGCAGCACTGTGCTCGGGTAAGAGTGATGCTCAGCCCTGTGCGAGACGCATGCAGTGTTTGAACGTTTCGCATTTGCGGTAAAATCAACATGATCGGATGTAGTGTGCACATAACCAAAATCAAAAAGGAAAAAAATGACCCACCCTTCCCTGGAAGAGTTCTGCTTATGGATGGGAGCATGTGGGTGGAGCCATGAGCTGCCCAATTACTGACTTCCATTAAGGTTCGAATCAAGTCGGGGTCAAAAAACAAACTTTTTAAAGGTTCGAATGTAAATTGCGAACTGAACTTCCAAAGGTTCACTCATCTCTACTAAAGAGCCATCATGGTTTCGGCAGTTGGTAATCCTTTCCTTTCTATTTATCATGCTTATAGTAAATAAGTTCTGATTTTAGTAATATTTTTCTGAAAGTGGTTTAATTATATTTTTAAGGATCTTTTTGATTTTGTCAGATTTTAGCACTGAATAAAGTGACATGTCCATCTTCTTGGCAGGGTAGCTTCAATGGTCAGTACCACTCACCATTGTGGTTTCTGCAATTGAACCAAAGCTGTTGATAAATATGTTGCAGGTAACATTTACAGGGGGACCTATAAGTTAAAACAATAAATAGAAGAAAAAAATGACAGGTTTTGTTTATGAATTACATTCATAGTCATCTGGCCTTCGGCCAGCGCAGTTGACACTTACCATTGTGGTCTCCGTGACGGATCCAAAACTGTTTATAAAAATATTGCAAGTAACGTTTACGGGAGGACCTGCGGAATGCAATAAGAATGTTGCAATACGTATGGAAGCAAAAGAAAAAAAAGGAATGACTCTGATCTGTACAGGCTGGTACAGATTCGGAGGTAACCAAGAGGAAAAAAAAAAACATTTTACAAGCACACAACAAAAGAAAAAGCAAACGTCAAGCATTATGGATGTGTGCGTTTTAAGTAAAACATAAAAAAATGTTGTATTTTTTATTTTTAGAACACGTGGTCAACAGAAGACATGATATAAGATAATGTGGAGTACGATGCTGGTAATGTGCGGTAATGGAAAGGTAAACGCAAAAGCTTTAACCATCTAACAAGCATTCAAGCTTTCAGAGAGCTGCACCATTACATTCTGGGGAGACGGTGGAATCTACAAGCTTTGAATAATGACACAAACAGTAATGGAACATGCTAGAGACATTTGGAAATGTACTTAGTGCAAAAAAAGAAAATGGAGTGATACAGACAACTAAGTCGATGGCGCACACACCGTTGGAATGAATATCAATAGATAGCAAGATTGCTAATAGGTCTTTCTCCGTTCCGCAGGAGAATCAATTCATAAGATGACATGTTTCTACTGTAATTATTTTGGAAAACATTTCAATGAAAATACATAAATCATGCATGGAATATACACATAGAAACATAACATTGATCACTTTAAGATTTAAAGAGTAAGTCCACCTTTCCAATCATTTTTACAAATTTCTTAAAGGGTTGTACACTACTCAGACAACGCTCTCTAAATTAGAGTCTTTGCCCCCATTAAAATAGAAGCTATATTCACCTCCGGTGCTGGTGTTGTTCCAGCGGTGTTGGCAATTGCTCTCCTGGGGCTCACATGACGTTATTATGTCATGTGAACCCTGCACCCATTTGCTATCAGCTTCCCCCTCCATGGCTTCAAATAAATCCCATCAAAGAGAAAGTCAGAACTGTGGTAGGCCGCTCACTTCCTATATATGTTCAATACTTCGAAGGAAGAAGGCAGCTGGCAGTGATTGGGCGCAAAGCTCTCATCACGTAACAATGTCACATGAGACCCAGGAGAGCGAGTGCTGACAACGCTAGAACAGCCCCAGCACCGGAGGTGAGTGTAGGTGTTTTTATTTTAACAGAGCAAACACTCAGATTGAGAAGGGGTTGTCCGATTAGTGGACAACCCCTTTAAGTACATTTGCCATTAAGTTAAAAAAAGAGTAAAACTAAAAGATCAGACTACACAGAGTTTGTTTGTTGTCTGTTACCATGGAGATGCAAAGCAGAAGACACAAAAACTATTTGATTTTCAAATCAAGTCCTAAAACAAAGTTGATTTAGATAGATTTGTAGATTTGAAGAATATAAATATTGTTGCAAACATGTATCTAGTCTTTGGGTAGTTTTATCTCTGTTTTGAGTAAACTGATTATGCTTTTAGAGAATTCAAGAGAAGCATACTTCTTATGTGAATAGGGAATCATTTTAGATCTCAGCTTTGAGAAATGTTTGTTTATTCTCGTGTTCTAACTGTATCTTGTAATTTGGGATAACACCTGTATCCCGTAGTTTACAATCCTGCTCTTTCCTATCAAAGCATAATAAGAATCTATTCAGACTTTTATTTTGTCATTTCCACATGATTCACAGAACTTTTTTACAGAAAATATAGTTGTATATGAAAGTCTACGCTTACAAAAATACTGCAAACACAGCAAAACACCTTGGCTATCTCTGTATTCCTTAACTACAACCAGCACATTGATCTTTAAAGGGATTGGTCACTTTGTCTTTATTTTAACAAATGTGCTGGGTGCTAGAGATGAGCGAACCCGTGGAAGTTCAGTTTGGCGGATGCAGCTGAACCGTACCTTCATGAGTTCGGACTTGGCCCAAACCTCAATGGAAGTCACTGATTGGCAGTTTGGGTCTCCGCCCACATACAGCAATCCATAAGCAGAACACTTCCGGGGTCGGGTAAGCAGGGTTTTTCCATTTTTCTTTTGGGGTGCACACTGCATCTGATTACTTTGTTGTTACCCCCAGTGCAACCTGATCAAATGCTGCAAGAGGCTCACACTGGGCTGAGCACCGAGCGTACCGGAGCACAGAAATCGAGTTGTCAGCAATGTAAAGCACGACATCTCCGAACTCGAACTCTTTTTTTTTTTAAAAAAAAAGTCAGTGTTCAGCCCAAAAGCCAAACACCGAACCTCATGTTCGCTCATCACTACTGTGAACATGATTTTGTGGCACTTACTAACATATACCTATTACAGGTTCTCTTCCTGCATTTGTTAGTGGCTGCTGATGGAAAAACAAATGACAAGACCCGTCAGTTAGCCTTCTCCAACTGAGAAATATTTCAGACGGGAAAGATGCTTTCAATTACACGAGGCTGATGGACTGGTCTGGACACATGTTCCTCCATCAACAGCTGCTTTATGCACAGAGGTGATGTGATATCAATGCTGGAGGAAAATATGTAATATATACTAGTGATTGCTGCAAAATTATGTGCACGACACATCTGTTATAATAAAGATAGACTGGTTAACTCCAGCTTGTTCACAGGTCATATCATCACACTTACAAATGGCAGATGGTGAGTGGTGTGTGATTCTACAAATGAATACATAGAATCCAGGAGCTTCAAGCTTTGCCCCAGCCTTCTCCATATTATCATGCTTAGGAGTCAACAGGGATCTTCAATGGCTTACATGGGAGGGGAAACTAGTTTCAAAACCATCATTGGATGCTGTGAATATATATATATATATATATATATAGATATATATATATATATCTATATATATATAGTACAGACCAAAAGTTTGGACACACCTTCTCATCTTTAGAACAACTATTAAGAGGAGACTTTGTGCAGCAGGCTTGCATGTTAAAATAGCTGCTAGGAAACCACTGCTAAGGACAGGCAACAAGCGGAAGATACTTGGTTGGGCTAAAGAACACGAGGAATGGACATTAGACCAGTGGAAATCTGTACATTGGTCTGATGAGTCCAAATTTGAGATCTTTTGATCCAACCACCGTGTCTTTGTAGAAAAGGTGAACGGATGGACTCTACATGTCTGGTTCCCACCGTGAAGCATGGAGGAGGAGGTGTGATGGTGTGGGGGTGCTTTGCTGCTGACACTGTTGGGGATTTATTCAAAATTGAAGGCATACTGAACCAGCATGGCTACCACAGCATCTTGCAGCGGTGTGCTATTCCATCCGGTTTGCGTTTAGTTGATCATGATTTATTTTTCAACAGGATATTGACCCCAAACACTCCTCCAGGCTGTGTAAGGGCTATTTGACTAAGAAGGAGAGTGAAGGGGTGCTACGCCAGATGACCTGGTCTCCACAGTCACCAGACCTGAACCCAATCGAGATGGTTTGGGGTGAGCTGGACCGCACAGTCAAGGCAAAAGGGCCAACAAGTGCTAAGCATCTCTGGGAACTCCTTCAAGACTGTTGGAAAACCATTTTCGGTGACTACCTCTTGTCTTGAAGCTCATCAAGAGAATGCCAAGAGTGTGCAAAGTAGTAATGAAAGCAAAAGGTGGCTACTATGAAGAACCTAGAATATAAGACATGTTTTCAGTTGTTTCACACTTTTTTAAGTATTTCATTCCACATGTGTTAGTTCATAGTTTTGATACCTTCAATGTGAATCTACAATTTTTAGAGTCATGAAAATAAAGAAAACTCTTTGAATGAGGAGGTGTGTCCAAACTTTTGGTCAGTACTGTATATATAGAAAGTAAGCAACTTCGCAAAATATGCTATGAAGAAATCAGCTTCTTTCCCCTTTTTGATTCATCTTTCATTTTCAATTTGAGGTAAAATCTATTTTAAAGGGGTTGTGCCACAAAGTGCACTTTAATCAATAGATCTTAGAATAAAAATAATATCTACAATTAGATGTATTAAAAAAATTGCTCCTGTGCGGAGGTAATCTTATATACATGTCCCTACTGTGTACTGTGTAATGGCCGTGTCTGACCGTACAGGGGCATGGTCTGATCATACTACAGCTACTGGGTAGGAGAGAACACAAGAGAGTATACAGACATTACAGCATGGGATCACAGCTGCTGTTATCTGTAAGGAAAAACATTTTGCTGCCTATTTAAAAACTTATTTTACCTCACAGAAAGATTCAGCTGTGTTCCCCTTCTGTGCTATCTGAATACTTTAACTTCCTCCCCTGCCCAGGAGCTGTGGTATGAACAGATCATGTCCCTGTACGGTCACACACGGTCATTACACAGTACAGAGAAGGGGCACATTTATAAGATTATATATGAAGAGTAACTTGTTTTTTATCACATCCAAATGTGGAACTTATTTTTTTTTCAAGTTCTATTAATTAAAACAAATTTTGTATAGGGCACAACCCCTTTAAGTGAACACAGATTTTCCCATCAGTAAGATAAGATATGACAGTTGCTGCTCATAAGATTCTATGGTGAAGTGAAGGGGGAGGATCTAGAGTCCGACACAGGCATCCTGCTGCAAGTTCTCCTAAAACCACAGTTACATTTTGATAGTATTATGCCCTCAAGCCTATATTCAACATAATATAGCCTAAATGGACTGAAAGAACAGTACAGAACATAGAATATACAATATTCATTGTGATATTACTATTCTGCCTTAAGGGGGCTTTACACGCAGCGACATTGCTAGCGATGTCACTCGTGAAAGCACTCGCCCCCATCGTTTGTGTGTCACGGGCAAATCACTGCCCGTGGTGCACAATATCGCTAACACCCGTCACACATACTTACCTTCCTACCGACGTCGCTGTGGGCGGCGAACAACCTCTTCGTTAAGGGGGAAGTTCGTGCGCTGTCACAGCGACGTCACACAGCGGCCGACCAATAGAAGCGGAGGGGCGGTGACCAGCTGCATTAACGACACGCTCACCTAGTTGCCGGAGTACGCAGGTAAGCTGTTGTTCGTCGTTCCCGGGGTGTCACACGTAGCGATGTGTGCTGCCTCAGGAACGATGAACAATCTACGTCCACAACGACCAACGAGATTTTGAAAATGAACGACGTGTCAACGATCAACGATTAGGTGAGTATTTTTGATCGTTAACACTCGCTCGTAGCTGTTACACGCAATGACGTCGCTAACGACGCCGGATGTGCGTCACAAAATCCGTGACCCCGATGACATATCGTTAGATATATCATTGCGTGTAACGGGGCCTTTAGTGACGATTAAATACAGCAATGTCACCAATGGGAATTAATAATGCATTTTGTCTATGTTAAACTGGGAGTGTCTGATGCTCATGTTGATATGACGATAATATACAAGCCCTTACTGTGATGGGTGTGCCACGCTCTGGGGAGACCTCTGATGAGTCTGGGACATGAAGGTTCCAATGTCTTATTATGCACAGATCTGGAGCTTGTGTTTAAATGTATCTGCTTTCTTTTGGTGCTGTAAGGGTTAGGGACTTTTTCCTACCTGGCTATTCTTTGGAGCCTTAATCTCAGGTGCAGTTCTTTGTGATCATTACCCTTTGCTATATACATTCACGTGTCTTACCATCTGATGCTGATTACAGAATCTCATCATTCTTATGCTGACCACTTTGGAAGGAGCAAGTCTCTGTAAGAAGCTGAGGAGTCATGGCAATTGCAGCGGTGATGCTTAGATGCATTGGAGGAGCTTGGAGTGTTTTCCTAGGTATGTCTATTTTCCCCTTGCCTTTGTCCCTCCCCCTTTTTTTGTATAATTGTAGTGATGAGACCAGTGCTCTCACCAGCTTCCTCATTAGCCAGGGTGAGTTCAGGGCAAGCGATAGCCTAGGCACATGATCGGTGATAGGGGGAAGGACTCGTATAGGGTTGTTTGGGAGTGCAGGGATCATCCTCAGGTCAGTGTGGGAGGTGACTTTGCTCCCCTCTCCCTACTGCTGGGGCCTTGTATTGTATTGCCACCCTGGTATTTCCTCTGTGTTGCACTACTTGCTGGGAGCCTTCTCGGCACACCGTTGTATCGAGTTTCTGGTGTACTCTATGTCTTGGGACACTCACCGAGGGTTTTCCTATACCTGTCAGAACTCTGGTAGTCCCTATATGACACTTACATGACTTATGGATATAGTATTTGATTTTCTCTGCCTATGAAAGTCATCCAACTTCAATAAACATCAATGATCAAAGCTGGGATGAGATTACATCTTAGGCAACATCCTGAGGCTATCTGACATGTGAAGAAAAAAATGGGCATTTTCGGGCGTCTCAGAACGCTCCCTAGAGTGGGTATAATTGTCCTAGATTTGTTAGTCTTGTATGTACTGGCCTGTTGAAGATCCTCACTCCTGGATGTGTAGCCATTACCCATTGCTAGAGCTTGGCCTCCAAAATCTAACCTATTCACTAACTTGAAGTTTACCCATTAAAATTACTCCCCTATTAGTTGACTTCAACTTCCATCTGAGTCCTCAACTGCAATAATGTAGTAGAGGCATGTAGAAAGCCAAGCTGGAGTTCATAAAAAATATACTTGCTCTTTAAAGGGTTCGTTTGTCCATCTTTGAATTACAAGAGTAGAGGCCTTAGGCTTCTAGTTACACCATTCGCCCTCGCTATAATTTAGCCATGGGTGCACAGTCCATTTCCACGACAGACAACCTTAATTAAATGTACAAAAACAAGCAACAGTAAATGTTATATGCTAATGCCTTTGAAAATTGTCTCTCAGGGGTTTCTCACAAGCAGCAAACTAACAATATCATAGTACAAGTGTCACAGCTATTCTAGTGCCGTGCCCTACATAGATGACACTTTGGCTTCTCACCTAAGGGCAAAAATGACCTTTTCCAGAAGAAAGAAACCTGGGATAATGGAGGCTCCTCTGCTCTATTTTTGGGAATTCAGCTTACTGCTTCCGTTTCACTCCTTGAATTTGGATCTAAGCAGCAATAAAATGCAATTGTAATCTTTGATGTTTAGCTAATTACAAACCAACATTAGAAATCTCAGCTTGAAAAATGGTATAGATTGCCAATTTGGTGTAAACCGCATCTGCTGGAGCAGCACACTGCGAGATTAAAGGACTTTTTAACACTGATACTCGATGCATTACGGAATCATTCTTTTTGAGATAATCTGTCATTAAAATGATATTGAAGCTATTTGCATTTAAACAAAGCTTTAAATGAGGAGAACCGAGGCCCACGCAGCTCTTCATTTACCATTACATATTGATTAAAAGGCTCATTTGCACCATTACCAGGCAGGTCTCTGAAACAGTTAATTATTTTTTATGCAGATACATGTGATGTTGAAGAATGTCGAAGTCATCTCATTGAGTATTGTGGCGCAGATTAAGGAGCCAAACGTCATATGAATGCAAATTAGATGGGTCTTCATTAATTAGCCCCATTTGGTTATCTTTAGGGCATGTTTTCATCTATATTATTGATGAAAACTTGGTTCACAAACCCGTGATGCGTTGTTCTTGACTATCTTCTAAGTTGGTGCATAAGCACCAGGGCTAGCAAACAGCTATGAAGAGGAGGTCTCTAGATGGTGCCTTTCATAAGTAGCCCAACATAGAAGAACAAATCTAAATGGGGGTAAGGTAGGAACCCCTGGATTTTGGTATCCTGCCTCGGTGTGATTTCTATGGAAAAGCTTTAGCTGTCATTATACCAGTAATGGGGGCTCTGGGTGTCACTACTGTGATGGGGATGGGAGCTGAATGTGTCTCACAACTCTTTCTTTGAGCTGAATGTGACTTAGGACCCTCTCTCACAGCTGAATGTGGGTCACAATCCTCTCTCAGACCAGAATGTGGTTTACAATCCCCTGTCAGAGCTGAATGTGGCTCACCACCCTCTCTCAGAGCTGAATGTGGCTCACAATGCTCTCTCAGAGCTGAATGTGGCTCACAATGCTCTCTCAGAGCTGAATGTGGCTCACAATGCTCTCACAGAGATGAATGTGGCTCGCGATCCTTTCTCAGAGCTGGGTGTGGCTCAAAACCCTCTTTTAGAGCTGAATGTGGGTCACAATCCTCTGTCAGACCTGAATGTGGCTCAGAACCCTCTCTCAGAGCTGAATGTGGCTCACGATCCTCTGTCAGAGCTGAATGTGGCTCCCGATCCTCTGTCAGAGCTGAATGTGGCTCCCGATCCTCTGTCAGAGCTGAGTGTGGCTCACAATGCTCTCTCAGAGCTGAATTTGGCTCATAATGCTCTTTCAGAGCTGAATGTGGTTCGCGATCCTTTCTCAGAGCTGAATGTGGCTCACAACCCTCTATCAGAGCTCAATGTGGCTCACAATCCTCTGTCAGAGCTGAATGTGGCTCATGACCCTCTCTCAGAGCTGAATGTGGCTCATAACAATCTTTCAGAGCTTAATTTGGCTCACGATCCTCTTTCAAAGCTGGATGAGGCTCATGACCCTCTCTCTAAGCTGAATGTGGCTCACAATGCTCTCTCAGAGCTGAATGTGGCTGACAACCCTTTTTCAGAGCTGGATGTGGCTCTCAAGTTCAGAAAGGTTGTGAACGTCTGAACTATAATATAGCCTGTAAAGTTGGCAATATACAGGCAGTAGCAGGCGGTCAAACACTGGTCAGTTGAAATCTTTTTCCATTGATTTCCCCATGAATAAGATTGTTCAGCTTCAGCAAGTGATCGCGTGTTTTCAAAAAAGAGAAAGTAGAAAGCTTCTGCCAAAAAGTTCTGCTTATCACTTATATCATTGAGAACACAAGGATCAGGTGATTGAATTCAGATTTCACACTTTTCTCCCCCGACATCTTCTTTAGGGGAAGAGTCAGAAGCCCCCAATACACATAACATGGTCTGTCGCTGTAACCAACTTTAATCCAATGTGTTTAGGGCCTTTAAACAAAACTATAATATATATGAATTATTATTTAAAATCTATCAGTGTAAAGTGTATTGAGTTTCTTCTTGTGCACTAACAAAAATGCATAAATTGTGGGTTTGCCATATTACCCAAATTGCCAGTTGTTTAAGCATACAACAGCTGCAGGCTTGTGCTGGAGACTATCTTGATCAGATAGCCGAGAGCTGTGTTAATTTGAGTTTAATACTGTACTTAGTGACCTTTCTGCTTTTGTTTAGTTCAATTCTTTTCCTTTAATCCTCTAGGTTGTGATCATGCCAGGAATTGTTGTATAATTTCCTAAGGAAAAATGTTAATTCTCTCAAAACTTCTGAGTGCTAAATGATTATTCTGAAAGCTGAAATTTGCAATACCAGTAAAGGCTAAATTTTGTATTTTTGATGCCATCCTTCACAATTCCGTCCGAGTGGAAGAATAGTGTTTCTTCCACTCAGACGGTAATGTGAAGGCTGCGGGCAATCAGTGGCTGCAGTGGACTCGTGACTTTAATTACTTCAAGAGAGCAGGGGAGGACATGGAGATGAGACTGGCAGAGGAGAGGAACCACTCAGAAGTATTCAAAATATATATTTTTTAATTTATGCAGCACTCTGGGGCCATTAATAAGGGGTTATCCAGTAGTAGACGACTCCTTTAAGATGATTATTTTATAGCTAAAGCTGGACTCATTTACTCATTTTATCTCATGAAGTAACATAATGTCGACAATTTTTAAAGTGTCTAAGGGGTAGCGCCATATAAAAAAAACCCTAAACTAAAAATCTAAAATAGTATCAATATTTGTTAGTTTTCCTTATTTTATTGCATAGTTTTATTGGTTTTACCACTAGTCCATCATATGAAAAATAGTTACATATGAATTTCTATGAGGAGAACCCTTTTATTGGTGCTATAGTGACAGTTTCTGCAACAGGAACAGATTTCCTGTTGCAGACAAGCAAATAAATAAAAAAAAATAAATCTAACAGTTCTATAACTAATTAACAGCCCTGTATGATTAGCATTGTACTCTTGAATACTAATTGTCATTTAAAGGGTTTATCCCACATTTAAAGATAATTTGCAGCAGAATGTCTGTGTATGCCTCTAGCTCCTACTCCTCTAGCACCTCCTCTCTAGCTCCTTCCTTCTACCTTCTCCCCTTTAGAGGTTCCTCCAGCTCCTTCTCCAGCTCCTCCCCTCTATCTCCTCAGCTAGCTCCTCTCCTCTAGTGCCTCCTCTAGCTCCTTCACTCTATCTCCTCAACTAGCTCCTCTCCTCTAGTGCCTCCTCTAGCTCCTTCCCTCTATCTCCTCAACTAGCTCCTCTCCTCTAGTGCCTCCTCTAGCTCCTCCCCTCTATCTCCTCAACTAGCTCCTCTCCTCTAGTGCCTTCTCTAGCTCCTCCTCCTCTAGCTCCTTCTTCTTTAGCTCTTCCCCTCTAGTGCCTCCTCTAGTTTCTTCTCTTCTTTTAGCTCCTCCTCTAGCTACTCATCCTCTAGATCAGTGTTTCTCAACTCCAGTCCTCAAGACTCATCAACAGATCATGTTTTCAGGTTTTCCTCAGTATTAGACAAGTAATAATTCCATCACCTGTACAACATGAATGAAAGCCTGAAAACCTGATTGAGGAAAACCTGAAAACATGATCTGTTGGTGGGTCTTGAGGACTAGAGTTGAGAAACACTCCTCTAGCTTCTCCTCTATCTCTTCCTTCTGTACCTCTTGGTCCTCTTACTACTTACTACTCCTCTACTAGCTCCTCCTTTAGCTCCTCCTCCTTTAAAACCTCCACTCTAGCTCCTCCTCTAGTTCCTCCTCATTTAGCTCCTCCTCCTCTAGCTCCTCCACTCTCCATAGAATCTTATAAGCACTGCCATCCCTTATCTCAGTAATGCTAAAGTCTGTAGTAACTGAAGACAGGAGTCCAGAATGAAAATTGAGCATATTTCTCTAATGAGATATATTACAAAGCTTCTTATTTTCATGTGATTTATGAAGACAACATAATATTATCACAGTTACTCTTTAAATATAACAGTTAGCCAGACTGGATGAGTCGCTGAGCATGTGAGACCACCAGTACTGGGTATAATAGGATGACATTCTGAGAATGAATCAAAAGAATACTGAGAGTGATGACATAACCGGTATGTAACCCTAAATTCTAGGTAAAGGAGCATTTAAAATAAATCCAAATTGTATAATTAAATAGGAAAATATTTGTGTTAAAACTCCATTTAATCATATCTATACATAAAAATCACTACAACCCTACAATAAAGCATAAACACACTACAGAAAGTAATCCCAGAAGTGGGTCTTAAAGAGGAGGTAAAAACTAAATTAAATTTAAGGCTAAATAAAAAGTGATATCAGATTCCTGATTCCTTTATACATTTAGCAATGAGAAAAGCTCTCGTAGATCTGTTAATCTCTTGTAAATCTTCTATATATGATAATCTGGAAACAAATATACCGTACTTATTTCGAAAATCAAATACAGACAATACTCAGTCTTCACAAGAAGTGATACATTACATGTAATGGAAAACCTGTGTCCATGCAGCAGTCTCTCCAACAGCCAATACAGCCGGCGGAAATAGCGTTATTTTACATGGTGACATATGTCCTCGCACAAGAACCATGTAATGTACTGTATGTTAACAATTGCAGGTAATTGCTAAGGGACACTGAGGAATTCCTCTTCAAAAGAGATATATCTTTTTTTTTTGTTCACCAGATATCCATTATTCATGATCAATGTTATTCCAGTTGAGGTAATGGATGGATGGAATGTATTGGAACAATGTCTATCACATGATGGATTGATAGCTGGAAGACACACATGAGAAGACGGATATTTTAATGCAGCGTACAGCAGGCATGAGTCAAGATGATCTCGGAGGGATATGCAAGAATATCAGTAAAAAATGGAAATAATCTTACATTACATTTTTATGACATTTTACAACAATTTTCTTTGCTAAGAGATTTAAAACATTCTATGTATTTCATTAACAATTCCCAGCTACTGATGGAATTTCACAGCTACTGATCATATCAAGATGTATGTATTCATGCTCCCTTTACTAGGATTGGACTCACAAAGAATACTGGTCAGGTTTTTGTGCTATGTGTTAAAGCGCACCAATAATCAGGATTTTCCTATATAACCTAAAGCCAGTGTTATACTGGCACTATCAGGCTGATTCTCTACATACCTTTAGTTGTCAGCTCAGATATATAGGTTTTAAAATACAAGCAAGTAAAGTTTGTAAAATGAGCAGCTTTTAGAGTGCCAACAGCTGCCAATCAACTGATAGCTGGGGTGGGTATTCATAGTGATTCCTGCCCCCTGTCTATCCGTTCTCCCCCTGTTATTTATGCTAATTCTATTATAGAAACATTTTACTAAGTGACTAGAAGGACCTGTGCTGTTGTCATACCCAGGTGACCAGAAGGGGAGGGGCCTCAGCCAACATAGCTCATACCAGGAAGCAACATTATTTTTCTTTTGCTGAGACCCCACCCCTTGGGTATGACATAAGCATGTCATCAATATTAAAGTAGTGTACAACCTTTTTTAATTTTAAGAAAAGATCAGACAGTTTACCTTCTTCAAATTTAAAAAAAAAATGGAGGAAAAAAAAGAAAAGGCTAATGTAAAAAAACTAAGGTAATACGGGCAACACATGGGAGAAAAACTGCTCATTTTGGTGGATGTGAAAATTGAAATTGAGGTGGGAATGTATCCTTAACTAAATATCCTATTTGTGAAGTCCCAATGGCATTTTTTCATATTGGATACATGGACAGTGATGCAGATTGGATGCATGTATGAGGTTTTTGATACTTTTCAGGCTAGAACATTGTTGAGAAACCTCAGATCTGACTGACATTCTTTAAATCCGACACCAAGTCATGAACATTTTTGATCACTTTGGTGACATGGCCTGTTAACATGTAAATAAACTTACTCCAATGAATTTTTTCCTTAATCTACACTGTGTGCAGAATTATTAGGCAAGTTGTATTTTAGAGTATTTTTTTATTATTGATCAACAACTATGTTCTCAATCAACCCAAAAGATTCATAAATATCAAAGCTTAATATTTTTGGAAGTTGGAGTGGTTTTTTTTAGATTTGCCTATCTTAGGAGGATATCTGTTTGTGCAGGTAACTATTACTGTGCAGAATTATTAGGCAACTTAATAAAAACCAAATATATTCCCATCTCACTTGTTTATTTTCACTAGATAAACCAATATACAGTTAGGTCCAGAAATATTTGGACAGTGACACAATTTTCACGAGTTGGGCTCTGCATGCCACCACATTGGATTTGAAATGAAATCTCTACAACAGAATTCAAGTGCAGATTGTAACGTTTAATTTGAAGGTTTGAACAAAAATATCTGATAGAAATTGTAGGAATTGTACACATTACTTTACAAACACTCCACATTTTAGGAGGTCAAAAGTAATTGGACAAATAAACCAAACCCAAACAAAATATTTTTATTTTCAATATTTTGTTGCAAATCCTTTGGAGGCAATCACTGCCTTAAGTCTGGAACCCATGGACATCACCAAACGCTGGGTTTCCTCCTTCTTAATGCTTTGCCAGGCCTTTACAGCCGCAGCCTTCAGGTCTTGCTTGTTTGTGGGTCTTTCCGTCTTAAGTCTGGATTTGAGCAAGTGAAATGCATGCTCAATTGGGTTAAGATCTGGTGATTGACTTGGCCATTGCAGAATGTTCCACTTTTTTGCACTCATGAACTCCTGGGTAGCTTTGGCTGTATGCTTGGGGTCATTGTCCATCTGTACTATGAAGCGCCGTCTGATCAACTTTGTGGCATTTGGCTGAATCTGGGCTGAAAGTATATCCCGGTACACTTCAGAATTCATCCGGCTACTCTTGTCTGCTGTTATGTCATCAATAAACACAAGTGACCCAGTGCCATTGAAAGCCATGCATGCCCATGCCATCACGTTGCCTCCACCATGTTTTACAGAGGATGTGGTGTGCCTTGGATCATGTGCCGTTCCCTTTCTTCTCCAAACTTTTTTCTTCCCATCATTCTGGTACAGGTTGATCTTTGTCTCATCTGTCCATAGAATACTTTTCCAGAACTGAGCTGGCTTCATGAGGTGTTTTTCAGCAAATTTAACTCTGGCCTGTCTATTTTTGGAATTGATGAATGGTTTGCATCTAGATGTGAACCCTTTGTATTTACTTTCATGGAGTCTTCTCTTTACTGTTGACTTAGAGACAGATACACCTACTTCACTGAGAGTGTTCTGGACTTTAGTTGATGTTGTGAACGGGTTCTTCTTCACCAAAGAAAGTATGCGGCGATCATCCAGCATTGTTGTCATCCGTGGACGCCCAGGCCTTTTTGAGTTCCCAAGCTCACCAGTCAATTCCTTTTTTCTCAGAATGTACCCGACTGTTGATTTTGCTACTCCAAGCATGTCTGCTATCTCTCTGATGGATTTTTTTCTTTTTTTTCAGCCTCAGGATGTTCTGGTTCACCTCAATTGAGAGTTCCTTAGACCGCATGTTGTCTGGTCACAGCAACAGCTTCCAAATGCAAAACCACACACCTGTAATCAACCCCAGACCTTTTAACTACTTCATTGATTACAGGTTAACGAGGGAGACGCCTTCAGAGTTAATTGCAGCCCTTAGAGTCCCTTGTCCAATTACTTTTGGTCCCTTGAAAAAGAGGAGGCTATGCATTACAGAGCTATGATTCCTAAACCCTTTCTCCGATTTGGATGTGAAAACTCTCATATTGCAGCTGGTGTGCACTTTCAGCCCATATTATATATATATATAATTGTATTTCTGAACATGTTTTTGTAAACAGCTAAAATAACAAAACTTGTGTCACTGTCCAAATATTTCTGGACCTAACTGTAACTGCACAAAATTTAGAAATAAACATTTCTGACATGCAAAAACAAAAACCAAAAAAATTAGTGACCAAAATAGCCACCTTTCTTTATGATGACACTCAACAGCCTACCATCCATAGATTCTGTCAGTTGCTTGATCTGTTTACGATCAACATTGCATGCAGCAGCCACCACAGCCTCCCAGACACTGTTCTGAGAGGTGCACTGTTTTCCCTCCCTGTAGATCTCACATTTTATGAGGGACCATAGGTTTTCTATGGGGTTCAGATTAGGTGAACAAGGAAGCCATGTCATTATTTTTTCATCTTTTAGACCTTTACTGGCAAGCCACGCTGTGGAGTAATTGGATGCATGTGATGAAGCATTGTCCTGCATGAAAATCAAGTTTTTCTTGAACAATACTGACTTCTTCCTGTACCACTGTTTCAAGAAGTTGTCTTCCAGAAACTGGCAGTAGGTCTGGGAGTTGAGCTTCACTCCATCCTCAACCCAAAAAGATCCCACAAGTTCATCTTTGATGATACCAGCCCATACCAGTACCCCACCTCCACCTTGCTGGCGTCTGAGTCGGAGTGGAGCTCTCTGCCCTTTACTGATCCAGCCTCTGGCCCATCCATCTGGCCCATCAAGAGTCACTCATATTTCATCAGCTCATAAAGCCTTTGAAAAATCAGTCTTAAGATATTTCTTGGCCCAGTCTTGACGTTTTATCTTATGTTTCTTGTTGAAAGGTGGTTGTTTTTCATCTTTCCTTACCATGGCCATGTCCCTGAGTATGGCACACCTTGTGCTTTTTGATACTCCAGTAACGTTGCCGCTCTGAAATATGGCCAAACTGGTGGCAAATGGCATCTTGGCAGCTTCACGCTTGATTTTCCTCAATTCAGGGGCAGTTATTTTGCAACTTTTTTGCCCAACACGCTTCTTGCGACCCTGTTGGTTATTTGCCATGAAACGCTTGATTGTTCGGTGATCACGCTTCAAATGTTTGGCAATTTCAAGACTGCTGCATCCCTCTGCAAGATTTACATCCACCCTGTGTTAGTTTTTTCTGCATTGTGGTTTTCTGCTTACTTGTATTCCTTACTCTGCACCTTGTTTTTACTTTTTTCTTTTTGTACTGTGTTATCTTATCATGATGTGTATTTAATAAACTAATTTGATTATTTACTCTGGTGGACATATGACTCTTTCTAGTTATAGGTTTGGATATATATATAACATGTATAGATGCCCTTGTCTAACAATAACGTTTAGACTGCATTCAGCAAAAAACGTAATGCGGCTGCTAAATGTGAATATAGACATAAGGAAATGGTTTCATTGAATTAAGTTACTTAGTTATAATTACCTTTAATTGCAAGGGATTATATTAGCTGGAAAGTATTTAAAAAAAAAACAACCAAAAAAACCCGAACCTTTAAATCTCATAGCAGAGAAAAGTAACATTACCAAAGCAAGATTAACAAACTTTTTAAAACTTTGGAAAACCCCCAAATATACAATGCTGTTACATACATGCATAGAATGAAAATATCATTTTAGATGTTATTATTCTGGGCTAAAAATAGTTGATTGTAACTAATATTGTACCCAAAGGGGATGTATGATTTAGGAAAAAAAATATTAAATGGCAGTCCTATATATATGCTATATTCGGATTTGGGACCTTCATCAAGTATTTATATGTATGTGTATATATATATATATATATATATATATATACATATATATATATATATATATATATATATATATATATATATGGAAAAGGGATCCAGCAAATATCAAGAGGTACGGTTGGCATAAAACTATGGATTTATTGGTAGAAAAATTAAAAAAGATAGCAAAGCTGTGAATAATAAGTTGCAGGAAATTGCGTTAATGTTAATTAACGAAATGTGCGTTATGGACAATACATTTCTTCACGGTCCAAGCCAAAAGTTTTGACTTTTCCACATTGTTCAAGATCTACTCCCGGACTGGATCCGTGCAATATTCAGGATAACAGGAAGAATTATTCATACAGAGCTGTTATGGGTGAGCTGGTCTCCTCATTGCCTCTCTCTATATATATAAATATATACAGTTAGGTCCAGAAATATTTGGACAGTGACACAATTTTCGCGAGTTGGGCTCTGCATGCCACCACATTGGATTTGAAATGAAACCTCTACAACAGAATTCAAGTGAAGATTGTAACGTTTAATTTGAAGGTTTGAACAAAAATATCTGATAGAAATTGTAGGAATTGTACACATTTCTTTACAAACACTCCACATTTTAGGAGGTCAAAAGTAATTGGACAAATAAACCAAACCCAAACAAAATATTTTTATTTTCAATATTTTGTTGCGAATCCTTTGGAGGCAATCACTGCCTTAAGTCTGGAACCCATGGACATCACCAAACGCTGGGTTTCCTCCTTCTTAATGCTTTGCCAGGCCTTTACAGCCGCAGCCTTCAGGTCTTGCTTGTTTGTGGGTCTTTCCGTCTTAAGTCTGGATTTGAGCAAGTGAAATGTATGCTCAATTGGGTTAAGATCTGGTGATTGACTTGGCCATTGCAGAATGTTCCACTTTTTTGCACTCATGAACTCCTGGGTAGCTTTGGCTGTATGCTTGGGGTCATTGTCCATCTGTACTATGAAGCGCCGTCCGATCAACTTTGCGGCATTTGGCTGAATCTGGGCTGAAAGTATATCCCGGTACACTTCAGAATTCATCCGGCTACTCTTGTCTGCTGTTATGTCATCAATAAACACAAATGACCCAGTGCCATTGAAAGCCATGCATGCCCATGCCATCACGTTGCCTCCACCATGTTTTACAGAGGATGTGGTGTGCCTTGGATCATGTGCCGTTCCCTTTCTTCTCCAAACTTTTTTCTTCCCATCATTCTGGTACAGGTTGATCTTTGTCTCATCTGTCCATAGAATACTTTTCCAGAACTGAGCTGGCTTCATGAGGTGTTTTTCAGCAAATTTAACTCTGGCCTGTCTATTTTTGGAATTGATGAATGGTTTGCATCTAGATGTGAACCCTTTGTATTTACTTTCATGGAGTCTTCTCTTTACTGTTGACTTAGAGACAGATACACCTACTTCACTGCGAGTGTTCACTGCGAGTGTTCTGCACTTCAGTTGATGTTGTGAACGGGTTCTTCTTCACCAAAGAAAGTATGCGGCGATCATCCACCACTGTTGTCATCCGTGGACGCCCAGGCCTTTTTGAGTTCCCAAGCTCACCAGTCAATTCCTTTTTTCTCAGAATGTACCCTACTGTTGATTTTGCTACTCCAAGCATGTCTGCTATCTCTCTGATGGATTTTTTCTTTTTTTTCAGCCTCAGGATGTTCTGCTTCACCTCAATTGAGAGTTCCTTAGACCGCATGTTGTCTGGTCACAGCAACAGCTTCCAAATACAAAACCACACACCTGTAATCAACCCCAGACCTTTTAACTACTTCATTGATTACAGGTTAACGAGGGAGACGCCTTCAGAGTTAATTGCAGCCCTTAGAGTCCCTTGTCCAATTACTTTTGGTCCCTTGAAAAAGAGGAGGCTATGCATTACAGAGCTATGATTCCTAAACCCTTTCTCCGATTTGGATGTGAAAACTCTCATATTGTAGCTGGGAGTGTGCACTTTCAGCCCATATTATATATATAATTGTATTTCTGAACATGTTTTTGTAAACAGCTAAAATAACAAAACTTGTGTCACTGTCCAAATATTTCTGGACCTAACTGTATATATATATATATATATATATACACTCACACCACACACACACATACAATATATATATATATATATATATATATATATATATATATATATATATATATATATATATGTATATATATATATATATATATATACACACACATATATATATATAAATATATATATACTAGCTGTAGTACCCGGGCGTTTCCTGGGATAGTAACTGTCTCTCTCCCAGTCTCTGTCTGTCTGTCTATGTGTCTTTATGTCTATGTCTCTTTCTGTCTGTCTGTCTCTTTCTGTCTGTTTCTTTCTGACTGTCTCTTTCTGTCTCTCTGTCTGTGTTCCTCTCTCTGTGTGTCTGTCTATCTGTCTGTTTCTGTGTGTCTGTCTCTCTGTCTCTTTCCATGTCTGTCTCTTTCCCTGTCTGTCTGTGTGTCTGTCTCTATCCATGTGTGTCTCTGTTTCTATCCATGTCTGTCTGTCTGTGTTTATCTCTCTGTCTGTCTCTGTATCAGTCTCTCTGTCTCTCTCTATCTCTGTGTCTGTCTTTCTGTCTCTATTTCTGTGTCTGTGTCTGTCTCTCTCTCTATCTCTGTGTCTGTCTGTCTGACTCTATCTCTGTGTCTGTCTTTCTGTCTCTCTCTAGCTCTGTGTCTGTCTGTTTCTGTCTCTCTCTCTAACTCTTTCCCCGTCTGTCTCTTTCCAGGTTGGTTTCTTTCCCGGTCTGTCTCTTTCCTGGTCTGTCTCTTTCCTGGTCTGTCTCTTTCCCCATTTGTCTCGTTCCAAATCTGTCTCATTCCAGGTCTGTTTCGTTCCAGGTCTGTCTCTTTCGAGGTCTGTCTCTTTCCCGGTCTGTCTCTTTCCCGGTCTGTCTCTTTCCTGGTCTGACTCTTTCCTGGTCTATCTCTTTCCCCGTCTATCTCTTTTCCTGTTTGTCTCATTCCAAATCTGTCTCGTTCCAGGTCTGTCTCATTCCAGCTATGTCTCTTTCCCCGTTTGTCTCTTTCACTGTCTGTCTCTTTCCCTGTCTCTTTCCCCATCTCTTTCCCTGTCTCTGTCTCATTCTTTGTCTGTCTGTATCTTTCTCTGTCTCTTTCCCTGTCTCTTTCTCTTTTCCTGTCTATCCGTCTCTTTCTCTGTCTGTCTGTCTGTGCCTGCCTCTTTCTCTGTCTGTATCTGTCTGCCTCTGTCTTTTTGACTGTCTGTCTGTCTCTCTCTGTCTCTTTCCCTGTCTGTCTGTCTCTATCTGTCTGTTTCCCTGTCTGTGCCTGTCTGTCTGTTTCTGCATGCCTCTGTCTGTCTCTTTCCCTGTCTGTCTCTTTCCCTGTCTGTGCCTGTCTGTCTGTCTGTCTCTTTTATTGTCTGTCTCTCTTTCTTTCTCGGTCTGTCTCTGACTCTCTGTCTCTTTCTCTGTCTGCCTCTTTTCCCTTCTGCCTCTTTCCTCGTCTGCCTCTTTTCCTGTCTGTCTCTTTCCCCATCTGTCTCTTTCCTCGAATGTCTCTTTCCCCGAATGTCACTTTCCCCGTCTGTGTCTTTCCCTGTCTATCTCTTTCCTCATCTCTCTTTGTCTGTCTCTGTCTGTCTCTTTCACATCTGTCTCTCTGTCTGCCTCTTACTCTGTCTGTGTCTATGTTTGACTGTCTCTCCCTCTGTCTCTTTCTCTGTCTGTCTTTCTCTGTCTGTCTCTGTCTGCCTCTTAGGGGTACTTTGCCCACTGCGACATCGCAAGCCGATGCTGCGATGCCGAGCGCGATAGTCCCCGCCCCTGTCGCAGCTGCGATATCATTGTGATAGCTGCCATAGCGAATATTGGGCGGCACGGTGGCTCAGTGGTTAGCACTGCAGTCTTGCAGCGCTGGGGTCGTGGGTTCAAATCCCACCAAGGACAACATCTGCAAGGAGTTTGTATGTTTTCCCGGTGTTTGCGTGGGTTTCCTCCGGGGTCTCCGGTTTCCTCCCACACTCCAAAAGACATATAGATAGGGACTCTAGATTGTGAGCCCCAATGGGGACAGTGTTTCCAATGTATGTCATGCGCTGTGGAATTAATAGCGCTATATAAATGAATAAATTATTATTATTATTATATTATCGCTACGGCTGCTTCACATACACTCACCTGCCATGCGACGTCGCTGTGGCCGGCGAACCGCCTCCTTATTAAGGGGGCGGGTCGTGCGGCGTCACTGCGACGTCACACGGCAGGCGGATAATAGGAGCGGAGGGGCGGAGATGAGCGTGATGTAAACATCCCGCCCACCTCCTTCCTTCCGCATAACCGACGGGAGCCACGGTGACGCAGGTAGGAGATGTTCCTTGCTCCTGTGACTTCACACACAGCGATGTGTGCTGCCGCAGGAATGAGGAACAACATCGGACCGTCGCGTCAGCGTAATTATGGAATTCGCCGACACTACACCGATGATACCATTACGATGCTTTTGCGCTCGTTAATCGTATCATCTAGGATTTACACACTACGATGTCGAGAGCGACGCAGGAAGTGCGTCACTTTCGACATGACCCCACCGACATCGCACCTGCGATGTCGTAGTGTGCAAAGTACCCCTTACTCTGTCTGTGCCTATGTCTGTCTGTCTCTTTCTGTCTCTCTCTATCCGTCTCCCCACCGACATCTTATTACCTCACACATAAGCTTCTTATACTACGAATGGTCTTTGTTCCTATAGCAACCAATCACAGTTGCTATTAATAACCTTTAGCTCGCAGATCCATTGACTTTAATGGAGGCAGGTTTTTTGGAGAGTAACTGTAAAGTGCGGGGTTAAATTTTCCCGTCAAAACATAGTCTATGACATTCCCTGAGTCACATGGGGCATCTGTGCAAAATTTTGTGATTGTAAATGCAATGGTGCGGATTCCTTTAGCGGACATACATACACACACACACACACACACACACACACACACACATACATACACTCAGCTTTATATAATATATAAATATATATATACATATACAAATACTTGATGGAGGTCCCGAGTATAGCAATATGGGACTGCCATTTAATATTTTTTTCCTAAATCATACATATTTTACCTTTCAAGAACCATGCTGATATATATATATATATCAGCATGGTTCTTGATGGGTATTTCTATCCTATGGCACAATGAGGGCTTAGGTACAAATCTGATGCTCACAAACCATAGAGCGATCAATCAGATCCCTTCTGATTTCTCCATCAGAGGTTTGAATATAAAGGAGTTGATCTTTTCTCAGTTTTTGTACCCAAGGCCCATTATATTTCTATGTACATTGGAGAGCCTTATTGCAGTCCTGCAATCTGTGGTGTCCCTTGTTGTGAATGAGTGGGCCGGTGTTCTGATAAGATGAGAAGTATTTATCCCCTATGTAATGATAACGTTATCTATAATCTTACCTTTAAAGTTTGGTCTGATTCTTGCATCATATCCTGATGTCCTTCCCATGAGTTTGTCCAAAAAATCAGAAGGAGACATGCTCTGGGGTGGAGATTTCCCAGACCTGGAGTCATGTTCTTTACAATAAGCCGACCTAAAATATCATTGATATCAGTATTAATGTGATGATCACTGGAGATAATGTGACATTTCCTATATTTCATAAAAAAAATACCCATAGTATAAGAAAAGTGACCATATATTAAGATTTATTATATAGCAACATCCTTAAAGGGAACCTGACACCACTTTTTTGGCCTATAAGCTGCGGCCACCACCACTGGGCTCGAATATACTGCATTCTAACATGCTGTTATAAGAGCCCAAGCCGCTGTGTAGAACATAAAAAATATTTTAGAATACCCACCTAACAGTTGCGCTGCAGTGGAGTTGGGTCATATGGGCGTCTCTGTTGTCTGGTGCCGGCACCACCTCTTTCGGCCATCTTTGTCTTCCTTCTACTGTAGCCAGGGTGCATGACGTGTCTATGTCATCCATACTCGCCGGCATTGAGGCCCTGTGCAGGCGCACTTTGATCTGCCCTGAGCAGGGCAGATCAATGTATTGTAGTTCGCCTGCGTGGGACCGGCGATTGCGTATGACGTAGGAACACAGGCTTCAGAAGGAGGACAAGGATGGTTGAAAGAGGCGGAGCCGGCACCGACAACGGAGATGCCCATATGACCCAACTTCACCAAAGCGCAACCGTTAGGTAAGTATTATAAAGTGTATTTTATGTTCTCACAGCGGCCTGGGCTCTTATATACAGCATGTTAGAATCCTGTATATAAGAGCCCACTGGTGGTGGCTGCAGCCTATAAGTTGAAAAAGTGGTGACAGGTTCCCTTTAAAAGAGTTTTCCTAACATGATAGCTTATTACCAGGATATATTAATATTCACTGATTGATGAGGTTCAACTGCCAGAACCCCAATGATTTATCCAATAAAAGGAGCTACAGCACTAGCACTTATCCTTCACAGTCTTATCCCACACAGCGCCCCATCCTCCTGCTGCCCAGGGAACTGCAGCACAGCTTATTCAACCTGAATTGAGTTGCACTGCGGTTCCTTGAGCTATAGGTGGAGGAGATCTGCTCCGTGTAGGGTTAATGCCGGAGAGGCTGTTGCACCTTCATTTTCAAAAACTGACACATGAGAATGCAGTAAAGACATATCCATGCATTGGGACATCACTTCTTAATATGACATTACCCCTTTAATATCCTTTTAAATTTACAAATCTAATAATAATAACAGCAGTCTATGTTTCTGTCTCATTTCTTACAAATCTTTAAACGATACAAACCCTTAAAACTCTTTTCAGGTTTTACTTAAAGCAAACCAATCACCAATCACTATCAAAACCCACCCCAGCTATCAGCTGATCAGCAGCTGCTGCCAATCAAAAAGCTGCTCATTTTACAAACTTTACTTGCTTGTGTTTCAATACCTATACATCCTAGCTAACAACTAAAGGTATGTATAGAATCAGCCTGATTGTGTCAGTATAGCACTGGCTTTAGTTTATATAGGAAAATCCTGGTGATTGGTGCACTTTAAGCATACACTTTAGACAGCCAGTAGCTATCTCTCCTTTTCCCATACACATAAACGTACATACATACACATACACATGAAATATATACATAAACATGTGTACATATACATACCCATATGAAATACATGAAAAAAGTTTTATCCAGCTCCCCTGATCCAAGAAGACCACTAGATTAGGATTAATGATAATTATTAAACAAAATTGTATTTTTATAATTATTTTTTCTGGACCTGATTGCTGGAACTACCACCTTGGATGTACACATACCCATGTATATAATGTATATACACACATCATTTTAAAGCGCCATGGAATAAATGGTGCTATAATAATAAATAATAATAATACATGCATTGCACACACATCCAGATGCACACATACATATTCATGCATATGCATATGTACACATACATATTTATACTAACATATGCATGCATGCATACATATACAAATACACATGCATACAAATGCACAAACATGCAGATGTATACATGCACATTCATGCATACATAACCACATGACAGTTTGGGACATAGGCTTAACTCGATGAACTAAAGTCCACCTTCAACCTTAAACACTATGTAACTTACATACATACACAGACATGCATGCATACATATTTATACTAACATATGCATACACATATATATACTGTACATATTCACAGACCTACACAAACATGCACATAAACATGCATACACACACACATCCACATACATATACAGTATATACACATCCACATATATGAAAATACACATTCATACAAGTACACATATACAAATGCATAGATACAAATGATTTGAGTGTTCTGTGAGGTGAGAGAGGAATAAATGGCTGCCAAACATTTTTGGTAACAAAATGATTAAGCATACTAAAAATCCATCTGCCCAATCCTTCTTTCTTTTGAGACTAGTCAAGGAAAAGCAAGTTGGTCCTACTGAAATTGTCATGATCAGGCAACATTAATCTAATGTATATGGTTGTGGATAAAACCTATGGCACCAATATGAATTACAGTGCTGTCACCCATTTTCTTCAGACTCCTGAATGGCAGTAAAACTAATTAGACAATGAGCAGATCCTAACTAGATTTGCCATTCAGCTGCCTGACAAAGATGGGTGATCCTATTGGCTGTGACCCAGAATTATTTAGTAGTGACTTTTTAATAAATTACATATTTTAACTCTGTTCTTATTAGTAAATCTTCACTATATGTAAAAGTCCCACTACTGTTTCCATTCTGTATATCTTTATGATAATCTCATGGTAAGATCAGACGGCAGACATTTTTATTTACTTGGTGCTTTCATTATATCCTGTGGCCTTCATTTATCATAGATGTGTAACGCTGCTGACCTATATTTGTCGTCAGAGCAGCTCCAGTGTATTTCACAAAGGTAACGATAACGCTACGTGGCATCCGAAAAGCCCGGAAATATGGAACACCCGGCCTGTATAACCTGGGTACAATGCAAGAAATAATCCGGGCCTCATTAGCAATGTTGATACAGTAATCAGTGATATTATATAATAATCAGTCATTTTTTTTTATTTATTCTTCAGTTGAAAGCTATTTAAAAGGTTTCCTCATCCATCAGTAAAATGTGCAAATATCCAATGAATGAGCTTCTCTGGATGGATGAATACTGTACATTCAAGTGGGAAGATGAATGAAGGATACATGTGGTAAAGTGTGGCTGCTTGGTAACTAAAAGGATCAGAATCATTACACGCAGGATCTACATACATATATACACACGTAGAGAGAGTACATAAACTATAATATTTGTTTAAATATATACATATATATATATATATATATATATATATATATATATATATATACACAGTATATGTTATAATTCAAATATTGTTCTGGAAATATCTAAATAAACTTCAATATACATATGCACCAACACACACACACACACACACACATATATATATATATACTGTATCTATACTGTATGTATATATTAATATATATATATATATACCGTATATATATATATATGTATATATATATATATATATATATATATATATATATATATACATATATATACATATATATATATATATATATATACTGTATATATAGATATATATATATACCGTATATATATATATATACATATATATATATACTGTATATATACACACACTGGAAAGCAAAAGAGTAACAATGTTTTGAACTCTTGACTTTCAGACGCCAAATCTCACTATCCGCTACAGCTTCGAACGTCAGACTTCCTTCGTTCTTCATTTTATAGACAATCATCTTCACTATCTCATACATTAATTTGACTTGCGATTATTTAGCATTAGTTATGCAGATTCCTGTCATGCCACAGCATTGTTACTGTTTTGCTCCTAAAATAAACCCCTAAATTTTTATTTTTGTTATGTTGTTAGTATTTTGTATATCCACCTTTCGCTTTTAGCACTTCCTGAAACCTTCTGGGCATACTATCGATCAGAATCAAGCATATCTCGACCGAAATCTGATTCCAGGTCTCTTCTACACGGTCCTAGTGTTGGTGCATACAGGGGAACTCACTTGGGTATGTATACATGTTTTTCTTCAACTCTGCTCACAAGTGTTTTAGATTAGGTTGAGGTCTGGGGACTGTGGGGGCCCATCCAGCACCTCCACTGCAATGTCATTGAACCAATTCTTTGCCAATCTCGACATGCTTTGGGTCGTTGTCTTGCTGGAACACTATGTCGTCCTTTTCATACTCATAATACTCGATTGTATGAAGTAACTTTTCTTGTAAGATACTCACATATAGCTCAGCATTGAGACCACCAATGATCCTGGTCAAGTATCCAACACTTTTGGCTGTGAAACAACCCCATATCATCAGGCTTCCTCCACTGATCTTGACAATTCCTTCAATTTCTCGATCTATTATCCCCTTTTTCCCTTGTTTCTTCCAGACCTATTTGCACCCATCAGAGCCTAGTCTATAGACATTCATCTCATCGATCCAAATCACCCGTTTCCAATCTTCTAACTGTCCCCTTTTCATACTTTTAAGCAAACTTGAGCCGACGCTTCTGATATTGAAGTCGAGGCTTAACTTTTTTCAGGCCACCATTCCAGTCTTGCGTAACATGCGTCGTACGGCGCTTAAGTAGACGTTTGTGATCTCACTATTACGAAGCATATGAGCTGCCTCCACTGCTGTGTTTGTCACACCAGAACTTATAGATCTTTTGATGAGTCGACTTGTTGACTACAATATTTTGTCTCTACATCCACCTCTTGGCTTTTCAAAGGGTGGACGGACTCTTTATGTATTCTTGCAACTGTCATGGCACTCAATTTTCTTGAGAGACCGCTGTGAATGATGCTGTTTCTCTTTTCTTGGGAAATCGTCATGGCTGCTCCTCTATTCAAACCACTGACATTTCACTTGGGAATCAACTTAATAACACACTGAGCTATTAGGGAATGTGAGAACAGGTTGTAATTTGTAGTATAAAACAGTAACAATGCAGAGACATGACATTAATCTACATAACTAATCATATGCTTAATAGTTGCAAGTCAAATTTATGTATGATATAGCCAAGATGATTGTCTATAAAATAAAGGTAGTCTCACACTCAAAGCTGTAGTGGATGGTGAGATATGGAGCCTGAAAGTCAAAAGTTCAATACATTATATATTACCCTTTTGCTCGTCTGTGTATATACATAGACATATATATAAATATATATATTATTCCCAGTAATTAAAATTAATTTCATGCTGTGATAAAACAAGCTCATAAAGTGCATTCCAATAAATCATCCCCGAGCTTATTAAATACCGAAATCCGATGACCTTTCCAGATATTGAATATGTATGAAAACAAGGACGCGCAACCAGAATATTCTCGTTAATAAGCTAATACAGCCACAGGCAGAATGTTACACATGTAAACAGACAGGCAGATGTAGCAGAGCTGATCTCATCAATTAACACAACTCATTGTCATATCACAATGTGTTCTCTGCGGCTTGTTAAAGTAGTGCAGGTAAACCCATGGCATTGTCATAACTGATAGATGGATAGATAGATACTGTAGATAGATAAGATAGAAAGATTGAAAACTCAGTGAATAGATAGAAAATAATGCTAAAGGATAGCTCTCTCTCTCTCTCTCTCTCTCTCTCTATATATATATTTATATATATATACATATATATATATATATATAAATGATATACTGTATATTTAGAACAATAGATACTGTTAATACATATGATAGAAAGTTACATAGATAAGATAGAAAGATTGAAAACTCAGGGGATAGAAGGGATAGATAGAAAATAATGCTAAAGTATAGATATATAGATGATATATATTTCTATGTCTACGTCTATAAATCTATACACATATAATATGTGTGTGTGCGTGTATATATATATATATATATACATACGTATATATATATATATATATATATATATATATATATATATATATATACGTACACCGTATATATATAAATATTGTAGATATATAGCATAGATAGATTGATAGATAGATAATAGATACAATGAATAAATAGCTAGATTAGATAGATAGATGATAAATAGACAGAGACGTAGAAAGATATGTAGATATATAGATAAGATAGAAAGATTGATGGATAGACAGAAAATAATAATAAAGGATAGATATATAGATGATAGATATTTACATAGCTAAATAGATGATGGAGGTTCCTGTATACTTGCTCTTCTTCTTCTTTCTTCCAGCTGTCAGCCAGTAGGGAGTCCATTGGAGGCACTGTGCAATACGAGGCACCACCAATGCTCATTCCTATGGATACCCAGCAAGCACACAGTGCTGGTAACTTCTGCCATAGACTGTGTAAGCCTTTTTATACATATTCTGGATCAGATGGAACGACAATCATACATGCAGCTACCCAATACTGTACATGTGTCATATAACACAGGGCTGATCAATATTAGGGACGGTATCACACATATTGCCTACCTGAAGTTATTGATCTCAAAGCATAATGCAAGGAATGCTGTCAAAATGTTAACCAACCGCCGGGTCATTCCTCCTGATTTATTTTAAGGTAGAAAATACTCCAGAAATGACTCCAGACAATGAAAAAAACCTTTAGTAGAGGAAAAAAAAGAGCCCCTATTGTCTAGATGCCAAATCCGTCATGAATGATTTTTCCTTGGAGATGAAGATGAGGGAGATCTGCATTGTTACAGACTATAGGGGGGATAGACAGCGAGCTCCGGTCTGGAAGCATTGTCAGGTTAAGCCCAGGCTCATTATTTGGCAGCAGGGAAATACAGAACAGCAGATGATGAGCTTTCCTCTCCGGATTCTCCGGATTCTCCGTACAGGGGGCTGTTACCTAATAAACATAGCGTAAAGCGGAATCCCCACAATGGCTTGGCGCCCTGGTAGAAAAGCTGCTCTACTTGGCTCGGATGTTATAATTATATCAACAGCTCCGACAGGGAGAGTCCGATATTGACAGTAGCATCCATATACACAAATAGCGAGGGCGGCCAGGAAGGGGACATTCCTAGCCGGGAACTTTTGTGGCGTTAAATGGCGCTTTTAGTATTGAGACCAGTAAATGGTTCCGACAATTGAGAGCAATAGTAATGAGAGTCGGAAGATAACGTTTTCCTCTCCAAGACGTCGTCTGGGCTTCGTTCTGGCAGCAGATACTTCTCCCTGTGCTGCTGCCGCTGACACTGAGGCTGATGTAGAAGAAGAAGAAGACGAGGAGGAGGAGGAGGAGTGTGGGGGAATGAACACAAGCTTTTAGTACAGCAACTATGGACTGTGCTGATGTGGGTGGGAAAAGGCAGCTGACTGCAATCCCCCCTTATAAAGAGAACAAGCCCATTCCTTCTGTACTGTCTGTGAATGTAAAAACCTTAATCATATTAAGAATTGGAGAGGGGATAGGTACGGCCCCCAAACGCTGCAATAATGGGATCAACGGCTTCTTCAGAGTCTTGTACTGAGATACAGAACAGGCCATTAATACTTGTGAGTGAGCGCTCTCCTGTGTATTCACAATGAGGAAGATTGGGAAATGCATGATTTAGAATATTTTACCAATGCACTAGGTAATTTGTAAATCTGCAGGGGAAATATTGATATTTTACCAATGTGTTGGGTATTGTGTAAATCTGCATGGGGTAACAGCCACACGTCTAAGCAATGCATAATACTGGGACTGTGCACGTATGACTCACACATGTACGTCTCTCATCTCTAAAGAGGAGTAAAGACAAAAATAACACGTCTTATTTATATTACGGAGTGAGCGGAAAATGAAGATTCATCAAAATGGGGTTTAAATATCTAACATAAAGAAGATGATGGAGAGAAGAATAAATAGAGAGAGATAAAGAGAGCAATAGAGAGATACATGTTCATAGACAGACAGATAGATGGAGAAAAATTGATGGATGCTGGTCAGTTTTTTGTTTTTTTTTTTTGTTGTACACAAGACTTATGTTTGATAAATATTAGGTTAGAGTCCCATCAAATAAAGATGCAGCTTGTCTTGCCTGACGGGCTCTCTCTTGAATTGGCCCATTTATGCCCTGAGTACCCTTGTTTCTATAACTTTTTTCTATATAGCACTAAAGTAGTCCACGTTTCATATGTTCAATGATTGCACATATTAGCACTTGGGATGTTGAGTACTGCTGTATTCTTTTGTTTATAGATAGGTAGATAGAGAGATAAAGAGAGAGAGTTAAATGTTCATAGATAGATGTAGATAGATTGATGGATGCCAGTCAGTTTTTTATTTTTTTCTAGTAAACGTTAGTCATGTTTGCTAAATATTAGGTTATAATCCCATGAATGAAAGGTGCAGCTTGTCTTGTCTGGTGGGCTCTCTCTCTTGAATTGGCCAATTTATGCGATAGGTACCCTTATTTTTATAACTTTATTCTATATAGCCGTCATGTAGTTCAAATGTCATTTATTCAATGTTTGTACAACTTAGCACTTACTGCAGTATTCTTTTGTTTATAGAAAGAGAGAGAGAGAGAGAGATGTACATAGACAGACAGATAGATAGATAGATAGATAGATAGATAGATATAGATAGATAGATAGATAGATAGATAGATAGATTGATGGAGGCTGGTCATTTTATTCATTTTTTTGTAGTACACAGGAGTCATGTTTGATAAATATTAGGCTAGAATCCCATCAAATAAAGATGCAGCTTGTCTTGACTGGTGGGCTCTCTCTTGAATTGGCCAGTTTGTGTTTGAGTAACCTGATTTTTATAACTTTATTCTGTATAGCAGTAATGTAGCCCAAATTTCATATGTTCAATGTTTACACATCTAAGCACTTACAAAGTACTGCTGTATTCTTTTGATTATAGATATAGATAGATAGATAGATAGATAGATAGATAGAGGGATAGATAGATAGAGGGATAGATAGAGAGAGATGCAGCTTGTCTTGACTGGTGGGAGCTCTCTTGAATTGGCCAGTTAATGTGTTGAGTACACTCCTATTTATAACTTTATTCTATACATCAGTAATGTAGTTCACATTTCATATATTCAATGTTTACACATCTTAGCACTTGCAGAGTACTGCTGTATTCTTTTGTTAGTAGATAGATAGATAGATAGATAGATAGATAGATAGATAGATATTTATGGATGCTGGTCAGTTTTTCTCTTTTTTTGTAGTAAATAAGAGTCATGTTTGATAATATTAGGTTAGAGTCCCCTCAAGGAAAGGTGCAGCTTGTCTTGACTGGTGGGCTCTCTATTGAATTGGCCAATTTATTGGCTAAGTACCCTCATTTTTATAACTTAATTCTACAGCAGTAATGTAGTCCATATTTCATATATTCAATGCTTTCACACCTTAGCACTCTTATTCCTATTATTATTATAGCACCATTTATTCCATGGAGCTTTACATGTGAAAAGGGGCATACATAGTAGGGACAAGTACAATAATCATGAACAATGCACGGACCAGATAGGTACAGGAGGATAGAGGACCCTGCCAAAGAGGGATCACAGTCTACAAGGGATGAGTGAGGATACAGTAGGTGAGGGTAGAGATGGTTCTGCGGCGTTGGACTGGACTGTGAGTTACTGCAGGTCGTAGGCTTGTTGGAAGAGGTAGGTCTTCAGTTCCTTCTGAAGCTTTCCACGGTAGGCGAGAGTCTGATATATTGGGGTAGAGAGTTCCCGAATATGGCGGTGGCATGGGAGAAATCTTATATGGAATTGTGGGAAGAGGAGAGAGGAGGAGAGGAGATCTTGTGAAGATCATAGGTTGTGCGGAGGTAAGTACCAGGAGACTAGGTCCCAGATGTATGGAGGAAACAGGCTGTGGATGGCTTTGCATGTCATGGTTAGGGTTTTGAAACAGAGTCTTAGGACAATGGGGAACCAGTGGCAGAGAGCAGAGGCCAGGGAATAGTGGGGGGACAGGTGGATAAGTTGTGCAGCAGAGTTTAGAGATTACTGCTGAATTCTTTGTTTACAGATAGATAGTATAGGTAGATAGATAAAAATGTCTCCACACCATATGCGCTAATAAGGTCTAGTTTCCTTTTCAATTTTTGGCGTGCTGCCTGCTTTTTGCTTTTCATCTATTTACAATTGGATATTTGTGTGTAAGGCTTTGCACCCTGCATTTTTTCTATTTTCAAATATTAGTGCGGTTCCCGTTATTCTGTTTAGATAGATAGATATCATTAGCACCTTTTTTTTTAATGATTTCTTCTTATTCTCATACTTGCGATGAAGTCCATATATTGTATATCCCATATAAAAAGAAAGAATGTTATTATAAAAGAGATGTGGTTAGGCAGAATATTCACACTGGACATGAGCATGTCAACCAGGGATCCATCACCGATAGGTTTATATGCGGAATTAAATGTGATATTAAAAGCTGTAAGACGTGCTCAGATCCCTAAGCGCAACCACAGAATAAACCACAGGGCAGCGAGATATACCTGATACTCTTGGGATATTTTAATGACGGGGACATCCCTGCCAGAATTAGGTAAATTCATCATTTCATGAATCCACTGATTAAGTGAACAGCATCATCAATTATGTACAGGAAGATTTAAGGCAGTATAGTGTGCGCAGTCATTTTCACTGGAAAGGAGTGATGCTATGTTATAGTCATATATAGGCAGCATATTCATCATATAGAAGGAAACCCTTTTATGGGACTATTGCATGAGCTATACTGTTTAGAGGGCATTATGTATGCTATTTATAGTGGAAATTATCATACATAGCGGCAGAAAATTAAGCAACATAAAACAATACTTTTCCAAAGGAGGGATCCAGCCTCTCAAGGAGAATGGAAAGCGTTTAAAAAAATTGTAAACTTTACTATATTCATTAAAATGTCCAAAACCCAACACACGGGAGGCACATAGGAACAGGAGAGAGGATTTTTTCCTATGCATTTCAACCTATTAAGGTCTTAATCATGGCATTTCATGATTAAGGACAAGTCTTATCCTTGTCCAACCAACTATCACTCTCACCCGCTACCCCAACTCGTACGTGAAATAAACACAAAGACTGCGTGACGTTGGATATAAAAGGCCCCAGCAGTTTATTAAACAACAACAAAACATAAGTAATGTTTTATTACACGAGGAAAACACCCGAAAGGAGGAGGGGTAAATGAAGGTACCAGAAAACCGTTTTAGTACAACATTGGCTCCACCACCTGCCATCGAGGGCACCCAGCCGAATGTTGCCCAACCCATGTCCCGCTGAGACTCAACCCAGCAAGAACCCATGTTACCAATCAGTTGCACCACCAGGGGTAACCCACTGCACTGGGATCCCCCCCTTACTGTTTTGTGCACAACCCCACCTTCAAATACCCCCCTCCTTTCCCCCGCTGATGCGACGAAGTCTCTCCTTCCACTTCTCCACGCTGGTTGACGAACTGCTACTGGGCGGGTTGGAACAAATCGGGTCACCTTCCAAGGTAAAAGTGACCTACCCCCTGGGGACCTGACCATATATATCCCTGTAGCACCATCCTATAACCAATCGGAGTGCCCCACAATACCAACTGACCCTACAACTCCACCCTTTTCCCGCAAAAAACACTCCACAAATTAACCCCTTCTCTGCCACTAAGGCCTAGCATCCCCCCTTAGTCATGCTTCCCTCCCTTGAGCCCGTTCAGGGCAGCAGTCCGGGCTGTCCTTTGTTGATGTATAGAATGTCCACTAAGTAATCAAATACAGCCATGTTGATGATCGGGCACTGTCAGTGGAAAAAAAGGAAGTATACAAGAACTTACCAAATAAGTAAATCAACAAGGAGATAACAGGGCATTAGCAGATAAGTGGGATCCTTCCTGGGGCCAGCAAGTTCGATATGAAAACTATTCTCTTATGTTTTTCAGCAGTTTTGGTTAAAAATTCAATGCAAATACACCAACACCATTCACCAATGTGGCATAAAATAGCCCCAAATTCAAAGCTTCCATTGTTTATTCCAGAGATGTCTCCATTGAATGTGTTCTCCAAGTTCATCAGTGGAAATAAGGAAAAAGATCAAGTTCACATAATCGTCTACTTGCTTTTGGACATTATTTGGCAGTTATCAGCTAGTATTGTAACTTCCAAAAAACATGAGTATTGGTTAACCAAACTATGTGCCAAGAAAAGGTAGCCAATCATAATGACGTTTCATTCACAGGTCAATATTGCCAACATTGGTGACCCAATGAAAGGCTCTCAGGTACAGCCACCGAAAGAACAAGTGCTTTGTGTTTCTGTCTGATAATACATGCTTAGCATATATGTGCTAAGCATGTGGTCAATTATGGCAAATAAAGACTGCATGATACAGAAAGTTTCCAGCATCAACCCAAAATTGGGGTCACATGCCAATTCAAAGCATGCTCAATACACCTGGAGTAAAACTCTATCCAGAAATGATCCAAAATGTATTTTGTTTGATGTACATGTTCTCCGTAAGAATTGATTTTACAATAATGTATAACTTGAGGTTTGGAGCTGGCCACGGTGCTGAATAGTAGCAGCATATTCAAGTGGTATACTGAAATCCAGACAAGGACAGGTCAAAGAAAGTAAGTTGTAGGTTGTTGCAGTTCCAATAAAATCAGTATTTTATCAGCTCAAAATTATCAGGAGATATCTTATATCATGTAGTCCTTCTTCTCTGTATAACCCCTTCCCCACCACTGATTAGCAGCTTTGCGTGAATGTGCAGTGTACACAGAAAGATGACAAGCAGTGGTGTGGGCTGGTGTAGTGCCAGTGTTCATAGCACTAATCGGCAGGGAAGTCAACGTACTCAGTGCACCACTCCTCACCCTGCTTTTTCACCATTGTCTGTGCCCGCCCAGGCTCACAACTTTCAGGACACACACACACCAAGTAAGTTCCTGGCTCCATGTTTTGCTCCTGCATGCTCTCCCCACTTCTTAAAGGGGCAGTGCGCACACCTGATGTGTTCCCAGCTTATTGTCGCAAACTACCAGGTAAGTCCTTGATGCATTCCCAGCCTATGGCTGGGGAGTTCCAGGTGACACCTGATATGTCCTCAGCCGATCCCAGGGGATTACCGGGAATTTACGGCACCCTTCCCTTTTGGGAGGTGCTTGTGCAATGTTAGTCCTCAGTAGCCTGTGTACCTTGTGACTACAAGGTCATTGTCTAGTCACTGGATCCTGTTTCTGATTCAGTACTCGCCTGTATACCCAATCCATCCCTGATTGCATACCTGAATCTGCTCCGAGGGCCTAAAACCTGCTCCAGTGTTCCAGTCCCTTCCTGTTACTGACCCATTTCTGGTTACCCATTCCAGCTTGAATTCTTGATTCCATTCCTGATCTATTTCTGGTTCCCTATTAAAAACCCGTGTTCTGGTATCCCTTCTTGATTCGCAGTACTAGCTCATGTTCCTGTATCTGTTTTCCTGCTTGAACCTGAAACTCTTATTAATTCTGTCCTGCTTGTGCCTTGTACCACCTTCCACCCTTCCTTATATCCTGGTTCTCTCCCAGCAGAGGTTCTACTCCATCCTTCAGTGTCAAGCTTTACAGATGCTAGGACTCCCTTGGAGTGGTACCTTGAGGCTACCTGCAGCACAAACCTAACCTCATAATCTAGTCATGCTCCTCTAGGGTAAGCCCTTGATTCGTAGTCCAGTCACATCACAGTACGGGGCACATCGGTTGTTGCCCTTCCACTCATATCTGATTGCACAGAGCATAAATCCCACTGATCCTGGTTACCCTTGTTCTTGGAGTCTTTCTGGAGAGATCCTGCTTGCGGAATCGACATGAACTATTCCTAACCGTGGTCCTGTGGATGGAGCACACCCGCTTTCGACGTTATTTTTTTCTCTCTGGCTAAGTTAGTGAGGATGGGCCGTGGACCATTCAGTCTTGCTCATTAGTCTTTTGATGTTTATTTTTGCCCCACCTTTCGACTTCTTGTCTGTGCCCTGTGTCTATGCCGGTACTTGAGCCGTATGTGTAATCCTGGAAGTATTTTTGCTTACTGTCATCAGTACCTTGTTTTTGCCTTGGCTATGCTTTTCGGCTACAGACAATCTTTTTGGGCCTAGTTGGTTGGGGTGTGAGGAGGGGGTACTGTAACACTGGCGTTTCTTGCACTAATTGGCTGGGACACCGCACTGATCTTTGCCCTGCTGTTTCACCAGTGCCTGCACTGGCATTCAAGACTCGCTCATACCATGTCGGTTTCCTGGCTGCATGCTTAGCCAATGTTTGCCTGCTCCCTGCTTCTTAAAGGGGCATGGCGTGCATACCTGATGTGTTCCCAGATTATTGCTGCAAAGTATCATGTAAGTCCCTGATGTGTTTCCATCCTATGGTTGAGTTCCAAATGATACCTGATGTGTTCTCACCCTATCCCTGGGGAGTAACAGGTATTTAAGGCACCCTCCCCTATTGGAAGGTGCCTGTGCAACGTTAGTCGTCAGTAGCCTGTGTACCTTGTCAATACTAGCTCATTGTCTGGTCCCTGGATCCTGTTCCAGATTCAATACTCGCCCGTGTACCCAATCCATTCCTGATTGCATACCTGAACCTGTTCCAAGTGCTGAAAATCTGCTCCAGTGTTCTGGTCCCTTCCTTTTCCTGTCTGAGTTCTTGATTCCATTCCTGATCCATTTCTGGTTCCCAGTTGCAGCCTGAGTGCCTGATTCAGTTCCTGGTTCCTGTTTCCAGTCTGAGTTCCTGATTCCGTTCTTTATCGGTTCCTGTATCCTGGTTCTAGCCTGAGTTCCTGATCCTGTTCCTGGTTATTTAAGGCACCCTCCCCTATTGGAAGGTGCCTGTGCAATATTAGTCCTCAGTAGACTGTGTACATTGGGACTACTAGCTTGTTGTTTGGTGCCTAAATCCTGTTCTAGATCCGGTACGTGCCCACACGCCCAATGTTTGGTTAATTATTTTTTAAATTTGAACATATTTTGTCACTATAGGGTTATAATTAAATAGTTAAAAATTGAATATTTTCCATACCTCTAAGTATGCTGAAATCACATTAAGATTTGGTTACTATTACTAAGCATTGATCTCGTAGCCTGTGACTGCCAGAAGGCATGGTTTGATTACACATGCTTTTCTGTCTATATGAACACAATATGTATATTGATCTTTATATATATCATGTCTCTATAGCAGCCTAGAAAGATGAAAGTATCTGAACAGACACTGCGGGAAATCAATCAAGAAAAATTGGACAATAAGCATTACGAAAAACATCCACCATTATTAATCTGAATTAATTTTGTGACATGCACAACTTTTGTAACAGTTCTGCCAATTTATTATGGACTATAACCACATTTGGTGCCAAATACTGGCATGCCGCGAAGTGGAATAAGATAGATATGTGTGTCTAGTTTGCTATGAAGTAAGCCAAAAACATTTCAAATGGAGGCTGATTTATGAAAACTGTCTAAAAGTAAAACTGGCGATGGCTGAGATGCTATAACTCATTTTCTCCTGTGAATATACATTAATCAGCTTCTAATCGAGCACTGATAACTTCTGACAATATGATGCATTGAACATTCTGACTTTTTTATCGGCCAGGTGGAAGGGTGCCAGAACTCACATAAAGCCAATGCCGGCAGCAGTCTGTAGATGCACTCACGCACTGTTTACTTATTTATTGACCTCAATGACAGCAAATAGCATGTCCACAAAACCTAATGTAATAATTATGGTCACATCTTGAATGACTATTCAGATTTTTCAAAGGTAAAAGGTGAGTTGTAAAAGTATAGGGGAATCAGGGAAGTTGAGATTATATCGACCAGGTTGAAATAGGGACCATCTTCAATAATAAACCTCCCCATGCATATTAGGCTAATATGAGACAAGCCCACAGATATCGACAAGTTTGGACAACAGTCTAATTCATGTGGCAACCCCAGACAAATTATTGTCTGGAGAAATAGCAATATGGTCTGTCTGATATTGGATTGCCAATGGTATTGTCTCCTGGAGACAAACGGCCACCAGACATGTTTGGTGATGACTCTTACATGGAACACAGGAGCTCTTGGTTAAATGATGGGTGTAGCTGGCTCCCACTTGTTCTGCACTACTGGACATCTGATTTTGAAGGGAAGTAAGCATGATGTGTTTCTCATCTGCTTCACTAAGGTTCCTTAGCCGACCACCTGCTTAAAGCTTTTGCACAGTGCTATAGGTGAACAAAGGCATACCTCCCAACATTTGGAACAGAAAGAGGGACACAGAGATGCCCTGCACTGTACAATGGAGCTCTGTGTCCTGTGTCATTAGAGACTTCAATGCAGGTTAATTTCTAAAAAAAAATCCTTCCTTTGACATCATCAGAGCTGGTGACTCAATAGCTAGGGCTGCTGTTATGTGTTTGATGCCAATGGGGAGTGAAAAATAAAAGAAAATGATATTTTTCATTTTTTTTCTCATTTCTTTATAGTAGTTTTAAGGGAACAAAAGAATCTGGCTTATTCCTTCAGCTACATAGAGATGTAGTGTATATCTATATCTCTATGTACCTGAATAATTTGCTTCTGGCTTCTCTCCCTGCAATACAGGTCAAGATTATCAAATCCTCCTATGCCTCTCAGTAAATACTAGAGGTGGGGAGACAAAAAGGCGCAATAGGGTCTTACCCGGTATACCAGGGGTAATAGGAAGAAATAGGTACACTCACCTGATGGGGTTGTGTCAGTCACAACTCCTTAAACCGCATGTGAGTGTCCGCGTGGTTCAAGCAGCGGCCCCGTGGATACGTGGTAAAAATATATCATGTAGAGAAACGGGTATATGCCGCGCTTAAAAACCACTGAGGCAGAACTGATATAAAAATTTCTTTTTTATTACAGCATTCCAACGCGTTTCAGAGACAGGACCGTCTCCTTCTTCAGGGAAAAATAATTTTTTTTCCCTGAAGAAGGAGACGGTCCTGTCTCTGAAACGCGTTGGAATGCTGTAATAAAAAAGAAATTTTTAAATCAGTTCTGCCTCAGTGGTTTTTAAGCGCGGCATATACCCGTTTCTCTACATGATATATTTTTGCCTCTCAGTATAGACAGTGGCTCAAAGGTAGAGCTGCTGCCTATGGACAAAGAGCTCTCAAGCTGATGAGTTCAAGTCCTGTCCTGGGAAATCAAATGAGAGCAGATAAGAATTTAATTTATGCACTGCTTTTCTTGAGTTAATTTATTCACTGCACTGAGGGTAGGAGGCGGGACATGAGCAGTGAACAGCAGGACTACGTGAGGGAGCCCTCAAATCGGGACAGTTTCACTGAATCCAGGACGGTTGGGAGGTATGACAAAAGTAACGGATCATAATGCATAAAAGTCCCAAAAGCACTTGTGACTCAATAACTCATATACCAAGTATAATAGAAGTAATTTTTCGAGAAGATCTTCTATTGATTTCCATTATATTTAGTACATAAGTCAAGCCTGTCCAAGTGTCCAACTGCTCGTTTCGAGTATGGAGCACCCGAACATGGTTCTGCTTGCTTATCAGTAGTGGTAAGTCCTCTACTGTCTGTCTGCGTGTGTGCATGTCTGTGTGTCTCTCTGTCTGTCTTTGTATATATTTATGTGCATGCTTGAATCTAGAATGTTTGGGCTCCTGGTAGGTACAGTATATATTAATGAATTAATGAGTACAGTTGAGCAATGTTCGATTCGAACGGTTCACCAATTTCAAATTCGAGTGATTTTGGTGGGTGTTCGAGTCGTTCGACGAACTCGAACGATTTGCTTCAAGTTCGGCTGTTCGAGTTATGTTCGATAACAGTTCGATCACCAAAAGCGTGGCTTTTCACAGTAAGGCTATGTGCACACGTTGCGTTTCTGCATGCATCCTGCGTCCCCAGCACAATCCCTCTCTCTTTCCTACTCTCCGATCACGGGTGCAGCGCTGCACGGCTGTCACAAAGCTCCAGCGGCTTTTCCTCTTTTGAAAATGGCTGCCGCTTCATTATTCAATCTGGTATTCCCTGCTTTCCCCACCCACCGGGCCCACGAATTGGAGGTGGCCTTGGGGGAGCGGGTAAGCGACCCACGCTCCTATGTCCCACCGGGACCGACCCAACAGGCTGAGGAGCTCGGTCTGCCCCCGTCCGCCATGCCACCTCCCTCGCTGCCCGTACCTGTAGCTGGCGCCCTGCTTGGTCTGCTGCCACAAGCCACGGCAGCGGTACCCATTCCATCTGCCTGCGAGGACCTGGCAACGGGGTCCTCAGGCCACGAGCACGCCACCGCTCCAGCACCCGTAATAGCCCCGCAAAAGACCAAAGCCCAGAAGACATCCCCTCCGGCCCCGAGCCCAGCCGCACCAGAGATGACATCATCCCCGATCCTAGAGAAGGCAGCGCACTCGATGACGTCGGCCCCGGCAATCCGCCCGGCCGCAGCAGAGGCGACGCCCAACCAGAATTCAGCAAAGATGCCAGCCGCTCCCCAGTACCCGGTCCCGGCTGAGGCGCAGCCGGGATGCTCCTGCAGGGCGGAGAGCAGGCCGCAGATCAACGGAGCCCTCTTCCACTTCACATGAGCCCGGTCGTAGCCGGCAGTGAGGGCGTCCGGATGGTCCAAGCCCCTGAGCAGGAGGAAGCAGAGTGCGGAACCCATACTCCGTATTGGGAGTGGCAGCAGCTGAAGACGGAGATCGCAGCCAGGGAGAAGCAGATGGCCGAAGTCCTGAACAGGACCATCCGCGAGAAGGATAACCTCCGGCAGGCAACTTTCCGGGTGCGGGGTCCGACGTTCCAAGGACAGGTCCGGCACTTTAACCCCCAGAAGGGATGGGGCTTTATTTATGAGCCGGGCCTGGAGGCCTAGATTTTTGTATCCTGGAGGGATGTGGCCCCTCATTTGCCCATGGGTCACCCGGATCGTGACCTGTAGCCAGGAGAGCTGGTCTCCTATACCCGGCACTGCGGAAAGAGGGGGTGGTTTGCCCTCGACGTAAAGAAGTGGGGGAAGATGGAAGAAAAGATGTGCCTCCACCCCCCTCCGCCATCTTCAAGTGAAGAGAGTTACTAAGGTAGCAGTTCCCGGCTACCACAGTTGAGTTAACCCCCGTTACAAGTTTTACAGTTCATGGACCATGGCTTTAGACTGGAAAGCCAACCCAAAAACTATTGGGCTTTGTAAATAATTCCCGGTTACCTTTGTTGCTCACGGCAGCCACTCGAGACGCAGATTGGAGGAAGGGCCTGTGGTGGAGTCGGCCGAGGCCCAGTCGCCATCAAAACCGGTGACTAACCTCCAGGCCAGGGGTCCCTGGACTTGGGAACCCGTGAGAAGGACTGCCGGGTGAGGATCTTTTTACCCGGCCCGCGCACCCCTTTTCCTGGACTTGGGAAAAGGGGTGCGCACCAGTGTTTAGCGGTGGCACCAGGGAACAGGTTGTTTGGGTGGGAGCAACAAAAAGGTGGCCCGGTCCGTCCCATTCCGTTTAAATGTGCAACGTTTAAGAAATGTGCCTGCCGTAAGGGAAGAAAACCTAAATATGTTATTATACTTGTAAATTTGTCTTTTCTACTTTTTCAGTTCACGTTCAAAATAAATGGTGGTGGTCGGACAGCCCACGGACGGTCTGTATTCAACCAAGGGGGAATGTAGTGCCCTGGAAAACCAGGTAGTTGTACATGTAGGCGACCACATAACACCCATCCCACGAAGGGTTAAATCAGCCGACCTGAAACCCTAGTCACCCCCCTCAGGGAAGGACGGACACACCAGTGGGCAGGACCAGGCAGATAGGGAACGGCCACCTAGGGATCTGGAGAGCCCGGGGCGGAAAAACAGATCAGATCAGTTAAGGAGTGAAGGAGTGAAGTCTGGAGGTGCCAGGGTCGGAGCCCTGACACCTTGGCTAGGTGGCAGACAGTAGCCAGAGTCTGCAGGAGATGGGAAGACGGCAGCCGGAGATCTGAGGTGGACCGGGGCAGGGTTGGAGCCCACCGGTACCGACACCGGAGAACCGACCCAGAAACCGTGTGCACAGAGAGGGTACTTGGACCCTGAAGCCAGGACCGGCACCAACGGCCTAGCTAATTAATTAAATTAACCAATTGAGGGCAGGATTTTAGGTCCTGTCCCAACCTAAGCCCCGAAAAGTAGACAACCACTCACAGAGAGGGATAGGGCAACCGCCAGGGCCAGTAGATCCCAAGGGTCAGCGTCAGACGGGCACGGCTTCCAACCAAAGGACGGGAGCGCGGACTCCCGTGTTTCACACTGCGAAGTCCTACCTACAACACACTGAGTGCAGAGGAGAGAGACTTTGACTACCAACCCGGGTGTGGGATCAGATACACCCGTCTGCGGCAACCGGCCACCATCCCCTTGGTTTACCACAGGATTTGTGTGCTTCATTCGATCGTGAGTAACATCCCCGGCCCAGCCGGGTGTGCCGGCCCCTGCAGTCACCATCCTCAGCACAAAGACATTGGGCCCCAGGACATCCATCCATACCCATGGAGGGGTTAACATCCAGCTGCCAGTCCAACGTCCCCGAGAGCCCTGCAACGGCAGCAGTGGTGCTACGTCTCACCACACACCATGGGTAGCGTCACAGACATCTTACAAACAATCCCATACAAATACGTCCCCCTTTTATTTGGAGTGTCCGCGCGACCCCCGGGTTCGGAGGACCCCTCGAGCCGCACCGTAGATCCGGATCCGAGCAGCACCGGCTGCTGGCACGGGGGCGGCACAATATTGTACTGGAAAACTGGAAAATAAAATTCCAAATGCAGTGAAATTGTAAAAAAAGAGCAATTGCACGATGGTTTGGAGGGGTTTATACACCCTGTTCACTAAATGGTAAAACTAAGGTTTCTATATGATGCCTCAGATTGTAACGAGTTTGTAGATACTAAACATGTATACTTTTACTTTTATCTAAGAGGTTAACAAAAATTCAGAGGTTTGTCCAAAAAAAAGAATTGCGCTTTTGTCGCTATTTTCCAAGACCTATAGCGTTCTCATTTTTCTGGATATGGGGCTCAGTGATGGCTTATTTTTTGTGTCTTGAGCAGATATTTTTAATTATATCATTTTTGTGCAGATGCTAAGTATTGATCACTTGTCATTGCATTTAAAAAGAAAAATTGCGGCAAACCAAAAAACGTAATTTTGGAGTTTGGATTTTTTTTTCTCGCCGCGCTGTGTACCGATCAGATTAATTCATTTTGATAGATCAGGCATTTCTGAACTCGGCAAAATCAAATATGGGTATATTCTTTTGATTGTTTATTTTATTTTCAATGGGGCGAAAGGAGTGTGATTTGAACTTTTAGTTTTTTTTATTTACATTTTTTATTTATTTTACTAGTCTCCCTAGGGGACTTCATCACTGCAGTATCCGATCAGCTGTCCATTTCTGGTGATCAAAGCAGCATCACTCTGATCAGCAGAAATGCAGCATTCCGATGACAGCCGGCACTCTTTCGGCATTCACTGGAAATACGTTATGCTAGCGTCAGGGGTTATCAGCAGACCCCGTGCTACCATGGTAACCCTTTGGCACCCCATGATCGCGTCACACCGCCACCGATGGCGGCAGGGAATGGCACGCAGCCTGCTGCTGCAATTTAAATTGCGCTGTAAGTATTTGACAGCGCAATATAAGTGGTAAGCAGGCGCAGGTGGATCTCTGATCCACCCGTGCCTGTTAGCTGCACATGTTTGCTGATCGGATCAGTAGACGTATGAAAGGATTACCACTGGCTCACCGCCAGAGCCCACGGTTACTAAGGGGACACAACCTAGGATGTACAGTACAGACCAAAAGTTTTGACACACCTTCTCATTCAAAGAGTTTTTTTTATTTTCATGACTCTATAAATTGTAGAATCACATTGAAGATATCAAAACTATGGATGAAAACATGCGTAATGAAATACTTAAAAAAGTGTGAAACAAATGAAAATATGACTTATATTCTAGGTTCTTCAAAGTAGCCACCTTTTGCTTTCATTACTACTTTGCACACTCTTGCTATTGTCTTGATGAGCTTCAAGAGGTAGTCACCGGAAATGGTTTTCCAACAGTCTTGAAGGAGTTCCCAGAAATGCTTAGCACTGTTTTGCCTTCACTCTGCGGTCCAGCTCACCCCAAACCATCTCGATTGGGTTCAGGTCTGGTGACTGTGGAGGCCAGGTCATCTGGCATAGCACCCCATCACTCTCCTTCTTAGTCAAATAGCCCTTACACAGCCTGGAGGTGTGTTTGGGGTCATTGTCCTGTTGAAAAATAAATGATCGTCCAACTAAACGCAAACTGGATGGAATAGCATGCCACTGCAAGATGTTGTGGTAGGCATGCTGGTTTAGTATGCCTTCAAATTTTAATAAATCCCCAACAATGTCACCAGCAAAGCACCCCCACACCGTCACACCTCCTCCTCCATGCTTCACGGTGGGAACCAGCCATGTAGAGTCCATCCATTCACCTTTTCTACAAAGACACAGTTGTTGGATCCAAAGATCTCAAATTTGGACTCATCAGACCAAAGCACAGATTTCCACTGGTCTAATGTCCATTCATTGTGTTCTTTATCCCAAACAAGTATCTTCTGCTTGTTGCCTGACCTTAGCAGTGGTTTCCTAGCAGCTATTTTACCATGAAGGCCTGCTGCACAAAGTCTCCTCTTAATAGTTGTTCTAGAAATGAGAAGGTGTGTCCAAACTTTTGGTCTGTACTGTATACGTGGCGCCCCAGAGGCTCCAGTCGCCACAGAGTAATGCACCTTATTTAAGGTGCGATATTCACCTCGGGTAAGGAGGGGGTTAATCACCGGTGTTCCACATTCACACTAACATATAGCTTAGGAGCCTTCTCATAAGGATACGGCTCAGGGTAGGCAGGAGGATGGCCATCATGAGGCATGGGACTTCCCCGGTCACTGAAGCCAGCCACCTGGAGGGCGGGTTCTACTTGGGGTAGAAGTAGGAGCAAACTCACACAATCTTGAGTCAGTCTACCCGGGAAACCAGTTCTGGGACACGACACCATCACCTCTTTCTTCTCTTTTCTTCACGGGGCCTGGAGCTGGGAGCGGAGCGCTCAGCACAGGTTCCTCACATCTGGAAGGGCAACTCTGACAAAGAACTTTCTTCTTTCAAACACCGGTGACTGCTTCTAACTTATCCAAGGTCGATGGGGCACATCACAGCGAGTGACCAGTACTACCTGGGAGAGCGACACAAAGAGTGAGTAAAGACACCTGGAACTGCAGCATCTGACTCGGACTCTTATTACGGACGGCGCCGCCCCGCGCATCGGCGCCAAAGGCCTTCGCCATCACTACCCTCATCATCCTCCCCGGGGCCCGCTCCACTTGTGGGGAGCGATACCATCTTCAGCTGCTATTACCATCCTCCCCAGAGGACAGTGACAGCAGCGGTGGCTAATATCTGGCCTTGTACCACAGGTGGCATCACGACAATCTTCCTACTACAATCCCCATCATCCTCCCTCCTTATTGGTGTGTTCCGTGGAGTATGAAACCGACAGGCCGCTGCGACGTCCCTGACCATAATACCAACTCAGTGACGAGTAACTTCGGTACGAGGCCCTGTGCCTGACTACCCCCTACCCCCTGGGTGATATATATATATACGTCCAAGGTCGTGAAGGAGTTAAAAGAAGCCATCAGCAGAAAATGACATATCATTTAACTCAGGTTTTTGTATTACATTTTTTTTTATTTGTCAATGTGTTTTGTTTTTTTTCTTTTTTCATATCATGAACGTAAAAAATAACAAAATTAGTAATCTTACAATTTTCACACTGGCCACTAGGGCCTTTTAGACTCATACTGTTCTTTTACATACTGTTCTGTTGTTTCTCAGCAAGGCTTGATACACAGGCAGGATAATAGTGACAGATTACAGAAAAACAGCTGATAATTACAGGATCCACCAATGAAAGAGATGATATTGTGGCGCCCCTGACCTGGTCAGGCACCACTGAGTACTGCACCCATGCTGGGGACAGTACAATACAGGTAATCCAGAAGGCTGACCGAGGTGTGACTACACAGGCGCATAGTGATCAGGTCTCACACATGTACCTTTGGGAGGACCCCTGGGGATCCCAGGAGGGGGCAAAGCCTTCACCTCCACTGGAATAGTGGAGGGGGTAAAAAGCCTCCATCTCCACTAAAGGGGTGTGGTGGAGAGCCTGGTTGCTAGGTGGCGTAGGCAAGAACAGGAGAGGAGGAGCAGTGAGCCGGTTCAGTGTGCAGTTCAGGGGGAGCAGACGTCAGGAGCAGACCCCTGGGGCTGTGGCAGTCTGACAGCGTCCGCGCAGTGGCTACCGACGGGGGAGAACGGTCACCTAGTAGTGCTACCCGAAATCCATCTTCAGCTAAAGAGAGAGCAACGGAGTGGGAAGTAAGGAGACTGCTATGGAGTTACCAGGCCCAAACGGGTAGTAGGTCCCAGTGCAGGGATAGATCCACCTTTCCTTGCCAAACCTGCTTGAGGGGGTACTTTACACCCCCAAGAACACACTAAAAAGTCCGCAGCCACGTCGCCATAGTTAGGGCCCATAGTTCACAGGAGGCAAGCAGCCGGAGTGTCCTGGTCCAGGCTACAAGCAAACGGACAAAACGAAGGGGAGAGAGGCTTCAGCAACTTCCCTGGGTGACCCCCATAGGGACTAAAAGTCGGGGTTACTCCAAAACGCAAAGGGCTAAGGAAGGCGAGTCGGTAGTCACCCTCATCAGTCAGCCTGAAGGATACCTGGTTCCAGCCTGGTTCATCCCAGCTACGCCCGGGTTACTCACTCTGCCACCTTCTGTGAGTAAAACCCCTGAAAGACATTCTGCTTGTGTGGAGTTATTCTGCGCCTTGTGGTTCTACACACCTACACAGGGCCCTGGGGCTTGCCTCACTCTCAGGAGGCTACTACAACCGACTGCACACACCATCAGCCCCAGGCATCCCTTAATTTGCAGTGGCGGTCCCCACTGACCGCAATTCTGAGAGTGGCGTCACGACAAATAGAAGATTTCCTACCTGTGACAAGATCCAGCAGCGTGGAGTCCCTGAAGGTAATGCACCGACACTGCACTAGCGGGGCTTCACATCTGGCGTCACGAACAGGATAAGGACTAGACCTGTTCAGACAGGTGACCATGTGCCTGGGCGGTCCGCTTGAAAAATTGGAAGCGCCGCCATATTGCCACCATGAAAAGCGCGCTGAAAAACAACAGCAGCCCGCGCTGGGAGAAGTTACCGCCCACGAAGAGGTGTGGCTACCCAGAGATCCCCTGCAGAGTCCTGACCTCGCCAGTGAAGAGAGCGGAGGCGTTCAGAGACGTCGGGACAGAAAGGGAGCCAGAAGCCTGCTGTTAGAGGAAATGGCGTCTGGATGCAGAGATCCCGAGCCAGGCTCCGCTGCCTGGTGGGCCCGAGAGCTTGCTCAGTGCTGCAACCAACTAGAAACCAGGGTTCTACGGCAGCTCAGCGAGGGACGCAAGGAGCTCCTGGGGATGGCTACGGCGGTACAGGCCTACGAGGAGAGGGCCACGCGACGAGTGCCAGACCGAGCGGCGACGACTCAGACCCCGATGCTGCTACCGATGGGTGAGTCCAGTGTTGCCCCTGCCAGCACGAGTGCCCCGACCCCTGCTGCCACGCCCGTAGTCCCCGAAGAGGCGCCCGCCGCGGCGACGCTGAACCAGGCCGCAGCCACGCCAGGTGCGGCCCGCCAAGCCCAGGCCGCCGCAGAGATGCCCTGCTCGGCCCGTAAAGATCCGGCTGCCACCGCGACCCTCATCCATGCCGCGGGTGTGACGCTGACCCAGGCCGCCGCCTTGCTAGGCCCGGCCCGCCAAGACCCCACCGCAGCAGCGACGCTCATCCACGCCGCAGGCGAGGTGCTGAACCAGGCCGCAGCCACGCCAGGTGCGGCCCGCCAAGCTCCGGTCGCTGCAGCGACGCCCAGCCCAGCCTGCACAGATCCCATCGCAGCTGCGACGCCAATTCAGGCCGCCGCAGCGATGCCCTGCCCGGCCCGCCAAGACCAGGCCGCCGCCATGTCAGGCACGGCCCGCCAAGACAAGGTTGTATCACCATTTACCCTGGCCTGCCAGGCCAGAGCAGACACCGCTCCCCAGTCCAAGGAGGTCCCTGCTAGGAAGTCTACGCTGGGGGAGGACCCCGAATACCAGAAGCTGAAGGCTGACCTAGAGGCCCAGTTCCCAAAGGAGATGGTGGATCGGTATCTGCTCCCTCCACATACCCCTCAGAAGACTCTGGAGATGTCCACGCCAAGAAGTCCACCGCCCGGGCCAGCTGATGAACACTCATCCCCAGCGCTGCCACCAAAGGAGTGCTCAGAAGAACTAAGGGGGAGAGGAGGCCAGGAAGCTGAGGAGCTGACCCCGGAGCCATCAGCAGTGGATCCATGCCCAGAGCCAGAGATGCTGCCGTATTCCCGCTGGGATGAAGAGGAAGATTTGTCCAGCAACCTCACCTGGGAGCCTGCCAGCAGTGAAGCAGCCACCCAGCAGAATCAAGCCCGCAAAACACGGCGCCGCAGTAGAACCAAGTTTTCCCCTGCACCGCAGTCTCCAGAGAATAAAGATGAAGTCACGGCCAGAGACCTGGAGGAGAAACGGTTTCTGAGGAGAGCCAGATCCCAGGTTAGAGGACCACTTTGTCGTGGTGTAGTCGAAGACTTCAGTTTGAAGAGTGGATATGGTTTTATAGTAGCTCCTGGTATGAAAGAAGGCATATTCGTGAATAGAAGAGACGTTAGAGCTCATTTGCCCAGAGGACATCCAGGCAGAAATCTGAGAACAGGAGACTCAGTGGAATTTACCATGCACCAAGGAGAAAGAGGCTGGTATGCATTGGATGTTACCCCATGTACCAGAAAGCCTTACAGCAGTCCTGCAAAAGAAACAGACACAGAAGAAGAAAGGAGAGATAAAGAACCCACTGATGAGACCACCACGGACGATGAAAAAGATCGAGAAACCAACAGGTGCCGCAGCCCTACAGGCCCAAGCCCTGGTATGGAGGAGTAGAGGAAAGTAAAGTCAGAAGTACGACAAGTTATTGTTTTGACCAGTTTGAAGTTTTTGCAACGTTTATAAGTTTAAGCATGTGCCCACATAAACTAATGTGAGAAATGAACCTTAAGGCTATGAACTGGCTATAGCCACAAACTCTCGCAGTGTAAATAGTTACACCAGAGGGTACCACCACCAGGGCCAGCCTGTTTAGGGGCCTGGCTCGCCTGCAACCAGGGAGCACGTCCGTTATGGGGCCTTGGCTTACCTGCAACCAGAGAGCATGCCTGTTTATGGGGCCTGGCTCTCCACCACAAAGAGGGTACCTGGTCAGCACCAACTGTGGAGGCCGCCTCTACATCCTGCCAGAAGAGGCTGAAGGCGCGGCTCCACCAGGCCAGGTATACCCTGAAACCACCAGCCCATGAAAGCCGCCTCTACATCCTGCCAGAAGTGGCTGAAGGCGCGGCCAACGGGAGAGGCAGATTGGAGGAAAGGTCTGGGGAAGTGGATGGCCCAGACCTGGTTACCAAAAGAAACTGGTGACCTGCCTCCTGAAAGGGGTTTAGGGTGGGTTAACGGACTTGTGGGTGGAGGGTGGTGATGTATGGTACCTGGTGGTTTTAAAAGTTTTACCATGTTTTAATGTTTTATGCATTTTAAAATGTTGTCTTGCAGCCCGAGGACGTGCTGGTGATAACTAAGGGGGAATGTGGCGCCCCTGACCTGGTCAGGCACCACTGAGTACTGCACCCATGCTGGGGACAGTACAATACAGGTAATCCAGAAGGCTGACCGAGGTGTGACTACACAGGCGCATAGTGATCAGGTCTCACACATGTACCTTTGGGAGGACCCCTGGGGATCCCAGGAGGGGGCAAAGCCTTCACCTCCACTGGAATAGTGGAGGGGGTAAAAAGCCTCCATCTCCACTCAAGGGGTGTGGTGGAGAGCCTGGTTGCTAGGTGGCGTAGGCAAGAACAGGAGAGGAGGAGCAGTGAGCCGGTTCAGTGTGCAGTTCAGGGGGAGCAGACGTCAGGAGCAGACCCCTGGGGCTGTGGCAGTCTGACAGCGTCCGCGCAGTGGCTACCGACGGGGGAGAACGGTCACCTAGTAGTGCTACCCGAAATCCATCTTCAGCTAAAGAGAGAGCAACGGAGTGGGAAGTAAGGAGACTGCTAGGGAGTTACCAGGCCCAAACGGGTAGTAGGTCCCAGTGCAGGGATAGATCCACCTTTCCTTGCCAAACCTGCTTGAGGGGGTACTTTACACCCCCAAGAACACACTAAAAAGTCCGCAGCCACGTCGCCATAGTTAGGGCCCATAGTTCACAGGAGGCAAGCAGCCGGAGTGTCCTGGTCCAGGCTACAAGCAAACGGACAAAACGAAGGGGAGAGAGGCTTCAGCAACTTCCCTGGGTGACCCCCATAGGGACTAAAAGTCGGGGTTACTCCAAAACGCAAAGGGCTAAGGAAGGCGAGTCGGTAGTCACCCTCATCAGTCAGCCTGAAGGATACCTGGTTCCAGCCTGGTTCATCCCAGCTACGCCCGGGTTACTCACTCTGCCACCTTCTGTGAGTAAAACCCCTGAAAGACATTCTGCTTGTGTGGAGTTATTCTGCGCCTTGTGGTTCTACACACCTACACAGGGCCCTGGGGCTTGCCTCACTCTCAGGAGGCTACTACAACCGACTGCACACACCATCAGCCCCAGGCATCCCTTAATTTGCAGTGGCGGTCCCCACTGACCGCAATTCTGAGAGTGGCGTCACGACAAATAGAAGATTTCCTACCTGTGACAAGATCCAGCTGCGTGGAGTCCCTGAAGGTAATGCACCGACACTGCACTAGCGGGGCTTCACAATATCACAGCCAAACTTTCTCCCGTTATCTTCACAATGATCATTACACAGACTCATTAGATGCTTCAGTACAAAAGATCGAGTCTGAATCATATTACATGTATTGTTTCATAAAATAACAGGACACTAGACTCTAAAAATGCCCCAGTGGCCGGTGTGAAAATTGAAAGATAACTATTTTTTATTTTAAATATAGATTGTGATATGAAAAAAAAGATATTACCAATGTTTCCGTAAACAATCATTTATTTTATGATGAGCATTCCCTTTATGCTCCTTGTTACGATCCACAAATTGCAAAGATTAATACTGAGTTTTGCAAATATCAATTTTGAGCTATTTGTGCACAGCTGATTGCTCTCTATGGTAAAGCCCTTAGGGGTACTTTGCACGCTGCGACATCGCTAGCCTATGATAGCAATGCCGAGCACGATAGCACCCACCCCCGCCGCATATGCGATATCTTGTGATAGCTGCCGTAGCGAACATTATCGCTATGGCAGCTTCACACGCACTTACCTGGTCGGCGACGTCGCTGTGACTGCCAAAGAATCCCTCCTTCAAGGAGGCGGTGCGTTCGGCGTCACAGCGACGTCACCGCGACGTCACTAATCGGCCGGTCAATAGAAGCGGAGGGGCGGAGATGAGCGGGATGTAAACATCCCGCCCACCTTCTCCCTTACGCATTGCCAGTGGACGGCGGGCGCAAGTAAGGAGATGTTTGTCGCTCCTGCGGCTTCACACACAGCGATGTGTGGAGCTGCAGGAACGACAAACAACATCGTACCTGCGGACGCATCGACATTATGAAAATGAACGACGTGACACAGATCACCTATTTTTGACTGTTTCATGCTCGTTCATCTTCTCTCCTAGGCTTTACACGTTGCGACGTCGTTACCGGCGCCGGATGTGCGTCACTTTCAATTTGACCCCGACGATATCGCAGTAGCTCTACAATCAACGTTTTGGATTTCTCCAAGTAGAAAGCCTATGAAGCTGTGTCCAAGGACCACAAATAAGTGAAAGAAAGCAGATGAATGCATAGTTAAACACAATATGATAGTCCATGATAACTGTGCGTTGGGTTTATTTATTTGGACATTATCTTTTTATTCATCTGTGTTGTGATTAACGCTTTTGGTTAAGGGAAAAAAAATTCTCAGCGTTAATTAGTTAATTACGGCACCTGCAGCTTGTTATCTTATTGCTCTTTATGTCCTAGAGATTTTGTGAGGCTGGCTGATATTGTATTAGGGATGCAAATCCAGGAAGACTAGGCTCACTACAGCAGAAGATTGCTCCTAGAAACCAAAAAAATGACTGCTACAGGAAGGAGGGAAATATGACCACCGCAATAGAAAGACAGATGGTGGTAGAGAAGACTACAATTAGAAGGACAGACAGGGTCATCTAATACCGAGACCTTGAATAACAAAGAGTATTGTCTGCGGGCAGGGCCGGCGTCAGCACCCGGCATACCCGGGCAAATGCCGGGGCCCTGGAGAGCCGGGGGGGCCCACTCGGCCTCGTCAGCTCTGGTGCACCTTGGCCGGGGCCCACTCTCCTTAGTTCTGCGGTCCCCGGGCCGAGTTCCGGGGACCGCAGTCCTCGGCAGGAATCTGCGGCGCCGTCTCTTTAAGGCGCGCAGACTTCCTGGTTTGAACTTCATCTGTGGGCGGAGCTACAGACCGGCATCCTGCTCAGTCCCACAGATGAGAGTTGCAGTGCCAGCCAGCGACCCCCAGCACAGCGTGTCCCTCCGGCGCTGTGTGGGCCCCCTCTCCACCGTGACCTGAGCGGTATGTGCCCTCCCCAACCCCGATTTATGCCCCCCCCCGGAGCCGCGCGTGTCTGTCTCTGTCTGTATGTAGCAGAGCTAGGTGTGTATGTATATAGCAGAGCTATGTGTGTATGTATATAGCAGAGCTAGGTGTGTATGTATATAGCAGAGCTAGGTGTGTATGTATATAGCAGAGCTAGGTGTGTATGTATATAGCAGAGCTAGGTGTGTATGTATATAGCAGAGCTAGGTGTGTATGTATATGGCAGAGCTAGGTGTGTATGTATATAGCAGAGCTAGGTGTGTATGTATATAGCAGAGCTATGTGTGTATGTAGCAGAGCTATGTGTGTATGTATGTGGCAGAGCTATGTGTGTATGTAGCAGAGCTATGTGTGTATGTATATAGCAGAGCTATGTATGTAGCAGAGCTATGTATGTAGCAGAGCTATGTGTGCATGTATATAGCAGAGCTATGTGTGTATGTATGTGGCAGAGCTATGTGTGTATGTATGTAGCAGCGCTGTGTCTGTATGTATGTATCCAGCAGAGCTGTGTGTGTTTGTCTGTATGCATGTATGATGTGTATCTATGTATGTCAGTGTATATGACTGTATAGATGTGTCAGTTCTATATGTATTTTTGTGAGTTTGTCGTTAAATATGTATATGTATGTGTACGTATGTGTGTGTCTGCGTGTGGATGGGGCCCACTGGGACTCTTCCGCCCGGGGCCCACAAAAACCTGGAGCCGGCCCTGTCTGCGGGTGCTCAGGATCGGCACATTGAATATCTGAGAGGTTACAGGGTAGGTCTGTTGGAAACCCAGCGGTCATGGTACACCAGAAATCCCCAAGCTTTCCAACTAGGAGAGCAAAATTCAGCTTCAAGAGAAGGTCATGAGCCACATCCAGCTCCCATCACCCTCACAGTAGTGACACCCAGAAGACTCATTACAGTATAATGACAGCCAAAGCTTTTCCACAGAAATTACACTGAGGCAGTATACAAAGATCAAAGGGATACTCACAAAAATCACTATCTGGAAACCTGCTCTTCATAGTTGTTTGCTAGACCGGGTGTTAATGCACCAGGCTAGCAGACAGCCGCGAGCCACATATCACAGGCCTGCAAGCTACACATCACAGGCCCGCTAGCCATAAATCCCAGGTCCGTGAGCCACAAATCACAGGTCCGCGAGCCACAAACCACAGGCCCGCGAGCCACACATCACAGGCCCGCGAGCAACACATCATATGCCCGCGAGCCACACATGTGGTTCCCGAGTTACAGGTTGGGGACCCCTGTGGTACACATTGGTATCAATGACAAAGTCATTGATTTGGTTTTGTTGTCTTGTATTCTATTTTTGTTTTTTTCTCCCCTCCTTCCAAGAGCCATATCTTTTATATTTTTCCATTGGCATGGCCATATGAGGGCTTGTTTTTTTTCTGGTCAAGTTGTACTTTTGAAAGGACCCATTCATTTTATCATATAGTAGATATGATCAGACCCATGGATGTTCGGATTTGCCAGATTCAGACGGACTTTAAATAAAAGCTCAGTTCAGGACCCGAACCTCACCCTGGATGCCAAACCCCAATTAAGTCAATGGGGTCACGAACTTTGATGCTGTTGTTGCGGGCGGCGGGGCGCTGCGCTCGCTAACGCTCGGGTCCGGCGCTGCTGCTGCTGCTCGGTGGCTCGAGTGGTGGGCCGGATCCGGGGACTCGAGCGGCGCTTCTCGCCCGTGAGTGAAAGGGGATAGTTTGGTTTGGGGATTTGATCCGTGAGGCCACCCACGGGTTGTGGTGAGGTTGGGCACCACCGCTGCTGGTGACGGGGATCCTGGGAGCGATGGTAGGGAGCAGCTGGGATGTCGTTTTCCCCCTTTGTGGGTAGGGGTCGGTGGTCCCGGGGCCCGGTGAGGTGACGGGGAGGCGGGGTTGGCAAGTTGCAGGGTTGCCTGGACTGCGCAGCGCGGTGCCGGATGGCACGGTTGTACTCACTCGGCCACAAATGTACGCAAAGTCTCTGGTAAACCAAATGGCTGGATGGACGGGTCCGGCAGCCGGCTGCTGTGGCTTCTCCCGGACGGTTGGTGGTGGCTGCCTTTCCCTGCACCTTTGTGTATGTTCGGTCCCGATGGCTTCCCACCGGTAACCCGCTCCTCATCGTATATATGTGCCGGAGGAGCCCTTTTGCCCGCAGGCTCTGGCCCTTGGAACTCTAGCTGTAGCGGTAGCTGTATTTCCTTCTACTGGTCAGACGGTTGCCTTCTATCGGGTCTTGGCTGTTAGGAAACTCCTGGGGTTCCGGTCACTGACGGATTTGACCTCTTAACGGCGACTCCAAGCCTGGTCGGGGTCCGCAGGCCCTGCCTGTGTGTGCTGGCTTCACTTCGCTCCCCGGTTCAGTACCGGCGAGCCACCGCCCGACCCCGGTCCTATGGTTCCGCGTTGATTCGCCTCTCCTGCAGACGGCCACCACCGTCTGCCAACCTTGCTCTTAGTGCCCGGGCCACACACCCGGACCCGGTCAGTTTACTCCTTCACCACACTTCACTCCTCTCTCTTGCACTTCCCTAACTGTACTCCCTTCCTTTTCCCGCCTCCAGGACTGTGAACTCCTCAGTGGGTGGGGCCAATCACCTGGCTCCACCCCACCTGGTGTGGACATCAGCCCCTGGAGGGAGGCAACAAGGATTTTGTGTCTGGCTGATGTGCCTGTCTCGGGGTGGGGGGTGTGTTCTGCAGTACCTGTGACGACCTGGCTAGTCCAGGGCGCCACATTGTAAATAGGGCATAGTAAGGACTAGGTGACTGCAAACGGAAACAAAATAGGGGAATCTAACAAATGTGTATAGGGAACAGATAAAAGTCAATGAAGACCCAAACTTGTGTGCTATAAAATGGTCATAATAAGGGCTAGGGGGCTGCAAAAGGAAGGAAAATGAGGGCAATTGCCTGCCAAATGTGGATAGGGAATAAAAAAAAAAAGTTGTGGGCTCCTGCCTATTTTTGATAACCAGTGTGGGTAAAGCAGACAACTGCTAACTGCAACCCTCAGCTGTCAGCTTTACCTCAGCTGGTTATCAAAAAAGAGGGCATCACATGCTGTTTTTTTAAAATTATTTCCTGTGTCTGTGTTTTTTTTTTTTAACTCTACACTTGCCGGTTTAGTAATGCGGGTGTCTGATAGACACTTCTCTATTACTAAGGACTGGACTTGATGCCAGCTGTCAATTCACAGTTCACATCAACCCCAAAAGTATTACACCGATTGCCATTGCACTAAAGCAATTTGGAAGAGCCAGGTAAAGAGCCAGAATTGGCACATCTAATGGCATGTTTGGGGAGGCTGCAGGCAGCTATTTATAGGCCGAGAAGGGCCCAGTATCCATGGATCTTCCCACACTGATAATACGAGCCCCCATCTCTGTGCTTTAACTTGGTTGTTTATCAAAATTAGGGGGGGCCACATACCATTTTTTTAATTATTTATTTAAATAATTTAAAACCTGGCATGGGATACCCTCTATTTTTGCTAACCATTCAAGGTAAAGTAGACACCTGAGGGTTTACCTGCGCTGATAATCAAAAATAGGTGGAAGCCCAGGTCAATTTTTATTGTTCACAGTAGCGAACAAGTAACTTCCGCATGCAATAAAGCTTGTTGATTGGGTGCACTGCAGCTTTTCAACAAACTTTATTACCATATAAACATTACCCAAACTCCGAACGCAGACTTTTTTTTTAAGTCTGTGTTCGAATCTGAGACCTGGACACCCGATGTTCGGTATAAACTCCAAACTCTATAGTTCAGGTTCGCTCATCCCTATAGATGAGGTTTATTGTTGATAAATGAGAGTAATGCACTTAGGCCAGAGAAATTCTATTGCTACATATATAGTGAATAGAAATATACTCAGGACTACAGAACAGGAGAAGGACTTGGATATTTGGTTACAACTAAATTAAGCAGCAGCACTCAATGTCAAGCAGCAGTTGCTAAGGCAAATAAGATATTGGACTGTATAAAAAGAGATGAATTCCTGTGATATCAATGTATTATAACCCCTCTATAAATGACTTGCAAGGCCACATTTGGATATGAAATCCAGATTTGGTCTCCACATCTTAAAAATAATGATAGGGGAAAGCTAAAAAGATCAAAGGCAGTAACTAGATTATTACATGGGATGGAAGTGTGGCGCCCCTGAGGCTTCAGTGGCCACAGAGTATTGCACCCAACATTGGGTGTAATGCTAAACCCGGTTCCTGAGGAGGTCAGTCCTGGTTTCACCACTTTCCACACTCAAATACACAATAGGTTGCCCTTTTCCCACTGGGGACTGGGATAGGATAGGGTAATAAAGGGGTCACCAACAGAGAAACATTTACAGGATGCTCTCAACAGGGGCCCCAGTCCCACTAGCCTAGAAACTGGGAGGGGGAGGTACAGCCAGCAAGGGGAGTCAGGAGTGAACACAACAGTTAGAGAGTTCTCCAGCACGAGAGCAGCGGAGCAGACTTGACTCACAGGTGCTCCGGTGTTAAGGAGGAGAAAGTTCACACGGTTGCCATGGGGAGAGTAAACCTGCTCCCCTCGGAACCGACGCAACACAAGGCGGCAGGACCCTAGGGAAGATCATACTTCACGTTGGTTTTCAAGAATCTGCCTGGACAGGGAAAGTTTCAAGCTTCCTTGCTCCCACAGTGCCTGACAGCACAGTGCCATATAGGATCAGGGGCCTCGCTTCAAGACGGACACCACATCGGAACTGCGGAACCTGTAGATAGGGACAAGAGTACATCTCGTGAAACCCAAGGTCCCCTCGTAGCTTCAAGCCAAGGGATCCACAGACAGGCGTTACAAGGAAAAACCCACCGAACACCAAACCAGACTGATCTCTAAAGGTATTTGGGTTCGACAGAGCCCATCATAGCAAGTGACCGGTATTACCTGGGTGAGCGGCATCATACAAAAGTGAGTGAACAACCTGGAACCGCAGCTATAGACTCTGACTCTTTATTGCCAGTACTGCCACTCCCCGCCACCATTAGTACTCCCCTCATCATCCTCCCCGGGGCCTGCTCTACCTGTGGAGAGCGATACCATGCTAGTACCATCTGCCTCAGAGGACAGTGACAGAAGCGGCGGCCCATTTCCTGGCCGCATACCACAGGTGGCATCATGACAAACACCTCACTACTACCCCCATCATCTCTTCCCTGCCATCTTCTGTACGCCTTGGGGCAACAGAGCCAGGATAGGCCGCCCGTGACAACGACAGTCGACGGCCCGGCAACGAGTAGGTTAATGCACCTGCCCCATGGAGTACTACAGAAGGAATCTGCTATAATAAGAGTCTAGAAAATTTTGGCTTGTTTAGCTTAGAAAAAAAGATCCCACAGAGATGTCATTTACATGTAGATCTACATGAGTGGTCAATACAAAGGACTGGCATAGGACTTATTCCTTCCAAAAACTATACAAACGACCAAAGGACTTTCATTATGTGAGAAGGAAAGGAGATTCCAGCATCTAAACCTGGAAGTGTTCTTTACAGTTAGGCGGGCTTTGCACACTACGACATCGCAGGTGCGATGTCGGTGGGGTCAAATTGAAAATGATGCACTTCCGGCATCGCATGCGACATCGTAGTGTGTAAAGGCTCGATGGTACGATTAACGAGCGCAAAAGCGTCATAATCGTATCATCGGTGCAGCGTCGGCGTAATCAATGATTATGCTCACGCGACAGTCCAATGTCGTTCCTCGCTCCTGCGGCAGCACACATCGCTGTGTGTGAAGCCGCAGGAGCGAGGAACATCTCCTACCAGCGTCACTGCGGCTTTCGTAGGATATGCGGAAGGAAGGAGGTGGGCGGGATGTTTACATCCCGCTCATCTCCGCCCCTCCGCTCCTATTGGCCGCCCGCTGTGTGACGTCGCTGTGACGCCGCATGACCCGCCCCCTTAATAAGGAGGCGGGTCGCCGGCCAGAGCAACGGTCGCAGGACAGGTGAGTCCATGTGAAGCTGCCGTAGCGATAATGTTCGCTACGGCAGCTATCACAAGGATATCGCAGTTGCGACGGGGGCGGGCACTATCGCGCTCGGCATTGCAGCATCGGCCTGCGATGTCGCAGCGTGCAAAGTGCCCCTTAGAGCAGTCATACTGTGGAATGCCAGACCGCAAGAGGAAGTACTCGCTGATATTACAATAGCATTTTTTAGGAGGCTGGATGCTTTTTTCCACAGTAAATTGCATTGTACAAATAAATGAGAGAACGTATAGATGGTGGAGAAGGTTTGAAATTGATAGTTACATTGGTTAAAAAAAAGACCGAGATTTATCAGTTTAACTGTAGTCAATGGCCTGTATCTGAAATCCTATTTTATTTTTAAACTAGCTGTAGTACCCGGGCATAGCCTGGGATAGTAACTGTCTCTCTGTCTCTCTCCCAGTCTCTGTCTGTGTGTCGCTGTCTCTGTCTGTCTCTCTGTCTGTCTCTTTCCTTGTCTGTCTGTGTCTATGTCTCTGTCTGTCTGTATCTATCTCTCTGTCTGTATTTGTATCAGTCTATCTGTCTCCATCTCTGTGTCTGTCTGTCTCTCTCTATCTCTGTGTCTGTCTCTATGTGTGTGTCTGTCTGTCTCTCTCTTTCCCCGCCTGTCTCTTTCCCGTCTGTCTTTGTCTGTCTCTTTCCTCGTCTGCCTCTTTCCAGGTCTGTTTCTTTGCCCGGCTGTCTCTTTGCCCATCTGTCTCTCTCCAGGGCTATCCCTTTCCAGGTCTATCTCTTTCCAGGTCTATCTCTTTGCCCATCTATCTCTTTGCCCATCTGTCTTTTTGCCCGTCTGTCTCTTTGCCCATCTGTCTCTTTGCCCGTCTGTCTCTTTCCAGGGCTGTCTCTTTCTAGGGCTGTCTCTTTGCCTGTCTGTCTCTTTGCCCGTCTGTCTCTTTCCAGGGCTGTCTCTATCCAGGGCTATCTCTTTGCCAGTCTCTCTCTTTGCCCGTCTGTCTCTTTCCCTGTCTGTCTCTTTCCAGGTATGTCTCTTTCCAGGGCTGTCTCTTTCCCGTCTGTTTCTTTCCAGGTATGTCTCTTTCCAGGTCTGTCTCTTTCTAGGTCTGTCTCTTTACCCATCTGTCTCTTTGCCCGTCTGTCTCTTTGCCCGGCTGTCTCTTTGCCCATCTGTCTCTTTCCTGGGCTATCCCTTTCCAAGTTTGTCTCTTTCCAGGTCTATCTCTTTGCCCGTCTATCTCTTTGCCCGTCTGTCTCTTTGCCCGTCTGTCTCTTTGCCCATCTGTCTCTTTGCCCGTCTGTCTCTTTCCAGGGCTGTCTCTTTCTAGGGCTGTCTCTTTGCCTGTCTGTCTCTTTGCCCGTCTGTCTCTTTACAGGGATGTCTCTTTCCAGGGATGTCTCTTTCCCTGGCTGTCTCTTTGCCTGGTTGTCTCTTTCCAGGGATATCTCTTTCCAGGGCTGTCTCTTTCCCCGGCTGTCTCTTTCCAGGTCTGTCTCTTTCCAGGTCTGTCTCTTTGCCTGTCTGTCTCTTTGCCCGTCTGTCTCTTTGCCCGGCTGTCTCTTTCCAGGGCAGTCTCTTTCCATAGCTGTCTCTTACCAGGGCTGTCTCTTTCCAGGGCTGTCTTTTTACCTGGCTGTCTCTTTCCCCTTTTGTCTCTTTCCAGGTCCGTCTCTTTGCACATCTGTCTCTTTCCAGGTCTTGTTTTTTTCCAGGTCTGTCTTTTTCCAGGTCTGTCTCTTTGCCCGTCTGTCTCTTTCCAGGGCTGTCTCTTTCCAGGGATGTCTCTTTCCAGGGATGTCTCTCTCCAGGGATGTCTCTTTGCCTGGTTGTCTCTTTCCAGGGCTGTCTCTTTCCTGGGCTGTCTCTTTCCCCGGCTGTCTCTTTCCCCGGCTGTCTCTTTCCAGGTCTGTCTTTTTGCCCGTCTGTCTCTTTGGCCATCTGTCTCTTTGGCCATCTGTCTCTTTGGCCATCTGTCTCTTTCCAGGGCTGTCTCTTTCTAGGTCTATCTTTTTCTAGGTCTGTCTCTTTGCCCGTCTGTCTCTGGCTGTCACTTTCCACGTCTGTCTCTCTGTCTGTCTCTATCTCTCTGTCTCTTTCCCCGTCTGACTCTGTCTGTGTCTCTGTCTGTCTGTCTTTTTCTGTCTCTCTCTATCCGTCTCTCCACCGACATCATATTACCTCAAACATAAGCTTCTTATACTAACAGTTTATTTTGTTCCTATAAAAACCACTGACAGTTGCTATTAATTGCCTGTAGCTCCCACCTCCATTCAGTTTATTTGAGGCAGGATTTTGGAGAGTAACTGTAAAGCAGTGGTTTAAATTTTCCTGTCAAAACATAGTCTATGATGTTCCTTGAGTCACATGAGGCGTCTGTGCAAAATTTCGTTATTGTAAATGCGACGGTGCAGATTCCTTTAGCGGACATACACACACACACACACACACACATACACACATACACTCAGCTTTATATATTAGACTAGCTGAAGTTCCCGGGTGTTGCCCGGGATAGTTTCTGTCTCTCTTCGAAGTCTGTCTGTCTCTGTGTGTCTGTCTCTGTCTGTATCAGCTTCTCTGTATCAGTCCCTCTGTCTGTCTCTCTCTGTCTGTCAGTCTCTTTCCCCGTCTGTCTCTTTTCCCATCTTTTTCTTTCCCCGGCTGTCTTTTTCCCCGGCTGTCTCTTTCCCTGGCTGTCTCTTTGCCCGGCTGTCTCTTTGCCCGGCTGTCTCTTTCCCCGGCTGTCTCTTTCCCCGGCTGTCTCTTTGACCGGCTGTCTCTTTGCCCGGCTGTCTCTTTACCCGGCTGTCTCTTTGCCCGGCTGTCTCTTTCCAGGGCTGTCTCTTTCCGGGTCTGTCTCTTTCCAGGTCTGTCTTTTTCCAGGTCTATCTCTTTGCAGGTCTATCTGTTTCCAGGTCTTTCTCTTTCCAGGTCTGTCCCTTTGCCCGTCTGTCTCTTTCCAGGTCTGTCTCTTTGCCCGTCTGTCTCTTTGCTCATCTGTCTCTTTGCCTGTCTATCTCTTTGCCCGTCTATCTCTTTGCCCGTCTTTCTCTGGCTGTCTCTTTTCACGTCTGTCTCTGTCTGTCTCTCTGTCTGTCTCTATCTCTGTCTCTTTCCCCGTCTATCTGTGTCTGTGTCTCTGTCTGTCTGTCTGTCTTTTTCTGTCTCTCTCTATCTGTCTCTCCATCGACATCATATTACCTCATACATAAGCTTCTTATACTAGCAGTTTATTTTGTTCCTATAGCAACCACTGACTGTTGCTATTAATAGCCTGTAGCTCCCACCTCCATTCAGTTTAGTGGAGGCAGGATTTTGGAGAGTAACTGTAAAGCAAGGGATTGAATTTTCCTGTCAAAACATAGTCTATGGCGTTCCCTGAGTCACATGGGGCGTCTGTGCAAAATTTCGTTATTGTAAATGCGACGGTGCAGATTCCTTTAGTGGACATACACACACACACACACACACACATACACTCAGCTTTATATATTAGACTAGCTGAAGTACCCGGGCGTTGCCCGGGATAGTAACTGTCTTTCTTCGAGTTTCTGTCTGTCTCTGTGTGTCTGTCTCTGTCTGTATCAGTTTCTCTGTATCAGTCTCTCTGTCTGTCTCTCTCTGTCTTTGTGTCTCTATCTCCGTGTCTCTCTCTTTCTCTATCTGTCTGTCTCTCTCTATCTGTCTGTCAGTCTTGTTCCCCGTCTGTCTCTTTCCCCATCTGTCTCTTTCCCCATCTGTCTCTTTCCCTGTCTGTCTCTTTACCCGTCTGTCTCTCTCCCAGTCTGTCTCTTTCCAGGTCTGTCTCTTTCCAGGTCTGTCTCTTTCCCTGGCTGTCTCTTTCCCTGGCTGTCTCTTTCCAGGGCTGTCTCTTTCCAGGGCTGTCTCTTTGCAGGTTTGTTTCTTTCCAGGTCTGTCTCTTTGCCCGTCTGTCTCTTTCCAGGTCTGTCTCTTTCCAGGTCTGTCTCTTTCCATCACTGTCTCTTTCCATCGCTGTCTCTTTCCAGGGCTGTCTCTTTCCAGGGCTGTCTATTTCCAGGGCTGTCTCTTTGCAGGTCTGTTTCTTTGCCCGTCTGTCTCTTTGCCCGTCTGTCTCTTTCCAGGGCTGTCTCTTTCCAGGTCTGTTTCTTTACAGGTCTGTCTCTTTGCCCATCTGTCTCTTTCCATCATTGTCTCTTTCCATCGCTGTCTCTTTCCAGGGCTGTCTCTTTCCAGGGCTGTTTCTTTGCCCATCTGTCTCTTTGCCCGTCTGTCTCTTTCCAGGTCTGTCTCTTTCCAGGTTTGTCTCTTTCCAGGTCTGTCTCTTTCCAGGGCTGTCTCTTTGCCCGTCTGTCTCTGTCTGTGTGTGTGTCTGTCTGTCTGTCTTTTTCTGTCTTTCTCTATCCATCTCCCCACCGACATCTTATTACCTCACACATAAGCATCTTATACTAACAGTTTATTTTGTTACTATAGCAACCACTGACAGTTGCTATTAATAGCCTCTAGCTCCCACCTCCATTCAGTTTAATGGAGACATGTATTTTAGAGAGTAACTATAAAGCGCGGGGTTAAATTTTCCTGTCAAAACATAGTCTATGACGTTCCCTGAGTCACATGGTGTCAGTGTAAAATTTTGTGATTGTAAATGCGATGGTGCGGATTCCTTTAGCGGACACACACACACACACACACACACACACACACACTCAGCTTTATATATTAGATATGCAGTTTCTGCTCAGTCTACCAATGTGTAGATTGTAATAGTAGGTAGACAAGAAGATTTATACAGTTGGGGATTTTAGTTACATTTTGGGCATATAGCCAGGCTACCCGTGACCTTCTACAAAAAGAGCATTTAAAAAACACCATATTATTATATTAGTATGCAAGTGGGTCATTTTATTAAAGCAAGGCCTTAGGCCGCAAGCACAGCTTATTACTAGGTCGTGTTTTACTCAACACAAGGCAAAACTCCATAGCCGCTACTATCGAGTCAGACTGTGTAGGTGTAGCGGTGCCAGTGAGAATCCACTGGGGAAGGCTCAAATACAGTACAGTGGACGAAGAGGTGTAAATAAAATACCAGCTTTATTGAAAGACAAGATTTTATGATGGAAAATGCAGTTTACAGTTTTTATAATGATAACAGCAATAACAGGCAAAAGGAAGGATAGCTGGAGCGTGTCACACAGTATGGCAGCTATGAGGAGAAAGTCTGCTAACTTGCTAGGTCCCAATGTAGCTGAGCTGAGGTTGCGATGTTGTCTTCTCTCTTGAGGCTAAGGTTTCCATCTTTTTCCGGGGCTGGGGCAGGCATAGTCCTTCTTCTTATGCTCAGGGGTCGCTGGTTCCACTGCACTGCATTTCTCTCTCTCTGGTTTAAAGATGCTGGAAGCAAACCGCCTTGGCTTTTCAATGTGGCGCATTCTCTCTAACACAGTTGATACTGCAGAAGCCAGATATGGTGTTCTGCGTATTCCATGAACAGTCTCACAATCTCAGATACCCCTCCCGCTCCATCTTCCCGCTACAGGCTAATACGCTCGCTCTCCTCACTTCCGGCTCTGTAACACTCTGCACAACAACATCCACTACCTAAACCAACACACAGCAAACTGCCAGGGGATTGGCTAGCCAAAGTATACACACATCAGAGGGGAGCATTGTCTGTTAAGGGTGCTTTACACACTACAACATCGCTAAAGATATATCGTCGGGGTCATGTCGTTTGGGACGCACATCCGGCACCGTTAGCGACATCGCAGCGTGTGACACAAATGAGCGACGATCAACGAGTGCAAAAACTTAAAAAATCATTGCTCGTTGACACGTCGTTCATTTCCTTAATATCGTTGCTGCTGGAGGTACGATGTTATTCGTCGTTCCTGCAACACCACACATCGCTATGTGTGACACCGCAGGAACGACGAACATCTCCTTACCTGCGTCCACCGGCAATGAGGAAGGAAGGAGGTGGGCGGCATGTTCCGGCCGCTCATCTCCGCCCCTCCTCTGCTATTGGACGGCTGCCGTGTGACGTCGCTGTGACGCCGCATGAACCGCCCCTTTAGAAAGGAGGCAGATCGCCGGCTAGAGCGACGTCGCAGGGAAGGTAAGTCTGTGTGATGGGTGTTAGCGATGTTGTGCGCCAGCGATTTGCCCGTGTCGCACAACTGATGGGGGCCGGGTACGCTCGCTAGTGATATCGGTACCGATATCGCAGCGTGTAAAGTACCCTTTAAAGTTATAGTGTAATTCAGTCCTTTGCAGGGGCTGACCCCCTACATAGGGCACACCCTTTTGACAAGGTAAAAGGAGACGCCTAGATGTCAATCGATTCATACATTTTCATGATGAATGAGAGGAACACACAGAACATAGAAAGGGGATAACTCAGAGTTCCTGAAGAGATGGTAAGAATTGCAATTTAATGGGTAATATACAGTAAGTAGATACTTATACAGATAAGAACACAGACAAGTCCTCATTAAGGTTGTACATGATCTTAACTTGCATACAATAGCTGAATTTGCACTTTTAAAGCATTTTCGCATAGTATGTACATTCAGAATCAAATCAATTAAAGAGTTATGCAAAAAACATAAACAGTTAGAAAACTATGGTAATTCTCATTAAAAAAATGGATGGCTATATAAACCTCCCCTGACTTTGCTATAGATCTTCTGTAGATAGAACCTATTCCTGGCACTGCAATTAGCTGAGTGAATATATTCCAGTAGAATTGAATTTCCTTGGCCTGGACTTCCAGCTCTGATGAGGCACAAGATTGTTCTGTTCATGCAACTCCTGAAGCCATAATGTTGTGACCTTACTCTTACTTGCACAGAACCCTCCCGGACATCATCCGACTTCAGCACTCGTGGTAGTGATCAGAAGATGCGATGAGGGCTGGCCTGGTGATGGTGAGGAGAGGAGCGGAGGGCCCGGAAAGGTGAGTACAAGGATTTTTTTTTATTTTTTACCTCTAAATTTATTATACATTTGGAGAGAATTTTCTGAGAAAATCTGTGTAAACATAAAAATTTAAATTTTGCCTGATTTGCTCATCTCTAAGGCCTGTTTCACACGTCAGTAAAAAACACAGCTGTTTTTCACTGACGTGTTAAAAACGCAGATGTCCCTCCATGTGCCATGATTCATGGCACACGTTGGTTGTCCATGTGCAATCCGTGATACGTGATACCTACTCCGTGATTGCATATGGACATATATTCACCTGGCCCAGTTCCTGCTGTCCGTGGTGCTGAAGTCTCTGGCTCTGCTGCATCCGGCCGCCGCTGTCTCTCACCTCTGCAGTTACTTCCGGGTCGGCTCTGGCTGCATTTATGAATATGCATGCCATGATGAGTCGGCCAGGAAGCTGCAGAGAGCAGAGGCTGCACAGAGCGTCACTGGAGACGGGTGAGTTGAAAATGTTTTTTATTTTCAATGTATGTTTTTTTCTGGTACGTGTTTCACTGACCACACCACAGTGTGGTCCGTGGGACATCAGTGATGTCAGAAAAAAATGGACATGTCTCCGTGCAGCAATCACGTACACGCATGTACGCTGCACGGAGACACGGTCAGTAAAAAATCACTGATGTGTGCGTAGACCCATTGATTATAACGGGTCTGCGTATGTCCGTGATTCTGGTACGTATATAAAAAAAAGCGTATACGTACCAGAATCACTGACGTGTGAAACCGGCCTAACTGCAACATGTAAGTGGGAGATCAGAGTGGTGTTGAAGCCTCTGACTTGTTCTATTATTACAGTTTGTCTGAAGCAGGCTATGTTCACACACTGCATCTTTTACTGCATTTTTGGTGCGTTTTTTGAGGTCACAAAGATGCACCTAAACGCATGTATTTCCTTCTCCCAGCAAAGTCTATGAGATTTCTATTTTCCTGTCCACACTGGCAATCTTTTGTTGGCTGCACCTTGGCTACATTTTAGAAGATGCAGCATGTCAATTCTTTTTGCATTTTTCCAGCATTTTTGAGCCCTTTCAGTCAATAGATTTGACTTAAAAATGCAATGGGCAAAATGGGTCCAAAAACGCTGCATCTTTGCGGTTAAGAAAAGATATGAAGATGTGGTGTGTGTGAACATAAAGACCAAAGAAAAACTCCTAAAAACAATATTTATTTATTTAATTATTATAAAACTCTGTAAGTTTGTAAGTGTGCACTACAATTCAGACAAAGTCACGCGATGTGAGTGCAACAGAGGGCAAACAACTGGTGAATGGATAGTGGGATATAATTGATATTAACCGATAGAATAATAGCCAAATTCCTATATGGCAATAGCAGGGATGGGCTAGCAGGGGACTAGCTATTCCCTCCCGATTGTAGTGAACATTTACAAACTTACATAGTTTTATATCTGTATTTTAATAATTAAATAAATAAATATTGTTTTTAGGAGCTTTTGTTTGGTCTTTAATTCAAATTCTCCTTTTCTTGTACCTGAATGGTCTTAGATTAGTGTGTGAACATAGCCTAATAAGGAAACAAGGAAAGTAGAATATAGATATTGGAGAGAAATTGGTGTAAATATTATTTACTATCATGCCCAGATTCACCTATGTTGCAGCCATGATTATTATAGAAACTGTCCTCTTTCTGTGTTTTGTGCACAATACTCTCTTTTAACACTAGAAGTCCCAGAAATTTCGAGCTCCAGCTGAAGTAAAGGTAGAAATGTTAAATGACCCCTCTCTGGGACTTCTAGTGTTAAAAGTTAACAATTTGCAGTATCTAAAATGCCAGTAAACTTATTTAAGGGTATGTAAACACATTCCGGCGGAAGATTCTGCTTAAAATCCTGAGTGTTGGCAGTGTTGTTGGTACATTTTTGTTGCATTTTTTTAAACTCATTTTAGTTGCGGATCTTCCACCACTTATTTGTCTGGGTAAAATCTGTAGCAACAGCGTTGCAAGAATTAACATTCTGCAGATTGAAATCTGCTACAAATCTGCAAAGAAAAAATAAGCAACATGTATGAGACTCCAGAAATCCCTTTTCCCTTTGCTGCTACTATAAGGGGATAGTGAACAGACTATGCAAGTAACCAACAACTCACATTATTCCCAAGTAAACACCACCATCTGCTGGTTGGATAGAGCAAGCGGGAACTGAAGAAAGCCGTGTGTGTTTGCTCGAGATTTTGGATAGTTTGAAGGGGACACAGATCAGATGACAGCTGTGACACAGTTACAAAATATAAAAGACTGGCACAACAGAGGCCTGAAGGAGTTAGCACCAAGATTTAAAGGGTAGCGTACGTGTGCACAGTGAAGCAATCTTATAGCCACCAACGTAGCCGAAGTACCTGGAAGTGATCTGATTCCTAATGAAGTCCGAACACTGAATATTGACTTCCGGGGGAAGCTGAAGACTGAATATGAAAGACTGAACATTGTGTCCAGAAGATTCAGGTGAGCCAGGCCGTTGCTTCATGTCCACACGTTCGGTCCTCAGCAAGGAGAGTTAGGGTGCTTTCACACTTGCGTTCATCGCAATCCGCTGCTATGGACTGCGCTATTCTCCATAGACTTTTATTGACGACGCACTGTGACGCATGTGTCTGCATTGCATCCGCTGGCCGACGCTGAGTCGTTATTTTGACTGAGCGCCGGGCAGAGGGAATGCAGCATGTAGCGTTTTTGGTGTTGTTAAAACAACCTTTTCTGTTGGAATCCGCCAAGGTGTCTAATGCCTGTCTATGGTGGCAGATTCTGCCGCAATGTGCTAAGCGTCGGAATCCGCTGACGGATTCCGTCAGGTTCTACTGAGCATGCTCAGTATGTCCAGCAGAACGATCTAAATCATTTAAAATCACGCCTGGTCTCTCTATCTCTCTCTGTTGGTCGGTCTCTCCCTCTCACCCCCTCTCTCATACTCACCGATCACGGTGCACAACTGTCACACTACTCTGGCGGCTTCTCCTCTTTTGAAAATGCTGGCTGCTCATTATTCCATCTCATATTCCCTGCTTCTCCCACCCACCAGCGCTTATGATTGGTTGCAGTCAGACGCGCCCCCACGCTGAGTGACAGCTGTCTCACTGCAATCAATCACAGCCGCTGGTGGGCGGGTCTATATCGTGCAGTACAATAAATAAATTAATAAATAATTTTTAAAAAAACGGCATGCGGTCCCCCCAATTTTGATACCAGCCAAGGTAAAGCCACACGGCTGAAGGCGGGTATTCTCAGGACAGGGAGCCCCACGTTATAGGGAGCCCCCCAGCCTAAAAATATCAGCCAGCAGCCGCTCGGAATTGCCGCATCCATAAGATGCGACAGTCCCAGGACCCTACCTGGCTCATCCCGAATAGCCCTGGTGCGGTGGTAATCAGGGTAATAAGGAGTTAATGGCAGCCCATAGCTGCCAGTAAGTCCGAGGTAAATCATGGCAGGCGTCTATGAGACACCCCCCATGATTAACCTGTAAGTGAAAGTAAATAATCACATGCACCCAAAAAAATCCTTTATTTGAAATAAAAGACAAAATACACCCACTTTATTAAAATCCCCAAATACCCCTCCAGGTCCGACTTAATTCACAGAGGTCCCATGATGCATCCAGCTCTGCTACATGAAGCTGAAAGGAGCGGCCACAGATCATGACCGCCCTCTGTCAGCTCCACGCAGCAGCTGAGGTAAGTCATGCTGTCAGCGGGGATGTCACTGAGGTAGTGCCAGTGGGTGCAGTGATGATGGCGGCGGTAGTGCCTGCGTGTGTGCGGTGATGTTGGGGGCGGTAGTGCCGGTGTGTATGGTGATGATGGGGGCGGTAGTGCCGGTGTGTGTGCGGTGATGATGGGTGTGGTAGTGCCGGTGTGTGTTCGGTGATGATGGGTGCAGTAGTGCCGGGGTGTGTGCGGTGATGATGGGTGTGGTAGTGCCGGGGTGTGTGCGGTGATGATGGGGGCAGTAGTGCCTGCGTGTGTGCGGTGATGATGGGGGCGGTAGTGCCGAGGTGTGTGCAGTGATGATGGGTGCGGTAGTGCCGGGGTGTGTGCAGTGATGATGAATGCGGTAGTGCCGGGGTGTGTGCGGTGATTATGGGGGCGGTAGTGCCGGGGTGTGCGGTGATGATGGGGGCTCTCTCTCTCTCAGCTAAAGAAAGCTAACGCAACATGTTATTTCACAAGAATCCGTTGCCTTTATTGTCACACTATTTACAATGTATCCATCACATGCATCACACAACGCATTGTGACGGATGCCAAATGACGCAAGTGTGAAAGTAGCCTTACCCACTAAAACTGGACTTGTGGCTTTGCGAGTTGTACCATAGCTCGTTAAGGCATGTGTGTTGATAAATTGAATTAGTTAGTTAAGTGTGATTGTGACTAAATCTGGGGTGACGCTGACACTTGCCCGACAGAGAGTCTGGGACTAAGTTGAGCTTAGCACTGTTTGTTCTTTTGTGTGATAAAAAACAAAGTGTATAAATATTGCATATACTGTATACATAGTTACATAGTCACATAGGTTGAAAAAAGACCTAGCTCCATCTAGTTCAACCTTCCTCCACCAATTCTACATTTTGTCACTAAGGGGTACTTTGCACGTTGCGACATCGCTAGCCGATTGTAGCGATGCCGAGCGCGATAGTCCCCGCCCCCGTTCCAGATGCGATATCTTATGATAGCTGCTGTAGCGAACATTATCGCTACGGCAGCTTCACACGCACTTACCTGCCCTGCGACGTCACTCTGGCCGGCGAACCGCCTCCTTCCTAAAGGGGTGGGTTGTGCGGTGTCACAGCGATGTCACACGGCAGGCAGCCAAAAGAAGCGGAGGGGCAGAGATGAGCGGGACGTAAACATCCCGCCCACTTCCTTCCTTTCTCATTGCAGGCGGGACGCAGGTAAGGAGATGTTCCTCGCTCCTGTGGCTTCATACACAGCGATGCTTTCTGCCGCAGGAACGAGGAACAACATCGTACCTGTAGCTGCAGCGAAATTATGGAAATGACCTACACTACACAGATCACCGATTTTCGACGCTTTTGCAATCGTTTATCGGTGCTTCTAGCCTTTACATGTTGTGATGATGTTACCGGCGCTGGATGTGCTTCACTTTCGATTTGACCCCGACGAGATCGCAGTAGCGATGTCGCAACATGCAAAGCCCCCCTAAGTCATTTATAACCAACAATGTTATGTGTACTGAGGAAATCATCCAGCCCTTTTTAAAAGCTGTTACATACATTGCATATCTATTGCTGCATATTAATCTGTCTTTGTAACGCCTGCCTGCATCCACAGACTCAGATGGGCTGTAATGGACAGGCTAGAGGGAAGCAACTCGCCAAGCAGGACCCCAAGAACCCTGAAACCCTTTAACCCCTATACAGGGATTTGGAATTACACAGGGCCCTGGAGATCACTACCTGTGGAAGGCTGCAGTCTGAGAGAGTAGTCGTCAGGCAGGGTCAAACCAGGAATTGCGGAACAGGGACAGAATCGGCATGCAAAGACATAATCAGAAACAAGCAGAGGTCAAAACCGGATCGGTCAGCGAGGTACAAAAACAGCAGGCAGGAGGGTAGTCAGGAAACAAGCGATAATCAGCACACGAAATCACAGGACAAAACAGGAGCCAGAATTCTCAGAACTATCTCTGGCAGAGGTCAGCAGACAGGAGGGGAATTAAAAAGGGTGTGGTTTCTTCCCATAGGCTGTAGCTGAATAATGGTACCTCAGATGGGAGACACCCGCCACCTACAGTCAGCCAGTGGTACTGCAGATCCCCAGGAAACCCAGACCAGGGGATGAACGGAGCCTGCACCCACCGGCGCTGCTGGCATCGACTCCTCTCCCATCATCAGCACCATCCATGGCAGGAACACGGCGTCGCCTGGCAATCGGAGCAGAAGTCGATGGAGCGGACTCCGGTGGTGACGTAAGAGTCTTTTAATAGTCACTTGCACTGCTGCCTAATTCTACCTTAACATCTGTGAGTGAAGTAAACTCCTTCTATACCATTTGATCTCCAAATTATTAAGATTTGTTTTACATGCATACAGTTCACAAGGCATAGGTATCTTTCCCAAGTTCTTGGACCAGACTATTTATTACAAAATAGCTCACCTGGAATGGAGATAAACCAAACTCACAGAAAGAGTAAGGCAAGATTGTAAGAATAAGCTTCTTACCATATGCTGCAGCTTTTCAAATTCATTTTTCGGGAGAATTAATTTATCACTCAAAAGAGCCAAATGATATAATGGCTGCCTCATTCCTGTTCCAGCACTATGATTTGTGAGCGAACTACACTCTCTTTATGCCATTTTAACTTCAAATTATTAAGCTTTGTTTTAGAAGAGCTTGGGAAATATACACAGCACAGCCTCCCATGATGTACTGGAGACTTCTACTTTATTAGCAAATGTGACCAGTTTACATAGGGTCCTAGCAAAAGATCAATGGTCATCTGAACCATGCACCAATAGGAACAGTAGATGAGTGATAGAAATGTGAATCTTCCTATTCCATCAGTGTTACTTGATCACCATTGCATTATAAAGTTATAAGACAATATGGATACCATAAGAACAAAATGGATTCTGTTCTCTCACACACTGCTTCCTCTTTTGTTTATGCAAAATAAATCTCTGTGAGTCACCACTAGGTTAACTGCATTGTTGCATCCTGCTTTCACTACTAGAAAATCTCAGGCTTTGTGACAAAAATTTGATAAAAAAATACTACAATAATGCAACGTTTTCACATATGCAGAGGAGGACGGTTTTACACACAGACCATTTTGCAAAAATTAATTCATTTTTGCAATGTTTTCCTGGAGTTTTTGTTATTGTAAAACAAATGTGGAATCACATGTTGACTTTAATTTATAAGAAAATATGAAACACATTTACTTCTTATTTGAATATATAGAATAAGAAAACACAAACACGTTCTCTTGAAGGATGAAGGTTGATCTTAGCTCTAATGAAACCCATATTTCTAATAACAAGGTATATCAAGCATCAAACACACACAGATCAGGAGCATAGTACGATCACCAGACTACCAGCGAGCAAGTTCACCTCCTGTGCCAATCATTAACACATTCCTCCAACCACCATTGTGACTTCTGTTAGACAAATTAAAAACATGAGCCAGGTTCACACAACCGTATTTTCGGTTTGAGTGCGATCCATGAAAAAAACGGACAGCACTTGAACCAATGTTATTCAACAGAGCAGTACAGATGACCAATATTTTTCAGTTCACAGAATCGATTTACTACAAAATCATATGGAATTCATCTATTCAAGTCTGTGGGTGCAAGGAAAAAAATAGGATACCACAGTATGGCATCCGATTTTTAGGACTATATTACCATTCTGTAACATAGGAAACTGTAAATGATCATGTAAATTATTAAGATATGCTGCAGTAAAAAACAGGCAATGGCGACCGCTGCGACCGCGGTAGTTACGCCCATGCGAAGAGCTGATAACATAGGTGTGTCTGCGCAAACCGGCCAGTTCTCTGCACAGGTGCAACATTTTGGATGTTGATGATGTCAGCTACATTTTACATACAAAATCTTGTGCCTGCGCAGACATCTCACTGGTTCGTGCATGCGCACCTATGTTTTCGGCTATTCCCGCAATAGGGCAGAGCGAAGTGTGCCTGCGTTAGCCAGGAATGTGTCTATGCAAGCCAGCCTACGTGGCTGTTGCCCGAGGTTTCATCCACCTCAATCAGCTCAGGAGGACAGTGAAAGGAGGGACAGAAGGGAGGCACAGATTAGGACGTCCTTACATACATGGTTGGAAATTTTATAAAGGTATTTGTGGTGTCCACCCATATCCTGTCAACCGCCATTAACTTGACAACGGCGGCAGCTATAGGCATAGAAGTGGTGTCTAGGTATAGTAAAGTATCCATGCGCTATGCAATGAAACCACCTATAGCGCCACCTGGTGGGAAAAAAAAGGAATTAGCATTTTTATCTCAAAAACGGAACGAGATAGAGAAAAAAAGTGAATTACAAAGTTGTAGGGCATCATCAATTCAATACGAATCGACACCTTGCATACAGAAATGCTATGATTGAGAATGTGTAAAACTCACAAGGCTGCGGACATGAAGCAATACCTCATGGAGACCTTCCTACGAGTCATTGAGTATGGTGGCTGCTTGGAGTGGCCTCCACACTCACCTGACCTGACCCCATTGAACTTCTTTCTGTAAGGTCACATCAAACAGCAGGTGTATGCGACCCCTCCACCAACATTGCAGGACCTATGACGACGTATTACAGATGCTTGTGCAAACGTGTCACCTACCATATTGCACAACGTGCAGCAAGATACAGTATGCTGTCCAGAGTCCAGATGTGCATTGCAGCTGACGGTGACCACTTTGAGCATCAAAGTTAAATGAGCGCCATATGAGTGACAAGAATTTAATGTTTTTGGGGGGGGGGGGCATGGGTTTCATATCATAGCATTTCTGTATGCAAGGTGTTGATTCGTATTGAATTGATGATGCCCTACAATTTTTTAATTTACTTTTTTTGTCTATCTCGCTCCGTTTTCGAGATAAAAATGCTAACTCTGCTGTTTTCCACCAGGTGGCGATATAGGTCGTTTCATTGCGTAGCGCATGGCTGCTTTACTATACCTAGACACCACTTCTATTCCTATAGCTGCCGCTGTTGTCACGTTAATGGCGGTGAGCAGTATATGGGTGGACACACTGTAGAATACAGCACAGACACTGCTTAAGTTACTAGTTTTAGTTTAGAAGGCCAAGAAATAAAGTCTATTTTTTTCAAAGATAGCATGGTGTCTAGTACCTATATACAATACATTATCTAGAAAGTTGGAACATCTGACAATGTAAACAATCACAGGTTAAGTATGATATATCTGTTACAAATTCAGTTAAGGAGCATTTTGCATTATTATTACAAATTCCCGCCATCATTCTGATTCTGCGATATAAGCAAGAAAATCACAAACATATTTGCCATTCATTTTCTTTCAATGTATGGCTGGCAGGATGGTAGAGAACATATGAATGTGGAATGATGATTCCAGGTTACATAAAGAACGTTGATTCAATGAGACCACAAGGTTTTACTAAGAGTAAAATCTAGAACAGTTGCTGAAATGTGCTGAGACCCAGCAGGTAAGATAATGCCTTATGTGAGCAATCAGAGATGAATAAAGTATTAAGAAACCAGGCATTATTATGGAAATGTGAGGTTTTCAAGGAACAATGCATCCCCCAATCAATACAGAAAAGAAGCTCACAAATCACTTTAATATAAAGCACTATCCTAAAAGAGACAATAGGACTGATTGCATAAGAAGGTGTTCACTTGGGTCCAAACTTGATTGGAAGGACACGTAACCCCATTACTGAACATCACTAAGTGTAACCGTGATTGCCGAAAGGACACATAGAGTAACACTTTACTTTTATGATATGTACTATTTTTTTCTCCAATAAAAGAGAACTACAATAAATCTCTTTTTTTATTTCAATAATTTAATAACATTTTTTTTTATAATATTTTTTACTTATATTGAAAAAAATCTTTCTCTTGGTTTCCTCTTGGCTACAAACAGGCTGAATAGCTGAATATAATTTTATTTCAGAGCAAAGTGCTCAGTAAATTAATATCATTAAACATTACCTTGTCTGCTGTACAATAGTTACAGGAGGATTGAAGGATTTGATATGAATCTGAATTATCTGGCTTTTATTCTTTTGAGTGTCCTTGATAAAACCACAATAAATGGACTTCTAGTAATTTTGCTGAATTAGATTTAAAGAGGTTGTACTATAAACAACATCCACCACCAATAACGAAAAAGGGATCCTAAAGTCCTTAGTGTTTTGGTTGCCAACCTACTCTTACATTTTTTTCTTGACAACTGGACAAATACTGTATTTTTTGGCGTATAAGACGCACCGGATTATAAGACGCACCCAAAATTTAGAGGAAAAAAAAGGTAAAAAAACAAAAGAGGTCTGTCTTACAATCCGATGGTGACTTACCGAGAGTGGGTGGTAGTGATGGTAGAGCGGGGACTCAGGAGTAGTAGAATAGGTTGATGCTGTGTGGGCTGTGCTGAGGCTGCGGGCGATGTGTTGGAGCTGTAGGTGCTGTGGCTGTAGGTGCCATCCTGAAAATGTTGGCAGTGCGGACTTCAAATAATGGCTCCCGGAGTCAGTGTATGTGCAGATGGAGCTCTCCGCTCAAGATATCATCTGGGCACATGCCACCTCCAACCCACTGCTCTACCAGCTGAGATCTTCAGCATAGAGCTCTATCGGCTTACTCCAGGCTCCATTAGTTTAAAGTCCGCACTGTTGACAATTCAGGATGGCGCCCCCAGCCCCAGCACAGCGCCCTCAGCGTGTAGCCCCAGCACAGCTCAGCTTCAGCATATCACCCGCAGCTCCAGCACAGTGCCCATAGCCCTAGCACAGCAAAGCATCCTCAGCCCACAGCCCTAGCACAGCCCCTGTGGCATTGCTCCTGCGACCCCTCTCCACCATCCCCGATAAGCAACATTTGAATGATAAGATGCACCCCTCATGTTCTTCCCAAATGTTTTGGAGGAAAAGTGCGTCTTATAATCCAAAAAATACGGTAATTAATTTTGACATGCTTAAACCATTTAAGAAACACACCTCCATGTCATGCCAACGACATTATGCCAAAGGATAAATAAAATAAAAAAAAAAAACTAAAAGAAAGGTTAATTTGAAGGAAAAATACATTGGATAAAGTATATATAGTGTCAGAAAGAAACATTTACTGAAATGTATCCTGTGAAGTTGTATATACAGTGGGGAAAATAACTATTTAGTACACTGACGATTTTACAAGTTTTCTCAAAGAATGAAGAGATCTGTAATTTTTATCGTAGGCACACTTCAACTGTGACAGAGAGAATAAAAAAAATCCAGAAAATCAAGTTGTATGATTTTTAAATAATTAATTTGCTTTTAATTGCATGAAATAATTATTTTATCACCTACCAACTTTTCTTTAAGAAGCCCTCCTACTCTGCACTCATTACCTGTATTGTCACACTGTACAAAGGGCTGGTGAGAAGTAGTACAGCATATTCCCCACTAGGTGGCAGCAGTGTAGTGAAGGAGAGTCAAAGTAACACTGTAACAGAAGGGAGGCTGAAGTACAGCAGAGTAACTTCAGCAGGCAGTTCACAGGTCAACCACCAGGGGGCAATAGAGTAGTCAAGCAGTCAGGGTCTAGCCGGGAAGTCAAGTGAGTGCCGAGGGAGAATCAAGATCTGGTCAGAAAACAGAATCAAGGTCGATGCCGGGAGATCAGGTATGTAGGGGGGAACACAAAGGGCACAGGGAACAGAAGACAAGACTAGAGGGTGTGGAGACACAAGCACGGGAAGAGGATGAACCAGGATGGGTAAAAAAATGACAGGAGCGGGAAGTCAGGGACTGGGACAGACGGACGAACGAGAGAGCGTACAGGTCAGGGCACTGTAACTAGGAGTCAGCTCAAACAGGAAATCTCACCAGAGTCAGTCACAGGCTGCAGAGCAAAACTATAACCAGCGCTGGAATGCTGGTGCAGTACCCAGCTGTAGTGTCTGGTGAAACCAGAACGAGGCTGATGGGAGTTAACCCCTGACATGACAAGGCCGGGTTTGTGAAATTCTAGAGCGGGGAATACCGGTCCTGGATCATGACATGTATTAATTGCATCTGTTTTAACTCATTACCTGTATAAAGACACCTGTCCCTACCCTCAATAAATCATTCTCTAACCTCTCGGACCATAGAGCTGTTTAAGGACACCAGGGTGCAAAATTGTAGACATGCAGAATGCTGGGATGGGCTACAGGACAATAGGCAAGCAGCTTGGTGAGAAGGCAACAACTGTAAGCACAATTATTAGAAAATTTAAGAAAATTTGAAAACAGAAAACAGAGCAGGTACGCCTTTCAGTGAGAAATAATGGCAGCATGTTCTCCTGCCCCCCCCCCTGCTAATTTCCATTTTAATTTTGTCTTTGTATGATAATTTTATGTATTTTTATTCAGCACCAATAAATATATTGTTTTGATTAATTTTGTTTTACTATTTATATATTTTTTCATATTTGAGTTTTCATTTTGGATTATGTTGCTTTTTGTATACTCCACTATACTTTATGGTTTTAGATTAAATTAAGGAATTCTTTCTTTTTCATTGGGTTATATTTCCTGACTTATACATGCTGTCTTTGCCCACATTTTCTTTGTTCCCCCACCAGGATTTTTTGCCCCTTTTTTTGACCTCCTATCCAGATGATATATACTTGGATAACTTGTTTTTAGATGTTTTTAATAAAGTATTTTCTGATTTTAACATAATACTATTATGTGGGTGGTTTCTGGTTACTCTAGTCATACACTTTTGTTTATTTACTTCCATATAGTATAACACCCCCATATTGCTGTCCATATAGTATAATGCCCTTCATATAGCATAGTGTGGCCCACATTGCCTTCCATATAGTATGAAGGGCCCTACATTGCCCCCATAGGCCCCCCCGAGGAAGCCCTACGCGAAACGCAGCATCGGGACCCCCTGGACAGCATTGCCGTGGGTTGTTTAATATGGGTGAGCACTTTTGACTTTACATATTCATGTGATTTTGTGGCCGCAGCTTGGCCCTGACTTGCAGCTGGTTAATCACCTTTACTTGTGTCGTGGGCGGAGGAGCGGACGCTGCACTCTCCCACTGCTCGGATCCAGCCGCTGCTGCAGCTGCTGCTCGGTGGTGGCTCGAGCGGTGGACCGGATCCCGGGGACTCGAACGGCGTTCCTCGCCCATGAGTGAAAAGGGTGGGGATTGATTGTGGGGATTTGATATTGTCCGTGACGCCACCCACGGTTGTGGTGAGATTGGTGACACCACCGCTGCTCTGGACAGGGATCCCGGGAGCAATGACAGGGAGCAGCCTGGATGTTAGTTCTCCCCTCCGTGGTTAGGGGGTTGGTTGTCCCGGGGCCCCGGTGATGGGGTAGGGATGGATTGCAGGCGGGTTACGGGGCCTGGCCAGGTGCAGGGTCGCGGGGGAAGCACTGTGCCGCACGGCACGGTGGTACTCACTCAGCCAATGATGTACACAGAGTCTCCGGTAAAACAAACGGCTGGATGGACGGGTCCCACAGACGGCCGCGGTGTTTCTCTTCCCGGCAGGTTGATGGTGACTGCCTTTCCCTGCACCTGTGTAGTGTGTACGGTTCCAATGGGTTCCCACCGGTAACCCGCTCCCCAGCTTGAAGGATGCTGAAGGAGCCCCTTTTGCCCGCAGGCTCTGGCCCTGGGAACTTTAGCCTTGGCGGTGACTGTGTTTCCCTCTCTCGGTTGGACGGTTGCCTTCTGTCGGGACTTGGCTGCTGGGAAACCCAGGAGGTTCCCTTCGCTAACGGATTTGACAAATTCACGGCGACTCCTAGCCTTGTCGTGGTCCGTAAGCCCCTGCCGGATGGTGCTGGCTTCTCTTTGCGTACCGGTCCGGTACTGCCGGGCCACCGCCCATCCACGGTCCTTACGGCTAGCTCCAATAGGCCTCTCCTGCAGACGGTCACAACCGTCTGCTAACCTTGCTGATCTGTCCGGGCCACACACCCGGACCACTTCTCTCTGCTCCTCTACCACTTTCCTTCCTCTCACTTTCACTTCCAAAACTCAACTCTCTACTTTTCCCGCCTCCAGGACTGTGAACTCCTCGGTGGGTGGGACCAACCGCCTGGCCCACCCCCTGGTGTGGACATCAGCCCCTGGAAGAAGGCAACAAGGGTTTTTGTCTGACTTCGGTGTGCCTGACCGGGAGTGTGGGGTGTGTTGGTGTAGAGCTTGTGACGTCCTGGCTTGCCCAGGGCGCCACACTTGCATATGTTGGGCTCTCCATGCCTGAGTCTCTCCATACTTATTCACTTACTTGTGGTTGTGGGTTCCCCCCTTATCCGCGTTGTTGGACATCTTGACAGGCAGTTATAGTGACATGGGTGATGTACATTGCATCTCGATACGCACCACATGCACGTCATTGGTGTCCTGTACGCGGATGTGGTATGGGGATTCCCACACCTAGTAGGGGTTAATTTACCCTATTGACTGAGTGGCTGATTCAGGCATCGGTAGTGCCAGAGATCTTTACTATTTACATGAAGTGTACTGTGTGCTTGTCAGCTGCAATTCTGGTACACACTGCATTGTGTGCCACTACACTATTTGTGCTCCCAAGTCACTCTATCCATGGCAATTTTGCTGCCCTACCTGTTTGCACTTTATCTCTCCCCTCTTTTTTACACTGTGTGTGGTTTTTATTATATATTATATCTAATAAAGCTGTACTTTTAAATCTACTTTTTGGAATACGACTCCATTCTTTTTGATTATTTGCTTGCTGGGAGTCTCCATATATGAGCCTTTATGATGTATTGGATGTTTCTGATTACATTGCCCCCATATAGTATAATGCAGTGAAATTTAACAGAAGGAAAGTGATGGACTTGGATGAGGAAGATGACTGTTGGTTCGCAACAGACTCTACACTCGGATTACTTGCTTTACACTGAGAGGTATTGAACTGAATAACACTTACTCAAGGCATCCCTGATGCAGTGTTCTTGCCCTCCATATAGTATAATGACCTAAATTTTCCTGCAGATAGTGTAATGCCCCCATTGCCCTCTATATGGTATAGTGAGCATCACATTGCCCTCCAAATGGTATAATTCATAATGAGCCCCACATTGCCTTCCATGTAATATAATGGACCCCATATTGCCCCCATTTAGTATAATGTACCACATTGCCTACATGTAGTATAATGCTCCCACATTGCCCAACCATATAGTGTAATGTCCCCAAATTGCCCTCGATATAGTATACTTCGGCCCCATATTGCCTTCCATGTAGTATAATGGAACCCACATTGCCCTCTATAGTATCATGAGCCCCACATTGCACTCCAATTGGTATAACACCCCCCACATTGCCTTCCACATAGTATAATGGACCCCATATTGCCCCCCCATATAATATAATGCCCCACATTGCCTATATGTTGTATAACACTCCCACATTAACCAACCATATAGTATAATGGCCCCAAATTGCTCTCAATATAGTATAATGAGGGCACACATTGCCTTCCATGTAAAATCATGGAACCCACATTGCTCTCTATATAGTATAATGGGCCCCACATTGCCTTCCATGTGGTATAATGGGTCTCACATTGCCTTCCATATGGTATGACGGTGCTGACACAGGGCCCCCCCGACTCATATCCCTTTCTGCTGCTATTGGTGGTATGCCAATGGTAGCCACCATAGAGTGCTTTTGACAATATCTTGTCAGATCTAGCTGCTTACCTTACCCCTCACCTTATGCATCTCACAAAAATCTTGGGCAGAATGTGAATACATGGAGGAGAATTTTCATTTTTGTCTTAACTTGTCCAAAGCAACTTAAAATATGCTTCTATCTGTTCTAAAATCTGAAGTCTTTGTTGTCTCTCAGACTTGTCACCTTAATGCACTATAATGTACATATGGGAAATAAAAGGCTTCATCATCAGAGACACAGAGGCACTTTAAGCTTTCAGTTTTGAAACTGACTGTTCCCCCAAGGATACGCCGTGACCCCTGTTTATCATGACAGGGCTCACCCTTGAGCTGTATCTCTGTTAATATTATTCTACATTGTGCCTCATTTTCTCTGTCATAACTAAGTGAATGCAATGAAATAAATTCTGTTCAATTCCTTCTCTGTGGAATGCAATATAAGCAATGGAATGATACTGGATATATGAAGCTTTATAAAGAAATCTATAAACATTTATATACAACATAATAAAAGAGAAATAGTAAATTAGAACTGGAATTTATACCACTTGTTCAATATAACATTATAAATTGGTTTTCTCAAAAGAAATCTGCAAAAATGGGATTTAGCCTGGATTAAGGGGTACTTTGCACCCTGCGACATCGCTACTGCGATATCGTCGGGGTCAAATCGAAAGTGACGCACATCCGGCGCCAGTAACGACGTCGCAACGTGTAAAGCCTAGATGCGTTGATAAACGATCGCAAAAGCGTCGAAAATCGGTGATCTGTGTAGCGTCGGTCATTTTCATAATGTCGCACTAGTAGAAGATACGATGTTGTTCCTCGTTCCTGCGGCAGCATACATCGCTGTGTGTGAAGCCGCAGGAGCGAGGAACATCTCCTACCTGCCTCTACCGGCTATGCGGAAGGAAGGAGGTGGGCGGGATGTTTACGTCCCGCTCATCTCCGCCCCTCCGCTTCTATTGGCCGCCTGCCGTATAACGTCGCTGTGGTGCCGCACGACCCGCCCCCTTAGGGAGGAGGCAGGTCGCCGGCCAGAGCGGTGTCGCAAGGCAGGTAAGTGCGTGTGAAGCTGCCATAGCGCTAATGTTCGCTATGGCAGCTATCACAAGATATCGCATGTGCGACGGGGGCGGGTACTATCGTGCTCGGCATCGCTAGCCGATGATAGCGATGTCGCAGCGTGCAAAGTACACCTAAGTGTTTATCTGTGGACATCATGGTATAGAGGAAAAGCTGAGCTCAATGATATATAGGTTTGTTGGAAAACATTCAGTATAACTTGTATTTTATTCCTTGAACTCCCTGATGACTGTATATATACAAGTACATCTCAATATATTAGAATGTCATCAAAAAGTTAATTTATTTCAGTAATTCAATGCAAAAAGGGAAATTCATATATTATATAGAGTCATTACACAGAGAGGGATCTATTTCAAGTGTTTATTTCTGTTAATGTTAATGGTTATGGCTTACAGCCAATGAAAACCCAAAAGCCATTATCTCATAAAATAAGAATATTCTATAAGACCAACTGAAAAAATGATTGTAAACTCAAATTTTGGCGCCTACTGAAAAGTCTGTAAAGTCTGTACAGTAAATGCCTCAATACTTGGTTAGGGCTCCTTTTGCATGAATTACTGCATCAATGCGGCGTGGCATGGAGGTGATCAGCCTGTGGCACTGCTGAGGTGTTATGGAAGCCCCGGTTGCTTTGATAGCTGCCTTCAGCTCGTCTGCATTGTTAGGTCTGGTAAAACTCATCTTCGTCTTGACAATACTCTTAGGGATACTTTGCACACTACGACATCGCAGCTGCGATGTCGGTGGGGTCAAATTGACGCAAAGTGACGCACTTCCGGCATCGCATGCGACATCATAGTGTGTAAAGGCTCGATGATACGATTAACGAGCGCAAAAGCGTCGTAATCGTATCATCGCTGCAGCGTCGGCATAATCCATAATTACGCTGACGCGACAGTCCGATGTTGTTCCTCGCTCCTGCGGCAGCACACATCGCTGTGTGTGAAGCCGCAGGAGCGAGGAACATCTCCTACCGGCGTCACTGCGGCTTCCGTAGAATATGCGGAAGGAAGGAGATGGGCGGGATGTTTACATCCCACTCATCTCCGCCCCTCCGTTCCGATTGGCCGCCTGGCATGTGATGTTGCTATGACGCCGCATGACCCGCCCCCTTAACAAGGAGGCAGGTCGCCGGCCAGAGCGACGGTCGCAGGACAGGTGAGTCCATGTGAAGCTGCCGTAGCGATAATGTTTGCTACGGCAGCTATCACAAGGATATCGCTGCTGCGACGGGGGTGGGGACTATCGCGCTCGGCATCGCAGCATCGGCCTGCGATGTCACAGCGTGCAAAGTACCCCTTAGGCGGGCTTTGCACACTACGACATCGCAGGTGCGATGTGGGTGGGGTCAAATTGAAAATGACGCACTTCCGGCATCGCATGCGACATCGTAGTGTGTAAAGGCTCGATGATACGATTAACGAGTGCAAAAGCGTCGTAATCGTATCATCGCTGCAGCGTCGGCGTAATCCATAATTACGCTGACGCGACAGTCCGATGTTGTTCCTCGCTCCTGCGGCAGCACACATCGCTGTGTGTGAAGCCGCAGGAGCGAGGAACATCTCCTACCGGCGTCACTGCGGCTTCCGTAGAATATGCGGAAGGAAGGAGATGGGCGGGATGTTTACATCCCACTCATCTCCGCCCCTCCGTTCCGATTGGCCGCCTGGCGTGTGACGTCGCTATGACGCCGCATGGCCCGCCCCCTTAACAAAGAGGCAGGTCGCCGGCCAGAGCGACGGTCGCAGGACAGGTGAGTCCATGTGAAGCTGCCGTAGCGATAATGTTCGCTACGGCAGCTATCACAAGGATATCGCTGCTGCGACGGGGGCAGGGACTATCGCGCTCGGCATCGCAGCATCGGCCTGCGATGTCACAGCGTGCAAAGTACCCCTTAGGCGGGCTTTGCACACTACGACATCGCAGGTGCGATGTGGGTGGGGTCAAATTGAAAATGACGCACTTCCGGCATCGCATGCGACATCGTAGTGTGTAAAGGCTCGATGATACGATTAACGAGCGCAAAAGCGTCGTAATCGTATCATCGGTGCAGCGTCGGCGTAATCCATGATTATGCTGACGCGACAGTCCGATGTCGTTCCTCGCTCCTGCGGCAGCACACATCGCTGTGTGTGAGGCCGCAGGAGCGAGGAACATCTCTTACCGGCGTCACTGCGGCTTCCGTAGGATATGCGGAAGGAAGGAGGTGGGCGGGATGTTTACATGCCGCTCATCTCCGCCCTTCCGCTCCTATTGGCCGCCTGCCATGTGACGTCGCTGTGACGCCGCACGACCCGCCCCCTTAATAAGGAGGCGGGTCACCGGCCAGAGCAATGGTCGCAGGACAGGTGTGTCCATGTGAAGCTGCCGTAGCGATAATGTTCGCTACGGCAGCTATCACAAGGATATCGCAGTTGCGACGGGGGCGGGCACTATCGCGCTTGGCATCGCAGCATCGGCCTGCGATGTCGCAGCGTGCAAAGTGCCCCTTAGATTCTCTATGGGGTTTAGATCAGGCGAGTTTGCTGGCCAATCAAGCACAGTTATACTGTGGTTATTAAACCAGGTATTGGTACTTTTGGCAGTGTGGACTGGTGCCATGTCCTGCTGGAAAATTAAATTTCCATATCCAGAAAGCTTGTCAGCAGAGGGAAGCATGAAGTGCTCTAAAATTTCCTGGTAGACGGCTGTGCTGACTTTAGTCTTGCTAAAACACAGTGAACCTACACCAGCAGATGACATGGCTCCCCAAATCATCACTGATTGTGGAAACGTAACACTAGACCTCAAGCAGCTTGGATTGTGGCCTCTCCACTCTTCCCCCAGACTCTGGGACGTTGATTTCCAAATAAAATGCAAAATTTACTTTTATCTGAAAATAACACCTTGGACCACTGAGCAACAGTCCAGTTCTTTTTCTCATTGGCCCAGGTAAGACACATCTGGCGTTGTCTATTGGTCATGAGTGGCTTGACACAAGGAATGCGACAGTTGTAGCCCATGTCCTGGATACGTCTGTGTGTGGTGGCTCTTGATGCACTGACTCCAGCAGCAGTCCACTCCTTGTGTATCTCGCACAAATTGTTAAATGGCCTTTTCTTAACCTATCAAGGACTGCAGTTATCCCGGTTGCTTGTGCACCTTTTTCTACCATACTTTTTCCTTCCACTCAACCTTCCATTAATATGCTTGAATACAGCACTCTTTGAACAACCAGCTTCTTTAGCAATGACATTTGTGGCTTACCTGCCTTGTGGAGTGTGTCAATTACTGCCTTCCGGACATCTGTCAAGTCAGCAGTCTTCCCCATGATTGTGTAATCAGACTAAGGAACAATTTTAAATGATTAGGAAGCCTTTCCAGGTGTTTTGTGGTAATTATTCTAATTTTCTGAGATTATGGCTTTTTGAATGGCCTTTTCTTAACAATCCCATCAAGGCCACGGGTATCCTGGTTCTTGTGCACCTTTTTCTACCATACTTTTTCCTTCCACTCAACTTACCATTAATATGTTTGGATGCAACACTCTGGGAACAGCCAGCTTCTTTCAATGTCAATGATTGAACATCTGTCAAGTCAACAGTCTTCCCCATAATTGGGTAGCCTACTGAACCAGACTAAGAGACCATTTTAAATGATTAGAAAGCCTTTGCAGGTGTTTTGTGGTAATTTTTTTAATTTTCTGAGATAATGACTTTTGGGTTTTCATTGGCTGTAAGCCATAATCATCAATATTAACAGAAATAAACACTTGAAATAGATCACTCTGTGTGTAATGACTCTATATGATATACAGTACAGACCAAACGTTTGGACACACCTTCTCATCTCTAGAACAACTGTTAAGAGGAGACTTTGTGCAGCAGGCCTTCATCATAAAATAGCTGCTAGGAAGCCACTGCTAAGGACAGGCAACAAGCAGGAAAGACTTGTTTGGGCTTAAGAACACAAGGAATGAACATTAGACCAGTGGAAATCTGTGCTTTGGTCTGATGAGTCCAAATTTGAGATCTTTGGATCCATCCAACCACCGTGTCTCTGTAGAAAAGGTGAACGGATGGACTCTACATGGCTGGTTCCCACCGAGAAGCATGGAGGAGTAGGTGTGATGGTGTGGGGGTGCTTTGCTGGTGACACTGTTGGGGATTTATTAAAAATTGAAGGCATACAGAACCAGCAGGCCTACCACAGCATCTTGCAGCGGCATGCTATTCCATCCGGTTTGCGTTTAGTTGGACCATCATTTATTTTTCAACAGGACAATGACCCCAAACACACCTCCAGGCTGTGTAAGGGCTATTTGGCTAAGAAGGAGAGTGATGGGGTGCTACACCAGATGACCTGGCCTCCACAGTCAGCACACCTGAACCCAATTGAGATGGTTGGGGTGAGCTGGACCGCAGAGTGAAGGCAAAAGGGCCAACAAGTGCTAAGCATCTCTGGGAACTCCTTCAAGACTGTTGGAAAACCATTTCCGGTGACTACCTCTTGAAGCTCATCAAGAGAATGCCAAGAGTGTGCAAAGAAGTAATGAAAGCAAAAGGTGGCTACTTTGAAGAACCTAGAATATAAGACATATTTTCAGTTGTTACACACTTTTCTAAGTATTTCATTCCACATGTTTTAATTCCTAGTATTGATGCCTTCAATGTGAATCTACAATATTCAGAGTCCTGAAAATAAAGAAAACTCTTTGAATGAGAAGGTGTGTCCAAACTTTTGGTCTGTACTGTATGTGCTTCCCGTTTTGTATTGAATTACTGAAATAAATTAACTTTTTGATGATATTCTAAAGTATTTAGATGCACTTGTAGGTTTGTTGGAAAACATTCAGTATAACTTGTATTTTATTCCTTGAAATCCCTGGTGACTGTATATATTTGAGTCCAGAGGGCGGTCCTGTTCAGTGATTGACAGTCGTCTACATGTGTAGTCATAAAGGGAATCCTATGCATACAGACACTAGGAATTTCAGTTAATTAAATTGAAGTTAGACTGAAACTTTTACCACAAAAATATGCATCAATGTGACCATCTCCTCCTGCTCTATGACATTCTGCCTGCAGATCAGATACCATTTTCAATATTTCAGGTTCCCTTCAACTCAGTGTCTAAATATTAATTATTAGTCAATGAGAATTGATTGAGAAGATTGGGAGCAATGTATTATTTTTGGTTGTCCTACAGCTTGTCAGCCTGTAACTAAACGGGTCAAGCAGAAGCTAGACTACATGTTTCAAAGTCACCCATTAAATGTGATAAATTTAGTGCATCTTGGTAAACATGTTGAACATTTTTGCTTTTACCTCCCATTTGATGGCTTAATATGCAGCAATATTTTATTGTAAAATAATGACTCACACCATTATTGTAACGTTTGCCGCCGGAGATGGTACTGCAGCGAGCAAAAGTGGACCCACTGGACCACAGGGGAACCCTGGCCCTATCCTTACGTGGGTTAGAAGACTGTCTCAGCCAGGGGCGGACACAGGAGCAGACAGCACAGACAGGACGGACAGGCAGAGTGTCGCGGGCGGCGGGGCGCTGCGCTCGCTAACGCTTGGGTCCGGCCTGCTGCTGCTCGGTGCCTCGAGCGGTGGGCCAGATCCGGGGACTCGAGCAGCGCTCCTCACCCGTGAGTGAAAAGGGGGGTGGTTTGTTTGGGGATTTAGTCCGTGACGCCACCCACGGGTTGTGGTGTTAACTGTTATCTGTTAACGGTGGCTCCATGCCTAGTCGGGGTTCAATGGCCTTGCCTGTGTGTGCTAGCTTCACTTCGCTCCCCGGTTCGGTACCAGCGGGCCACCGCCTGACCCCGGTCCTACGGTTCCGCTTTGATCCACCACTCCTGCAGACGGCCACCACCGTCTGCCAACCTTGCTGTCAGTGCCTGGGCCACAAACCAAGACACTCTCCACTTCAACCTCCACAACTGAACTCCAAAACAAAACTCTCCCTTTTCCCACCTCCAGGCCTGTGAACTTCTCGGTGGGTGGGGCCAACCGCCTGGCTCCACCCCACCTGGTGTGGACATCAGACCCTGGAGGGAGGCAACAAGGATTTTGTGTCTGGCTAATGTAACTGCCTAGGGTGGTGGGGGTGTGTGTGTGTTACCTGTGACGACCTGGCTAGTTTAGGGCGCCACATTCCCCCTTGGTGAAATGCAGACCGTCTGCGGGCTGCCCGTCCATCACCGGTTTAATTTTTCAACTGTAAAAACATAAATAACATGTAAACATAAGCATTCTTTTCAGGCCACTTGAACGTTGCACATATAAACATGTTTAATACAGACGGACGGACGGACGTCTTCCGCTCCCCCACCCAAGCAACCTAGCCCTGATGCTGCCCCTAATAAGTGGGCAGCAGCCCTTTACCCCAGTCCAGGTTCAGGCTGCCCGAGCGGGAACGGGTACGGTAACTCGCACCCGACTATCACTTCAGGGGACCCCACGTCCAAGGGGGACCCCTGACCCCCGGAGGATTGCCACCAGTTACGGTAGTGGCGGGCCTGGGCCATCTCTTTCCTCCAGGCTCATCCTCCAAATCAGCCTCTCCGGAGGCGGCAACGGTATCCATCCCACAACACTATTTACAAACCCACAAGTTCGTGGGTGGCCTGCTAGTTCTCGGCCATGTTCATGAGGAGTTTCTCATGTGGGTATGGGGGGGGGGTGTTGATTGAACAAGGACAACTCCAGTCCCAACGGGGACGGTTCTCTTCTCGGACGGTAATCAAGTAGACAATCAGGTTAACCTCGGTGTGATTTGTATTCATTTTCATTCGTTCATCCAACTGAAAAAAATGGCTGAGGGTCCCAACGGGGACAACTGTATGTAACGGCGGACCGCTGCCCTATTCCACCTCTTCTTCTGAGGTGGTCTCGCCCTCCGCTGTCAATATTGCAAACATCCGGTGGCAGACCCGGTGGGAGAGGGCCGCCCGGTATCCGTTCCCACCGCCACGCGGGACCTAGAAAGTTACTGGCGCACTGCCATTGGGAAGACTCTCACCCGCTTCCTCGGACTCCGAGACTGGTTCTGTGTCAGCCCCCGAGCCGCTGTCATCTGACTCCAGGGGGCTAGTAGTGGGACCCGACCAGACGGCAATGGTTTCTAGCTGAGCCCAGACTTGTGGCTCTTCAGTGACAAACGACCCGTTATCAGTCGGTGTACGGAGGCCCTCTCGAGCCACCGGGCCCTGGCGGGGCAAACCGGATTCCGTCACCTCCATCAGGGACGGCGGCCTGAGCGGGATTGTACGGGCGGTCAGCACAGGCAATGGAGCAGGCCCTGCTGGGGCCAAGGGTAGACCGAGTCCTTCAGCCGCAGCGGGAGGTCCTTCAGGGACATAAGGGCGTGGGTCACTCACCAGCTCCTCTAGCATGGCCTCTATTTCATGCTCCCGCACGACCGCAGCCAGCTCCTCCATCTCAGCGGTCCAGCGATCCAGCAGGTCCCGCACTTGGGCCCGGTTACGACAGCACAACAGCATCACTTGGGTTTTCAGCCATGCCGCCGTCCCGGGGGCAGGCTCCGGAGACTCAGGCCTCTCAGGTGGTGCGGACATGTTGCAAGCTGCATCCAGGAACCGGGTATCTTTGCAGAGTCCTGACGTCCCCGCTTTTATGGTCTCGGCTACATCAGGCAGGCTCTCACCCACCCCCCCTTGGTTCTCTTTAGCACTTCCGCTTGTTGGGGGCGGGGCTTTGCTTTCGCGCCTTCCCTGCTCTGGGAAGATGCTCGAGCTGGAAATTTTCGCGCCAAAGATGGCGGCGCTTCAAATTTTTCAGCTGGACGCCGCCGGCGGAGACCACAAGGTGCACTTCTACTGGTAAGTAGATGGGTTCAATCCTGTTCACAGCGCCAAGTTGTCGCGGGCAACAGGGCGCTGCGCTCGTTAATGCTCAGGTCCGGCGCTGCTGCTGCTCGGTGGCTCGAGCGGTGGGCCGGATCCGGGGACTCGAGCGGCGCTCCTCGCCCGTGAGTGAAAAGGGGGGTGGTTTGTTTGGGGATTTAGTCCGTGACACCACCCACGGGTTGTGGTGAAGGTGGGCACCACCGCTGCTGGTGATGGGGATCCCGGGAGCGATGGTAGGGAGCAGCTGGGATGTTGTTTTCCCCCCTCCGTGGGTAGGGGTTGTTGGTCCCGGGGCCCGGTGGTGAGACAGGTAGGCAGGGTCGGTAAGGTGCAGGGTTGCAGGGACAGCGCGGCGCGGTGCCGGATGGCACTGTGGTACTCACTCAGACAGAAAGTCACAAAGTCTCCGGTAAACCAAACGGCTGGATGGATGGGTCCCGCAACCGGCTGCAGTGTCTCTCCCCGGACAGGTGATGGCGGCTGTCTTTCCCTGCATCTTTGTGTACTGTCTTGACTATGATGGGTTCCCAACGGTAGTCCGCTCCCCGGTGTATGGATACCGGAGGAGCCCGTTTTGCCTGCAGGCGCTGGCCCTTGGGTCTCTAGCCTTTGGCGGTGGCTGTATACCCTCACGGTGCGGACGGTTGCCTTCTGACGGGACTTGGGTAGTTAGGAAACCCCTCAGGTTCCTGTCACTCTCAGATTTGACTGTTAACGGCGGCTCCAAGCCTAGTCGGGGTCCGATGGCCCTGCCTGTGTGTGCTAGCTTCACTTCGCTTCCCGGTTCGGTACCGGCGGGCCACTGCCCGACCCCGGTCCTACGGTTCCGCGTTGATCCACCACTCCTGCAGACGGCCACCACCGTCTGCCAACCTTGCTGTCAGTGCCTGGGCCACAAACCCAGACACTCTCCACTTCAACCTCCACAACTGAACTCCAAAACAGAACTCTCCCTTTTCCCGCCTCCAGGCCTGTGAACTCCTCGGTGGGTGGGGCCAACCGACTGGCTCCGCCCCACCTGGCGTGGACATTAGACCCTGGAGGGAGGCAACAAGGATTTTGTGTCTGGCTAATGTAACTGCCTAGGGTGGTGGGGGTGTGTGTGTGTTACCTGTGACGACCTGGCTAGTCCAGGGCGCCACAAGAGTCACTAGCAAGGTAGATAGCACGGCCAGGACGGATGTAGCCAATAGTACCAACAAAGCCGGATGAACAGGCAGAGTTACTAGCAAAGCATATGGCAAGGCCAGGACAGACAGCCAGACTCACTAGCAAGGCAGTTGATATGGCCAGGATGGACAGGCAAAATCCCTAGCACCAGTAAGGCAGGACTGACTGGTAGCAGGTACAGGCAGGAACAGGCCTGGAACCAGGTGCCAATAGGGCAGGATGGGCCGAGACCAGGTACAGGAAGGGACAGGACTGGAACCATGTGGCAACATGTCAGGATGGGCTGGTAGCTAGATCACTATCTAGCTACCAGCCCATCCTGACATGTTGCCACATGGCCATGCCATCTGCCTTGCTAGTGAGTCTGGCTGTCTGTCCTGGCCTTGCCATATGCTTTGCTAGTACTTTGCAGGACAGTACTGGAACAAGGTGCCAACAGGCAGGATGGGCTGGGACTAGGTACAGGCAGGAACAGGACTGCACAGAACAAGACAAGCAGTACAGGACGGGATGGGTGACCTGACAACTAGCTAGACTGATTAGGAACTGATGGTGTTGAACAGCCACCTCCCCTAGTGGGAGTGTGCCTTATATACTAGTACCTCTCAGCGATAGGTTGAGGGGCACTTCCTAGGAGCTAGGAGTGGCACGCTGGCCCTTTAAGAGAGGGGCAAAGAAGTGCTCACACTCCCTAGGAATGCTCCTGGAGGTCCTGTGATGTGCACACAGCCTTCAGGAGAGGGAAGGAGAAGGCACCCACATGGAGGAGTGCAGGAACGCCAAGCAGCATAGAAGAAGCTGGCCGGTGAGTGACAGCGCATCCCTGAAGGAGAGGAGCGGAAGGAGGGCAGGAACACAGCGCTGCAATTAGTAAATCTGACACATTAACTCTTCTGGTGTCTCTTTTTGTTAGTTTTGAATGAAAACTTTTTATTGGGAGAATAGTGTTTTACACAAATAAAAAATGTGGTTAATGTCATTTATTCTTCTTTTATGGCTTAACTTGTGTAAAATTCTTTCTGTTTTCTTTTACAAATCCTTCTCCAGATATGATTTATTGTAGTAACATAGGTTGTGGATTTTCAAATTCTTTGTATATGCCATGATGGAGAACTATTGTAATTTTAGCCAACAGCATAAACGTATGGCAAAATATGGTGTATAAGTATAAGACAAACGCTAGAGATGAGCAAATCAATTATTTGGTTTGAAAAATTTGTTTGCTCATTGACCTCAGGCAGAACCACATGGTATAGCACAGCCAAACAAGAGGGACTAACCCGTGGTCAAAATTGTTTGTACTCCTTATTTAATGAAAGAAAACCCCACAATGGTCGCAGAAATAACTTTCATCTGACAAATGTAATAATAAATAAAAAATCTATGAAAATGAACAAATGAAAGTCAGACATTGCTGCTTTTCAAATTCCACAGGATTGTTTAAAAAATAAAACTCCTGAAACAGGCCTGGACAGAAATTATGGCACTCTCCTGTTCCTCCTTAACTTAATATTTTGTTGCACACCTTTTTGAGGCAATTACTGCAATCAAACGATTCCTGTAACTGTCAATGAGACTTCTGCACCTCTCGACAGGTATTTTGGAGACTCTTCAAGTTGTCTGGTGTTTGAAGGTTGCCTTTTCCAGACGGCATGTTTCAGCTCTTTCCAAAGATGCTCAACAGGATTTAGGTCAGTGTTTTTAGCGTGTTTTGTTTGGGTCATTATCCTGTTGCAAGACCCATGACCTGCGACTGAGACCAAGCTTTCTGACGCTGGGCAGCACATTTGTTTCTGGAATCCTTTGATAGTCTTGATATTTCATTGTACCCTGCACAGATTCAAGACACCCTCTGCCAGATGTAGCAAAGCAGCCCCAGAAAATAACAGAGCCTCCTCCATGTTTCACAGTAGGGACAGTGTTCTTTTCTTGATATGCTTCATTTTTCCATCTGTGTACATATTGCTGATGTGCCTTGCCAAAAAGTTCAATTTTTGTCTCATCTGTCCAAAGGACATTCTGCCAGCTTTGTGACTTGACAACATGTAGTTTTGCAAATTCCAGTCTGGCTTTTTTATGATTTTTTTCCAACAATAGTGTTCTCCTTGGTCGTCTCCCATGAAGTCCACTTTGGCTCAAACAACAACGGATGGTGCGATCGGACACTGATGTTCCTTGAGCTTGAAGTTCACCTTTAATCTCTTTAGAATTTTTTTGGGCTCTTTTGTTACAATTTGTACTGTCTATTTGATGTGTCATCAATTTTCCTCCTGTGGCCATGTCCAGGGAGGTTGGCTACAGTCCCATGGATCTTAAATTTCTGAATATAGGTTGAACTGTACTCACAGGAGCATCAAGCTGCTTGGAGATGATCTCATAACCTTTATCTTTAACATGCTTGTCTATAATTTTCTTTCTAATCTGATGAGACAACTCTTTCCTTCGCTTCCTCTGGTCCATGTTGAGTGTGGTACACATCATGTCACCAGACAGCACACTGAGTATCTGTAGGCCTATAAACAGGCCCACTGAATGATTACAAGATTGTAGACACCTGTGATGCTAATTAGTGGACACACCTTGATTTAATATATCCTTTTTGTCACATTATTTTCAGGGGTACCATCATTTCTGTTGAGGCCTGTTTCCTGAGTTTTATTTTTGCTTTATTTTATTTTTTTTAAATTCTGTGGAAGCATGGTTGAAAAGCAGCAATGTCTGACTTTTATTTGTTAATTTTCATAGATTTTTATTTATTATTACTTTTGTCAGATTCGAGTTATTTCTGTGACCATTGTAGGTTTTTCTTTAATTAAACGAGGGGTACCAACAATTTTGACCATGTGTGTATAATAGCCTGTATAAAAGCAGAAGCAGGAAATGTAGCAGCAATTTTGTGGTGAATCTAGATAGTGAGAGGAATTTATAACACAGCTCAGCCATAGAGATAAGAAGAGAAAGCCAATAACGGTGGAAAAAATCTTTAGCTAGTTTATATGACAGCTGAGCAATGAAGAACAGTTCTTTTCCATTTACCCATATCCATATACTGTATGCTGTGGTCACTAAGGCTATGTTTGCATTGAAGAGCTTGAAAGAAGTTGAATATAGTCATAAGAGACCTCAGAGTCTTATGAACGTCTTTTCTATTAGCAGTGAATGTGAATTTCAAAAGGTTTGTTTATCTTTACTGAATACCATTTTTATTAAGCACACGTGAGTTTAATTTACATCTTTCATGGGAGCTTTTATCTGGTTTACGCTGCACTAGGGAAGTAACTCTTTCAATGTGATATGGAATGGACCAGTGTGATAATCCATTGTTCCAAGGATCTAACCAAATCTCACCTGAATAGAGTTGAGCGCGGTTCGCGGTTCTCCAGTTCGCGGTTCGAGTGATTTTGGGGGCTGTTCTGGATCGAACTAGAACTCGAGCTTTTTGCTAAAGTTCGATAGTTCTAGTTACGTTCGAGAACGGTTCTAGCAGCAAAAGCAGGGCTTTTTACAGCTACAGTGTGCAGGAGCCATCACTGGCAGCCTGCCAGAAGCTGGTAACCAAGATAAACATTGGGTATCCAAGCAAAGCGCTTTGGTTAGTAACCCGATATTTATCCTAGTTACGTGTGCAGGGAGCCGACACTTGTACACACACACACACTCACACACACACTCACACTCACCTGTCCCCAGCCATGCAGTCCACGACACTGACGTCCTCAGCCCCACTAGTCTCCACCCACTTCACACTCCGCCGCCAGCACACATGGTCCCGCTAGGCTCCGCCCACCTGGCACTCTGCACACATTACCCCGCTAGGCTCCGCTTACCTGGCACTCTGCACACATTACCCTGCTAGGCTCCGCCCACCTGGCACTCTGCACACATGGTCCCGCTCGGCTTACCTGCGGTGATGTAATGTGAAGTACCGCCCTCCCGACCTCAGCACTGTCACTGTCCTCCATGGCCGCCGCTTGTAACATCACCTTCTCTCGCTTCCGACCCGAGACTGACTAGTGGTGACGTCACGGGCCGCTCGCGATACTTAGTAGTGAAGGCGGCGGTCATTGAAGTCAGTAACAGGTGCTGTCAGCAGTGCAGGAGATCAGCGCTGGGAATGTACCTCGCTCCTGACAGTAGCACTTGTCATGCCCTGCAGTGACCTGGGCTGACCTATTGATGTTAGCTCAGGTCACTGCACTGCTCTCCCAGCCAATGGGGATCATCCTGCTCTTCATTGACTGGGACAGTATGGATCGTCATGGGAACCCCTTGGATTACAGCAGACCTGGATTTGTTTTTCTTTCTAATAAATTGGAAGAGGGAATGTATTGGGGAGTGTTTTTTCAAATAAAAATGTGTTTGTCGTCTATTTTTTTTTTATTACTGACTGGGTTGGTGATGTCGGGTATCTGATAGACGCCTGACCTCACCAACCCCAGGGCTTGATGCCAGGTGACATTACACATCTGGTATTAACCCCATATATTACCCCATTTGCCACCGCACCAGGGCACGGGATGAGCTGGGGCGAAGCACCAGGATTGGCGCATCTAATGGACCGTGGACCTCCCTAATCTGAGAATATCAGACCCCAGCTGTCTGCTTTACCTTGGCTGGTGATCCAATTTTGGGGGGACCCCTACGTGTTGTTTTTTTCAAATTATTTATTTAATTTAAAATAACAGCGTGGGGTGCCCTCACTTTTGGATTACCAGCCAAGGTGAAGCTGCCAGCTGTGGTCTGCAGGCTGCAGCCATCTGCTTTACCCTAGCTGGCTACAAAAATAGGGGGAACCCCACGTCATTTTTTTTTAAATGTATTTGGTTTTTTTTTTGTAAATACAAGGCTAAGCACCCCTTAGTGCCACATGAAAGGCACCAAAGGGTGAAAAATTACAAAATGCAGGAGAGTGGGACATTATGTGTCTTTCTGCCATTATAATGACAGAAAAGACTGATATGAAGTGCACAAGCACAAGAAAATCACCAGAGCGCTCTACGCTGTGAAGAGCAGTAGAAAATGGCACTGGAGTGAACATGTGACCGCCTCATGTAGGTTGAAGCTATGGATCCTGGGTAAATTTATGTATTTTCCCTCCTTCAGTTTTTTTGCAGTACGCAAAAAAAGCGGAAGGCACATGGATAACAAACAGATGACATACGGACCGTCTACGGAACGGAAACGGATGCCACACGGATGCACCCGTGAAAAAAACGGACTGTTTTTTGCAGACCGCAAAAATGGATCGGTCGTGTTAATGTAGCCTTATTCTGATCTGCCGTTTATAAACAGCAGGCAGAAATAAGTGAATAGCGCCCCCCAGCATCAGAAAATCTCCGGGGTTTGAGGGGTAGCTGAGACACTGGAGATCATGATTCAGGGTGGTTTTTCCGGTCCCCGCTCACGTGATCACCGGTATACACCGTATACCGATGATTACATTACAGTAAATGACAGCGTTGGTAAAAAAATATTTATCTCCTATCTTGCATGAACAAACATGATAAATCTCCTACCCGGTCCCCTTCGGTCCCCCGGTGTTGCCAAAGTGCCCCCCCTGACCCCCTCCCAGAAATCCAAGATGGCCACGCGCACAGCAGCGCGCCGGCCGCATTCACCCTACTCCTCTGATTTCTGTCGCATGTGCCATGACACATGTGACAGAAAACTCCTCCCCAGGCCCTGCCGGGTCACCCCCTAGAAACCCACCTGTGTTCTCTGGTGTCCCACGGTACCTGTGCAGGGTTGATCCCCCACAGCCCTCTCCTTCACAATAGATGCTGCCTCATGCACAGAGCGGCTGTCAGCTCAGTTTCCTGTGTTCAGACACAGTGAGTAGTGGTTATGCATCTGTAAGCTAAATGGGCGGCACGGTGGCTCAGTGGTTAGCACTGCAGTCTTGCAGCGCAGAGGTCCTGGGTTCAATTCCCACCAAGGACACCATCTGCAAAGAATTTGTATGTTTTCCCCGTGTTGCGTGGGTTTCCTCCGGGTACTCTGGTTTCCTCCCACACTCCAAAGACATACAGATAGGGAATTTAGATTGTGAGCCCCAATGGGGACAGTGTTCCCAATGTATGCAAAGCGCTATAGAATTAATAGCGCTATATAAATGAATAAATTATTATTATTACTGCAATGCCCTGCTCATGAGGTAAGGAACATAGTTGATCAGGAGAGCTATATACTACATTTCCAAATGGAGGTATTTGATTTTATAGTTGCCCTGTAGTGTTGAGCGAGTATGCTTGTCACTACTCGGTACTCGCACGAGTATCACTGTACTCGGGCTACTCGGCGGGGACCGAGTAATCTCGCAATACTCGTGCTGTACTCGTGGTCTTCATGTTGGCGCTCTTTTTAGAGCCAGCCCTTATGCAGGGATTGGCTGGCAGACCGCAATGCCACAGCCCTGTTACTTGTGGAATTGCAGTGATTGGCCGGCCCTCACAGAATGACCGTGCCTTTAGCCCGACACTTCCCCGCTCGGCTACGGCCCCTCCCGCACTCCACTCCGCGTGTATATATATATGCACGCTTACACACACACGCACGTTTTTTTTTTTAATTTACAGTTTTATGGTTTCTACATGCTGCCGGTGGTCATTTCACAAAAATACTCGGGTCTCCCATAGGATAACATTGGGCTCGTTGCTCGGGCCGAGTACACGAGTATCTTGGGATGCTCGGCCCGAGCCTCGAGCACCCGAGCTTTTTAGTACTCGCTCATCACTATTGCCCTGCTGCACAACTACCAAACATGAGAATCCGTTATACACCGCAAGAAAACACATCTAAATAGCGAGCTCTGTTGTTTAGTATTCATTCAGCTGGATAACTGGACTTAAAGGGGTATTCCATTTCCAACATCCTTTCCCCAATATATAGTAGGTGGAATAGCAATAATATCAGCAAATACCAATATTTGGAAATGTAGAATAGTTCTCCTGATTAGGCATGCCCTTACCTCATGAGCAGGGCATTAAAGCTTTGGTAGCAACCGTTACGACATGGACTCTGCTGCATGGACCCGGGGAGAGTGAGTGCAGATTCATTGCACCCACACTCCTCACATGAAGGGTCTGCACTCCTAGAAAATGGGGGATACGTTCCCTGAGTGTCTCCCCCCATATTCTAGACGGTCCAGAGTCGTCGTGGGACCCCCTTATTTTTTTTCTTACAATAAATTGGTGAAAGAGGGAATGTTTTGGGGACTGTTTTTTCAAATAAATTTTGTTTTTGTCTATTTTTTTGTTAGTACTGACAGTTTATGATGTTGGGTATCTAATAGACGACATGACATCACAAACTGCTGGGCTTGATGTCAGGTGACTTTACAGCTAGTATCAACCCCATTTATTACCCCGTTTGCCACTGCACCAGGGCACGGGATAAGCTGGGGTGAAGCGCCAGGATTGGCGCATCTAGTGGATGCGCCACGTCTGGGGTGCCTGCGGCCTGCTATTTTTATGCTGTGAAGGCCTAATAACTATGGACCTTCCCACCCTGAGAATACCAGACCACAGCTGTCCGCTTTACCTTGGCTGGTGATCCAATTTGGGGGGGGACCCTACTTTTTTTTTGTAACTATTAATATTTATAAAATAATTATAAAAAAAAGCCTGGGGTGACCTCCACATTGGATCCCCAACCACGGTAAAGCTGCCAGCTGTGGTTTTCAGGCTACAGCCGTCTGCTTTACCCTAGCTGGCTAACAAAAATGGGGGGACCCAACATCATTTTTTTTTTAACTATTTTTTAAATAGAAAAAATGTATGGGCTTCCCTGTATTTTGATTGCCAGCTAAGGTAACGCCAGGCAGATGGGGGTGGCAACCCATAGCTGTCTGCTTTATCTGCGTTGAGAATCAAAAATACCGCGGAGCGCTACGTCATTTTTTTTAAAGATTTATTTTTACAGCACTGTGATGTCCAGCAATCAAAATACAGGGAAGCCCTTTTTGTTTTTAGTTATTTAAATAAATAATTAAAAAAAATATATATGGGCTCCCGCTGCATTTTTTGTATTGCTAGCTAAGGGTAATCCAAGCAGCTACTGGCTGCTAACCCCCACTGCTTGGTGTTACCTTCAATGGCAATGGAAAATCCAGGGAAGCATTTTTTATTTTTTTTGCCAAAAAAACTACAAAAAAATGACGTGAGCTTCGCCATATTTTTGTATGCTAGCCAGGTACAGCAGGCAGGTATGGGCTGCCCCCAACCCCCAGCTGCCTATTTGTATTCGGCTGGGAACTAAAAATATAGGGAAGCCCTTTTTTTAATTATTTAATGAATTTCATGAAATAATTAAAAAAACAAAACGATGTAGGCTTCGCCCCATTTTTGTGTCTAGCCGGGTACAACTAGGCAGCTGGGGATTGGATCCGCAGCACAGGTTAGCCCGAGCTTTCTGGGCCCCTCTGCTGCGAATTGCAGTCCGCAGCCACCCCAGAAAATGGCACTCTCCTAGAAGCGCCATCATCTGGCGCTGTATCCAACTCTTCCAGCTGCCCTGATGCCGGTGGCTCGCTGGGTATTAATGATTTCAGTTGATAATATACAGCTAGCCCTAACCCCATTATTACCCAGTGATCCACCCTTCACCACGTCAGCTGGAAGAGTTGGATACAGCGCCAGAAGATGGCGCTTCTATGAAAGTGCCATTTTCTGAGGCGGCTGCAGACTGCAATTCGCAGCAGAGGGGCCCAAAAAGCTCAGGCCAACCTGTGATGCGGATTCCAATCCCCAGCTGCCTAGTTGTACCTGGCTGAACACAAAAATATGGTGCAGCCTACGTCATTTGTTTTCTAATTATTTCATGAAATTCATGAAATAATCAAAAAAAGGGCTTACCTTTATTTTTGGTTCCCAGCCGGGTACAAATAGGCAGCTGGGGGTTGGGGGCAGCCCGTAGCTGCCTGCTGTACCTGGCTAGCATACAAAAATATGGCGAAGCCCACATAATTTTTTCAGGGGGCAAAAAACTCCTGCATACAGTCCTGGATGGAGTATGCTGAGCCTTGTAGTTCTGCAGCTGCTGTCTGTCTGTATGGAGGAGAGCAGACAGCAGCTGCAGAACGACAAGGCTCAGCATGCTCCATTCACTAGTGTATGCAGGAGAGCAGACAGCAGCTGCAGAACTACAAGGCTCAGCATACTCCATCCAGGACTGTATGCAGGAGTTTGTTGCCCACCAAAAAAATGACATGGGCTTCACCATATTTTTGTATGCTAGCCAGGTACAGCAGGCAGGTACGGGCTGCCCCCAACCCCCAGTTGCCTATTTGTACCCGGCTGGGAACCAAAAATATAGGGAAGCCCATTTTTTTATTTACTTCACTTATTTCATGAAATAATTAAAAAACAAATGATGTGGGCTTCTCCCCATTTTTGTGTCCAGCCAGTTACAACTAGGCAACTGGGGATTGAAATCCACAGCACAGGTTAGCCCGAGGTTTCTGGGCGCCTCTGCTGCGAATTGCAGTCCGCAGCCGCCCCAGAAAATGGAGCTTTCATAGAAGCGCCATCATCTGGTGCTGTATCCAACTCTTCCAACAGCCCTGGTGACGGTGGCTTTGCTGGGTAATAATGAGTTAATTCTGGCTTTGTTTTACTAACTAGTATTAAGCCAGAGATTCTTAATGTCAGGCCCGTTTGACCCGGCCATTAAGAATCTCCAATAAAGGGTTAAAAAAAAAGACACCACACAGAGAAAAAAAAGTTTAATAGAAATAAATACACAGACACATTAGAGACTCCATGTTTATTACTCACTGTCAGCCCTCCGCGATCTATGGTCTTCTGTCTTTCTCGTTCAACAAATGCAGCTCTGCTCCATCACTGCTGCATGGGGGAAGACGCTGCTTCCTGTGCAGCCTTCACTCCGTGAGTGATCAGTGCTGCTGGCTGTTAGCGGTAACAGTGGTAACACTGACAGACGTGTTACCATAGCAACGGTGCTCCGATCATGTAATTCCCGGAGCCGCGGTTAGCGGTGACGTCACCGCTAACTGCGTTGCTATGGCAAAGGTGATCTCCGTTAATGACTGGCTGTGTCAGCCGGTCCCTAACGGAACGGGGAATCAGAATGGGGAGTCGACCATGTGCTAGAGCATGTCGCCGGTACACGGCGATACACAAACGTGCACCGTGTACCGGAGAGTGCAATGACAGGACCTAGGACAGGACATGACGTCAAAGCCATGTGACCAGTCTGTAGCCAATGAGATAATAGCCACGTGACTGGTCACATGGCTATTTTGACGACGTCACGGAAGGTCCTGTCAGTGCTGGTTATCAGGAGGACGCAGCGATCATCGGAAGGAATAGTGACAGGAGACAGAGTGCAGGACGCATCGCGGGCACCGGTAAGTGTTATGGCAATGTTTATTAACTGTATGTGTACATTTATAATGCGTTTTTATGTGTTTGTAAATTGCCTCCCATTGTTTCCTATTGGTTCGAGTGGTTCGCCGAACCGAACTCGAACGGGACCTCGGTTCGGCGAACCAAGCTGGCGAACCGAGCTTGAGCCAAACCGCGGCTGGTTCGCTCATCTCTACACCTAAATACTACTAGACCATGACACTGGAGTGCTGAGGAACTTAATAATAAAAATAGTTTTATTTCTATAGCACCAATATATTCCTTAGCACTATATAAATCAGAGGGGACATGTACAAACCATATAAAACATTAAACAATAATGAATTATTCAAAAATTCAAACAAGAAAAGTGAGAGCCCTGCTCACTAGGGTACAATCCATGATTTACCTCCATAATGAACAATTGTCATAAATTTATGACTCCTTTTCTTTGGACTTTAATTCTGCGTTGTTGTAAATTTACTCCTGTAGATGTCCGAGTTACAATGGACAAAAAAAAAAGAAAGAAAAAAAAAGTCCCTACCTAAAAAGTATAAATCAGACTTTATTTTTCATATAAAATACATGTTATTATATACAGTGGGTACGGAAAGTATTCAGACCCCTTTAAATTTTTCACTTTTTTTTTCATTGCAGCCATTTGGTAAATTCAAAAAAGTTCATTTTTTTCTCAGTAATGTACACTCTGCACCCCATCTTGACAGAAAAAAACAGAAATGTAGACATTTTTGCAAATTAATTAAAAGGGTTATCCGGCTTATTTTGCTTTTTTCTTTCATTATTTCCCTATTTTGCTACATTGGGGCAGGTAAGTAGATAGTGACTACTTACCTGCCCTGCTGTCAGCCCCTCTCCCCCGGCTTACAGTGGTCATATGACCGCTCCTGCCGCGATTTTGCTGCTTCTGGTCATTTCATGTCAACAGTGACATGACGATGTTGACATGCAAATCAGTGAACAGCATGTTGCCGCCCTGCTGCTTAGTGGGCAGGTATAGTGCGACGAGTACCCGCCCCCTCCCACACACGCCGTAGTCTCCCTCCCCTGCCTCCTGTGCCCAGCTACGTCTGACCTGATAATCCAGCCGATTCAGTGTCCAGTTCAATAAGGCAAGAACAAGAAAGTTGCCCACTTGCTTTCAGGGACACCAGGGACACTGTCACGGCTGTTTCCCCAGCGCTTTATCATGTTTAGTGCCCGACGCCCTGTGAACTGTCTTCCCCCTCCCCCGTGCAGGCTGTCAGTATGGAGCTATCTCCCTTGAGCGCTGTGTCTCCTCAGTATGGAACGGACTCTCCCCTCCCCCGTGCGTGCTGTATCTCCTCAGTATGGAACAGACTCCCCCGTGCGCGCTGTCTCCTCAGTGTGGAACTGTCTACCCCCTCCCCCGTATGCGCTGTGTCTCATCAGTATGTGATGAGTGCCGCGTTCTGATACTTAGGCTATGTTCACAATTCCGTTTTTTTGTTGCTTGACGCTTGTGACTGATGCGTTGTACAACAGGTGACAAGAAATGGAATTGATTGTCAGGAGAAAGCGGATTCCTTTGGTGAAATTATTTCAGTATAGAAACGAGAGAGAGAGAACGATCTGCTGATCGCTCTGAAAAGCTGGCCACCGGGAGATTAGCTGATAGCTCTGAAAAGCCGGTGGCCGGCTTTTGAGAGCGATCAGCTGATCGCTCGGCGGGCGGCTTTTCAAAGCGATCAGCTGATCGTTCTTTCTTTGTATCAGCTGATTGCTCTCAAAAGCTGGCCGCCGAGAGATCAGCTGATCACTCTGAAAAGCCGGCCGCTGGGCGACCATTTCAGTTTAAAACCTTCGTGGGGGGGAGAGAGAGGAACTGATTTTACATGATTTCAGATGTTCTGCTGGACATGCTGGGCATGCTCAGTAAAACATGACAGATTCCTGTACTGGAATCCGTTGGGTGATGTAAGATAATGGAATCCTGCACTTACATTATGCCTCCTGACAGATTCCAACGGAATCCTGTGGGGTGCGTTTTTTGCCGCAACAAAAATACATGCTGCATCCCTCCCGCCCAACGGTCAGTCAGTAAACGACTGATGCACCGCGCAGCGGATACAACGTAGGGTCATCAGTCACAATCCGCCGCTTATACAAGTCTATGGAAAAAAAACGGATTCCACCACCAAATGGATTGCGTTGTTTATCAGAGGGGCGGATTGTGACTGACCCTAAACAACGGAAATGTGAACATAGCCTAGAAGCCGGGAACAATGATCTCCTGCATCTCGGACCTGCGCTCGGTTGGAGGAGGGAGGAGAGAGCACGGAGTGTGGGAGAAAGCGCACAGGGAGGGAAGAGGGAGCACGGGAGGGGAACAAGAGAGCACAGGGGGGAGACAGAGCACGGGATTGTGGGAGACAGAGCACAAGGGGATTAGAGAGAGCACGGGATTGGGGGAGAAAGCACGGGAGGGGAGAGAAATGAACGGGAGTGTGGGAGAGAGCACGGAGTGGGGGAGACCGAGCACAGGAGGGAAGAGAGAGCATGGGAATGTGGGACAGAGAACACAGGGGGGAGAGAGCACGAGGTGGGGATAGAGCATGGGGGAAGAGAGCTGAATGGGAGTGTGGGAGACAGCACAGGGGGGGAGAAAGAGCACGGGGGAGAAGACAGAGTATGGGATTGTGGGAGACAGACCACGGGGAAGAGAGAGCACGGGAATGTGGGAGAGAGCATGGGGGGAAGAGAGAGCATGAAAGGAGGGAAGAGTGAGCACGGGAGGAGGGAAGAGAGAGCACGAGAGGAGGGAAGAGAGAGCATGCACTGCACTGCTCTCCCAGCCAATGGGGAACATTCTATTCTTCATTGACTGGGACAGTGAGTATGGATCGTCATGGGACCCCCTTATTGGATTACGCAGGACCGGATTTTATTGTTCTTTCTAATAAATTGGTTAAAGAGAGAATGTGTAGGGGAGTGTTTTTTTCAAATAAAAATTTTTTTGTCTTTTTTTTTTACTGACTGGGTTAGTAATGTCGAGTATCTGATAGACGCCATGACATCACTAATGCCAGGGCTTGATGCCAGGTGACATTACACAGCTGATATCAACCCGATATATTACCTCGTTTGCTACCGCACAAGGGCAACGAGATGAGCCAGGGCGAAGAGCCAGGATTGGCGCATCTAATGGATGTGCCATTTCTGGGGCGGCTGCGGCCTGCTATTTTTAGGCTGGGGAGTGTCCAATAACGGTGGACCTCCCTAGTCTGAGAATATCAGACCACAGCTGTCTGCTTTTACATTGGCTGGTGGTCCCATTTGGGGAGACCCCACGTTTTTTTGTTTGTTTTTTTATTTTAATTATTTATTTAATTTAAAATAGCAGCGTGGGGTGCCCTCTGTTTTGGATTACCAGCCACGGTGAAGCTGCTAGATGTGGTCTGCCGACTGCCGCTATCTGCTTTACCTGAGCTGGCTATAAAAGATAGGAGGTACCCCACGTCGGTTTTTTTAATTATTTATTTATTTTTTGGCTAAACACAAGGCTAAACACCCTTTAGTGCCACATGAAAGGCACTATAGGGTGCAAGATTACAAAATGTAGGGGAGTGGGACATTATATATGTCTTTCTCATCTATCTATCTATCTATCTAGCTAGCTATCTATCCCTCTATCTATCCCTCTATCTATCCCTTCATTCATTCATTCATTCATTCATTCATTCATTCATCCATTCATCCATTCATTCATCCATCCCTCTATTTATCCCTCTAGCTATCCCTCTATTTATTCATTCTTTCATTCATTCATCCATCCATCTCTCTATTTATCCCTCTAGCTATCTCTCTGTCTCTCTATCTATCCTTCTATCTATATCTATCCATCTATTTATCTATCTAGCTGCTTCCATTTTTTTTTTTGCAGTACGCAATGAAATGGAATCAAATGAAAATGAAAGCGACCTCACAGACCTGCATCATGCTAGTAGTCACATAGGCATGCTGTGATATTTGACAGCATGACCAAATTATCATGTAGCCCAAGGAAAAAATAGTGGTCAAGGTTTTTCACGAAAATCTGCAGGAAGTATATTTTATTGCAGATTATTATTATTATCGCACTATTTATTGCATGGCGCTTCACAGTGCAGATAAGTGAATCCTCACATCACATGCAGCAGACACTGAGTTGTCAACAGTCAAATGAATGGTCATGTGACCACTCGTATGCAATGTGCATATTCCACATTCTGAGCCCAATGTGTCAATTCATATAGTGACACATAGAGGGATAATCCTGGACAAGCTATGTGCAAATGTATATATATAGTATATACTGTATATACACATGACTATATAACCCAAAACACGCACACATACACACACATGTACCATACATACATGGCATATATATCTGCTACACTGTGTGCAGAATTATTAGGCAAATGAGTATTTTGATCACATGATACTTTTTATACATGTTGTTCTACTCCAAGCTGTATAGACTTGAGAGCCAACTACCAATAAAGTAAATCAGGTGATGTGTATCTCTGTAATGAAGAGGGGTGTGGTGTAATGACATAAACACCCTATATAAGGTGTGCTTAATTATTAGGCAACTTCCTTTCCTTTGGCAAAATGGGTCAGAAGAGAGATTTGAGGGGCTCTGAAAAGTCCAAAATTGTGACATGTCTTGCAGAGGGATGCAGCAGTCTTGAAATTGCCAAATTTTTGAAGCATGATCACCAAACAATCAAGCATTTCATGGCACATAGCCAACAGGGTCGCAAGAAGAGTGTTGGGCAAAAAAGGTGCAAAATAACTGCCCATGAATTGAGGAAAATCAAGCGTGAAGCTGCCAAGATGCCATTCGTCACCAGTTTGGCCATATTTTAGAGCTGCAACATTACTGTAGTATCAAAAAGCGCAAGGTGTGCCATACTCAGGGACATGGCCAAGGTAAGGAAAGCTGAAAAACGACCACCTTTGAACAAGAAACATAAGATAATACGTCAAGACTGGGCCAAGAAATATCTTAAGACTGATTTTTCAAAGGTTTTATGGACTGATGAAATGAGAGTGACTCGTGATGGTCCAGATGGATGGGCCAGAGGCTAAATCAGTAAAGGGCAGAAAGCTCCACACCGACTCAGACGCCAGCAAGGTGGAGGTGGGGTACTAGTATGGGCTGGTATCATCAAAAATCCTCAACTCCCAGACCTACTGCCAGTTTCTGGAAGACAACTTCTTCAAGCAGTGGTACAGGAAGAAGTTGGTATTGTTCAAGAAAAATATGATTTTCATGCAGGACAATGCTCCATCACATGCATCCAACCACTCCACAGCGTGGCTAGCCAGTAAAGGTCTAAAAGATGAAAAAATAATGACATGCCCCCCCTTGTTCACCTGATCTGAACCTCAGAGAAAACCTGTGGTCCCTCATAAAATGTGAGATCTACAGGGAGGGAAAACAGTACACCTCTCGGAACAGTGTTTGGGAGACTGTGGTGGCTGCTGCATGCAATGTTGATCGTAAACAGATCAAGCAATGACAGAATCTATGGATGGTAGGCTGTTGAGTGTCATCATAAAGAAAAGTGGCTCTATTGGTCACTAATTTTTTTGGGTTTTGTTTTTGCATGTCAGAAATGTTTATTTCTAAATTTTGTGCAGTTATATTGGTTTACCTGGTGAAAATAAATAAGTGAGATGGGAATATATTTGGTTTTTATTAAGTTGCCTAATAATTCTGCACAGTAATAGTTACCTGCACAAACAGATATCCTCTTAAGACAGCCAAATCTAAAAAAAACCCACTCCAACTTCCAAAAATATTAAGCTTTGATATTTATGAGTCTTTTGGGTTGATTGAGAACATATTTTTTGATCAATAATAAGAAAATCCTCTAAAATACAACTTGCCTAATAATTCAGTACACTGTGTATAGACTCACATTAGATGCTATATATAGTATTCCTTACACAGTATTCATTTATCTATAAGGGGTGGGGAACATGTAACAACTCTTTCTGTTACCATTGTAGATGTGTTGTGAGGTGATTGCTCTGTCACAGATGAGAGAAGCAAGATCTCTGCTCTGTTATTTCCCATGCTGAGAGGTCAGTGCTGGGCAGAATACTGACCGCCAATGAGTGTGCAGAGGGCGGGCCGGGGAGGGGCTGGACAGTGAGGCCGGGAGGTGCCAGCTGTGACTGAAGTTTGGCAACCAAGAATACAGGAAGTTATCATGTTTGCTGGAACTGAAGGTAAACAAAGTGCTGCAGAGAATAAAGTGATAATTCAAGAGGAACAAAGGAGGAGGAGCTCTAGATATAGTGTACAGGTAATACAGTGATCACCAGTGACATTATACACAGGAGCTCTGTATATCGTGTCAGTGTACATGTAATGCAGTGATCACCAGTGACATTATACAGAAGAGCTCTATATATAGTGTATAGTGTATAGTGTGTGTGTGTGTGTGTGTGTGTGTGTGTGCATTAATGCACTATTTTACCAGTGACGTCTCTAGCTGAAGTTATTGATCTTCGCTTTTCCTCATCATCTCACACTGACCGCCATCACTTCTTCCTGCCATGTCTCGACTCTGCAGAAAATAACACAAAGTCACCTATAGCTGATCACTTCCAGAGCACATTCCACACTTTTTCACCAATTTCTACACCACATCAGACTTTTGTTCTCACATGGGAGACAGTATCCTCAAAATGAACTTATATTTCATCAGTAATAATGTCCCCTAAATTGCCCCTACTGTAAGTATGCCCCACTTGCCACGATAAACTAATAATGTATGTCCCTCATCCTGGCCCCTTTTATTTAATAAAGTCTGTTGAAACAAGTGGAATCAGAAGGGGTTGTTAATTGCTTCCTGCAGAAAATATCCCCCCACACACTGCTCCTCTCCAAAATAGCCCCACAAAGTGCCCCTTTCCATAATGTTCCCCCAAAACTTGCCCTTTCTATAATATCTCCCCCATACTACATCTCTGCATAAATCCCCCCGCTCCTCATTATACTATGTTGCCTTTCACAATCCCCTGCCTAATTGCCTCATAATGACCCCCATTGCTCCATAATGTCCCAATTTGCTTCCTAATTTCCTCCATTGCTCCATAATGTTCCCATTGCCCTATAATGTCTCTCTTTGCCCTACAATGTCCCAATTTACTCTATAATGTCCCCCATTTCCTCATAATGTCCAAATACACTTCATAATGCCCCCCCCCCCCACTGCTCTATAATGTCCCAATTTGCTCCATAATGTCTCTCATTGCCCCACAATGTCCCAGTTTATTTTATCATGTCACCCACTGCCCTATAATGTCCCAATTTGCTTCATAATGCCCCCCACTGATCCATAATATCTCCCACTGCCCTATAATGTCCCCAACTGATCCATAATGTCTCCCACTGCCTTATAATGTCCCAATTTGCTTCATAATGCCCCCTCACTGACCCATAATGTCTCCCACTGCCCTATAATGTCCCAATTTGCTTCATAATGCCCCCACTGACCCATGTCTCTCACTGACCCATAATGTCTCCCACTGCCCTATATTGCCCCAATTTTCTTCATAATGCCCCCCACTGACCCATAATGTCTCCCACTACCCTAAAATGTCTCAATTTGATTCATAATGCCCCCCACTCATCCATAATGTCTCCCACTGCCCTATAATGTCCCCCACTGACCCATAATGTCTCCTAGTACCTCATAATGTCCCAATTTGCTTCATAATGCCCCCAACTGACCCATAATGTCTCCCACTGCCCTATAATGTCCCCAACTGATTCATAATGTCTCCCACTGCCTTATAATGTCCCAATTTGCTTCATAATGCCCCCTCACTGACCCATAATGTCTCCCACTGCCCTATAATGTCCCAATTTGCTTCATAATGCCCCCACTGACCCATGTCTCTCACTGACCCATAATGTCTCCCACTGCCCTATATTGCCCCAATTTTCTTCATAATGCCCCCCACTGACCCATAATGTCTCCCACTACCCTAAAATGTCTCAATTTGATTCATAATGCCCCCCACTCATCCATAATGTCTCCCACTACCCTATAATGTCCCCCACTGACCCATAATGTCTCCTAGTACCTCATAATGTCCCAATTTGCTTCATAATGCCCCCAACTGACCCATAATGTCTCCCACTGCCCTATAATGTCCCCAACTGATTCATAATGTCTCCCACTGCCTTATAATGTCCCAATTTGCTTCATAATGCCCCCTCACTGACCCATAATGTCTCCCACTGCCCTATAATGTCCCAATTTGCTTCATAATGCCCCCTCACTGACCCATAATGTCTCCCACTGCCCTATAATGTCCCAATTTGCTTCATAATGCCCCCCACTGACCCATGTCTCTCACTGACCCATAATGTCTCCCACTGCCCTATATTGCCCCAATTTTCTCCATAATGCCCCTCACTGACCCATAATGTCTCCCACTACCCTAAAATGTCTCAATTTGATTCATAATGCCCCCCACTCATCCATAATGTCTCCCACTGCCCTATAATGTCCCCCACTGACCCATAATGTCTCCTAGTACCTCATAATGTCCCAATTTGCTTCATAATGCCCCCAACTGACCCATAATGTCTCCCACTGCCCTATAATGTCCCCACTGACCCATTATGTCTCTCACTGCCTTATAATGTCTGCCACTGACCAACAATGTCCCTCATTGCCCTATAATATGCCCCATATAAGTCCTCTAACATGCCATAATGTCCCTGTTAAAGTAATACGGCTCCTCCCCCACCACATCCCCTCATGTAAAATTACACTGTAACAAAAAATAAATTTTGTTCCTGGGTTAAAAGTGTTATTTCCTGTTTAATTGTGCATTACCTATTTTGGAAAAAGTTGATGTAACCCCAAAACTTTGCTTTTGTGGCTGCCACAATGATTTTAGGATACCTATGTAGTCCAATTGTAAACTCACTATATTCAAATGTCTTTGTTCATGTGAAGTACACATTACTGTCATTTCATTAGTCTGATGATATTTGTTTTCTCCTTTAATGGTAACCAAAGTATGAAAGATGTTTAAGACTTCAGTATTCCAGACTTTCATCATTCAAAGCTATTAATACACATAAGTATTACTTCATAATAGTAACTAGTATCCCTCTCTACCCCTTGCCCATTCGGCAAAGCTTAAATAAAACTTTGAAAATGTGAAGAGATTGTTAAATGCGATGAAATATGAGGAATATGGTTGGGAAGTAATTTGAGATTTCAAAATGGTTGCATTCTTGATGGATCTTCAAGGAGGCTATACTAAGCTTCTATGCTTTGTTTGCCTTTGGGATAACAGGGACGCTAACCATAGACAATATTGGCCTGAATGTACTGAGTTTCCGTGGGGAACAACAACATTAAATGGGAGCCACTTGTAGACATTCGAAAGAACTTGTATGATCACTGACGTTTATGATTGAAAGGCTGGGGGCCCCGCAGAGCGTGGGGTCCCTTGATGAGCTGCCCAGTCTGCCCACCAATAAATGCCGGCCCTGAAAACAGGCGGCCCTGCAGCCCTGTACAGTGACCCTGCACTATTCAAGGCATGGGGGCCCACTGAGGGCCTGGGGCCTACAGGGGGATTCCCCGGTGCCCCGGTGGGCCAGTCCGACACTGCAAGAGGAATTATCCCACTACATGGAAGAAAATGTTATGGTGTTGAAAATGACAACCAAGGAGAACCTTTTTTCATTATTGTTGCTTACTTTGGAAAGTGACATGATTGCTACCGTATGTTCTATTTTATGCCAATGATTTTCTAGCTTCTAAAACTGTAGGAGGCAACCACCAGGTTTTGGTGGCATGCAACTGGGAAGACAGTATTGAAATAGTGCCACTTCTGTCTACAGATTATGTCTGGTACTGAAATATACACTGGAATGGACCTCAGCTACAGAATAACACTAGACACAGATTATACCTAAAAGCAGGCATTTTTCTAATTTAATGCAACTCCTTTAAGAGAACTTCTGTTATTCTCAGTAGAGATATTTAATGATATTTTGCAGCACGTAACTGAACTGTGTATCTTGTCTAATGAAGAAGTAAAGCTCTGTAGCCGCTATTTTCCGTATACCGAGTACTGTGCAACATAATCATGTTTACAGATGGGATAAGCCAGCAAAGATTAATTTATTTGCAAATGGATTATAATAGTTTCCTCAAAGTGCAGTATTGTGTTTTCTTCTAATAATGAAAAGCTTTAGAAGGAAAAAGAGTATAGAAAAATGTATAAAATAAAGGTATGTAAAGTGATGTTCAATGCCAACAGACCATATATATACTAAATATATTATATTAAATTATAGTATCAATAAAAATACCTTTACCAGATGATGATAATGTACAGTGTATGTAATGAGAAAAATTACGTTACTGAAAGCAAAAATGCTTTTTCTGCTTGTATTAGGGATTAATAAAAGCTCTTGCTACAAAATGTAATTTCAGTAGTTGTTTACTTATCTGATCACTATATACTACAATACTACAGTATTAGAAATCACAGTCTCCTATAAACACCAGAACAGGGTGGTCTTCATAGGAAAAAAGTAATTACAGTCATGGCGGTCATAAACGCAGACCCCCATGTGGCATGGCACCCCATCAACACTTTGGCTCCATCGTCTGCTGTTGGAGGCAGATCATGGCTTCTTATCACAGCCATTATCTCCTGGCAATGATGCATGAAACAAAGTCCAGAACCCTACATATAAAAGTATGTCTTATGTCGAGAAAGAGTTAGGCTATGTGCGCACGTACCGTTCTGTCCCTGCAGAAATTTCTGCAGTGATTTGAACAGCACACGTGCGCTTCAAATCGCTTCAGAAAGAGTCCGTAATGAAAAAAAAAAAAGCCGATTTCATGCCCTCTGAGTGCAGCCCCTCCCATAGACAGAGCGGGGGCTGCATGCAGAGCGCACGGAATAAGTGGCATGTCACTTCTTAGAACGTGCGCTTTGGGCAGCAGCCGAAGCGCTGCGCTCTAATACGCCACGTGCACACGTCTCCAGCATAGTCTTCATAGATTATGCTGGGGACGCAGGACGCATGCAGTTATGCTGCGGTGCAGATCGCAGCGTAACTGCATGCAAATACGCAACGTGCGCACATAGCCTTAGAGATACAACAAGTACACCTTAAAATGAACCTGTCCGGTCCAATAGGCACCCAGAACCATGTTGTTACGAACCGGCGCCGCCATAGCCGCAAGCAGCCTGCTGCGGTTCCTGTTGCGCCCAGGCGCCGGCTGCCGTTCTTGGCCGTGCCTCGGGTCGTCCAGTTGGCTGCTCCTTCCACCACGTCTAAGTGTGGAGAGGCGGCTAGTGCGCATGCGTGCGCCGATTTACCCCAGCCAGAGTCTAAGTCTGGTGTTTTGCCTACTAAGCATGCTCAGACTGATTGTGTCATTTCTGAGACTAAGTCCTCAGTTCAGGCTACTGAGCATGCTCCCACAATTAATCCTAATAGCCTCTTTGCACAGGTACTTGGACTTCGGGCTGTTTCTAAGTTCTGGGATGTGCCTACTGAGCATGCTCAAACTGATAGTCTGCTTTTTGAGTCTGTTGCTCAGGCTACTGAGTATGCTCAGGCACTTAGTGCATCAGAGGCTAGGTCCGGTAAGGACCTCACTGAGCATGTCCGTGAGGTGGCAGGCCCTGATAGGGCAGAGGGTGTCAGGTGTCCTGATAACGTGGCAACTCCGGACTGGCTCGCAGAGGCCCGCTCCTATGATCTGGCACCTCACCATTGGTCGTCAGACGATGACTGGTGAAGTGTTTGGGGCTTGGCTGCCATGAGGTCATCAATGACGTGGCGGTTCCGGATATATCGCATGTGACGTCACTGATGACATGGCATTCTGCTATTGGACCTTGGTGGTTCCACCATGGGTTTGGGGCGGACCCAGGTTATAAAAGGGGCTGGAGACAACATGGAGGTGCACAGTCTTCATTTAGAGTTCTTGGTGGCATAAGCCTTGTTGGAAGCGGTAGGTAGGGCTAGGCGAACGGTGCCTGTCACGCCAAGATTCGTGGCTCAGCACATGAGGGTCAGGCGCCGTGCTTCCTTGCTACCGTTCCTGTTGTGCTAGAGCAGTCCAGTGGCGTTAACTGGGCTGCGGCTGCTGCATCACCTGTTCAGTTGTGCCTCCTACGCACACGGACAGAATACCTGTTGCGTCACCTGTCCGAGAGTGCCCTCTACGCACACGGACAGTGTACCTGCTGCGCCACCTGTCCGGTTGTGCCCTCTACGCGCACGGACAGCGCACCCCAGAACCCCTGTGAAGTTAACAGGGTGTTCCTGGATTCGGTGTGTGAACCCTATTATCCTCCTCGGCTTCCCAGTCAAATGCTACTGGTGTGACTACCTGGTCTGACGTGTCCTTTACACACGTGGCCAGTCAAGTGGTGGCCAGAAACGCTAATCGGAGGACCGCTCGGCCTGACATGTCTTACACACGTGGCCGACAGGGCGCTGTCGTAGCGGTCTTCTCGGTCAACGCTAACTGGTTACCATCCGGCCTGACGTGTTGTTACACACGTGGTCGGAGTAGCGTCCGCTCCACCGAAACGCTAACTAGGTTGTCGTCCGGTCTGACGTGTCCCTACACACGTGACCGGTTCCTTGAGTTATCTCAGAGCCATCCAGCTCTATAGTCTCCGCCTAACCCACAGGGTGCCAGCAGCTCCATTGCCATCTGGAGCACGGTGGGCCCCGACTGGCGATTGGGATATATACCCCCTGGTCCTAATCTGCCGGTCCCCCCGTAACACATGTATTTCTGGGTGCATATTTCTAATCCCTGCCTAACTGTCCCTGTATACACTAGATAAAGAGATCTTTAGAAAAAGTATTTGTAAAGATCCCATATGATATGCTAACGAGCGCAGGGATTAGTCGCAAGGGCGTTATTTCCCCCATCTAGTCCACCCTCGTAACATGCTATTCAGTGCCCAGAGTCATCGACAAAGATGCTTGTATCTGTCCGTTGTCACCACCTCAGATGCCGGGTTTAGGCTCAGTGCGCATGATCAGAAGTCCCCAGCTCTTCCATTCATGTGCACGAGACCTGTCTGAAGCCAGAACGCGTACACCCGGCTGCATAGTGCACATGACCGGAAGTGCCAAGAGTTCTGATCATGCACACTGAGCCTAATCCCAACGATTATCGATGGTCAACGGAGGGGGGTGGCAAATTTGACGACCGCCCAAGGCGAAAAAAGCAGTGGCTACGCCACTGCACAAGGAAGTTGTACTGCATCGGCAAGGTCTCTGCCAGGCTAAGGTTTCAAAGCAGACAGAAGTTTCAAGATGTGCTTTTCAACATCCTTTGAAAAAGCACAATGAAATGGGCAGCACAGAGGACAATAGATGCAGTGGTCAATGGAAACAATGTAGCAGATTAAAGACAAATAAAGCTTCTCTTCAAAAAAGGAAGATGTCCAGCAGTGCCAAAAGCTCATAGCCAGCAGCAATTGGTGGGTTCCAGCTACACCCATCTACTGTTCAGGAAAGTCTGTCCAGAAGTGGTCTTCATTGAAGAATTGTTATTTGATTTAGCAGCTGCTGCCTGACATTGAGAACTGCTACTTAGCTTACTTGTAACCAGAATACCTATGTCTTTCTCATGCTCTGTAATCTGAAGTATATTTCCATATACTGCATATGCAGTAATAGAGTTACGGCTATCTAGGTACATGGCTTATTCTATTTATTAACATTAATTTCCATCTACCATGTGTATTCCTTTACTGACATATTATAACATTGTTTTATTATATTATACAATTTAGCTCAGTTTTCATTACGCTACAAAGTTTTAAGTCTTCAACCAAAACGTCCTCTCAATGCCATCCCAAAGGTCATTTATAAAGAGATGATACATAACTAGGCTTAAAACTATGCTTGTGGGCCCCACATCCTGTCCCTTAACCAGTTTTCTACCCATGAGCATAAAGTGTCACATAGTCTTGGCTTCTGGAGCTTCCGTATAAGGTTGTTATGTGGTACAGTATCAAATGCCTTTGCAATGTCCAGGTAAATCACATGAGCTGCATTACCAATATCAATTTCATTCCTTTTTGAAACCCAGCATGTTGGTTAGACATGACTTGTCTTTAATGAATCCATGCTGGTGGTCAGTTTTTATATTGTTCCCCACTATATACTTTTCCAGTTCATATCTTATAATACCTCGAACTTTGTACACCACGGTTATTAAAGTTACTGGATGGTCCTTGAAGGATCCACTGTCTAACCCTTCTTGAACATTGATACCATGTCTGCCATCTTTAAATCTTGTGGCACTGACCCTGTTTGAAGAGAGTCTATGAAGATGCGATCAAGTGGTCTACATATTGAAGGGCTCAACTCCCTCAATTCTCGTGGATAAATACTGTGTGTGCCCTGGGGTTTTATCATTATTTAATTTGTTAAGCCACACTCCTTCTTGTGTAAAGTGAGTACTATTTGGTAGTGAACGTTGTTTACTGCCTTGCTGGATGATATCTTGCACAGATATCATAGGTGTGATATATCTTACATTGGCTTCTTTTGGTCATTTCCTTCTCATCATGTGTCTTGTACATGACATTAGAAAATATCCTGTAGACTTATAATATCCCATCTTAAAGTCTTTCATTATTCTTTTATTGAACATATCACTGGGCTTTAGAGATCACACACATTGAATGAATCATCCCTGTCGATTGCCTCGCAAAACAGTTGGAAAATTCTAAGAACTGCATTTTATCCCTCAACAATAAAACACATCACCTTCAAGGTAAAAAATACACTTCAACTGCCTGATGTGCTAACATGAAAGCTCCCAGCAAGCATGGAAAACAGGATCAAAGTATTGTGTTATCTAGGAAAACTGGGACGAGAAAAATCAGTAGAAATATCTCCCCACAAATCTCTTTATGAATGGATGTACACACACACAAATTTAAACCGATTAGGTAATCCGCATTTCTTAGACGGGTCTCTTCACCATTAAAGCAGATCACAAAGTATTCCCTTTCTGAATTCCCAACCAATTAGCTGTAATATGTAGGAATACCTGGCAATTAGTGTTTTATTGTGCTGCAGCTCCACCACCGGGGAAGTGAAGGATTACAAAGGTTCGTGTGGCGTCACAGCGACGTCACACGGCAGCCGTCCAATAGCAGAGGAGGGGCGGAGATGAGCGGCTGGAACATCCCGCCCACCTCCTAACTTCCTCATTGCAGGTGGACGGAGGTAAGGAGATGTTCGTCGCTCCTGTGGTGTCACACATAGCGATGTGTGCTGCCGCAGGAACAAGGAACAACATTGCTACTGACCAGACAATGATTTTTCATAAATAAATGACCTCTCATGGGGCTGTTCATAACCATTATAGCAGGAGCCTAGCTGCCCATACATGGAGGTTTGCAGTCCAAATAGTGTCATTTTTCCCAGATATGGATGTTTTTAACCTAGATAGTGGCATTTAAGTTGGGTTCCCGGATTACAGTGATATACCTTGCCGTTTGGTTTCCGGGCTTACATGCATTGGCCAATACATAAACTAAATATCTCTCTTTTGCAGTAATGCAGTGCCATATTTTCCCTAGTAGTAAACAAACAATATCGCTAGTACGCGTCACACGCACATACCTGTGCTGTGGCCGGCGAACATACTCTTTTTTAAGGGGGAGGTTCATGCGCCGTCACAGCGACGTCACACAGCGGGCCACCAATAGAAGCGGAGGGGCGGAGAGAAGCCACATTAACGTCACTCCAGCCTCGTTGCCGGAGGACGAAGGAACGCTGTTGTTCTTCGTTCCCGAGGTGTCACACATAGTAATGTGTGCTGCCTCAGGAACGACGAACAACCTGCGTCCAAAATGAGCAACGATATTTGGGAAAGGAACGACATGTCAACAATCAACGATTTTTGCCGTTTTTCGGATCGTTAGTGGTCGCTCGTAGGTGTCACACGCAACGATGTCGCTAACAACGCCGGATGTGCGTCTTGAATTCCGTGACCCTAACGATATCTCGTTAGCGATGTTGTTGCGTGTAAAGCAGCCTTTAGTGAGGGGCATGGTAGAGTGTGAGGCTCCTTATGCATTAAAAAGCCTCTTAATGAATCAGAAGAGGTGTGATGTGATGTGCACCTCCATATGTAACTTGCCACTATCTTTCTCCAGTCGGGAACTGTAATATTTGTGGCGTAGTGAACACCGCCCCTCATCATGAATTTTACTAACCCATTTTGGCAGAGCTGGGTAAAAATGTTTTGAAAATGACAAAAGTCACAACGTTTCTAGTGTAAAAGCTTTGATGAATCCAGGTCTTTATCGGAATAACTGGAATGTGTTGTCACTACAAGGACAGTGCTTTGATGTGAAAGGACATGAGTCCTCTTTATGTGGTTTTGTGCTGTTCTTTGTTTCAGTGTTGCCAACCATCCAGAAATGACTCGATGGACCATAGGGCACTTTTTTCTTATGTCCATAAAAAAATATGTTTTGTCTGTGATTTTTTTTTTTAAGCTCGAGAAGTTTGTACAACTTATTATGATTGTAATTATGATTATTTTACTGGTCACAGTAAATGCTAGTAATGTATTCATTTAAATATTATGGGCTGTAGACATGTATCACTTAAAATCTTAATATTTTATTATGGTTTCCCAAAATGTCTAGGAAACATGTTGGTTGTCCATGATTTTTTAATAAGTTGTCTAGAAAACATAAAAATGAAGTATTACGGTTTATAGAGCAAGCGCAACAAAGCTAAAAAACAATAGATTACATAGAATTATATAGAATATAAATTATAAACAAAGAAACTTACTAAACCTGTTAGCGGATGGAAGCACTCCTTTTTGGGGAAAGGATCAGAATTTGACATTTTCTTTTTATTAACACAAGTTACACCCAAATACCTCCCCTTTGGTGAGTCATAACAAGTCTGGTCTTCAGGAACTTTAGGATGGGGCTTAGTGTTATGAAATTATGAGATTTCCAACTTTTTTGATATCTTCGCCCCTTAAGGTCCCAGGCACAGAACATTGCTGTCATCTTTCCTATCACAATTTTATCTTCTCATAGATAGGAGATATATGGTATAGATATTGTCATCTATTTGACTAATATCCACTTGGCAAGACCATGGCCATCGTCCAATGACGAGAGATGATGCTTTGCTTTCGCCACTTCATTACAATTCCAAAAATATGACTTTCATATCTGTTATATCTACGCAATTCATAAAACCTCAATTCATAATATCTATAAGGGAGATGCAGAATTTTAAGTACTCTGCTTGTTTTTCTGTTCAAGCTGATGCTTGAACAGGAAAGCATCTCTACCAAACATATATCTGTCATTCACTGCATTTTTGTGGAAGCTGGAAACAGGACTCACATCTGCTATCTATTAGAGGATTCTCTTTAATTACCTATTTCCAAAGGAGGGGGGCAGCTGCATAGGCATTATATAGAGGTCAAGTGTTAGCCTGTCTTCAGTATTTGCTATGGAAATTATGAGACATCTTATATATTTGCAAAAATATCTATAACAGGCAGGTCACATATTGTGGTCACATGTTGTCATAGTGGGCCAAAGCGCATGTGAAAACAGAAGATAGCAACTGTTGAATATATTTTTTGCACTTATTACACTGCTCACGGGATTGCAACACTTACAGATGCTGCTTCCTTCCACTTCTGTTTCTCTGCATTCAAACACACACCTCTTATGTCATGCCCTCAGACCATATAGGTCAGCTTAAGACATGCACTATGGCCTCAGTATCCAAGGTAGTTGTTGTCCCACCACGTCTGTGAATTAATTCTCTGCACTAGCTCCATCTGAGATATCCAGCTCTGATATGTCACTGGGCTCTGCTGCATTACCATAAGTTGGCCCCTGACATACCCAGCTCTACAGTCCTTCTAAATTTTGCTACTTCACCACAAGTATGTGTGACGCCCCTGACTCTATCAGGGTGTCACAGGGAACTGCACCCCTTTCTCTTATGGTGCAGAACTCACCCGCCATGGTTCTGGGTTCCTAAACACTGGTATTGCTTTCATTAGCACTGAAATCCTAACCACACCTCACACCACACCCTGTCAGGCACACCAGTGGGTGGTCTAGCTGGAAAAGGGCCACCCACCTAGGGGTCAGGCAGACTGGTGGGAGGGATTTTAGTCAGATGAGTAGTAGCCTTCAGAGAGTGAGGAACTGAGGGAGTTGTAGGTCCCTGTGTGACCTTGGTTGGGTCACAGACGGTGGTCTGGGACCAACCAAAGAAGTCGGAGACCCGGTCGCAGGGTATTGGAAAAAGGTGTAATGGCTTAGTTTTGTAGAACGGTCGGCACCGTTCGGTACAGGACCCTAGATCAGGGAGTAGCTTCACGCAACCTGATAATTCACCTGTGGAGCATAGTCTCTTTATGAACTTTCCCCAAGAGCTTAGAGATCGAAGGCACCAACACAACGAGGGGGATAGGGCTTTCCAGCTTATGCGGCCTACAGAAATCCCAAGTGTCAGCCATCGAGAGCACAGCTCCACTATATCACTATAGGGAGCGGGACACTGACAGCTTCAGGCCGAAAGGTCACTTAGGAAAATCTACAAAATTGTGCATGGAGGCAGGCTCCAGACCACTAAGCAATACCAGCAGGAACGAACACCCGGACGGGCTCCCCAGAGTGGCAGTGGCATCCAGAGACTTGGTTTACTTCTGTGTCAGAGTCTGCTTAATGGTTGCACCAACGTCTACACAACCTGAGTGAGTACACTGCACTCCTGCGTTCTGCTTGCCTGCATAGCCTGCACAACGCTATCCGCCACTTATCTCCAGAGCCCCGGGGTCTCCCCTACCCATGGAAGGATCACCATCTGGCTGCCCCACTTCATCTCCCCCGGGTACTCCCATCGGCAGCGGCAGTACTCACCATGCCGCGAACCACGGGTGGCGTTACGAACTCTCCCGTGTAAATAACCCACCTTTTTACATTTGAAGTGGCCGCAAGCCCCCGGGTCTGGAGACCCTCGAGCCACAGTAACCCCGGATCCGAGCAGTCCAACTACTGCAGGGGCGGCACACCTTCCAAAATCTTGGCGTCACAAACAGGATTGGACTGGGCCCACTAACCTGGGTGATGTGCGCCTTGAAAAATCCGAACTGTGGTGTTAAAGTCTTGTTGCCACCATTTTCTGCCATATTGGCGCCTAAAAAGGACAACTACGCCATCTTCCATCTTACATTTGAAGTGGCCGCAAGCCCCTGGGTCCAGAGACCCTCAAGCCACAGCAACATTGGATCTGAGCAGTCCAACTGCTGCAGGAGCGACACATATGCTCCCAGACATAACTGCAGGACTCTCCTACATCTCTGTCCAGATCTGGGTTCTAGTATGTCACCACAAGTGAAAAGGCTGACATACCCAGCTTTGCTGCTGTGTACTGCTACATCATCACAGATGTGTCTATTGACATATTGAGCGCTTATGTGACACATGGCATTGCAACAATCCTAAACTCTGCTCCATCTCTAAGATGAATTTACTGAGGTACTGTTCTCAGCTCTGCTACATCAACAAGATAGTTCACTGTTTCATAATTGCTTCATCAGTCTTCATTTTCTTAGTCTCCAGCTACTACAGATCCTATTGTTCCACACAGTTCACCTTGCTGCATCACCACCATCTGTCCATGCTGCATTCTATCTGCTCATTTGGACCTAGGGCTATGGGGATCCACCTCACCAGGTAAGACTTACCAGTGATAAATAGCTGCTGTCACTTACTGATGTAAATTAGAAACTTTGGGGAAGACCTGGAGATTAGCTTTAAACTACAATGCCAGAACTGTGTGCTCACCTCAATTACCATCTAATATAGAAAGCTGAGTGTATGTGTACCGCTCCGCGGCCTCGGCTAAGGCTGCCGAGCCGCTCGGATCCGTGCTCGTGTGCTGCGGGTTGTGGCTCGGACCTCTCACGGACCTGGGGGTCACGTCACTCTGAAAGGAGTAGTGGCAGTGCACGCAGGGGTCTGGGTGATTGTTTGGTGGAATTGATAAAGTTCGTGACGCCACCCACGGGTTGTGGTGATTGTATGGTGGACATCACCGCTGCCGTTGACTAGGCCTCCCGGGGACGGTTTTATGCAGCTCGGTGTTAACCCCTCCGTGGGCAGGGGCGATAGTCCCGGGGGCCCGCGGGAAGGTGAGGGCCGGGGTGCAGGGTGCAGTGATGCAGTGCAGCGCGGTGCGGTGCCTGACGGCACTGGTGTACTCACTCTGACACAAGATAACGGAGTCTCTGGTAAACCAAACGGCAGGATGGACGGGGCCCGCAGCCGGCTGCAGTGTTCAGTGTGCACCTGTGTTATGTAGAAATTGACTCCTGTGCCTGGACACCAGTAGTCCGCACCCCGGCGTATAAGTGTCATAGGAGCCCGTTCGCCCGCAGATGCTGACCCTTTGGATCTCTGGCCTTTGGCGGTGGCACTTATCCTGGATGGTTGGGCTGTTGTCTCAAAAATATTATAAACCCCAACTTTTTATAAAATTCCTTTATTATACCAAAAGCTAAACAGACTCATAGACATAAAAACATACAGTGTCTTTGCTGGATTCAACCAATAAGGGGGTAGATACATTGCAATATACAATTCATCCTTCTTTCACGATTCGATACCTATTCCCCCTCATCAAAAATTCCTCAGAGGGAAAAATTGCAATTTTTCAAAGATTTGTATACTTCATACCATTATTCACATTATATATATATATATATTTTAATGAATATCTATTAAACTCACCGTCACACAGTGGTTTAGGAGCTGAATATAGAGACAAAAAGATATTTCGTCTTTATATCTAGTTCCAACCCCTATCCAGTTTTTGAGACCTTAAAAACACATTTATGATAATGTCATCCCTGGTCACTCTTTTTGATATTTTTTTGACAACTACTCGACATCCAAATCACATCCTCAACTGGTCAATTGAACAGAGGAAAAAACAGGGATAACTTTTTGGAAAAAAGGCACATCCTGGAATACCCTAGGTTATTCCTAACAGAACCAACACCCAATATATTGTGCAAACTCATCTACCGAACTGTTATTTTAGATACCATGCACCCTATGGAATGCCAAAGGTCATTCTCTACAGAACAGAGACTTAATATCAAACCAATGGGTCTTAATGAAAACCTTACATATGGGTGCCTTCTGGATTGATGTATATTGGGATGTGATATATCTGGGGATGATTTGAGATGGTTCCACTGGGGGGGGAGGGTGTTTTCTTCCTTTACTGTCTTTAGTGTAGGTCCGGTGATATTGGAAAGACTAGAGGAGGTTAGATTGAATGATAACCTACATAATTTAAACCCCCACTATTGGGTTTGGTTTTTATCAATAATATTAGTAAGCTAAAGGTCAATAATTGGTAAAGAGAGGGGTGGAGAGTGTAGATTTAATAATGTTGGTGGGGCAGGAATGCTCCCTTTCTTTGGAATTGGCCCTCTATTTATTATAATTACTACATCAATATATGTATGCAGTAAGGCCCCTTTTATTTTAAGCATTTTCTCTTATATATCCATAAATTCTAGTCAGTTAGTAGGCATTAACCCCCATGTTTGTGACCCTTTTGCTATGTGGAATTGTGTTTCATTGTGAATTCAGCCTATGTATGTCTTATGCTTCGGGCGCATGCGCGGCACTGCGCTATGGGAACTTTCGTGGTGCCGTTTGGAGAATATGGGCGGCTGCGTGGTTGGCGCAGGTTTGCGTAAGCGTGGTGGCTTTAATGAGGTATACGCTTGGGACGCATGCGCGGCGCCGCGCTATGGGAATCTTCGTTATGCCGCTTTGAGAATATGGGCGGCTGCGTGGTTGGCGCAGGTTTGCGCATGCGCGGTGGCATTGATGAGATATACGGGAAGTGACATCAGGTTTGTGTATGAAGCAGAGTGAATAACGTGACTGCGCGTGTGCGCGGTCACAATGAATGATGGGAAGCGTCTGGGACCGGAAATGTAATGGCCCCCGCACTCATTTAAAAGGTTGCCGCATGGTTGCTGGTTGGCGTGCTGGTGTCCTCATTTGGGGATCTTTTGGGACGGAGGCTATCATGGCGTTTAGCCAGTTTCTATTGTCTCATCTTATTTGGACCCCTAAACGATTGCTGTAGTGGTCCGGTTTGGCATACCATACTTTATCTGAGGTGATTTGGGGGTAAGTGACACTATCTATATCTATTGTATTTTTTAACATCAGCTGACTGACTTGGTCTATATGATTGTTTTTGGGGTTGCTGATTTAGTTATATGCATACATATCTGTGCTCCCCTTTTATTTTATAAATAAAAGGAATTTTATAAAAAGTTGGGGTTTATACTATTTTTGAGATAAAATTAACCCCTGGAATATATCAAATTGAATTTGAAATGGTTGGGCTGTTGCCTTCAATCGGGACTTGGGTGGGAATGAACCCCTGAGGTCCAGACCACAATCAGTAAATTTGACTATCAGGGCGGCTTCTAGCCTAGTCGGGGTCTGAGTACACTGCCTGGTGCTTGGCCTCCAATCGGCTCCACGGTTCGGTACCGGCGGGCCACTGCCTGACCCCGGTCCTACGGTTCCACCGACCGTACACCAACTCCTGCAGATGGCCACCACCATCTGCCGACCTTGCTGGAGGTGCCCGGGCTCCGACCCAGACACTTGCAGTTCCACTGGTGGGCCTGGACTGAGGTCCGCCTGTGTGAGTCTCTCTCTCCTCTCCTCCTCACTGAACTGTGTTTTCCTGCCTCCAGGCCTGTGAACTCCTCGGTGGGCGGGGCCAACCGCCTGGCTCCGCCCCACCTGGTGTGGATATCAGACCCTGGAGGGTGGCAACAAGGATTTTAGTGTGACTGTTGTCACCTGTCCAGGGAAGGGGTGTGTGTGGTGTTGTTTCTGTGACCCCCTGGCTAGTCCAGGGCGTCACATATGTATGAGTGTATGTATGTATGTATGTGTCTATGTCCACTAAAGGGATCTGCACCATCCCATTTATAATCACAAACATTTGCACATCCACCTCTTTGACTCAGGGAACGTCAAGACTATGTTTTGAGGGGAAATTATAACGCCACTTACTTAATGTTTTGATGTATGAGGTAATATATTGGCTGTTTTGACAGTTACCCTGGATATTAATCTGTTGTCCTATAGCAACCAATCACAGCTCTGCTTCTATTTTTTCTACAGGTCATTAAACAAAGGACATTCTTAGTATAAGACAGCTTATGTGTGAGTTAATATGGTTTTGGGGGTGACAGGGTGAGTGGGAGAGAGAGAGGGAGAGAGACGGAGACATGAAGAGTGGGAAAGTGGGAGATGGAGCGTGTGGGATAGAGGTAGAGAGGGAGGGTGGGAGAGAGACAGAGAGAGAGTGGGAGAGAGGGAGTGAGGGAGAGAGAGGGAGACATGGAGAGTGGGAGAGAGGAAGACTGGGAGAGAGGGAGAGTGGGAAAGAGGTAGAGTGGCAGAGTGGAAGAGAGGTGGACTGGGAGAGAGGGAGAGTGGGAGATTGAGAAAGTTGGAGAGAAGGAGAGTGGGAGATTGGGAGAATGGGAGAGAGGGAGAGTGGGAGATTGAGAGAGTGGGATAGAGTTAAGGGAGCTTTACACTCAGCGATATCGCTAGCGATATCACTGGTGAAAGCACCCGCCCCCGTCGTTTGTGCATCTCGGGCAAATCGCTGCCCGTGGCGCACAAAATCGTTAGGTGCCATCACACGGACTTACCTGCCTAGCGATGTCGCTGTTGCCAGCGACCCGCCTCCTTTCTAAGGGGGCGGTTTGTGCGGTGTCACAGCGGCGTCACTTAGCGGCCGCCCAATAGAAGCGGAGGAGCGGAGATGAGCGGCCGTAACATCCCGCCCACCTCCTTTCTTCCGCATTACCGGTGGCCGCAGGTATGAAGTAGTTCGTCGTTCCCGAGGTGTCACACGTAGCGATATGTGATGCCTTCGGAACGACGAACAACCTCCATCCTGCAAGAATCAACAATTTTTTGAAAATGAACGACATGTCAACAATCAACGATAAGGTGAGTATTTTTGATCGTTAACGGCCGTTCGTTGGTGTCACACGCAACGACGTCGCTAACAATGCCGGATGTGCATCATGGAATCCACGACCCTGGCGATATATTGTTAGATACGTCGTTGCGTGTAACGGGGCCTTTAGAGAGGGACAGTGGGAGACAGGGAGAGTGGGAGACAGACAAAGAGAGAGAGAGACTTACTATCCCGGGTAATGCCGGGTACTGCACCTAGTGCTGATATCAATACGATTCAATCCCATGTTGTTTTCCAGCAGTCTCATCTTAATAAAGGTTATGAAGATATCCAATTCTTCATGAACCTGCAGACCTTCACATCTAAAATACAGCTACCATTCTAATTTTCCTTAAAGGGACAAAACTGCATTACAACACAAATATAATAATTTACAGACGCAGAAATTGATCATGGTAGATTGACTTTAAAAAAAAATATCAAAAAACATCCTGAGGGTTTGTACAATTCTATCATTTCTCCTTAATTAACTTAGGACAGTGCATTCTTCTTTCCTTACCTCTGGTTATATTCCTTTATATTTTGTATTTTACTCTACAACTTAATCTCTCTCATCTTCAATCCCATTTTCTTACCCTGACCCCAAATTGACCGCCACAGTAATGTGTTTTTTTTCCATGTCATCCATTGACTGATGGTGGTGTCCTCTTCCTTTCCTAATACCTTATTTAATTACTTGCCCTTGACTACATTACTTCTCCTTTTCTGTCATTTTAAAATTGGATCACAAGTTCCCTATTAAGTGTGATATTGGCCTTCCCTGTTGCCCTCACATATTGTTTAAATGTCATAATCCCATCTCCTGTATTCCCAAAGCTTTACTGATCTCACGTGCCAGCCGCCCATTTATCATCGTACTGCCTCATCAAGGTCTTCTGCTTGAGTTACTGCAACTCATAAAAGCCAAGACTTTATTGTAACATTTTATTACATGTGACTTGCCTGTTGGCAGAATTAAGCAGTCAGATAAACGATCGATTAATTCATTTATCACACATGCTCATCCATAAAAATGCCTTAAATGTCCGTGTAGGAAGTATAACAAGCATTATGAGATGATTTTTCTGGAAAACATTTAGGAATTGTTGGTTTGTGTCTATTAGGAGTGGTTGTGATGACTCAAATTTTATTTTAATAAAGAAAATTGAAATTTAAAAATCCTCGTAATTTTTCATAAGGATGTCCTTAGTTAGGGAATTATCACCATTGGTGTTGATAATTGGAAACCACGTTACTCCAGTGTGGCACCACCCACCATTCTGCACTTACAATAGTGATCTAAGGATATCAGTGATGTAAATAGACTCCAATATCCAGGCTTACATTGTAGGAATACAAAGAAATTACCAAGGTTCCTTAAATAACAGAGGTCTAAATTTCTGAATTTAGGTCTGAATTTTTAGGGGTCATCGGAATGTTAGATGACTTTCAACAAATAATGTGTTACAGAGGGGACAATTGGATATAAAATAATATGAAGCCAATCGTTGCACGAAGTCCGCCGGGCAGATGACAAGGTCGCTACGGGACTGGAGGATGAGTACAGCAACTAAGGAAAACCCAAATGTGAACGAAGAGGATGTTTAAGGGCACACCCCAACGTGTAGCGTGTCCCTGTTAGCTTCACAGGTATTGGTCACGCGTGAAGGGACACGTCAGACCGCATGGGATACCCAGTTAGCGTCACTTGGCAACCGTGGACAGATACACACACACACAAGTCTGCCACTAACACTGCAGACAACCGGTCACGTGCGTATCGGGCACGTCAGACCATGTAGACCGTGCCCCTCACCGTGCAAAGACACAGCTGCACTGAGATATGAATACCTAGTACCGGCGCTTACACACTGATAGGACAGGAGCTGACCCTAACCGCGCCGCATTACCATAGAATTGTGGCATCCAGCACCGACACCCTACTCCTGCCTTCTACCGTCCTACACACACATACACCTGCCACTGACTCTGCAGTATAAGATGGTGCTGGAAACAACTGCATATAAGCAGCACAGTCTGTTTAGTGAGCTGCCACCATAGACACTGGGACCCATGCGCTCCGATGAGTGGAGCAATGGGCTTTTTATAGCCGCCTCCCTGGCCCAGGCCATATGGCATGAGGTAATGGCTCCGGTTGCGGTCATCCCGCCGCCACGTCACTGCTGACGTCATGCCGACCAATCAACAGCCATCGCATCACCACGATGATGTCAAGCGCATGCGCAATAGAGGTAATCCCGCACTTAGTGCCTGGAGAGGCTACGGGAACCCGTGCATGCATGGTAGCGCTAACTGAGCACTTAGGCTCAGGATGGTACAAGACTCTAGCCACCTGATGCCTGTCAGCCCTACACCTTGAGGGACAGACAGGTGGTGCTGCAGAGTCAATCGATCCCAATGTGGGAGTAAATGACGGGACTAGACCGGTTCAGGACTCAAAAGGACCCCGAACTATAACACAATGCATCTAGATACTGTTGATCTGCATAATGAGTGATTGACTAGCAGATTGAGCCAATCAGAATAGGTATTTCATTGGAGTGTATGAACTGATTGATCAGGAGGAGCTGCTGGTCAACAGGTGAGGGCAGCTCCATTTTATTGTATGATGTGCTGTGTATAATGTATAATACCTGAAATCTTGAACTCTACATAAAAAGTAATATTCAGCTTCTGCCAACTATTTCTATAAAGATTTGTTATTGTTTTTCTTTAATCTACTGCTACAGTGGTCAGATGGATATGAGTCAGGATGAGGTGGTGGCAGTAGGAACAAGAAATTGGCAAAGAACTTCAGAATTGGTTTGATGAAGTGAAAATTACTTCCTTTATTTTTCAACCAAGACCTTAAAAATATCTTTACCAACCGGACAAACCCGTTAAGCCCCATTTATTTGATTGATGCTGATCTGCAATACCAAATTGAGCCCAATGTCAGGACTAGCACTGTTTCTGGGGAAAAAAAAAATAAATCTCTCACTCCCTACTAGAGATGAGCGAATCTGAAAAGTTAAGTTAAGTGTGCGTACCGAACATGAACTGTACTAAAAAATCAGTGTTCGGGCGCTTTACGTATGCAAACCACTCAAGTAAGCATCTGTGTGATCGGGTACGCGCGGTGCTCGGCTCAGTGCAAGTGTCTGAACAGCTCGCAATTGGGGTAACAACAGCGGTATGGAATGTAGGGTGCACCAAACAAAAAAAATTCTAAAAACCTCCAGAAGTGATCTGTTTATGGCTGGATGTATATAGGCAGAAAGCCTAACTGCCCAATTAGTGACTTTCATTGGGGTCCAAGCCAAGTCCAGGTCCCAAACCAAACTTTATCTAAAGTCCGGCTGAACCGAACTTCCATGGGTCCACTCATCTCTTCTCACTACCTCTTGCTTTTTCAAGTAAAAAACCCACTGTATTTATCATTTTCCCTCTAAGAAGGCTGTCAAAATTATAGTACACCCTCGATTGTGGTCTGCACCATTGATCCTCATTTACTCCTGTATTGCATACCATTCTTTAATGTTGTTCCAGTCTATGTTTGTTTGTTAATTCACATCTACAATCCCTCATGCAGCTCCCATTCTGCCAATGATAACCTCCTCTCTACCAATCTCCTACTATCTCTATAACATGAAAAACGTGTCATCCGCCTCTCCTTTCTTTTATGCAAATATGCTCCACTTCAGAAGACAGAAAGCTGACTCTCCAGAGACACACATTGGAAGTAGCTACCTTATAAATCAATGTCCTGCAACTTGCATGCCTAAGGATATAAGCCAAACCAAAATCTCATCCAGAGGAATAAGGACTTCCTTAAGCACACATCTGTGCCATGGTTCCTGACCCTCTCCAGTGCACAGCAAGGTACAACTTGACTAGGTGACAGACCTTTCATGAGGGTCTGGTAGGGGTAATGTTTCTACTTTTGAAGACCACCAGCTGGCATTTGGAGTTTTATAGGCATGGATATGCTGCCTGGAAAACTCTACAATCCTAGACCCAAATCAAAGATTTCCTTATCAGTCAGACAGTGCCTTGCTCTGCACTTGTGAAGTGCAAAGGCACCAAAACAGCTGCCTATAAATGGATTTTCCTTTATTTTAGATTAGCCGCTGGGTTATGTTGGAAGGCTTGTTAAATGGTCAGATGTAGACTTATAGGGGCAAATAGGTAGCCCTCTTACTTTCTTATTTCACAGGATGCATTGCCCAGGGGACACTCCATTAATCCAAACCTTCTCTGAAAACGTTTCCAAGTATATAACATTGCATAAAAAGTCAACCATCTGGTATTTCATCACTGCCACCATCAGTCATGTGTATAGCAGCTTATACCATTTCTTAGTCTAATGTATTTATTCCCCACAGAATTTAGAACTTGTATGGGTCAGGCTCATTAGTTTTTTCCACAATGTTTTCTTCAATAGGTAAAATGTGTTATCCCAACATTTTGCTATGAAAAAAACAAAGTAAAGAATTTTTTTAAAGGGGCTGTCATCTACTCTGATACTGATGGCATATCCTTAGGATAGGTCATGCATATAAGATTGATAGGGGTGCTGTCACGGTCGTCTTCCTGTTTTTGGAGACTGTAGTAGGACGTAGGTGGAAATTGGGTATATACCGTGCTGATACTCAATAGTATATTAATACGATTCCTTTATTGTTCTTACAGGTCTATGCGTTTCAGAGACATCCGTCTCCTTCCTCAGTACATCAAAGGAACAATACTTTTGATGTCCTCAGAAAGGAGATGGATGTCTTTGAAACATGTAGACCTGTACGAACAATAAAGGAATCATATTAATATACTTTTGAGTATCAGCGGGGTATTATCCCAATTTCACCCTACGTCCTACTACATACTCTACACGTCGGGGCTGCACCTGATACCACTACTGAATGTGTTATATAGGGGTTGTGACTTTGACAACCTGAAAAGGTGAGTGTACCGTGATCCCTTTTGTGTCGTATATCCCTACCAGGTAAGACCCTATTGCGCTCTCTCTTCCACAGCATTTTCTAACTGTTTTAGGAGACTATGACAGCTTTTCGACTGGAGCGCCTCATCTCCATCTGGGACTCTGCATTTAAACATTGTTTCGTTTCCATTGGTTCTGAAGTAGTTAATGTCAGTTTTTCTGATAACAGCTCTCCTGCAGTTAAGGTCAGCTGCACCTGAGCTGTAGACACACCCCATTGCTAGATTTCACAGCAAGCCTTGCTGATTATACAAAGCCATTTGTATGCTGGCCCCGTTTGTCGAAGGAGCTGCTGAGGATTTGTCCTGAAGTTGGATCTTCTCCGCTTTTTGTTGCATTCCCCTGTTTGTCTCACCTACCCTCCTGTTGTATTAGTGAAGTGGGGGGCCTAGTGAGCCATATTGCCCCACTCCTTAATTAGGACTATTGTAGGGATTTTTTAAGGCTTCTGGTATTCCTGCTTGGAAACAGGTGCGGAGCCTGTATAGGGTCTGGCTAGGAGTGCAGGGTACAGCACCAGGTTAAGGCAGTAGGTGTCTATCTACTCTCTCACTACCGCCAGGGCCCACCATTCTTATTGTGTTCCTGGTGTTTCCCCTTGTTTGTGGTGTAGTTGTGGGGTGTTTCTTTGTTGTGCGTCAGACATCTTTTCTGAACGCGGCTGCCACGTTAATTGCATGACAGGTGCAACACTCATCACCCTCATTGATAAGCTGTTCCTTTATGCCGGTGATAATTGAATGTTGTCAATTGCGGACCTACACAGCTCCATCAACTGTAGTGGCTGCAACAAGGTACTCCTGATCCACCCCTATTCGTTTTGTGATGGTGGATAGGTCATCAACATAAAAGTAGTGGACAGGCCCTTTAATATTAATAAAAAAAACTTTATGATTAACTGAACAATGTAAATATCTTCCGTTATCTTTTTCAGGATCATAATCTCAAGAACTTCTCCTTTTTATCCAGATCATTGGTAGTGGCACAGCGTTTGAATTTTATTATATAAATCACATATAAACCTTGGCATATATCTCATTCTATAAAGCAATCCTACCTTGGTCGTGTTTCAGAATATAACATATTGCTTTCAACTGTGCTGATCATGCAAGAGGAAGATGGTGAATCCCAAAGGCCATTTTGCAGTAAATGAATGTTACTGAGCGAAAAGAATGTACCTGTGCAGCAAATGGAATCCAGATATATTTAGCTGAGGAGTAGCACAGAGCCCAGTAAAGTGGTTACGGATGGGAGATGTCTAGAAATGAACAAAATTTAACTCATAGATTGCTTTGGATCAAGCTTTCTTAGACTCCTTGTGCTGTAAAATATACTTTCATACCAAATAAACTTTACTAAGAAGTGATATTGTTTTAAAATTGATCAATTTTAAGAAATAATAATGGATGAATTACTTGACACTTCTGAATCCCAATTAGAAACCTGTAACAGGACCCATCATACATAGTACATGTGCTATGTATTAATGGCCTCCTCCACCATGGCATAGGTAGGACTGATATCACTGTATTCTCTATAGCTACATGCCTTAGTGTTGATATCCATTCCTAAAGGCCGCTTTACACGCAACGAGATTCACACGCAATCGCTAACGAGATGTTGTTGGGGTCACGGAATTCGTTAGCGACGTTGTTGCGTGTGAAACGTACGAACGACCGCTAACGATCAAAAATACTCACCTTATCATTGATCGTTGACATGTCCTTCTAATCCCAAATATCGTTGATGGTGCTGGATGCAGGTTGTTCGTCATTCCTGAGGCAGCACACATCGCTACGTGTGACACCCCAGGAACGACGAACAACACCTTACCTGCGTCCTCCAGCAACGATGTGGGCGTCACTTTCTTTCAGCTGCTCTCCACCCCTCCACTTCTATTGGACGGCTGCCGTGTGATGTCGCTGTGACGCCGCACGAACCGCCCCCTTAGAAAGGAGGCGGTTCGCCGGCCACAGCGACGTCGCTAGGCAGGTAATTCCGTGTGATGGGGACTAAAAATATTGTGCGCCATGGGCAGCGATTTGCTCGTGACGCACAAACGACGGGGGAGGCTGCTTTCATGACCGACATCGCTAGCGATGTCACTGCATGTAAAGCCCCTTTACTCCTTTAACAGTTACTAAACTTTCAAGTATCTTTTCAGAATATGCTGTCCTGTGTTTCTACATGAGGAATATCTTAGTTCTTGCAATTATATGACTTATATTCTGCATTTTTAATTAATTTCAACTCTGCAGACTCTCGCTTAATTTGCAATTGACTCTGAGCTGGTTGGAGGAGATTAGTGGCTATGATGCCTCCTATGCACAGGTCAGCACACAGGGATGGATTTCTCATCTGTATTCCTTAGTTTGCAGACAGTAAGAAGCAGCAGCAGAATGGAGGAAATTGATCAGCAGTCCTGAGCTATGTGGATGTGAATCCAGGTCTGGGGTGAGATAAAAGACTTTTTAGAATGCTCAGCACAATCTTTCTCTATCTGTTTTCTGATCACTCCTTCTCCCTGTTCTCTTTAAAGGATGGGAAAAATGGCTCATAAGAAGAGAAATTACATTTCTTCTTCTTTAGTCCAATAACTGAGTCCAGGGCTCTGTTTGAGTTGACAAAACGAGCTGATTAAATAAGTGCTCATTTATTATCATTATAAAATCAGTGAGTGACAGCAGCTCTGACCCACAGCTTCTAGCCTTGCCCTCAAACAAATCGTCATCAGGGGTGGTGAAAGAAGCAATGTAAGTTTGAGGGCAGTGCTGCTGCTGCTGCTACACACTGATTCCATGTCAACCCCTTGATGACATCTTCTTTCACAGACGTTGTGGCATGTAGTGCTGGTGTCCCTGGAAGGGACTTACCACCTCGGCTGGGTACCTTTCTCCACTGTTGCTGCATGGCCGCCCACGTGTTCTGCAGCTTCCTTTGCCTCCCAGGTCGTGCACATGCCACACAGGGTTCCCAGGCGTGCACGTGAGACACGTGCATGCAAACCGGCCCTCCTCTTAAAGAGCTTGGGCACCGTTTCCTGGAAATACCTTTCAGTGTGGGTCCGTTACCTGCCCTGGGGGTTAGCTACCACAGTCCCGGTCACCACCCTGGAAGTGGTACCTGGTGTCCACACTTAGTTAAGCCCCTCCCACTAAAGGGTAAGCCCGATGCCCCCCTGTGGTGTAGTGGGTCCACTAATCCCATTCACTGCCCCTACACTGTCCGTGAGCATTACACTGCAGCAGAGATAGAAGCAGAGGGCTGGTCCTGCACTCACCTCTCCCACAGCTTCTATCACCATGGACCCAGGATATCTTCAGAGGGCGGTGATGCAGAAAACTGTAGTAACTGCAGCTCTGCCACCTTGTGACATCTTGTTCTAGGATCAGCGATAGATGATGTGTGGAAGTGAGTGCAGCCTCAGCCTAATTATTCTGAGAGAAAAAAAGAGTTAATCTGGCACTACTAGTGTAGCGTCCCTGAGACACTCAGAGCAGTACAGGGAACTACATCCTCACGGGGATACAGGACCTACCTCCTGGGACCTGGAACACTAGTGCCAGAAACACCCACACACACCAAACTCCTAGTTACCACTCCACACCAGGGGGCACGGTCTAGTCACACAAGGGGATGGCCACCTAGAGGGCGGAGCCAGACCAGGACACTAGAAAACCTGATGGGAGGGGACAGCAGGGACTGAAGGCAGAGAAGCAGTAGTAGTGAAAGTGGAAAGACGTGCCTGAGAGCTGGGTCGTGTAACGGTGACCCGGGGGCACAGGACAGTGGTTGCCAGGGCAGGTACACCCGAGTACCGCTGGGACCAGAGCACGCATGGGGCACAGGGCCCTAGGTCAGGTGACAGTTTCATATGGCCTGGCAAATACCTGCACAGTGAAGGGACCTGCACGGACCTCCTTGACCCACAAATCCGGTGGCATCAGCAGTAAAACAAGGATCAAGGTTCGGATACATACCTCCCTACAGGGTCCACACTGCCTACTGTACGGACAAGGAGACTGCTACAAAAAGGGACAGTTGGGCCCCAAACGCTGCACGCTACGAGGACCCAACCACACTGAGTGTCGGGGACAGAGCAACTGAGTCATCAACTGGCACTGGAAATACAGGGACCTGAACCAGCCGTCCAAGGGCCCACAAGTGAATACAGACTGCTAATTACAACCCCGGTGTGGTCTCCCTTATTACTCCATCATACATTTCCCAGGCTCAGCCCTATCTGTGGAGGGCCTACCACCATAGCCGACATTACCACCAGCCCTAGAAGTAACCACTTCAGCAGTGTCGGTTACACAATATTAACCTCAACCCGCAAGTGGCGTCACATAAATTACTTTAATCTCCCCTGTATCCTACCAAGCCAACCAAACAGTCCATGTAACAAGATCCATATGAGGATAGAAAAGGCAGCAATCACCGTATCAACCATGATTGCTGCCTTTTCTATCCTTGTTTGGATCTAATTATTCTAAGAACTCTGTCTAAAATGCGTCAAGTTCTCCTGTATTTTTACCTTCACTATGTTTTAATTTTTTAAAATAAAACAAGAGTTTTAACATTCGGGTTTGGACCTCTTCTTCCTCAAAGTTAGAGGAGGTACTTCATTTAAATTTAAAAATCCAGTGAACTCCTGTTTAAGGCTGCATAATGTTGCATAACTAGACTCCTCTTCCAATCTACCAATATAAAAATTAAAAGTTTTGCTTGAGATTATTAGTAACATCACTCTTTTCCAGAGAAATGCTCAGCAAGGACTACAATATACAGTGTATAACAACCAACCAGATTGAATGCTATGCCATACGCTAGGCTAATATAGGATTTTACAGTGACTCAATATACTGTATGTATGCAATGCTCTCCTTATTATTCAATTAACTCTGTCTTATTTATTATCAATAGTCTTGAACAGTGATGATGTGAAAGGCCCTATGTGCTCACCGAATGCACAATCACATATCGTCCCTCAAAAATTAATTCATATAAGGTGCCCTTAGTCATTTTTCATAGAACTATTGTATCTTGCGATTGACCGTGGTTTTCTGTGGCCATCAATCACTGCAGCACATGTTAATTAGGTACTTTCTAAGACTTCACAGAAAAATCCTCAGTCTTCCTTCATTAATATCTTTGATCGGATAAGTAATTATACATGTCCAATAAAAGTAACACATTTTGCCCACATTAAGAGCTTTTTTAAAAGATCACAGACTTGAGGCTTCTTGGATCCATTTGGCAGTCCATGAGCTATTTAGCAGTGGGGAAGCATTGTAATCTCTATGACCCCCCGAAGGTTCCTAGAATAGAAGTACACTTATTATTCATGTGCCATTTAATTCATCTGCTTTTGTAAGACAGAAATAAATTACATGAACAAAAACCTCAGCTCTCAGTCATCACTCTAACAACACATTAAGAAATACATAGCATTTAACCCGGCTTCGCATAATCAAAGCTTTTTTGTCTTTTTCCTTTGGCTAATTATATTTCCTAAGTGATAATTTGGTGCCCAGCCAGGGAGTTTGGGAGCAAGTTGATACCATTCATCCAAGACTTACTGAAAAAGAATTTTAGCTAGACAAAGAATCTCTATGTCATTTTATCTAGTGACTTCATCATTAAAACTTTACAAAAATATCACTTTTCTGAGAAATTTTAGGAAGCATAATTATAAAAAGTTTTTGAGAAGCCGGGTACATACAGTAATGGCCAAAAGTGTTGGGACCCTTTAAAATGTTCCAGAAAATGAAATATTTCTCACAAAAAATTATTACAATTGCACATTATGTTATACACATATTTATTATCATTGTGTGTATTAGAATAACACAAAAATTCAGAAAGTAAAACGGCAAACTGGACATAATTCACACAAAACTCAAAAAATGGGCCAGAAAAAATTGTTGGCACCCTCAACTTAATATTTGGTTGCACACCCTTTGAAATAAATAACTTCAATTAATTGTTTACTATAACCATCAACAAGCTTAAGTTCTAAAGCCTGCTTTATACGTTGCAATTTCGCATACGATATCGTATGCGATTTGCAACGCCCCCATCGTATGTGTGGCACGTGCAATTTCTTGAACATGCCGCACAAACGATTAACCCCCGTCACACATACTTACCTTCCATACGACCTCGATGTGGTCGGCGAACGTCCACTTCCTGGAGTGGGAGGGATGTTCGGCGTCACATCAACGTCACGCGGCAGCCGGCCAATAGAAGCGGAGGGGCGGAGCTGAGCGGGATGTAAACATCCCGCCCACCTCCTTCCTTCCGCATTGTGGACCGGGAGCCGCAGGATGCAGGTAAGATCTGTTCATCGTTCCCGGGGTGTCACACACTGCGATGTGTGCTACCCCGGGTACGATGAACAATCTGACGTTCAATTCTAGAGAAAGGTGCGATGTGCATGCGATGAACGTTTTACCGTTCAATCGCAATCGCATGTACCTGTCACACACTGTAATGTATCTTACAATGTTGGATGTGCGTCACTTACGACGTGACCCCGCCGACACATTGTAAGATACATTGCAGCGTGTAAAGAGGGCTTTACACCTCTCAATTGCAATTTTGGACCATTCTTCTTTTGCAAACTGCTCCATGTCTCTCATATTTGCAGTCACCTTCTCCGAACAGCAAGTTGAAGATGTCTCCACAGGTGTTCAATGGGATTTAGTTCTGGACCCTTTGCTGCTACTTCAGACCTCTCCAGAGCCTTGAATCTATCAATTTCTGGGGACTTCTTGAAGTACGTTTGGGGTCATGGTCCTGCTGGAAGACCCAAGACCTAGACTGCAAACCCCGGTTTCTTATACTGGGCACTACATTGGAACTCAAAATTATTTGGTCATCTTCAGATTTCATTATGACTTGTACACAGTCAAGGCACCCAGTGCCAGAGGTAGAAAAGCAACCCCAAATCATCTGTGAATCTCTACCGTATTTGACTGTAGGTATTGTTTGCTTTGCTTTGTAGGCCTCATTCTGTTTTTGGTAAACAGTAGAATGATGTGCTTTACTAGAAAGCTCTATCTTGATCTCCTCTGTTCATAAGACACTTTCCCAGAAGGATTGTGGCTTACTCACGTACATTTTGGCAAACCGCAGTCTAGCTTTTTTATGTCTCTGTTTCAGCAGTGGGGTCCCCCTGGGTCTCCTACTATAGCATTTCTTTTCATTCAAATGTGGAAGGATAGTTCACACTGACACTGATGCACCCTGATCCTGCAGGACAGCTTGAATTTCTTTGGATTTTTTTTTTTTTTTCTTTAACCAAATTTTTATTTATTTTCTTGCAATGGTAAAATAGGGTACAGAATGAAGAAAATGAATTTCTTTGGATTTTGATTGGGGCTGCTTATCCATGGTCCGGACTATCCTGCGTTACAACATTTCATAAATATTTCTTTGGCGTCCTAGTCCATGGTGATTAGCTACAGTGCCATGGTTGTAAACTTCTTCATTATGTTGTGCACTGTGGACAAAGGAACATCAAGATCTCTGGAGATGGACTTGTAATCTTGAGATTATTGATATATTTTGCAACAATATTAGTCCTCAAGTACTCAGACAGTTCACTTCTACTCTTTCTGTTCTCCATGCATATTGTGGTATACACAGACCCACATTGCAAAGATTAAGTCAACTTCTCCACCTTAGTTTTACATGTGATTTTCATATTGCCCACAGCTGTTACTTGCCACAGGTGAGTTTCAAGGAGCACAACATGCTTGAAACAAAGTTGTTTACCCAAATTTTGAAAAGGTGCCAACAATTTTGTCTGGCCTATTTTAGAGGTTTTATGTGAATTTTTGTCCAATTTGCTTTTTTTCTCAGTTTTTTTGTATGTTATTCCAATACACAGAAAGGAAATATACATGTGTATAACAAAATGTGTAATTTTCTGTGAGAAATACTTCATTTTATGGAACAATTTCAATGGTGCCAACACTTTCGGCCATGACTGTATTAAAATTGAAAAGCTTTTCATTAAAAATATATATACAATATTACAATATATACCCTAAAAGGGTTGATTCAATATTTGTGAGCCTTCTTTATGCAACAGTGTGCCCTGACAGAACCAATAGCGTACCTAATAAAGCCACCCCATTCTGACCAATTAGATGCCAAGATAGCTATCTTGAATTCTGGTCTTTGCCAATTGTTGCAGCACAGTTGCATACGCACGCCATAAATTCCACAACTTGGTGATTGCTAGTAAGTGCCAGTTCTATAAAAGTTGTATTGTTAAAGAGTAGCTTTAAAGTTCTAAACCATGGTAAAGTATTTATACTCACTTGTCTAGCTTTCCTCATGCAGTACATCAAACATTTTTGAAATTGTTGGTCTAGACCGTAGGGATGTAAATCCTGATGCATTTTTTTTATCTTTACAATGGTTTAGGAATTATACCCAATATCATTGGTAGTCAACATTGATGAAAGGGTTAATGATGATGGTGATATAGAATAAAGTGCACTTATCTCTTAAGGTTATTCAATATAATTCCATATTTCTTGGGCACAAAGCAGTTTATCTGAGGCTGGCTTCACAAGTCCTTATTTCAAAGACCATGTACAGACTGCTGGATCCAGTCAGGACAACCGCGACAGATCCAAAAATCATGGTATATACACGGATGTGTGAAGTTGGCCTTATACGGATCTCTAAATCCACTTCTTTCCTCACATAACTAATACAGAAAACTATCTATGCATTTGGTGTGACTTACACATAATAACTACGCAATTTTAACTTGAAATGACAAATGTGCATAGCTACCGGAGGGGCCGAAAAGGCCTGATTTGGAGGGGTCTACCAGAAGCTATCGCTCCACATATAACTGTATCATCATGTGCTACAGAGTTATGGCTACTAAGAGGGCCCTCCTACAGAGTGGGGGCTAATAAGGCTGTCCATCATGCAGAGTGGGGGCTACTAAGGGGGACTTCATACAGTGTGGGGACTATACATGTTTAGTAGTAGTAATAAAACTTGGCACTCAATGAGATTAAATTCTATGAGATATTTTAATCAACATGTCACGTTGATTAAAATCTCCTATAATTTCATCTTATCAAGTACCGAGCTGGATTGGAATCCTACTTGGGCATCACAGCTCACACACTGGAGTGCCGTGTTTGACTTTCCTATACATGTTTGTTAGCTACATAAGAACGGAAGGAAAAAATAAAAGAAAAACAGAAAATTGCCCGGGATGGGAAAGGGTAAATCTACATTAAAAATTTACAATGGCCAGGAGGGGTGGCGGGGGTTGAAGACCTGGTCTAGGCGGCCTAAATTTATATTGCTTTGTTGTTATTGGGTTAAATAAAAAGGACAGTCCCAGACAGGTGATATTTACTGTTCAATTCCTATATAAAAATGTACCATTGCCTTAGTCAGCCTGACAAATTTTAATATCTTGACTGACTAATCTATTTTTGCCTTGATTCCTTCAAAACTTGAGTCAGTCCCATGTTTTTATCACACATTTTTTATTGTCAGATTGATATTAAAAGTATATTTAACTTGATAAGGCTTAAAAATATTGAGCTGGCAGCTCATTTTTAGAATGCAAATAAGTTATGTAAAAAATAACAAGGTAAATTTCAAAAAGGTAACTGAGGCCGATATCTCTAATAAATTACATTCCAATGCCATCATGGGAGGATAAGAATGTCAGTTGTTGATGCGTTTCGACTTTAAAAAAAAAAAAGTCTGAGTCATAGCACGTTATGGCACAAACTTTTTTAAAGGGAATCTGTCACCTTGAATATGCGTGCTGACCTATCAGCAGACGCATGTGTGCCCTAATTACACCTCCCTACCCATCTTTGTGTTGTAAAATTGTGTAATATGAAAGTAATAAAAAACATTTTATTACCTTCATATTTCCTATGTAAATTAGAGAGCCGCTGGCCACATGGGCGGTGCCTTGCCCTATGAACGTCTGCATACTTTCCGTGGTATCACGCCCTGTGGGCGTGATACCATGGAGTCACATGAGTGACGTCCCCGTCGTTCATTCTATCCTACGCGCGTTTATAGTTACCATTGTGGCAGGCTTCTCTTCCAGGTTCTCCTTGTCAGTTTCAGACGCGCACTGTGCATGCGCAGTGCACGTCTGAAGCCGGCAAGTGAACACCCGGAAAAGAAGCCTGCCGCAGTGCGCGCAGGATAGAATGAGCGACGGGGACGTCGCTCATGTGACTCTATAGTATCACGCCCACAGGGGCGTGATACCACGGAAAGTATGCAGACGTCCATAGGGCATGGCGCCGCCCATGTGGCCAGCAGCTCTCTAATTTACATAGGAAATATGAAGGTAATAAAACGTTTTTTATTACTTTCATATTACACAATTTTACAACACAAGGATGGGTAGGGAGATGTAATTAGGGCACACATGCGTCTGCTGATAGGTCAGAACGCATATTCTAGGTGACAGGTTCCCTTTAAAGTCAAAATACGTCAACAACGGACAGTCTTATCCTGTCATAATGGCATTGAAATGTAATGAAATAAACTGGAATTCTTTTATTGCACATCTTTCGACTTTACCTTGTTTTATTATTGCCTTGCCGAAGGCCAGGCTGGAACTTGGAACTGAATGGTGGAGGTGAGTGACGTGTAATGGTGAGCTTATACGTCTAAGTAAAAAAAATGCTATTAATCAGCAGACGTTGAGTTAATCTGCAGGTTAGTAGCATTCTGAAGCTGCCTGGCCACCGTTCTGAAAGCCTGACTATCTGAAGGAAATGAGCTTTTAACTTTATTCATCCTAGCAGGAAATTAACTTTATTCTCCCTGGGAGCCTCCGGCTTTCAGTCACAGAGGTGCGGCCAGTGTGGCATTCATAGTGAGCGGCGACTGTAACCACATCCCCAGCACTGACTGAAAGCTAGCTCTGTACTGAGCAGTGCTGAGCCAACTGTCAGTCAGCGCCAGGGCGTAGTTACAGCTGCTACTTACTGTATACTGATCAGTGACTGAGACTGCACTGGCTGTGTCTCTATGACTGAAAGCCAGAGGTTGCTGGGTAGAGTAAAGTTCATTCCTTCCACTAGTCAGGCTTTCAGTGCCATTAATGGTATCATGGCTTTAAACACTATTGCCCTCAGATTAACCCCATATCTGCAGGTTAATATTGTTATTTTACATAACAGGTTCCCTTAAGTGTTGTATGTGCCCTTTCTTGTAAGACAGTTTAAAACATTTGGTAAAAATGTACAGTATGTATCAATTTCCATATTGATAACACCAACACGTTCTGTTCCTAGACTTAATGTTAGGCCTCGCTCATACAAGTGTATAAATCGGACAAGAGCAATGGGCGAAAAAAAGGTATTGCAGTCAGACCAATGTTATTCAATGAGGCAGAGCAGAGCTGCAATTCTTTTTTTTTTCTCAGCTCTGTTCGGAATGAGAAAAAAAAACTTGTAGCATGGTGCATATGGTCGTGTAAATCGGAATAGACTCGTCAATGCAAGTCTATGGGTGCAAGAATAAAAAATACATCCATTTACCGTCTGATATTTATGGATACTGTATCCATTCTGTAGGAGAGAACACTGTAAATGGTCCTGTAAATGTAGCATAATAGCTGTTGAGCAAAAAACCTCATTGCATACGGATGAAACGCGAATGCTAGGCAAGAAAAAACTCTATTATATTCACAGTACTTATTTTCCATAGATCCTATTTTTTGAAGTATCACAGAAAGTATCTACTTTAAAGGTTTTTTATTGTATTTTAGACTCACATAACAATAAATATTAAACAATTACTTGTGTATTGCCCACCCTTCATGACATAATCTCTGTGATTTTTAAAAAGCCCTATTCTTTCCCTTTGGTTCTGTTTCTGCCTATCCTGTTCGGGTTGGCACCATAGATTTATTAATTGGTGCCCCCACTCCTCGGCGGCTCGCCCTTCCTACTTTTTCCCTACTGCCGTGTGCTAGCGGTTGAGGAGTAGGTATAGGCACCAGTGCAGATTGGATGAAAAGGTGTGATAGACATTTAAGAAATTTAGAATAGTTTTCTTGTAACCACCAATGTAGGAGAGACATAGGGTAATTTTAAAACAAGTATTGAGTCACTTAATGAGTTAACCCAAAACTGTAATGACCAGATGCGTTTCTCCCCACACTTCTGGGGTTCATCATTTTAATTCATAGACAACACTCAATAAAGGGTATTTTCTGTGGATTTTTCTTTAGTCCAAGACGTTGATAGAGTAGTTCACTTCTATTTCTAAATTTGAAGGGAAAATAGATCAGAATCCTAGGAGGTTTTTTTTTTTTGTTTTTTTTGGGAGGGGGGGGGGGGTTGGAACAGATTTTTTCCTTGTTTATTTGTCAGACATTATTTTACCTTTTATTCTTAATATTTTTCCAGCCTGTGGATATGTTCATTTTATCATGTTCAACTATATAGAGAAAAGAAAGGTCTGTATTATATCTGATCTATCTCATTTTAAATACCCTTTTTCCTTTATATTGCATTACCTCCTTAAATTGGTATGTTCATCTCCTTGCAGTGCGGGTTCATGTCTTTACCATACAATAAAAAACATTTAAAGTAGATACTTTCGGCAAGAAAAAACTCGCACACTTGCATGGCACTAGACTGACATAGAATACCAAACTGATCTCACGCGTCCTATCTTCTGGATGAAAATATGTCTGATTTTTTATACGGTTGTGTGACCCTGGGCCAAGATGGAGGATGAGAGTTTTATTATGTGTTTTGTGTGTGCTATTTGTCCACCTGACAAGTGAGACTACGGATATTTTCATGGACTCAGGACCACAAAGCGCCAAAAGGTGACTGTCAAATACAAAATAATTCACATTCCTCATGTAGACTGACATGTTAGCATTATTCTCTACAAAATCATTTTTCATTGCAGACATTCTTTAACTCTTTCATTTCCAGGCAATTTTTATTTTTGGGACCTTTTATTTTTTCCTTTCATTGCTCCAAAACCCCCAAAATTCTTAATCTTTCCTTCACCAAACCGGTGTGAGGGCTTATTTTTTCACAACTTCACATTTTTTGTTCATACCATATTAAAGTACATTAACTGTTGATTGCATTTTTTTTTAAACGGAAGTGAGGCAAACAAAAATTGTCAATTTTGAAATTTTGATTTCTCTTTACAGCATTAACTGATTGGGTTGACAACTTGTGGAATTCAATTCAGGAGAAAGAGAATTCAGGAAGATAAGGCGATGAGGTTTATTCACAAACCATACAGGAGCATTAATACTTTCAGCACACTTCAAGGAATGCTCAAAGAACAAAGGAACAATCCAATTTTATACATTTACAACCTTAGGCCCCTTTCAGACATCTGTGTTTCAACAGGTGAGAGACACACATACTGGTTTGGTCATCCGTGTAACATCCGTGTGTCATACGTGTGTCGTTCATGTGACGTCCGTGTTTGCATATGTGTGACATCCGTATGACTGGTACCGGTAAAAAATGTATGATACTGAAATGAATGGTTTTTTTAATGTGTAAAAGATGAGCAAAGCCTGCAAAATTATAGATATAGAAAAATAAATAGATAGAACAGATAAAATAGATAGATGGATAGATAGAACAGATGAAATAGATCGACAGAGTAGATAAGATAGATAAAGAGATATAAAGAAAGAAAATAAGAAAGAACATATAAAATAGACAGAAAGAAAGAATAGATAGAATAGCGATATAGATGGATAGCTAGCTCGGACAGCTGTTTTACAGCATTTTTATTTTTTAATTTAAAAAAAACTGATGTGGGGTCCCCACCCTCAATTTTCATATCCAGCACAGGAACAGCAGCAGCTTATTTTTTAAATTTTTAGATTAAAAAAAAAATAATAATAAAAAATGACGTGGGGTCCCCTCCATTTTACTAAAACCAGCCATGGTACAGCAGACAACTGGGGGCTGATATTAGGGTGGGATCGGCCAAGGTTATTTGGCACTTTCCAACCTAACAATAGCAGCCCACAGCCGCCCCAGAAATTGCACATCCATTAGAAGCGCCAATTCTGGTGCTGGACCTGGCTCTTCCCATTGCCTTGGTGCAGTGGCAAATGGGGTAATATTTGTGGGGTTGATGCCAGCTCATAAGGACCTCATAAGGTTCAGCCCAGGTCACCGCAGGGGCGCACTCAGCAGTGTGTGTGCGGCCATAGCAGTGATGTCATGGGTTCATGGGTTCATGGACCACATGCATTTTTTTAATTTAAATAAATAATTTTAAAAAATGGTGTGCGGTCCCCCCCAATTTTGATACCCAGCCATGATAATGCTGACAGCTGGGAGCTGGTATTCTCAGGCTGCGTAGGCCAAAGGTTATTGGGCCCCACCAGCCTAAAAATAGCAGCCTGCAGCCACTTAGGAATGTTGCATAAGGGAAGTTCAGATGTAGCAGAGCTGGAATCGTTGTAAGACCATGTGTGAATTATATCAGACCTGGGTGTTTTGGAGGTTAATAAAAGGGTGAAAGCAGGTGTATTTTTTAGTATTTTGCTTCAAATAAAATATGTTTTTCAGTGTTTGTGTTAATTTCTTTTCATTTACACATTAGTAATGGAAGAGTCTCATAGATGCCTCACATTACTAATCGAGGGTTTAGTGGCAGCTGTATGACAATCCTGGGTGGCGGCAGGCTGCTATTGTTAGGCTGGGAGATACCAATAAGCTGAGAATACCTGCTCCCAGCTGTCAGCTTTATCATGGCTGGGTATCAAAACTTGGGGGAACTGCATACCAGTTTTTTTTTAATTATTTATTTAAATCATTTTTAAAAGCCGCATGCGGTCCCTCTTATTTTGTTACATAGCCAAGATAAGCGCACGGCTGGGGACTGCAGGCTATAGCCGTATGCTTTATCATGGCTGGGTATCATAATATGGGCGGAGCCTAAGCCATTTTTTTGTATATTTATAGAGACACACACACAGCACCTCTGATTGAAAGAAGTGAGACACGAAGTCACACACGGTGGGGGCTTGTCTAACTGCAACCAATCAGAAAATTACAAAAAATATTCATTATAGCAGGTTCCTACTTGCCCATATGACGCGCCCACGGGGTCCGGGAGTTACTCGTTATCAGGCCACGGTTCTTCTCCTGGGACGCTGCGGTGGCCTGCCCGGTTTTGTGACCCCAGCGGTGTCAATAAAGATAGGGATGATGGGAGTAGTTGTTCGTGACGCCACCTGTGGTATGCAACCTTTTATTTGTCGCCGCTGCAGGAAGTCTCTCTGGGGCGGATGATAATGCAGCTCAGATGGTACAGCTCTCCATGGGCAGAGCTCAGGCCCCAGGGAGGATGTTGGGAGTAGTAGTCTGTGTGGTTTAACCCCTTGAGCCCCGGGGCACTTTCCGTTTTTGCGTTTTTGTTTTTTGCTCCCCTTCTTCCGAGAGCCGTAACTTTTTTATTTTTCTGTCAATCTTGCCATATGAGGGCTTGTTTTTGCAGGACAAGTTGTACTTTTAAATGAAACCATAAGTTTTACCATATGGTGTACTGGAAAACAGCAAAAAAATTCCAAGTGTGGAAAAACTGCAAAAGAAGTGTGATGGCACAATAGTTTTTGGGATGTTTTATTCACGGTGTTCACTATATGGTAAAACTGATGTGTGGAAAGTATATGTGTTATTCTCATTAACAATTTTTTATTAGGATATAGAAAACACACCAACAGTGTAAAAGGTATTTTGACCATCACGTCACAACAAACATGATATAATATAGACATACAATGTTTAAAAGAGAGGTTACAAATACAGGGGATCAAATAGAGGCTCAGGACTTAACTTAGAGACCATAAATGGTTCATCAAGGCAGCGCCACACAATTAAAGAAATAGGATGCTTGCTGTCCATAGACGTCAAGATCGATGTATATTGGTGCTCTCCAAAACGTCCCCTTAGTTCTTATAATAACAGAGATGAGACATCAAATCCTTCAATTTAGCAGAAGTGAGCCATCAATTTCATGGTAGATTTACAACAGTCTCCACCTCGACACGTTTCCCCACATGTTATATATGTGGTTCATCAGGAGGCTATAAGACAGACAATTTCTATCAGCAACAAGTTGTAATAGTATTAACCATAGATTGTGCATTCATAAGCTACACCATAGAAAGGCATGTAAGATAGAGAGACAATATCAAAGATACAAGAGTACTTGCCCAGGGAGATGAGGTACTAGATATGCAGATCCATGGCGCCCATCAAACAGGATCCACGGCCGATCAGACAATGCTAAAAAGATAATACTGCCATAGTCCAGAGAGGCGTCATGGAGCTGCATACCACCATGAGGTTTAAATAGCCTGTAATCCCATAATCAGCTGTAAGCGGTCAGGGCAATCATGCAGATGCCAGCACCGCCATGTATGCGCATGCCTAATGCATTGCGCACACCTGGGAAAACCCAGGATGCCGATATAATTAGAATGCCGCCGTCCATATCCCCATTGCGCCTGCCCAGAACCTCCCAGGCAGCGCGCACGTGCGGACGGAGGCCCTCAAGTGCCACAGTCAGATAGAAATAGACACAAGCATAGCGCATGCGTGAGGGTCCTGACTGTTATGACGTCTGCATGGAAACGCCGCCGTCCACATCCCCGTCGCGCCTGCCCAATCAGCAGGCAGCGCGCACGTGTGGACGGAGGCCTTGAGAGGCCATAATCACATGGACATAAACAGGAGCACAGCGCATGCGTAGGGGTCTTCAATACTACGGCGTCTGCATAAAAATCGTAAGATGATACAGAGCACCGTGTGCCCACGCATGCGCAGTAAAGCAAGGGAAGTACTCAATGCTTTACTGCACGTCTAGCATTAATATAAAGCACCCGCTGCAATATATATTTGTTGAAAAAAGGTTATTTTATAGATAAGGCCATATTGAAGGGGGCTCCCATTCATAGGAATATAAATATAATATAATTTAATTTAGCTGATGTAAATAGATTATAGACGCCATAATAGACATGACCCCCATTTGTAGGCGCATAAATAACATGGACATCATAGGATATACACTTAGATACAATAGATTAAAGACGCCATAACAGATATGACCCCCATTGATAGGCACATAGATAATATAGGATATACAATAACAGGCAAATATACCATTATATATTATTAACCTTGTCAGAAGTATAATAGGGATACCATCCTTCTAGACAGATATACCCTCCATGTATACATTATGAGGGTACATCCATCACGAATCTCCCAGGGCAAGGACAAGAATATATAGATATTAACCATTAATATGGTCCATTCCAAATAGGGAAAGAAGTCTTACAAAGTAAAGCAAAAATGGATTTACATTAACAATTTGGGTTCCGCTTAAAGCTAAGTGGGAAGAAAACAGCCAAGAGAGAGCTGTTCATTCAGCCCTCCTGGAGTCAAAGATCCCATTTTGAATATCCAGGCTGATTCCTTCTGCAATAATACCCTATCAAAATCTCCTCCCCTAGGGTTGGGTTTCACCACCTCCAAAATGGAAAAATGAATTTGAGCTATATCTCCCCCATGGATCATATTAATATGGCGAGAGATTGATGTATCTCGTCCATTCCTAATATCCGAAAGATGTTCGCCCACCCGCCTCCGGAGTTCTCTGAGGGGCTTCCTTATATAGTCCATAGGGCAAGTACAGGTGGCCCTATAGACAACTCCGGAGGTTTTACAGTTACCAAAATCACATAGGGGGAAAATTTTTCCCGTGACTGCACTGGTCACCCTTCTGCATTGTTCCATGGATCCACAATATTTACAGTTTCCACAGCGGAACATCCCGCAGATACGTCTATCTAGCCATGTTCCCTGTGGTCTAGGTCCCTGGTACATGCTGTGCACCAATTTATCGCCTATGGTACGACCCCGCCTGTAAGTAATGCTAGGAGATTTATTAATATACTTTACCAAATCGGGATCAGCCCTCAGAATCTTCCAGTGCTTCTTTATCACCGAAAAGACTCTTTCAGATTGTACATCGTACGTGCCAATGATACGCGTGATGTTACAATCATTTTCACGCATCCGGGGAACCATAAGACTGTGTCTATTGGTATTTTTTGCAAGGGCATAGGAGTGCTGAATAATCTTTTTGGGATAACCACGGTCTAGGAATCGACCAAAAAGGTCCGAGGCCTGTGCCTTGAAATCTTTTTCTCTTGAGCAATTTCTGCGGATTCGCAGAAACTGCCCTTTAGGAATACCCCTCTTTAGGGGAAAAGGATGATGGCTGTCCCATTTCAAAAGGGAGTTGGTCGCTGTAGGTTTACGATGGGTAAATGTGTGGATCTTGCCCTCCTCATCCTTTTGTATAACCAAATCTAAAAAGGTGATAGAAGTCTGATCATAAGTATGGGTGAATCTCAGGCCTAAGGAGTTGTTATTGAGGCCCTTGACAAATTTCTCAAAATCAAAAATAGATCCTGTCCAAAGGATGAGGATGTCATCAATGTATCGGACCCAGAGTCCGATACATTGATGAGATTCCTCATCCTCCCCCCCAAAAACTACTGTTTCTTCCCACCAGCCCAGGTACAGATTGGCGTAACTGGGGGCACAGGGGCTCCCCATTGCTGTACCCCTGAGCTGGTGGAAGTACTTAGTATTAAATAAAAAATAATTATGGTACAGGGTAAAGGACAGGAGTTCTTCGATAAATTTGCTATGCCTCACACATTCCACAGCCTTAGACCTAAGAAAAAAGTCCACTGCCCTAAGTCCCAGGTCGTGGGGAATGGAGCTATAAAGTGCCTCAACGTCAATGGAGGCCAGGATAGTATCCGGGCCCACATTGACGTCTTCGAGGATTTGTAAAAGATGGGGGGGTATCTCGGACATACGAGGGGAGAGATGTAACAAAAGGGCGTAAGACCTTGTCGACATAAATGCCAACATTTTGAGACAAAGAATTTATGCCTGCCACAATGGGCCTGCCCTTCAAAGGTTCGAGGCCCTTGTGCACCTTCGGGAGTGCATAGAATACTGGTATCACTGGACATTGTGGTACCATAAATTCATATTCACCCATCGATATCAAATTATTCTGCCTGGCTTTATCAAGTATAGGATGGAGGATATCAGTATATGCTTTTGTGGGGTCAAAAGATAGCCGCTCATAGGTATCTATATCATTAAGTAAAGCATGACACATGTCAAGATATTTTGTGTGGCTCAGAACCACAAGGTTTCCGCCCTTGTCGGACTGCTTAATGATAAGATCCCTATTTTTTGATAATCGATCCAGTGCCTGGAGTTCCCCTTCTGTAAGATTAGACCCCAGGCCATATAGAGATTGGGGTATTTTTGGAGGTCCTCTTGCACAAGTTTTAGGAAGATGTCTACACTTGTACAATTAGGGGTGGGTGGAGATTTTTTACTTGGTCTCTTCAAATTAGTGAAGGGACCATCACCCCTCCCCCTAGTACTGTCCCTCAACAAATCAGAGAGGGACTGAAAACATTCGAAGTCCTCCTCTGATATACACAAATCTCTACATTGTTCCTTAGTATTGTGCTCAAAAAATAATTTCAAGCCAGGGGAGGATACTAAATCTTTCTGATACTTCTTTATCCCATGAGGACTACGCAGTGTTATCGAGGGGGTTGGGTTTCATTCCCTCTAATCGGTTTGATTGTTTTGGTTGGATAAAAGATCTAGAGCTCTTTGGAAGAAAACTCAGGTGGAAATTATTTTTTGAGCACAATACTAAGGAACAATGTAGAGATTTGGGTATATCAGAGGAGGACTTCGAATGTTTTCAGTCCCTCTCTGATTTGTTGAGGGAGAGTACTAGGGGGAGGGGTGATGGTCCCTTCACTAATTTGAAGAGACCAAGTAAAAAATCTCCACCCACCCCTAATTGTACAAGTGTAGACATCTTCCTAAAACTTGTGCAAGAGGACCTCCAAAAAATACCCCAATCTCTATATGGCCTGGGGTCTAATCTTACAGAAGGGGAACTCCAGGCACTGGATCGATTATCAAAAAATAGGGATCTTATCATTAAGCAGTCCAACAAGGGCGGAAACCTTGTGGTTCTGAGCCACACAAAATATCTTGACATGTGTCATGCTTTACTTAATGATATAGATACCTATGAGCGGCTATCTTTTGACCCCACAAAAGCATATACTGATATCCTCCATCCTATACTTGATAAAGCCAGGCAGAATAATTTGATATCGATGGGTGAATATGAATTTATGGTACCACAATGTCCAGTGATACCAGTATTCTATGCACTCCCGAAGGTGCACAAGGGCCTCGAACCTTTGAAGGGCAGGCCCATTGTGGCAGGCATAAATTCTTTGTCTCAAAATGTTGGCATTTATGTCGACAAGGTCTTACGCCCTTTTGTTACATCTCTCCCCTCGTATGTCCGAGATACCCCCCATCTTTTACAAATCCTCGAAGACGTCAATGTGGGCCCGGATACTATCCTGGCCTCCATTGACGTTGAGGCACTTTATAGCTCCATTCCCCACGACCTGGGACTTAGGGCAGTGGACTTTTTTCTTAGGTCTAGGGCTGTGGAATGTGTGAGGCATAGCAAATTTATCGAAGAACTCCTGTCCTTTACCCTGTACCATAATTATTTTTTATTTAATACTAAGTACTTCCACCAGCTCAGGGGTACAGCAATGGGGAGCCCCTGTGCCCCCTGTTACGCCAATCTGTACCTGGGCTGGTGGGAAGAAACAGTAGTTTTTGGGGGGGAGGATGAGGAATCTCATCAATGTATCGGACTCTGGGTCCGATACATTGATGACATCCTCATCCTTTGGACAGGATCTATTTTTGATTTTGAGAAATTTGTCAAGGGCCTCAATAACAATTCCTTAGGCCTGAGATTCACCCATACTTATGATCAGACTTCTATCACCTTTTTAGATTTGGTTATACAAAAGGATGAGGAGGGCAAGATCCACACATTTACCCATCGTAAACCTACAGCGACCAACTCCCTTTTGAAATGGGACAGCCATCATCCTTTTCCCCTAAAGAGGGGTATTCCTAAAGGGCAGTTTCTGCGAATCCGCAGAAATTGCTCAAGAGAAAAAGATTTCAAGGCACAGGCCTCGGACCTTTTTGGTCGATTCCTAGACCGTGGTTATCCCAAAAAGATTATTCAGCACTCCTATGCCCTTGCAAAAAATACCAATAGACACAGTCTTATGGTTCCCCGGATGCGTGAAAATGATTGTAACATCACGCGTATCATTGGCACGTACGATGTACAATCTGAAAGAGTCTTTTCGGTGATAAAGAAGCACTGGAAGATTCTGAGGGCTGATCCCGATTTGGTAAAGTATATTAATAAATCTCCTAGCATTACTTACAGGCGGGGTCGTACCATAGGCGATAAATTGGTGCACAGCATGTACCAGGGACCTAGACCACAGGGAACATGGCTAGATAGACGTATCTGCGGGATGTTCCGCTGTGGAAACTGTAAATATTGTGGATCCATTGAACAATGCAGAAGGGTGACCAGTGCAGCCACAGGAAAAATTTTCCCCCTACGTGATTTTGGTAACTGTAAAACCTCCGGAGTTGTCTATAGGGCCACCTGTACTTGCCCTATGGACTATATAGGGAAGACCCACAGAGAACTCCGGAGGCGGGTGGGCGAACATCTTTCGGATATTAGGAATGGACGAGATACATCAATCTCTCGCCATATTAATATGATCCATGGTGGAGATATAGCTCAAATTCATTTTTCCATTTTGGAGGTGGTGAAACCCAACCCTAGGGGAGGAGATTTTGATAGGGTATTATTGCAGAAGGAATCAGCCTGGATATTCAAAATGGGATCTTTGACTCCAAGAGGGCTGAATGAACAGCTCTCTCTTGGCTGTTTTCTTCCCACTTAGCTTTAAGCGGAACCCAAATTGTTAATGTAAATCCATTTTTGCTTTACTTTGTAAGACTTCTTTCCCTATTTGGAATGGACCATATTAATGGTTAATATCTATATATTCTTGTCCTTGCCCTGGGAGATTCGTGATGGATGTACCCTCATAATGTATACATGGAGGGTATATCTGTCTAGAAGGATGGTATCCCTATTATACTTCTGACAGGGTTAATAATATATAATGGTATATTTGCCTGTTATTGTATATCCTATATTATCTATGTGCCTATCAATGGGGGTCATATCTGTTATGGCGTCTTTAATCTATTGTATCTAAGTGTATATCCTATGATGTCCATGTTATTTATGCGCCTACAAATGGGGGTCATGTCTATTATGGCGTCTATAATCTATTTACATCAGCTAAATTAAATTATATTATATTTATATTCCTATGAATGGGAGCCCCCTTTAATATGGCCTTATCTATAAAATAACCTTTTTTCAACAAATATATATTGCAGCGGGTGCTTTATATTAATGCTAGACGTGCAGTAAAGCATTGAGTACTTCCCTTGCTTTACTGCGCATGCGTGGGCACACGGTGCTCTGTATCATCTTACGATTTTTATGCAGACGCCGTAGTATTGAAGACCCCTACGCATGCGCTGTGCTCCTGTTTATGTCCATGTGATTATGGCCTCTCAAGGCCTCCGTCCACACGTGCGCGCTGCCTGCTGATTGGGCAGGCGCGACGGGGATGTGGATGGCGGCGTTTCCATGCAGACGTCATAACAGTCAGGACCCTCACGCATGCGCTATGCTTGTGTCTATTTCTATCTGACTGTGGCACTTGAGGGCCTCCGTCCGCACGTGCGCGCTGCCTGGGAGGTTCTGGGCAGGCGCAATGGGGATATGGACGGCGGCGTTCTAATTATATCGGCATCCTGGGTTTTCCCAAGTGTGCGCAATGCATTAGGCATGCGCATACATGGCGGTGCTGGCATCTGCATGATTGCCCTGACCGCTTACAGCTGATTATGGGATTACAGGCTATTTAAACCTCATGGTGGTATGCAGCTCCATGACGCCTCTCTGGACTATGGCAGTATTATCTTTTTAGCATTGTCTGATCGGCCGTGGATCCTGTTTGATGGGCGCCATGGATCTGCATATCTAGTACCTCATCTCCCTGGGCAAGTACTCTTGTATCTTTGATATTGTCTCTCTATCTTACATGCCTTTCTATGGTGTAGCTTATGAATGCACAATCTATGGTTAATACTATTACAACTTGTTGCTGATAGAAATTGTCTGTCTTATAGCCTCCTGATGAACCACATATATAACATGTGGGGAAACGCGTCGAGGTGGAGACTGTTGTAAATCTACCATGAAATTGATGGCTCACTTCTGCTAAATTGAAGGATTTGATGTCTCATCTCTGTTATTATAAGAACTAAGGGGACGTTTTGGAGAGCACCAATATACATCGATCTTGACGTCTATGGACAGCAAGCATCCTATTTCTTTAATTGTGTGGCGCTGCCTTGATGAACCATTTATGGTCTCTAAGTTAAGTCCTGAGCCTCTATTTGATCCCCTGTATTTGTAACCTCTCTTTTAAACATTGTATGTCTATATTATATCATGTTTGTTGTGGCGTGATGGTCAAAATACCTTTTACACTGTTGGTGTGTTTTCTATATCCTAATAAAAAATTGTTAATGGGAATAACACATATACTTTTTGCTGATAAATATTCCCGGGCTTTGGTCCCTAATTTTGATAAAAACTGATGTGTGGGTATGATGCCTGAGGTAGGTGAGAGTTTGTAGACACCAAACATGCATAAGTTTACTTGTATCTAAGGGGTTAAAAAAATGTACAAGCTTGTCCAATAAAAGTGGCGCATGTTTTGCGCCATTTTCCAAAACACGTAGCGTTCTCATTTTTCTGGATCTATGGCTCAGTGACAGCTTATTTTTTGCGTCTCAAGCTGTCATTTCTAATGGTACCATTTTTGCACAGATGCTACATTTTGATCGCCTATTATTGCATTTTGTGTAAAACTTTCGGTGACCAAAAAACGTAATTTTGGCGTTTGGAATTTTTTTGGCACTACGCCGTTTACCAATCAGATTAATTGATTTTATATTTTGATAGATCGGGCATTTCTGAACGCGGCGATACCAAATATGTGTATATTTATTTATTTTTTAACCCTTTAATTTTCAATGGGGGAAAAGGGGAGTGATTTGAACTTTTAGTTTTTTTTTTTTAATTTTTTAAAACTTTTTTTTTAATTTTTTTTTTATTTTACTAGTCCCCCTAGGGGGCTATAGCGATCAGCAATCTGATCGCTCTTATCTATCTGCTGATCACAGCTATACAGCTGTAAACAGCAGATTCAGTCACTTCCTGTTTCTCTCTGCTCTCGGCCGAGGGAAAACGAAATATGAAACATATGACCCTGTGCTATGATGGCAACCACCAAAAGTCACGTGATCACGCACGTGACTTCCGGTGGGGGCGGCGGTAAGTAAAAATCATGGCCGCGCGCATATAGATCTCGCTGCCAGACTTTGGCAGCGTGATTTAAGGGGTTAAATGTTGCGAGTGGAAGTGATTCCACTCGCAACATGCAGGAACACATGTCAGCTGTTGAAAAAAACAAGAAGTGAATGGCACTTCCTCTGTGCTGATGGTAATAGATGTAGGGGTGCGCTTCAGGTTCCAAGGCATTTTGTCAATAGAAGAATACAAGGCACTCCCAAGATTGGCTGCAACGTGTGATTTATTTAATGTGCATAACAACAACAGAACGTTTTCGGTCCATAGACCTTCCTCAGTAAGCACATTCATGAAGAGGAGTTCAGCGTGGGTGATTAGCATGGTGGGGGCGGCGGTAAGTAAAAATCATGGCTGCGCGCATATAGATCTCGCTGCCAGACTTTGGCAGCGAGATTTAAGGGGTTAAATGTAGAGATGAGCGAACCGGCCGTGGTTCGACTCGAGTTCGGTTCGTCGAACGGAGGTCCCGTTCGAGTTCGGTTCGGCGAACGTTCGACGAACCACTCGAACCGCATAGGAAACAATGGCAGGCAATCACAAACACATAAAAACACCTAGAAAACACCCTCAAAGGGGTCCAAAAGGTGACAAACAACTCACAACACAACACAAACACATGGGAAAGTGACAAGGACATATACTCATGCGAAAACAAAGGAAAAAGAGGAGGAGACACAGATATGAGTATATGCAAGGGAACGTCAATGCCATTACTGTGCAACTTGAGCCCTGCTCATTTTAGGCTTCCAATCTGGATAAATTGCCTGAGCTCACCATGTACGCCTTGGGGATCTTGTTGTGTCCCGCAGCCAGCGTTTTCTCGGAACGTGTCCTCAGTGCTGCTGGGGGTGTGCTGACAGCTAAGCACACGCATCTGTCCTCTGACAATGTGGACAGACTAACGTTCACCAAGATGAACAAGTCATGGCTCTCAGAGGACTTTTCTTCCCCTGGCTCAGCCAGGGGAGGTGAAAGGCACGCGTATTTTTGAGAGTGCTTCATGCAAAGGATCTTTTTCATCTTGAAAATGGGGGTCAACTGATGCCAGTCAAGTGGGGTGTGTGTGGCCCAATTAGTGGAAACGAGGGAGACTGTGGTTGGAGTGCCCTCGCTTTTGAAAAAAGAACCAAGATGAACAAGTCATGGCTCTCAGAGGACTTTTCTTCCCCTGGGTCATCCAGGGGAGGTAAAAGGCACGCGTATTGTGAAAGGCACGCATATTTTTGAGAGTGCTTCATGCAAAGGATCTTTTTCATCTTGAAAATGGGGGTCAACAGAAGCCAGTCAAGTGGGGTGTGTGTGGCCCAATTAGTGGAAACGAGGGAGACTGTGGTTGGAGTCCCCTTGCTGTGTTTTACATGCTTTTAGAAGGGCATGACATGGCTTAGAGCTTGACTTTCAGCATCTGCAAACTGTTGGCTACCAAAATGCTTCCTTTCCAACCTTTTTAACCGAGGATTTTCGAGACCTTATGCCCATCGCAGTGCCCCAAGAGCCGATGCCCAGGCGCCACTCCTTCTCCAACAAAGGTGTGCACGCGCTACACCAGCATGTCGCACCAAACATCACCGCTTCTTTGAGAAACTGTGTGACAGGGTGCATTTCACCACAGATACTTGGCCCAGTAAGCATGGACAGGGGCGTTACATGTCGCTGACTGGGCACTGGGTAACTATGGGGAGAGATGGAGAAGGGTCTGCTGTACAAGTCTTGCTGTCCCCACGAGTTGTATCAATCCTTCCTCTGTATGTAGAAGTTAATACACTGCTTCTGCCTCCTCAACCTTGTGTGGGTCCTTCACCTCGGCCCAAACCCTGTGTGGTCAGGGCACCCTTCCTTGTAACTGCGCACAAGGAAAACCACACACCTCCTTACTATCCTGGCAGCAGAGCTCAATGCCATCATGCGGTCAAATGTTTACTTTGAAATGTATGGGAAATGTGAGTCACACCGCTGAGAAGTTGTGGACGGTTAGCTCTGGAGTCCAAGTTTCATCAATGGTTGTCTCCACTCAACCAGCAGCCAGGGAAGGCCGGGTGTGACAATGATGCAAACATGGGTGCGGCCCTTCGCCGTGACAATGTGACACACGTGCCTTGTGTGGCTCACGTGTTGAACCTAATTCTCCAGCAATTTTTAAAACACCATCCCGGCCTACATGGCCTTGTGCAACGGGCACGCTCGCTATGTGCTCACTTCCATCGTTTGCACACAGCAGCTCAACAACTTTCGTCGCTACAGAAGTCTTTAGGTCTGGTGGTTAAACGCCTGAAATGCGATGTGCCGACACGCAGGAATTTGAATCTGCCCATGTTGCAGCGTTTGTGGCAGCACTGCCGAACCCTGCTGCAATACGTTATGACATATAGCCTGGCCTAACTTGATCCAGAGGTGGTGCAGATCACGCTGCTGGAGTGGTGTCAGATCAAGGACCTATGCACCCTTCTACATAGTTTACAAATGTCGACAAAGATGTTTAGCACTGGCAATGCCATTCTCAGCATGACAATTCTGGTCATCTACATGATGGAGCACACTGTAAGCATTATTCGGAGTCAGGTGTTGGGACAAGAGGAAGGGGAGGAAGTACAGGAGGAGTCATATGCGGAAGGGGGCAGTCATGGTGGGGGAGAGGGATTAACGAAGGGCGCATAGTATCAGCAAAAAGTGTTGAGGAAGGTGCAGGAGCCCATGAAGAAATGGAGGACGAACTGGTGATGGGCATGGAAGACTCAGCAGATGAGTGAGAGCTTGCTCACATTTCGGTTGTGCAAGGTTGGGGGGAGAGGGCAGAGGAAGGAGGCACGATTCTCACCTCTCTGCCACCAACACACCAAGGACTTGGTCCTCCTGGATGCACAAGACACATGAGCGCCTTCTTGCTGCACTACCTACAACATGACCCTCGGATTGTACGAATTTGAAGTAATGCTAACTACTGGGTTGCCACACTGTTAGATCCCCGGTACAAGACAAAATTTGGCGAAATAATTCCTGCCATAGAAAGGGACGCACGTATACAGGAGTATCTGCAGAAGGTGGTACGCAATCTTAGATCTGCTTTTCCACTAAACACCAGTGCTGCACAGAGTGAATCTCAACGCTTTGTCATGGATAGGAGGAAATGGTCTTTTACTTGTCCACATCTGAGGGACCGAGGGCTGGCTGCTGTGCTGAGATGGCGTTGAGTACGGTGTCCCTGCAGAGTTGCACTTTTGGTCATATACAAAATGAGTTGAAAAAGGACAGATGCTGGTGAAAAGGGGAACAGGTGTGTTGGAAAGGGGAAAAAAGTTTTTGTCCGTGGGTTTGGTGGTTAAGCAAAAGTAACATTTGCTGAAAAAACACCATCTGTTATGGTGGGACTGGCAGATTTGGATAAGGTGGTATATACTATGCTACCGCTATATAACGAAAATTAATAAGAAAAGAAAGAGAAAGGTATATATCCCCATTAGCAGTCAGTGTCCACCGTGCTCCCAGATGGAAAAGGAGAGGTTGGCAACTGGAAGGTTAGGTGCAGGATACAGAGCTGTGTGGCTATGAAACTAATAGTAGCCTGAACCGAGTTAGACGCCACTCAGATCTGGAGACTGGGAGCCCTGTTAGCGTGACAGGGTCCACACGCCCACCCAGCCCAGGAACTCCCTGTTAACATCACAGGGGCCATTGAGTACGCTGACCGTGTGCATTGGGGCCACACCTGTGGACAGCAGGCGCATCAGCAGCAGCAGGCCTGTTAATGCCACTGGGCTGCACAAGCAGGACTGGTAGGACAGGAGCTGGTCTTAACCATTCTGCGTTACCAACTGTGGTGGCGGCCTGCATCGACGCCCTATCCCTGCCTACCTCTGGCCTAAAGCCGCAATGGGTTCAACACATGGAGGTGTGCTCTTTCGGAGCATAATAGAAGGCTGCGCACCTCCTTGTTGGCTCCAGCCCGTTTTATAACCTGGGTCCGCCCCAAACCAGGGTGGACCACAATGCACCTCCTGGAGACAAAAGCAGAGTGACACGTCATGAGTGGCATAACTAGCGTCCTATTTGGAACCGCAACTTTAATAATGACCTCATGGCTGCCACGACACAAACACCTCACCAGTCAACGTCTGACCATCAATAATGAGGTGACAAGTCATAGGGGCGGGCCTCTGCAAGACATTTGGGAGTGGCCTGGCCACATCGTCAGGACACCTGATGCCCTGTGGTCTATATGGGCCCCCCACATCAGGGGCAGGGCCAAAGAGTTCATTACCGGACCTAGTCTCTGATGCAGTAAGTGCCTGAGCATGCTCAGTAGCATGAAATACAGTCTCTGAAAAAAGACTATCAGCTTTAGCATGGTGTCTAGGCACAAAACTGGACTTAGACCCGGCACGGAGTGCAAGTAGCTGTGCAAAGAGACTTTTCGCACTAAGTGTGGGAGCATGCGCTGTATCCCGAAATGAAGACTTAGCCTCAGGAATGGCACAGTCAGGCTGAGCATACTCACTAGGCGAAACACTGTAGTTAGGCTGCGGCTGGGGTAAATCGGCACACGCATGCGCACTAGCTGCCTCTCCACACTTAGACATGGAGGAGAAATTGCTCTTCGGGTGTGGACTTGGAGATGCTGTCTATGAACAGAAGGAAAAGCTAAAGGTGTGTGTTACAGCAAGGAGCCACCGCGGAAACACTTCGTTCAATTGTGAGGGGAGTCATTTTGGAGTTTGGTGAGGAGTACCGTAACGCCAGTGAGCAGCATCCTGTGCCACAGACCAACATTCTTACGGTGCTGTCTATACTGCTTACTGTGAGAGGAGCGTAAAGTCTGTATTTCTGGCAACTGGACATCACAGTACCCGGGTACGGTAGGCTGTGCCCAGACAATAATGCGGGCACGCAACACTTTGTTTTATTAGCAAAACACATATCTGTTCTGGGTAGGCCGACTATTTATAAACAATAAGACTTGCTGCCTCTGCACTGTCAAATTGTCATGTACAGTTTAAATCATAGAGGGAAAGCGACAGATGTTTGCATTGACTGTTGCTTTTCAAGATTTCCATGACTGTGTTGCAGAGCTGTGTGGTTTGCATTCACACTGTTATCATCTGCCTTATCTGTGAGGCTTCAGCTAACAAGGGTATTCAGGGGGGGTAATGTGTTTTGTCTATGTTTAGGTAGATAACTGGGAAGCTCTTGTGATCCGCCACTGGTAAGTCGTGTTCGCACACACACACACACACACACACACACGCACAAACACACAATTACTGCTACGCAGAGGGATTAGCAGGTAGTAGGCAACAGAATAGATTGTTCAATTATTTAAATTGTATGCATGGTTCTTATTGTTTGTTTTGGTAAAGTTAAACAATCATTTATCAACCCAACTGACTAGAGTCCTTTTCCTGTTGCCTGCTTTTGCTGCATACTGGGGAGCCCACCCTGTACACGACTTAAAATGAAGCATAAGTCGCAATGTGAATTTCACTGTGCTACAATGCGACCTAGCGGGGCTGTGCAACCACCGCCTGCCCCATCAAGTGCATCTGCGTGCTCTTCATCCTCTGTGACTGTGGGGACAGCAGTCACACATGGTTTTTCACACTGAACTTCCACCCCTTTACACGCAACAGGGAGTGTGATTGGCAGGTCATCACTTGTTTTGGAAGTGGAAACAGATGGTATTGTTGAGCTGTCAGACATCGAGAAAACCAACATTGGATGCAGGCTACATTATATCCACACCTGCACCTTCGTCACAGATTGGCTGGACTACCTGCAGTTAATAATTGCATTCCAGAAATGGAAAGGAGTGTAGAATGCACATGTGTTGTACCTTGCTTGGCAGCAAAGGAACACTAACTTAGTATTACAGACAATTTTAGGAAGGCAGAAAAAGAGTCAGCTCTTTGGGCAAATTAAATAGCGTGGCAAAAGTGGACAGGTGGGTACAGTGGCCGTGTTCTGTGGGTACCAGGACAGTAAAGGAAGCCTCACTTTCTATCCCTCCGAATGATCAAATGCAGCAAGGAATTCTCTGAGTTTGCTATAAAATTAGCGTAGCAAAATGTGCATGAGGGTGTCATACAGAGGTGCTGCAAATAGCTTTTCACCAGTGGGACACTAATGGAAGTCCAACAGCCACTTTTAGGATGCCACTAAGTTTACTCAATGTTTGCTAGTATAATGGCTTAGTAACAATGAGTCTGAGTGTGCAATGCAGAGGTGCTGCAAATAGATTTGCAATAGTGGGACACTAATGGAAGTCCAACAGCCACTTTTTGTATGCCACTAAATGGCAGCATTTTTTGCTATTATTATAGCTTATTAAAAACAGAGCAGGAGGGTGTCATGCAGAGGTGCTAGAAATAGCTTGGCACCAGTGGGGCACTAATGGAAGTCCGACAGCCACTTCTTGTATGCCACTAAATGGCAGCATTTTTTGCTATTATTATAGCTTATTAAAAACAGAGCAGGAGGGTGTCATGCAGAGGTGTTAGAAATAGCTTGGCACCAGTGGGACACTAATGAAGTACAACAGCCACTTCTTGTATGCCACTAAATGGCAGCATTTTTTGCTATTATTATAGCTTATTAAAAACAGAGCAGGAGGTTGTCATGCAGAGGTGCTAGAAATAGCTTGGCACCAGTGGGACACTAATGGAAGTCCAACAGCCACTTTTTGTATGCCATAAAATGGCAGCATCCCTGACCTTAGCTACACAGACGCTGTCATCTTGTCTAGCTGTTAAAATCTGTTTTCACGGACCTGACTGTCACCTATGGCTCTGACCCTGCCGGTATTAGCCCTTACAAGGGCTGAAAGAAACTTCTATCCCTATTCTGTATAGCGCTGTGTATAGAGCGTACACAGCAGTATCGGAGACAGGAGCTACGCCAGCGGTGACTGACACCAAGACGCAGAAGGCAGATAATGGCGTGCTGGAGGAAAATGTCCGTTTTTATAATGCAGGGACATGTGACATGGACATCCTATCACACATGCTGTTGCTTCTCTGGCTAAAAGTCCACTTAGCTGTGTGTGTGTCTGGGATTGGCTGACATGCTGGCACGCCTCACTACACGCGCGCGCTTAGGGAAGGAAGACAAGGAAAAAAAAAAAAATGGCGATTGCCATTATCCAAACAGGAGTGATCTGAATGCGCTGTTCCCGCACACTATACACTGAAATTTCATAATAGTGTGAGTCCCAGAGTGACTTACACTATTACAGCGGAAAGCCAGCTAGTAATTAGCTTGTCTTTTTGCTGCTAGAACCGTTCTCGAACGTATCTAGAACTATCGAGCTTTAGCAAAAAGCTCGAGTTCTAGTTCGATCTAGAACAGCCCCCAAAATCACTCGAGCCGCGAACTGGAGAACCTCGAACCGCGAACCGCGCACAACTCTAGTTAAATGTTGCGAGTGGAAGCGATTCCACTCGCAGCATGCAGGCACACTTGTCGGCAGGTGGCGGGGCTTAACGGGACACGCTCCATGACGGATATATCCGTCCATGGTCGTGAAGGGGTTAATGATGGGGTGCAGGACTGATGACGCCGGTAATCACTGGACAACACAGGGGTTGTAGTTTCCTTTTCCTTTACCCTTATACTTGACAGTTGTTCATACAGGCCTGGGAGTCTGCTCCAGAAGATGATAGGGGTCCGGTCAGCCTGGAAGCAATGAGGGGATTCACCTTGCCAGGTGGGTTGGAGGTCTTCCTTGTTGCGCTATGTGTGTGAGTCTCTGTGGCTTGGAGCCACACAGTGACCCTCTTTGAAAATGTTGTTTGTCCTTTCCTTATGGCGGGCAGCATGAGCCGGTCATGAGTACTGCCTGTGTAGCTGCAGCCCCAGGCTCTATCTTGCTGCTTCACCTTTGGGTGTTCTTGTGGGCCAAGGCACTTGAAATCACCTGCCCTTCGGGCTTCACTGATTGGGCTTTAGCACCCAGCAGTCTAGTACACCAGTGTCCTGCTTTCTGCACCTGGTCCTGTGAGAGCTAGGTCAGACAGCTCTCTTTCAGCAACCGTGCTTGTTCCTTGCCTCTGCTGTTCTGAGGGGTTTCACTTTCTGTTCGTGTGTGTGTGTGTGTGTGTGTGTGTGTGTGCGCGCGCGCGCAAGTAACGACTCCTCCGGACCAGTATACTTAGAGATGCTCCCTTCAAAACAGGTCCTTGAGCTCCCCCTACTGGCCTGAAGTTAGGAAATGTTAAATGTTGGTAACCTATCATGAGAAACCCCCTATTGCTTTCAGGCATAGCAGAAGAGGGCAACACCACTGTGGCTCCTGAACTCTGGGGTGCCACACATACACAGGAGGTTTTTAAACCCAGAAAGAGGCTTCAATATAGAGTAGGTACCCATTTACGAGATATGCCGGGACATGGCGACTGAGCAGATATAAAAGTGGCCATTTTTATATGCTAAATATTTCATATTTTTTTAGATTTCCTTTAGCAGTAATGCATATCTATAGTTTTACATTCATGGTTTTCATGCTTAGCATTTCAGAGTGCAAATTGTCTCTTTTTTTGTAATTTTATGTCATGTTCAGTTATTCACCTGTTCACATTGCAGTTTTGGGAGTGCCATCATTCTTTTTGTCTGCAACCAATCAGAGAAAGCGGACTGCTGCTGGGCGGGGAAGCAGTGCATATGCATGAGCGATAATAATCAGCCTTGGAAATAGCCCAATCATTTTCTAAAGATCGAGATCGGGATCGAGAAAACACAATTATGCGTCCGATCACTGATCTCGGGCTTTACAGTTATGGGATGGGGCGAGGATGGGGCTGTGAAATAAAGAATATAGTTAATAATAAACATTGTCATTATACTCACCGGTCACTCGACATGTCCTGCAGACTCTGTCTCCCAGTCGCTTCTGGCAATCAAAAAACAGGGAAGCCCATTTATTTATTTTTTAATTATTAAGAAGAAAAAATTTAAAAAAAATGCGTGGACTCCCTCTGTATTTTGATCGCCAGTCAGGTAAAGCTAGGCAGCTGGGGGCTGGGATTCTCCGCAGCCCGCTGCCACCTTTGGAAATAGCGCATTGTTTCTTACCGCCATTTCCAGTTGCTTTACCAGACTCGTCCAGTGGCCCTGGTGACCCACTGGCACTCTGGGCAATAAATGGGTTCATATTTGTATTCTCAGATGGTACTAAGCCTGAAATTCATTTTGTCACGCCAAATTAGACATGGCCACCATGAATTTCTGGTAAACCGTAAAAAAAAACACAGACATTTTTTTTATTAGAAATAAAACAAAAAAACATTTATTAGACTTCATCTTTATTATAATTACATCCTTAGTCCAACGTAATCCACAGGGATAGCAATGTCAGCTTCATCACTCTGTACAGACACAGTTTATACACAGTGAGAAGCAGAGAGCATTGTCAGCTCCGCTACATCGCTCTGTACAGAGCGTGAAGCAGGCTGACACTGAGGGTATGACTCGTGCAATCTTACATGACTTAAGCTAGCTTTACACGCTACAAGATATCTTACGATGTGTCGGTGGGGTCACGTCGTAAGTGACGCACATCCGGCATTGTAAGGTATGTTGTAGCGTGTGACAGCGATGTGCAATTGCGATTGAACGAAAAACTGTTCATCGCATGCACGCCGTTCATTCCTGACGAATTGAACGTCAGATTGTTCATCGTACCCGGGGTAGCGCACATCGCAGTGTGTGACACCCCGGGAACGATGAACAGATCTCCCGGCCCACAATGCGGAAGGAAGGAGGTGGGCGGGATGTTTACGTCCCGCTCAGCTCCGCCCCTCTGCTTCTATTGACCGGGTGCCGCGTGACGTCGATGTGACGCCAAACGTCCCTCCCACTCTAGGAAGTGGACGTTCGCCGCCCACATCGAGGTCGTATGGAAGGTAAGTACGTGTGACGGGGGTTAATCGTTTGTGCGGCACGTTCAACAAATTGAACGTGCTGCACATACGATGGGGGCGTTGCAAATCGCATACGATATCTATGCGAAATTGCAACGTGTAAAGCAGGCTTAAAATAGTGAAGGGGGGTGATCTCAAAGAGCCGCACCTGAGATTGGAAGCTCCAGCCAGCAGCCAGGCAGGAAAGGGTGCTTAACCCTTACAGCACCACAAGCAAGGAGATGTTGTCAAATAATAGTAGTGAACCTGCCATTGGCAAGGCGCTGTGACCTTCTGACACCAGATTCAATCATGACATATCCCCACCGATCAGCTGTGAGCAGGTCCTGCAGCCGCTGAAAGCACAAAGTATATAGAGGTGAAATAACACAGTGCCATACTTTTTGTTGTGGCCATTCTCAGGTACTGCAGCTCAGATCACATTCACATAAAATGGAGCTGAGCTGTAGCACCTGAGAACGGCCACTTCATCCCCATGATCTATATGTGGGTTAATTGCATTTTTGGATGAACATATATTAGGTCACATGTTATAAAACTCACCTACTGTGCTTTTTCCAGCTTGTTAAAATCAACTTATGAAAGAAATATATAGTAAGTCTGATTTAAGAATGCAGCGTCATATACGTATATATAGTCCAGATCCTGTGATATGCTTATAGTAAATAATGTACATGATAGCAGCTCCCAAACTTCTAACAGGAACCAGACAATTTGTGAGATAATAGCCTAGAAATGATTGCATTAATACAATCACAATCTGAGCTATGGGCTGCTGGCAAAAATGGCAGGTTTATGAAACCATTTATCATAATGGGGAAATAAATGAGAACTTTGTCGTTATTATTGCTCTGCAGAGACAACGGACATAATTGCGGAGAAGACGGCATAGATTATTACTGTGGTTTATTATTGGAAACCTCTATTACTTTGCAGCTTCAGTCATAGTTATTGAACGTAGCGGGCTCCATTAACCCCTTCAGTCCCCGGGCACTTTCCGTTTTTGCGTTTTTGTTTTTTGCTCCTTTTCTTCCGAGAGCCGTAACTTTTTTATTATTCCGTCAATCTTGCCATATGAGGACTTGTTTTTTGCGGGACGAGTTGTACTTTTAAATGAAATCATAGGTTTTCCCATATAGTGTACTGGAAAACAGCAAAAAAATTCCAAGTGTGGAAAAACTGCAAAGAAAGTGTGATCGCACAATAGTTTTTGGGATGTTTTATTCACCGTGTTCACTTTATGGTAAAACTGATATATCTATGTGATGCCTCAGGTCTGTGCGAGTTTGTAGACACCAAACATGTATAGGTTTACTTGTATCTAAGGGGTTAAAAAAAATTCACAAGTTTGTCCAATAAAAGTGTTGTACGGTTTGCGCCATTTTCCGAAACACGTAGCGTTCTCATTTTTCGGGATCTATGGCTCAGTGACAGCTTATTTTTTGCGTCTCGCGCTAACATTTTTAATGGTACTATTTTTGCCCAGATGCTACGTTTTGATCGCCTGTTATTGCATTTTGTGTAAAACATGCGGCGACCAAACAGCGTAATTTTTGGTGTTTGGAATTTTTTTGCCACTACGCCGTTTACCAATCAGATTAATTGATTTTATATTTTGATAGATCGGGCATTTCTGAACGCGGCGATACCAAATATGTGTATATTTATTTATTTTTTAACCCTGTAATTTTCAATGGGGTGAAATGGGGGTGATTTGAACTTTTAGGTTTTGGTTTTTTTTTATTTTTTAAAACTTTTTTTTTTTACTTTTTGTTTTATTTTACTAGTCCCCCTAGGGGGCTATAGCGATCAGCAATCCGATCGCTGATCGCTATCTGCTGATCACAGCTATACAGCTGTAAACAGCAGAAATAGTCACTTTCTTTTTCCCTCTGCTTCTGGCCGTGGAAAAACGAAAGTGAAGTTTCGTAGCTGCAGGCATCATCACATGACCCTGTGCTACGATGGCAACCACCGATAGTCACGTGATCACGCACGTGACTTCCGGTGGGGGCGGCGGTAAGTAAAAAACATGGCCGCGCGCATTTAGATCTTGCTGCCAGACTTTGGCAGCAAGATTTAAGGGGTTAATGGCGTGGGTGGACTCCTAACAGAGGCTCCACGGACTTTTTTGATTAGCATATTTCCCAGGGGGCAATACACCTAGGATTTCACTGTCTTGAGCGCCCTCGTTGGCTGCCGGCAGTGTTTTCTCTGGCTGGACTCCCCGAGATCAGTGATTGTTTTGTCTTGTTAATCATGCCAGGTAGTAGGCTTCTTCTTGATGAAGTGTTTTGCTTTTATTTCTTCAGTTTAGCTTTTCAAAGTTTATCAAACCAACTCAGCAACAAATTAGCTACAGTATAGTAAGAAAGTAATCTGAAGACAATTTTGTACCTAAAACCCACATGGTGTAAAAAATGGACAGTTAAAGGACAATCTATCAAAGGACAGTTGTTTCACGTGTTCAGATAATATTGACAGTAAACCTCCTAATAAATCATTTATGTAGGAACCCCATTGACTTCAGGGGTCTAATCACAACACAATTTAATTATCCTCTAGCAGCATATAGTCTAGGGATTGGGGAGAATATAGTGCTCACTTGGCTCACACATTGGAGTTAATACATATCCTCATCAGTTGCCGTTCTTGTTGCTAAACATTCCTTGTTTTTGTAATGTTTTGAGAAAATATAAACTTAAATTCCATCATTAGATGTCACTGTTTGTGATAAATTATTTCATTAAAACCTCCATCTCTAAAGAAGATTCGGTTTGTTGACATTAGCAAATTGCAGGTTGACCCATCCAGGAACCATTGGGTTCCTGCATTGTACAGATAAAGCGCCCAGGTGACCTAGTCCTACTGTCAATTAATTATTGTTGACAGCTGGATGTTCTGTACATTTTATTTGGTTTTAGATAGACTACATAAGAAGTGAGTAAACTTTCAAAAATTGGTTTTGCTGACAACATATATAATTTGTTAGAATGATAGCAAGAAATTGGTAGGTGACTTTTGAGCTACATACAAGAATCGGGTTTTAATTGTCTGCAGTTACTTATAGCTAGAGCTTTAAATGAATTTAAAGGGTGTAACGTTAGTCACTACCTTATGGGGTCGCATGGACGGAAGGGTAGTCAGGAAAGCCGGGGTCTGGTAACAGGAGGTCACCTATAATTGTCGCGCCCAGGGAAGGGGGTACTTGGTCCTGGGCGGTAACAAATGGGAATGTCTCTCTGGTGGCCGTTGCCCGGTCCTGTGCCCTGGGGCTTCTTTTGTAAAACGGGGTAATTACAGGGGAGATAAGAGTTAATGTCATGTGACGCCACATGCGGGTTGCAGTTAAGGATGGAGAACTGCCGCTGCTAAATGTGGGTACTCCCAGAGCTGGTGGTGATTGCAGCAATAGTGTTAGGCCCTCTGCAGGTAGGGCCATGCCTGAGAGATGTAATGAGGCAATAATTGAGACCACACCAGGTTGTCTTTAACAGTCTCTACTCACTCGGACCCAGGGGTTGCTGGTTCAGGTCCCATGGCGTATCAGTGCCAATGTAGTGACCCAGGTTGCTCTGTCCCCGGCACTCTCTGTTGGTTGGGTCCCCATAGCGTGGAGCGTTTGGGGCCCGACTGTCCTTTTTGGGGTACAGTCTCCTTCTCCGTATGGCGGGCAGTGCAGACCCTGTGGGGAGGTAAGTGTCCGAACCCCGATCCTAGTTTACTGCTGATGCCCCCGGATTATTTGGTTCGGTGAAGTCTGTGAAGGTGTCCTCACCGGGCAGGTATTTATCAAGCCGTGTAGAACTGGCGCCTGATCTAGGGCCCTGTGCCCCGTTCGTGCTCCTGAAACGCCCTGGCCTATCAGGTCGTCACAGGGTATTGTGCAGTCTGCCTTTCTGTGCAATATCCACCTCCTCCTTGGTTACGGGTCCCCAACTAACGGTGTTGCCAACAGCAGTAAATCAAAATCCTAGAAAGTCCTAGGTACACTCTGCACCACACCCACCAGACACACCAGTGGACGGCCTGAGTGGAATAGGGCCACACACTTGGGGGGTTGGTTAAGGGGAGGTCAGGAGTGTCAGGAGCAGGGCAGTGAAGCGAGGAAGTTGAAGGAGAGAGGAGGACAGGAGCCAGGCTCCTTGAAAGTAACTAGGTGACAGACGATGGTCTGGACATAGTAGGAGCTGGACCCCCGGTCGCAGGGGATCGTGGCAAGGGGCACGGAACTGTCGAGGAGGACAGCCGGCGGCCTTGCACCATCACCGGGCTGGGACCAGGGCACGACGCGGTACGTGGACCCTAGGTCAGGGAGTAGCTTCAGGCAACCTGACAACTGACCCGACGAGAACGGAGCCTTCAAGATCCATTCTCCACCCACTCCAAAATCGGGGCACTAGCACAACGAGGGGGATAGGACTTTCCAGAAATACAGTCCAGAAAATCCCAAGGGTGAACCCTGAGAGCAAGCTCCCACAGTTAGCCATACTGGGGAGCAGGACCCGGCTAGTTCCACACTACCGGGACCAACAGAGAAGTAACTTAGTGCCAGGACGCAGGTGACGGATCACCAGGCAACACCATCGGGGACGGGACCCAAACTAGCTCCCCTCAGTGGCAGCGGTGTCCAGAACTTTGGTTTATCCAGTTGTCAGTGTCAGCTTTATGGACTGAGTGAGTACGAAAGTGGCCCCTGCGCTCCCCACGGGATCCCACCAACACCTTCACCAAGTTCTGGGGCATTACCCTTACCTGTGGAGGGTCCTAACATATGGCTGCCCCATTCCATCGCCCCGGGTACTCCTAACTGCAACGGTGGTACTCCCCAAATTATCACAAACCATGGGTGGTGTCACGAACTCTAACACATCCCCTGTAAATAACCCCCTTTGTTTGAGGAGCCGCGAGACCCCTCGAGCCACCGCGGTCCCGGATCTGAGCAGCCCAGCTGCTGACGTGTGGGGCACACTCTGGTCCCAGTGGTATGTCTGGTACCCGACCTGGCGACCTCTCTCCTGTGCCCTCGGGGTCACCATTGCATGGACCCAGCTCAGGCACGTCCGCACACCTCTCCTGTGTGCCACATGTCTCTAGACTCTGGACTGACTACTGACCCCTCCCACCAGATTGACCAACCCCAGGGACTCGTTCCTTTCCATGATGACTATCCCCTTACATGGTTAACCGTTTATGCCCGGTGTGGAGAACTAGGATTTTGGTTGTGCTTTGGTGGTATCGGCACTGGTACTCCAGGTCCCAGGGGGTAGGTCCTGCATCCCCAAGATGATGCAGTTCCCTGTAGTGCCCTGAGTGTCTCAGGGGCGCTACATAATCATAAGGAGAAAATAGGGATGTAGTCAGGTCACAAGCTGAAGGTCAAAATACCAGGAGAGCACATAGTAGATAAAAGGAGCAAAAAGGGATGTAGTCACGTAATTGTCCAGGGTCAAAGACAGGAGAACACGACAGGAATAGGGAGCGGGTAGAGAGAAGTCCAATAACAGTCCGGGGTAAGAGAACCAAGATCTGAACACAAGCTGACACATAAGCAACAGCAAGCCAGCAGAACCAGAGAAAACAACTAGCAGAGTTCTGGGGGAGCAAGCTCAGTAAAGAAGCCTGATCAGTTGCCTGGAGGATGGAACAGCTGAGTAACCAGCACCTCCCAGAACCAGCATGGAATCTTGTGTAGTAACCAAGCTGCCAGTTCATTATCAAGGACGGTGCTGCAGAGCATCTCCAAGGACAAGAAGCTCAGCACAAAGGAATAGACACACTGCCAGATCTGTTAGTGCCGCAGAGCATCTCCAGAGGCAAGATGCACTAAAGATGCACTAAACAAAGGAATGGACAGACTGCCAGATCTGTAAGCGCTGCAGAGCATCTCCAAGTCTGTGAACAAAGGGAACCTGTCATATAAAAAAAAACGCTATTAACTTGCAGATATAGGGTTATTCTGCACATTAATTGCATTCAGATACTGCCCGCTGCCTGGACTGAGAGGAAATTAATTTTATTCATCCCAGCAGCCTCAGGCTTTCAGTCATAGGGGTGCGGCCATTGCAGCTTTAGTCACCGCTCAGTGTATACAGTACATACAGTGTATACAGTGTATACTGTAACCACATCCGCGCTACTGACTGATAGCCAGCTCTGTACTGATGCAATGATGAGCCGGATGTCAGTCAGCACCGGGGATGGGGTTACAATCGTCACTCTATATGCACTGAAGTCACACCTCCATGACTGAAAGCTTGAGGCTGCCAGGAGTAATTAAGTTAATTTCCTCATGGCAATACTTTCATGCTCAAGTACCAGGCTCATTTTGACTTTTTCCACACATATATATTTTTATTTGCATTTTTTTCATTGTCAAATTCCAAGAGTAATAATAAATTATTTAGTTTTTTTTCATTGACATACATGTAGTGCCCGGTCCCGATGCGGCAACCCCGCCACTCTCTACACTTGCCCACCAGTTCTATGCATTTTATTCATGCTCTGGGGTCTGCCGCGACCTCCTCTTGCTTCCAAGCCACATGCAGGCTTCTGGGAGTGCCCATAGAGTGCGCATCACCAAGCCCCCTTTCTTAAAGCGCCAGCATCCCATACCCGGAAGTGATCCTTAAGATCATCTATTACCCTGAAGTTACTAAAGCCTGCCTTCCCTTAGGGGAGGTGCATGCGCAACGATGCCTATCATTAGTGTGTTGCTAGTTCTCAGGTCCCATACGTGTTACTGTGTCTGACCCTGCGCCCTTGTGTTTTTTACCAGTAACTCGTTCCTGCTAACTTGTGTCTCTTTCCAGAGCTTGTTACCATCTCTACTTCCGTGCTGCGACGTCTGAGCTATTACCTTTGTGCTGGCACGTCCAAGTCTCTACCTCCGTGCTGCTGCGTCCGAGCCTCCACCTCTTTGCTGTGATTTACGAGTATCCATCTCTGTGCTGTCATGTCCGAGCCTCCACCTCCGTGCTGTCATGTCCGAGCCTCCACCTCCGTGCTGTCATGTCCGAGCCTCCACCTCCGTGCTGTTATGTCCGAGCCTCCACCTCCATGCTGTCATGTCCGAGCCTCCACCTCCGTGCTGTCATGTCTGAGCCTCCACCTCGTGCTGTCATGTCCGAGCCTCCACGTCCATGCTGTCACGTTCGAGCCTCCACCTCTGTGCTGAGCACACCTTTACTGGACATTAGAGACTCACCAGTCCATCAGAGCCAACTCCACTGGTACTGGCTGCCGTGCATTTAGGCCCCCTGTGGCTACACCTGACAATCCATGTATAGGGGGTTAGCTCCAGGTTAGCTCCTACCACGGGAGTCTGGTGTACGGCCCAGTGGGTCCATTCCCACACGCTCGCCATCCCTCGGTGACTGTAACACAATATCTGTATAATGCCATTTTCTTTCCTCGGAGGTGTCAGTGACATAATTTGGGGTACATACAAAATAATGATTATGCTTTCTGAATGAGAAGAAAAAAACAATTATGTTGCTTTTTGTGATATTTTAAATAAAATGCTTTTCTTCTGTTGCACAGTTAAAGAGTTATCTTTATTCTATGGGTCAGTAGCCTATTTTTTTGCATGTTTTTCGTGAGTTTTATGCAATTTAAAAGTTGCTTTTAACAGTACCAGCAAAAGCTATGAGATTCCAGAAATCTCATGCACACATGCATTTTTTTTCCAGACTGAAATGGAAAATTGCTGCATTTTTTAAATAAGTAACATGTCAGTTCTTTCAGCATTTTATGCACCATTAAAAGCAATGAGCAGCTATGTATTTTGGTGCATTTTTTTCCTGCATTTTTGCTGCTTTTGTGGTGAATTAAACTAAGTTTATTTAAACTGTACACAAAATTAAATTTACCAGAAACGCAATTAAAAAACAGTAAAAAAGCATCGTGTGAACATACCCTTATGCAGATACCAAATGTATGTATTTGTATTTAGGTTTTATTACATTTATGCAATACATAATGCACTCTGAAAAATAAATAAATTGTCTTTCAGTCACCATGTACTGAGAGTCATAAGTTCAACATTTCTCTATCAATGTAGCTGTGTTAGAGTTTTCACTGGTACAATATTTGTACAAATATGACATTGGACATTTTTATTTTATTGTATATATATATATATATATATATATATATATGTAGGGTGATGTACAAAAAAACTGCAATTTTGGCATTTTTTTCTTTCAATTCTCCATGCAGAATAAATAGTTTTTACAGTATGCATTGATAACATTATAGCGATAGACAATTTGTAATTTTTTTTATGTTTTAACACTTTTGCACAAGAAGATATCTTAAAAAAAAAAACAAAAAAAAAAATATATATATATATATTTATATATACACGGATCTGTACTCCTTGACAGATCCGTGCCCCTTGCCACGATCCCCTGCGACCAGGGGTCCGACTCCTCTAGGCCCAGACCACTGTCTGCCACCTAGATCGTTTCCCGGGAGCCCCACTCCGGACCTCCTCTCACTTTCACTCCTCAGACTACACTACCCTCTGACACTTCTGACCTCCCTTCTCCAACCCCCCAGGTCACCCTATTCCACTTAAGCCGTCCACTGGTGTGTCTGGTGGGTGTGGTGCAGGGTGTATCTAGGGTTTGATTAGCTGATGTAGGCAACACTATATAGTTAGGGACCCAAAACCAAGAAGGAGGTGGATACTGCACGGGAGGGCAGATTGTGCAATACCCTGTGATGACCCGATAGTCCAGGGGCATCACATTTATGTGTGTGTGTGTGTTGTGTATATATATATATTTTTTTTTTTTTTCTTTGTGTCGCGGGCGGGGAGGACGCCGCCGCTGCTGCGCTCTCGCTAACGCTCGGGTCCGGCGCTGCTGCGGCTGCTGCTGCTCGGTGGCTCGAGCGGTGGGCCGGATCCGGGGACTCGAGCGGCGCTCCTCGCCCGTGAGTGAAAGGGGTGGTTGGTTTGGGGGATTTAGTCCGTGACGCCACCCACGGGTCGTGGTGAAGATGGGCACCACCGCTGATGGTGACGGGGATCCCGGGAGCGATGGTAGGGAGCAGCTGGGATGTTGTTTTCCCCCTCTGTGGGTAGGGGTCGGTGGTCCTGGAGCCCGGTGATGTGACGGGGAGGCACGGTTAGTGAGGTGCATGGTTGCAGGGACAGCGCGGCGCGGTGCCGGATGGCACGGGTGTACTCATTCAAGTAAGAAATGTACAAAGTCCTCGGTAAACCAAACGGCTGGATGGTCGGGTCCCGCAGCCGGCTGCTGTGTCTCTCCCCGGACAGGTGATGGCGACTGTCTTTCCCTGCACCTTGATGTTCTCAGTTGACTACTATGGATCCTCAACGGTAGTCCGCTCCCCGGTGTATGGGTACTGGAGGAGCCCGTTTGCCCGCAGGCGCTGGCCCTTCGGTCTCTAGCCTTAGGCGGTAGCTGTATACCCTCATGGTGTGGGCGGTTGCCTTCAATCGGGACTTTTGCTGTTAGGAAACCCCTGGGGTTCCGGTCACATTCGGATTTGACTATTGTCGGCGGCTCCAAGCCTGGTCGGGGTCCGATGGCCCTGCCTGTGTGTGCTGGCTTCACTTCGCTCCCCGGTCGGTACCGGCGGGCCAACGCCCGACCCCGGTCCTACGGTTCCGCGTTGCTCCACCACTCCTGCAGACGGCCACCACCGTCTGCCAACCTTGCTGTCAGTGCCTGGGCCGCAAACCCAGACACCCAAGTGCTCACTCCTCTCACTTCAAACTCCAAACTCTATCTGTCACTTTTCCCGCCTCCAGGCCTGTGAACTCCTCGGTGGGTGGGGCCAACCGCTTGGCTCCGCCCCACCTGGTGTGGACATCAGACACTGGAGGGAGGCAACAAGGGTTTTTGTTTGGCTGGTGTCCCTGTCTAATGGGGGTGGGGTGTTTGAGTGTTATCTGTGACGACCTGGCTAGTCCAGGGCACCACATTTGCATCATACCCTTAGAGCCGCCAGGACTTTTTGTTTGCAGAGCTGTGTGATGTCTTGTTTTTTTGCATAACTAATTTTTTATTGGTGCCAAAAAAAATCTTTTTTTTTTCATTTTATGGGAGGCAAATTGAGCAAATATGGTAATTCTGACCTTGTTTTAATTATTTTTTTGTATCACTTAACTTGCAGGATAAATAAGCCTAAGATTTCATTGTTATGGTTGCTACAGATGTGGTTTTTTTTGAAGAGACATTTGTTATTTTTTTGTTAGATTAAACTACTTTTTATTGTGAAACATTATTTATTTTTTTCATTTTTATTTTTAGTTTTATTTAAACACACAAAAATATTTTTTAATATACTTTTTTTTATTATATACAGTATATTAGTCTAGAGTAGTGTAGAGCATTATCCTGCCTGTCAGTGTTATGCACGATTTATTAGAGGCCATTGAGATCACACTGCAGGGAGCCAATGGAGTGACAATGGAAATGATACCCTTATGTCAGACTCTTTACATGATATAATCAACAGAGTCCGATGCATTTAAGGCTAGGTTCGCACACTGCGTCTTTTTGACGCTGCGTTTTTGGCCGCTAAAAACGCACAAAAATGCACCTGCGTCGAAAAAACGCGTGCGTTTTTGCCGCGATTTGGTGCGTTTTTGGCTGCGTTTTGCCGCGTTTTTGATCTCTGCGTTTTGCTGCGTTTTTCCAATGCATTGCATGGGGAAAAAACGCAGAAAAACGCAGGAAAGAACTGACATGTCCATTTTTTTTTTTAACTCAAAAACGCAAGTAAAAAAAACAGATGTGTACGGACAGCAAAAATGAAAACTCATAGACTTTGCTGGGAAGCAAAGTCCTGCAGTTTTGAGGCCAAAAACGCACCCGAAAAACGCGCAAAAACGCCGCGAAAAACGCACTGTGCGCACATAGCCTTAGGCGTTAAAGAGAAACTGTCAGCTTGATTTTTCAATGTAAAGACATGGTGGTAATGGCACTGTAATACTGATTAAATGTATATATTTGGTGCAGAAATCTGCTTTGTGGTTCTTCTTTAATCACCATTTGATGTTTTCTGTTATTTAGATTTTGTCAAATGGTTTTTATTCTGGAATTTTTTACAATGTAAGGAAAATGGGAAAATAAGAGAAAAATAAATTATACAACTATTACAATTGGGAAAGAGGAAAGGGGTAAAAAAGAAAGAAGATAAGAGGGAGGCTGTTAATTAGATTTCGTTGCACAGGATTTCTCCTCCCTGTCTGTGATTCCTTAGCCCTTCCACCTGCATCCGATCTGTGAATTGAGGGGGGAGATAAAGGAATGGCTCACATTTTTATCTAATCGGATATGGAACAAACTTTATTCTAATCATTTATGCCATTGTAGCGCCCTGGAAAGCCAGGTAGTTGGACACATAGGCCCCCACATAACACCAGTCCCACAAAGGGTTACAACAGCCAACCTGAAATCCTAGTCACCCCCTCAGGGAAGGACAGACACACCAGGGGGCGGAACCAGGTAGTTGGAAGATGCCCACCTAGGACTCTAGAGATCCCGGGGCAGGAAAACAGTCAGTTCAGTCTACGTTGGAGTGGAGTAGAATCTAAGAGGAGCTCAGGCAGCCAAGGCCTGGAGCTCGAGCTGACAGGTGCCAGGGTCGGAGCCCTGACACCTTGGCTAGGTGGCAGACGGTAGTCAGAGCCCGCAGGAGATGGGAAGACGGAGTCGGGGATCCCAGGTGGACCGGGACAGGGTAGGAGCCCGTCAGTACAGACACTGGAGAACCGGTCCGGAAACCGTGTGCACAAATGAGGTACTCGGTCCCTGAAGCCAGGACCGGCAGCAACGGCCTAGCTAATTAACCGATTGAGGGCAGGATTCTAGGTCTTATCCCAACCTAAGTCCCGAAAAGTAGACAACCACCCACCGATAGGGATAAGGCCACCGCCAGGGCCCATAGATCCCAAGGGTCAGTGTCAGATGGGCACGGCTCCCAACCAAAGAACCGGGAGCTGACTCCCGTGTTCCAAACTGGGAAGTTCCACCAACACAACAGAGAGTGCAGAGGGCAAAGGTTCTGACTATCACCCGGGTGTGGGATCAGATACACCCGTCAGCGGCAGCCGGCCACCATCCCATTGGTTTACCACAGGACTTGTGTGCTTTATTTCTACCATGAGTACAACCCCGGCTTGGCCGGGCGTGCCAGCCCCTACAACCATCATCACCCTCAGCACAGAGACACTGGGCCCCAGGACATCCACCCTTACCCCCGGAGGGGTTAACATCTAGCTGCCAGCCCAACATCCCCGGGAGCCCGTCAATGGCAGCGGTGGTGCTACTCCTTACCACACACAGTGGGTGGCATCACAGACATTTTACAAACAATCCCATGCAAATACGTCCCCTTTGTATTCGGAGTGTCCGCACGACCCCGGGTCTGGAAGACCCCTCGAGCCGTACTGTTGGTCCGGATCCGAGCAGCGCTGGCTGCTGGCACGGGGACGGCACACTATTTATTCATGAAAAGTTATGCAAACAGACTAAGACATGGAAACGTACATGATTACTGAGAATTAAAGAAATTGGGGATTGTCCAGCTCATGGTGTTCTCATACCAAATTAATTTAGAGTGATTGCAAATTCAAAATATTTTTTGCACTATTGTAATTCCAGTGAAATTGCATCTTAGAAAATCTTGCATTGATATTTGGTATAACCTCAGATGCTCATTTTATGAGCTTCAATCTCTCATACACTCGGTTCTTTAGATTAAAGTGAAGGCTCATCCTCTGCCATGTCTTGTTTCTTACAGTCGGAGTCTGTGTTCGGTGAACCCCAACAATCGAATGCTCATTAATACTAAGCCTGAAGTGCAAATTTGAAATTCTGATGACAAATTCAATTTACAAAATTAATAGACACTGTCTTTGAGGAAGTGCAGAGGTCACTATAAAAGTCACATCACAGAGACCCGTAATGATAAGCATAATTTCACATACCTCACAGTGGGAACAGAAAATGCCAAACTGCTACATACAGGGGTGAGATTCAGTCAGTTCTGAGCTGTTCCTCAGAGTGGAAGCAAGCAGTGCTCTATACCCGGGACAGAAGACCAGGGGCTTGCCATTTTCAACTGAATGTGCATCCGGTGGTTTTATGTACCACAATAGTTGAAATGGTCACCAAACTATCAGAGGCCTGCAACGGATGTTGGGGTGCACGTTGCCAGCGCAAAGCAGTGGCATCATACGGTGACGTGCCCGCTTCTTCCACTCAGCACATAGCGGAAGAAGAGGAAGCCGTGGGCGAGTGGAGAGGTAGGAAGAATCTTTTATTTTCTGTTACCAAATGGGAACCAGGATGGGGAACGTATGGGTCCAGAATGAAGGAAAGACAGACCCAAAATGGGAAACATATGGGAATCAAGATATTGGTATGTGTTTAGCATGGGGGACCAGGATGGGGGACATAGTGACCCAGGAGAAGGGACATAAAGGCCAAGGATGAGGAACATACAGGGAAAAGGATGGGAGATATAAGGGTCCAGGGTAGGGGACATAAGGAAGCAGGAAAATGAACATAGGGGCCCATGGTGGTGGACTTATGGGCCCAGGATGGGAGACATATGGGCCCATTATGGGGACATATCGGCCTAGGATGGGTAGTCATACAGGCCCAGGATGGGGGACATATAGGCCCAGGTATGGGGGCCATACAGGGCCAGAAAGGGGGTCATATAGTCCAGAAAGTGGTTCATTACACGAAAGAGCCCAGGATAGGAGACATTATTACACAAAAGGTCTTATAATAGGGACCATTATTACAGGATGGGGCCCAGGATGAGGGACATTAAATAAAGGAGCTAGGATAAGGAACATTATTAAATAAATATGCCCAAGATGTAGGACATTACTACTGGAAGGGGGCTCGGATGGAAGACATTATTACAGGAAGGGACAGTCATGTGGCTTCTGGCCATAAAAAGTCACAGGATCTGGCTGTGCAGATTGCTCCCTGACTTTCCAATGTTTCTGCTGTCAGTATTTATTGGTATAGATAACTTTCTTGTTAGATTCATCTCTCCCCCTTTTGGACCCAGCAGGAGCTCAACTTCCGCCTAGCTGCTGATCATCAGTATTCTCTTGATCCTTAAATAGAAGCTTATAGGTGCTTCCTTCCTTTGACTGGTGCTAGTCATATTTGTCAGTTCATTCAAGTCTTGGTTGCAAGCAAATGGCTTGTAATCCTCTGTGTATCATTGCTGTAAACTTTGCTGAACTTCTACCAGTGTTATCTATGGAAGTAGTTCATTCATTCTCCCCTTGTGTGTCCTCCTTGTGTCTTCTATAGTGTTTAGTGGGGTTGACGAAGAGCTCATCCCGGCCATTCTTTATTTAGGGCAGACCACTAGGGATACCTAAAGTCAGGTGTCTGGCTCGGCAAATAGGTGCGAAATCTATCTAGGGTGGTGAGCGACCTCAGGGACCAGTGGTAGGTTTGGTCAGGGGTCATGATCTTCACTTTCCCTAGACACAGGGTTTCTCTTCCCTTTCGCTGTTCGCTTGGTACTTCCCCGTACCTAGCGTGACAGAAGAAGAACATTATTATAGGATCAGCAAACCTTTTTTCCTTCATTATTATATGATGGTGGACATTATTACAGGAAGGGACCAGGATGGGGGACATAATTACTGTAGGAGATTGAGAATGAGGAAAATAGATTATTGGTTTGTGTTGGTAAGTAGGCACATAATTACTGTAGGGGACAACTAGAAGACATTATTACTGCTGTAATATAATTTACTTTTGATGATATTGTTTTTCATGGTATATGTGGTACTATCTGCTCACTATGGGATGGCAATATGTGGTCTTGTCATGATGAGGTGGTTTTTGTCCTTTGTATGTATGTGTGTAGTATTTGATCCCTGAATGGTGGTAATATGTGGTCTGGTCATGATGTGGTGGTATATTTTTCCCTTGTATTTTTTACTACAATTTTGTCCCTGGTATCCTTAGACAGCTCTTTGGTCTTGGATAAGATGTAGAGGTTGGAGTGTGGTTGATTAAGTGTGTGGACAGGTGTCTTTTATGTAGGTAACTAGAAATAGGCCCAAAGCTATCGCATCGGGAGTGTGGTGAAATGAACATCTGTCTATGCTTAGTGGTGCTGACAGGAGCAGTGGACATGTGTCACACTATTTGCGCTTTCCAATATATCTGTTGTATTTCATCCCTCTGCATTTGTGTATTGTATGTGTTGTGTCATTTGACCTCTTTCGCTGTCTCTTCCTTGTTGTGTGCTGTATATTGGAATCTGGTGTTGTGTTTCTTGAGCTGTGTTCACTATGCTCTCTCACCCAAACATTGCTGAAGCCATAGCGATGTCAGGCAAGCGCGGACATGCGCCTCCTTATGTGTGACTGTCAGGGCCGCTATGTCTCCTCGATCACCCAAACATCGCTGAAGCCATAGTGATGTCAGGCAAGGGCGGACATACCCGGACACGCCTCCTTACTGTTCCATGACATCGCAAATGTGTAATTTAAACCAACACCTCATTATACCTGGATGTGGTATGGATAGCACAATATTAGACTGGGAAGGACAGGTCATTAAAAGCAAAGAGGTGACGTCTGACACCAGGCACCCCTAATAATCAATTTGCTACACGTTGAGCTGCTGAGCGCACTATCTATTCTTCTACATAGAAGTTGTGTTTCAATAGTCAGTAAAGATTGGCAGCGGCCACCATAGTTTGAATAGCAAGCTCTGCTCAAACTGTTAACATCCTGGAGCCACCATTTTGCTGAATCCATGCAGAAACGAATTACAAAAAAAACACTTTGTGAATCTGCATTTTTGGAAAATTCAAATAGAATTCAATTCCACTCCAATCCAGCTGTATGGACAACATTGGAGAGTAAGCTTGTTCATCAGCGAAGGAAAACTGCTGCTGACAACTTTGTGAATATGTTTTGTCTTCAGCATTTGAGATGAGCAAAACAATGCAAAAGTAATAAAAATTAGCAACAAATATCCCCCAAAAAAAGACAAATTCTGGTGAATCCTACATTTTCAGATATGATTCACATGAAACTAGCAAATTTGCCACCTCACGCTCTCATTGACATAAATGGTCTCAGTGCTGGAAGAGCCAAAGACTTGCACTGAGGGCCGGGGAGTTGCGACCGAGGCAGTATAAAGGAGTCAGGTGATTGTCTAAAATTTGTGAGGGGTTTTTAACCCCTCCTTAATCTCTGTTTAGAACATTTCGATTCAGATGGATTTTATTTGGACCAAACTGAATTCTGTCAGCTGAATCGAGCAAATGAGCCTGAAATGAATATAGGTAGAGTCACCCATCTCTTCAGCATATCTGCAGACATCTTCCTCCTGTTTTTCTCATCTCAATCACTACTAGAGATGAGCGAACCGGTCCCGGTTCCGCTCGAGGTCGGTTCGCCGAACGGAGGTCCCGTTCGAGTTCGGCTCGTCGAACGTTCGACGAACCGAACTCGAACTGCATAGGAAACAATGGCAGGCAATCACAAACACATAAAAACACCTAGAAAACACCCTCAAAGGTGTCCAAAAGGTCACAAACAACTCACAACACAACACAAACACATGGGAAAGTGACAAGGACATATACTTATGCAAAAACAAAAGAGCTGGACAAGGAAAAAGAGGAGGAGACACAGATATAGGCATGGCACGCCCTTCTAAAGTCATGTAAAACACCGCAAGGTGACTCCAAGCGGAGTCTCCCTTTTTTCCAAAAATTGTGCCCCACACACACCCACCCATTCAGTGGCAGCACTTGTGCCCTAGTTGTACACTTCACAGCTAGATTTGCATCAAGCACATTCAAAAATACGCCATTCTTATCCGTCCCCAGGATGACACCGGGGTAGGTAGCAAAGTCTTTCCTGATCCCAGCTCTGTTCATCTTGGCTTCTTTTAAAAACAATGTAAGCAAGGGTTACTCCAAGCGGAGTCTCCCTTTTTTTCCAAAAATTGTGCCCCACACACACCCACCCATTCAGTGGCAGCACTTGTGCCCTAGTTGTACACTTCACAGCTAGATTTGCATCAAGCACATTCAAAAATACGCCATTCTTATCCGCCCCAGGATGACACCGGGGTAGGTAGCAAAGTCTTTCCTGATCCCAGCTCTGTTCATCTTGGCTTCTTTTAAAAACAATGTAAGCAAGGGTTACTCCAAGCGGAGTCTCCCTTTTTTTCCAAAAATTGTGCCCCACACACACCCACCCATTCAGTGGCAGCACTTGTGCCCTAGTTGTACACTTCACAGCTAGATTTGCATCAAGCACATTCAAAAATACGCCATTCTTATCCGTCCCTAGGATGACACCGGGGTAGGTAGCAAAGTCTTTCCTGATCCCAGCTCTGTTCATCTTGGCTTCTTTTAAAAACAATGTAAGCAAGGGTTACTCCAAGCGGAGTCTCCCTTTTTTTCCAAAAATTGTGCCCCACACACACCCACCCATTCAGTGGCAGCACTTGTGCCCTAGTTGTACACTTCACAGCTAGATTTGCATCAAGCACATTCCAAATCCACAAGCATTTACTCTCCCCAGGATGACACAGGGGTTGTAAATTCCTTCTGGATCCATGACTTGTTCATTTTGATGAACGTCAGTCTGTCCACAATGTCACTGGACAGACGCGTGCGCTTATCTGTCAGCACACACCCAGCAGCACTGAAGACACGTTCAGAGACAACGCTGGCAGCTGGACACGACATAATCTCCAAGGCGTAAGTTGAGAGCTCTGGCCATTTTTCTAGGTTTGAAGCCCAAAAGGAGCAAGGCTCCATTTGCAAAGTCATGGCATCGATGTTCATTTGGAGATACTCCTGTATCATCCTCTCCAGCCGTTGACTATGTGTCAGACTTGTTGTCTCTGGTGGCCTTGCAAAGGAGGGTCTAAAAAAATTATGAAAAGATTCCATAAAATTGCTGTTACCAGCACCAGATACGGTCCTACTGGTACGTGTAGACTGTTGAAGATGACGAGACCGTCCCATGTTTGTCAAGTTACAACTGGGAGATTCACTTCCTGCACCTGCACGGTTGTTTGGTGGAAAAGCGGATCTAAGATCGAGTAACAGCTTCTGCTGATACTCCTGCATACGTGCGTCCCTTTCTATGGCTGGAATTATGTCACAAAATTTGGACTTGTACCGGGGATCTAATAGTGTGGCAAGCCAGTAGTCATCATCACTTCTAATTTTGACAATACGAGGGTCATGTTGGAGGTAGTGCAACAAGAAGGCACTCATGTGTCTTGCGCAGCCATGCGGACCAAGTCCACGCTGTGTTTGTGGCATAGAGGTGCTAACCGTTCTTTCTTCCTCTGACATCTCCCCCCAACCTCTTTCAACTGAAATTTGACCAAGGTCTCCCTCATCTGCTGAGTCTTCCATGTCCATGGACAGTTCGTCCTCCATTTCTTCATGTCCTCCTGCACCTTCCTCAACATCTCGCCTGCTACCATGCGCCCCTGTTGATCCCTGTCCCCCATGCTCCCATGCCTGGCGCCTTGGTGATGATGAACGTCTGGACCTTGGTGATGTTGTTGTGTCTTGCGCATATGAATCCTACTGTAGTTCATCCCCTTCCTGTTGTCCCACCCCCTGACTCCGAATAGTGTTTAGCGTGTGTTCCAGCATGTAAATGACTGGAATCGTCATGCTGATAATGGCATTGTCAGCGCTAAACATATTCGTCGCCATGTCGAAACTGTGCAGAAGGGTGCATAGGTCCTTGATCTGAGACCACTCCATCAGGGTGATCTGCCCCACCTCTGCATCTCGTTGGCCCAGGCTATACGTCATGACGTATTGCACCAGGGCACGGCGGTGCTGCAACAGTCGCTGTAACATGTGGAGAGTTGAATTCCAGCGTGTCGCCACATCGCATTTCAGGCGATGAACCGGCAGGCCGAAAGACTTCTGGAGCGATGCAAGTCGCTCAGCTGCGGCGCTTGAACGGCGGAAGTAAGCAGACAGTTTTCGTGCCCTGTTCAGAAGGCCATCTAGGCCGGGATACTGTGTTAAAAATTGCTGCACGACAAGGTTCAACACGTGAGCCATACAAGGTACGTGTGTCACCTTGCCCAGGCGAAGGGCCGCACCCAGGTTTGCAGCATTGTCGCACACGGCCTTACCAGGCTGCAGGTTGAGTGGAGACAACCATTTATTAAACTCGGACCGCAGAGCTGACCACAACTCCTCAGCTGTGTGACTCTTATTCCCAAGATATGTCAAGCTAAAGACCGCCTGATGCCGTTGCGCTCTGCTGCCAGCATAGTAATGAGGGGTGCGTGATTCCTTCTGCGCAGTGAGAACGCTGGTGGCCTGACCAGGCAGGCTTGGGGCGGAGGTGGAGGACCCAGATGAGGTGGAGGATGCAGAAGCAGTGGCGGAACTTGGACAGACAGAGGATTGACACACAAGTCGTGGGGACGGCAAGACTTGTGCAGCAGACCCTTCACCATCTATCACCATAGTTACCCAGTGCCCAGTCAGCGACATGTAACGTCCCTGTCCATGCTTACTGGTCCAAGTATCGGTGGTGAAATGCACCCGTTCACACACAGAGTTTCTCAAGGAAGCGGTGATGTTGTGTGCGACATGCTGGTGTAGCGCGGGCACACCTTTCTTAGAGAAGTAGTGGCGACTAGGCATCTGGTACTGGGGCACAGCGACAGACATAAGGTCTCTAAAATCCTGTGTGTCCACTAGGCGGAAAGGCAGCATTTCTGTAGCCAACAGCTTACAGAGGGATAGAGTCAACCTCTTAGCTTTGTCATGGGTCGCAGGAAATGGCCTTTTATTTGTCCACATCTGAGGGACAGAGATCTGGCTGCTGTGTGTAGACGGTGTTGAGTAGGGTGTCCCTGGAAAAATGCAGGTTTGTGAGGAAAGTGCAGGCGGAGACATGATGTTGCCTTCATCCAAAGTTGGTGCTATCGATGTCTGAGAGAGCTGTACACACTCACTTGTTTCCCCTTCCAAAACAACTGACGACCTACCAAGCAAACTGCCTGTTGCGGTTACAGTGGTGGAAGTTGTGGGTGGAAAAACAGGTGTGACAGCTGTCCCCACAGTCCTAGAAGATGACGAGCGCGCGGATGCACTGGAAGGGGCAGGCGGTGGATGGTTCGCTCCGCTAGGCCGCATTGCAGCACGGTGAGCTTCCCACCGGGCCATATGATATTTATTCATGTGACGATTCATGGAAGAAGTTGTCAAACTGCTGAGGTTTTGACCTCTACTAAGAGAACCATGACAAATTTTACAGATCACATAATTTGGGCGATCTTTTTCTATGTCAAAAAAGGACCAGGCTAGGCAAGGCTTAGAGGCCATGCGACCTGTTGATCCACCCCGAATAATGCTCAGAGGCAGAGTGGTAGCTGAGGATGCAGTTGTAGACGTGCTACCAGTACTCCGACTCTGTCCAGGAAGGCGCAAGGTAACTTCGTCATCAGTTGCATCCTCCTCCACCACCTCTGTTGACCTCCTTGAGTGCCTGACTGTGGGTTGACAGTAGGTGGGATCTAGAACTTCATCATCAATTGTTGTGTTTGCACTCCCCTCCCCCTCAGACCGAGCCTCTTCTTGCCCTGACCGAATATTTAAATTGTCATCCCAATCGGGTATCTGAGTCTCATCTTCATCAGTATGTTTCTCATTGTCTATAACCACAGGTGTTACAGTTTGTGACAAAGGGTCAACATTATGCTCCGAAACTTGGTCCTCACGGCCTGAATCAGAGTCACAAAGGTTCTGGGCATCACTGCAGACCATTTCCTGTTCTGTACTCACTGTAGCTTGGGAGCAGACCTCTGATTCCCAGGCTATAGTGTGACTGAACAGCTCTGCAGACTCAGCCGTCTCAGTTCCACCATACTGTGCAGGGCTGATGGAGACTTCAGAGCTGGGAGAAATCAAGTTTGATTGGGATGACAACTCAGAGGACTGGTGTTTTTTGGATGCGGTACTTGAAGTGGCTGAGAGGGCACTTGTTGGACCACTTGAGATCCATTCAAGCATTTTCCTTTTTTGCCCATCATCTACCTTTGTTCCTGTTGTTCGTGTCCGTAAAAAAGGGAGCACATCGGATTGTCCACGGTAAGTAGTAGACATCTTACTTTTGCTGGTAGATGGTCTATCTTCAGCAGATGATAATGGAGCTTTGCCACCTTCCCCACGGACAAAACCTTTTTTGCCTTTTCCACCACGCCTCTTCCCCTTTCCACCAGCATCTGTCATTTTGCCACTCATGTTGATTGCGACAAGATTGTGGACTGAAAATGTGGTAGTAAAAATTGAGAGGTGGTGTAGATTGCAGTGGTGGTCTAGCTTTATTAACAGCAGAATAATAAAGAATAAATATCCCTGACAATGCAACTACGGCCCTTAAACTGGCAGCAAAAATTGCTAGTATAATGGCTTAGTTATAATGAGTTGGAGTGTGCAATGCAGGCAGACGTGCTCTGCAAATGTCTTTGCACTAGTGGGACTATAGCAATGTCCAATAGCCACGTTTAGGATGCCACTAGGTACACTGAGTGTTTGCTAGTATAATGGCTTAGTTATAATGAGTTGGAGTGTGCAATGGAGGCAGACGTGCTCTGCAAATGTCTTTGCACTAGTGGGACTATAGCAAAGTCCAATAGCCACGTTTAGGATGCCACTAGGTACACTGAGTGTTTGCTAGTATAATGGCTTAGTTATAATGAGTTGGAGTGTGCAATGCAGGCAGACGTGCTCTGCAAATGTCTTTGCACTAGTGGGACTATAGCAAAGTCCAATAGCCACGTTTAGGATGCCACTAGGTACACTGAGTGTTTGCTAGTATAATGGCTTAGTTATAATGAGTTGGAGTGTGCAATGCAGGCAGACGTGCTGCAAATGTCTTTGCACTAGTGGGACTATAGCAAAGTCCAAGCGCCACGTTTAGGATGCCAGTAGGTACACTGAGTGTTTGCTAGTATAATGGCTTAGTTATAATGAGTTGGAGTGTGCAATGCAGGCAGACGTGCTGCAAATGTCTTTACACTAGTGGGACTATAGCAAAGTCCAATAGCCATGTTTAGGATGCCACTAGGTACACTGAGTGTTTGCTAGTATAATGGCTTAGTTATAATGAGTTGGAGTGTGCAATGCAGGCAGACGTGCTCTGCAAATGTCTTTGCACTAGTGGGACTATAGCAAAGTCCAATAGCCACGTTTAGGATGCCACTAGGTACACTGAGTGTTTGCTAGTATAATGGCTTAGTTATAATGAGTTGGAGTGTGCAATGCAGGCAGACGTGCTGCAAATGTCTTTGCACTAGTGGGACTGTAGCAAAGTCCAATAGCCACGTTTAGGATGCCACTAGGTACACTGAGTGTTTGCTAGTATAATGGCTTAGTTATAATGAGTTGGAGTGTGCAATGCAGGCAGACGTGCTCTGAAAATGTCTTTGCACTAGTGGGACTATAGCAAAGTCCAATAGCCACGTTTAGGATGCCACTAGGTACGCTGAGTGTTTGCTAGTATAATGGCTTAGTTATAATGAGTTGGAGTGTGCAATGCAGGCAGACGTGCTCTGAAAATGTCTTTGCACTAGTGGGACTATAGCAAAGTCCAATAGCCACGTTTAGGATGCCACTAGGTACACTGAGTGTTTGCTAGTATAATGGCTTAGTTATAATGAGTTGGAGTGTGCAATGCAGGCAGACGTGCTGCAAATGTCTTTGCACTAGTGGGACTATAGCAAAGTCCAATAGCCACGTTTAGGATGCCACTAGGTACACTGAGTGTTTGCTAGTATAATGGCTTAGTTATAATGAGTTGGAGTGTGCAATGCAGGCAGACGTGCTGCAAATGTCTTTGCACTAGTGGGACTATAGCAAAGTCCAATAGCCACGTTTAGGATGCCACTATGTACACTGAGTGTTTGCTAGTATAATGGCTTAGTTATAATGAGTTGGAGTGTGCAATGCAGGCAGACGTGCTCTGCAAATGTCTTTGCACTAGTGGGACTATAGCAAAGTCCAATAGCCACGTTTAGGATGCCACTAGGTACACTGAGTGTTTGCTAGTATAATGGCTTAGTTATAATGAGTTGGAGTGTGCAATGCAGGCAGACGTGCTGCAAATGTCTTTGCACTAGTGGGACTATAGCAAAGTCCAATAGCCACGTTTAGGATGCCACTAGGTACACTGAGTGTTTGCTAGTATAATGGCTTAGTTATAATGAGTTGGAGTGTGCAATGCAGGCAGACGTGCTCTGCAAATGTCTTTCCACTAGTGGGACTATAGCAAAGTCCAATAGCCACGTTTAGGATGCCACTAGGTACACTGAGTGTTTGCTAGTATAATGGCTTAGTTATAATGAGTTGGAGTGTGCAATGCAGGCAGACGTGCTCTGCAAATGTCTTTGCACTAGTGGGACTATAGCAAAGTCCAATAGCCACGTTTAGGATGCCACTAGGTACACTGAGTGTTTGCTAGTATAATGGCTTAGTTATAATGAGTTGGAGTGTGCAATGCAGGCAGACGTGCTGCAAATGTCTTTGCACTAGTGGGACTATAGCAAAGTCCAATAGCCACGTTTAGGATGCCACTAGGTACACTGAGTGTTTGCTAGTATAATGGCTTAGTTATAATGAGTTGGAGTGTGCAATGCAGGCAGACGTGCTCTGCAAATGTCTTTGCACTAGTGGGACTATAGCAAAGTCCAATAGCCACGTTTAGGATGCCACTAGGTACACTGAGTGTTTGCTAGTATAATGGCTTAGTTATAATGAGTTGGAGTGTGCAATGCAGGCAGACGTGCTGCAATTGTCTTTGCACTAGTGGGACTATAGCAAAGTCCAATAGCCACGTTTAGGATGCCACTAGGTACACTGAGTGTTTGCTAGTATAATGGCTTAGTTATAATGAGTTGGAGTGTGCAATGCAGGCAGACGTGCTCTGCAAATGTCTTTGCACTAGTGGGACTATAGCAAAGTCCAATAGCCACGTTTAGGATGCCACTAGGTACACTGAGTGTTGGCTAGTATAATGGCTTAGTTATAATGAGTTGGAGTGTGCAATGCAGGCAGACGTGCTGCAAATGTCTTTGCACTAGTGGGACTATAGCAAAGTCCAATAGCCACGTTTAGGATGCCACTAGGTACACTGAGTGTTTGCTAGTATAATGGCTTAGTTATAATGAGTTGGAGTGTGCAATGCAGGCAGACGTGCTGCAAATGTCTTTGCACTAGTGGGACTATAGCAAAGTCCAATAGCCACGTTTAGGATGCCACTAGGTACACTGAGTGTTTGCTAGTATAATGGCTTAGGTATAATGAGTTGGAGTGTGCAATGCAGGCAGACGTGCTCTGCAAATGTCTTTGCACTAGTGGGACTATAGCAAAGTCCAATAGCCACGTTTAGGATGCCACTAGGTACACTGAGTGTTTGCTAGTATAATGGCTTAGTTTTAATGAGTTGGAGTGTGCAATGCAGGCAGACGTGCTCTGCAAATGTCTTTGCACTAGTGGGACTATAGCAAAGTCCAATAGCCACGTTTAGGATGCCACTAGGTACACTGAGTGTTTGCTAGTATAATGGCTTAGGTATAATGAGTTGGAGTGTGCAATGCAGGCAGACGTGCTCTGCAAATGTCTTTGCACTAGTGGGACTATAGCAAAGTCCAATAGCCACGTTTAGGATGCCACTAGGTACACTGAGTGTTTGCTAGTATAATGGCTTAGTTATAATGAGTTGGAGTGTGCAATGCAGGCAGACGTGCTCTGCAAATGTCTTTGCACTAGTGGGACTATAGCAAAGTCCAATAGCCACGTTTAGGATGCCACTAGGTACACTGAGTGTTTGCTAGTATAATGGCTTAGGTATAATGAGATGGAGTGTGCAATGCAGGCAGACGTGCTCTGCAAATGTCTTTGCACTAGTGGGACTATAGCAAAGTCCAATAGCCACGTTTAGGATGCCACTAGGTACACTGAGTGTTTGCTAGTATAATGGCTTAGTTATAATGAGTTGGAGTGTGCAATGCAGGCAGACGTGCTCTGCAAATGTCTTTGCACTAGTGGGACTATAGCAAAGTCCAATAGCCACGTTTAGGATGCCACTAGGTACACTGAGTGTTTGCTAGTATAATGGCTTAGTTATAATGAGTTGGAGTGTGCAATGCAGGCAGACGTGCTGCAAATGTCTTTGCACTAGTGGGACTATAGCAAAGTCCAAGCGCCACGTTTAGGATGCCAGTAGGTACACTGAGTGTTTGCTAGTATAATGGCTTAGTTATAATGAGTTGGAGTGTGCAATGCAGGCAGACGTGCTGCAAATGTCTTTACACTAGTGGGACTATAGCAAAGTCCAATAGCCATGTTTAGGATGCCACTAGGTACACTGAGTGTTTGCTAGTATAATGGCTTAGTTATAATGAGTTGGAGTGTGCAATGCAGGCAGACGTGCTCTGCAAATGTCTTTGCACTAGTGGGACTATAGCAAAGTCCAATAGCCACGTTTAGGATGCCACTAGGTACACTGAGTGTTTGCTAGTATAATGGCTTAGTTATAATGAGTTGGAGTGTGCAATGCAGGCAGACGTGCTGCAAATGTCTTTGCACTAGTGGGACTGTAGCAAAGTCCAATAGCCACGTTTAGGATGCCACTAGGTACACTGAGTGTTTGCTAGTATAATGGCTTAGTTATAATGAGTTGGAGTGTGCAATGCAGGCAGACGTGCTCTGAAAATGTCTTTGCACTAGTGGGACTATAGCAAAGTCCAATAGCCACGTTTAGGATGCCACTAGGTACGCTGAGTGTTTGCTAGTATAATGGCTTAGTTATAATGAGTTGGTGTGTGCAATGCAGGCAGACGTGCTCTGAAAATGTCTTTGCACTAGTGGGACTATAGCAAAGTCCAATAGCCACGTTTAGGATGCCACTAGGTACACTGAGTGTTTGCTAGTATAATGGCTTAGTTATAATGAGTTGGAGTGTGCAATGCAGGCAGACGTGCTGCAAATGTCTTTGCACTAGTGGGACTATAGCAAAGTCCAATAGCCACGTTTAGGATGCCACTAGGTACACTGAGTGTTTGCTAGTATAATGGCTTAGTTATAATGAGTTGGAGTGTGCAATGCAGGCAGACGTGCTGCAAATGTCTTTGCACTAGTGGGACTATAGCAAAGTCCAATAGCCACGTTTAGGATGCCACTATGTACACTGAGTGTTTGCTAGTATAATGGCTTAGTTATAATGAGTTGGAGTGTGCAATGCAGGCAGACGTGCTCTGCAAATGTCTTTGCACTAGTGGGACTATAGCAAAGTCCAATAGCCACGTTTAGGATGCCACTACGTACACTGAGTGTTTGCTAGTATAATGGCTTAGTTATAATGAGTTGGAGTGTGCAATGCAGGCAGACGTGCTGCAAATGTCTTTGCACTAGTGGGACTATAGCAAAGTCCAATAGCCACGTTTAGGATGCCACTAGGTACACTGAGTGTTTGCTAGTATAATGGCTTAGTTATAATGAGTTGGAGTGTGCAATGCAGGCAGACGTGCTCTGCAAATGTCTTTCCACTAGTGGGACTATAGCAAAGTCCAATAGCCACGTTTAGGATGCCACTAGGTACACTGAGTGTTTGCTAGTATAATGGCTTAGTTATAATGAGTTGGAGTGTGCAATGCAGGCAGACGTGCTCTGCAAATGTCTTTGCACTAGTGGGACTATAGCAAAGTCCAATAGCCACGTTTAGGATGCCACTAGGTACACTGAGTGTTTGCTAGTATAATGGCTTAGTTATAATGAGTTGGAGTGTGCAATGCAGGCAGACGTGCTCTGCAAATGTCTTTGCACTAGTGGGACTATAGCAAAGTCCAATAGCCACGTTTAGGATGCCACTAGGTACACTGAGTGTTTGCTAGTATAATGGCTTAGTTATAATGAGTTGGAGTGTGCAATGCAGGCAGACGTGCTGCAATTGTCTTTGCACTAGTGGGACTATAGCAAAGTCCAATAGCCACGTTTAGGATGCCACTAGGTACACTGAGTGTTTGCTAGTATAATGGCTTAGTTATAATGAGTTGGAGTGTGCAATGCAGGCAGACGTGCTCTGCAAATGTCTTTGCACTAGTGGGACTATAGCAAAGTCCAATAGCCACGTTTAGGATGCCACTAGGTACACTGAGTGTTGGCTAGTATAATGGCTTAGTTATAATGAGTTGGAGTGTGCAATGCAGGCAGACGTGCTGCAAATGTCTTTGCACTAGTGGGACTATAGCAAAGTCCAATAGCCACGTTTAGGATGCCACTAGGTACACTGAGTGTTTGCTAGTATAATGGCTTAGTTATAATGAGTTTGAGTGTGCAATGCAGGCAGACGTGCTGCAAATGTCTTTGCACTAGTGGGACTATAGCAAAGTCCAATAGCCACGTTTAGGATGCCACTAGGTACACTGAGTGTTTGCTAGTATAATGGCTTAGTTATAATGAGTTGGAGTGTGCAATGCAGGCAGACGTGCTCTGCAAATGTCTTTGCACTAGTGGGACTATAGCAAAGTCCAATAGCCACGTTTAGGATGCCACTAGGTACACTGAGTGTTTGCTAGTATAATGGCTTAGTTATAATGAGTTGGAGTGTACAGAGGACAGGAGGGTACAGTGCCAGGATTGTGGGGCTCTGGGAATGGAAGCCTGCCTTTCTATTCCCTCCTAATAGGGAAATGCAGGGAGGAAATCCCTGACCTTGGCTACACAGACGCTGTCGCTGTTTTCAGGACCTGTCACCTATGGCTCTGACCCTGCCGGTTTGAGCCCTTAAAAGGACTGCTAGAAAGTGCTCTCCCTAAGCTGTCTAGCGCTGTGTATGGAGCGCATACAGCTGTATCAGCGATAGTACAAAGGACGGAGCTGCGACAGTGATTTCTGACACCAAAGACGCAGAAGAGATAATGGCGTCCTGGAGGAAAATGTCCAGTTTTATAATGCAGGGACATGTGACATGGACATCCTATCACACATGCCGTTGCTTCTCTGGCTCAAAGTCCACTTAACTGTGTGTGTGTCTAGGATTGGCTGACATGCTGGCCTGCCCCACTACACGCGCGCGCTTAGGGAAGGAAGACAAGGAAAAAAAAAAAAAATGGCGATCGCCATTATAGAAACAGCAGTGATCTGAAGGCGCTGTTCACGCACACTATACACTGAAATGTCATAATAGTGTGATTCACAGAGTGACTTACACTATTACAGCGGAAACCAAGCTAGGAATTAGCTGGTTTTTTGCTGCTAGAACCGTTCTCGAACGTTTCTAGAACTATCGAGCTTTTGCAAAAAGCTCGAGTTCTAGTTCGATCTAGAACATGCCCCAAAATCACTCGAGCCTAGAACTGGAGAACCTCGAACCACGAACCGCGCTCAACTCTAATCACTACAACTTTGCCCTTTCTCTAAATCTGCATGTAAGACGGTGAAGCTAATTCAGCCCAGTCCGGTGCATTTACTTCATGCTGAGACGTTCCTGATCACACCATTAAGAGCAAATGATTTTGCTCCACATGTTCCCATAATACTTCTGTGTGTACAAATAAAATCCATTTTGAAGCCGTGAGATGTCTTACATGTTCTGAAATGAGGCCTTCACTGCTCTCCGCTGACACTTTGATGGTGGTCCCACAGGATCCGTACTCTGGGCTTCATTATAGTAGAAAGCCTCTAGGACTGATATAGTCTGTATAGCAGCTAAAACAACAACAGTTCAAATGATAACATGGCACCATGCTGCTAGCCAATATTTCATACGCAATAATTATCTATAAAAATTGTAAAGACATTCCACCAAATACCATAATTGTGGCAGCCACTTATACTGTATTTGAGCTGATTGTACCGAAGATATAATAATGGTAATCACAAACATCCGGTAGTCAGAAAGGGAGACTGTCAGGAGGGAGCTTTCATCACCTGGGAGTGTGATCCTGCATTGTTCTAACAGGATGTTCATCATCTATGAAGACAATGGGTCAGAGCTGTCCGCCTACACAACCAGCCGAATATTAGAAATGAATATCAGGTTATGCTGCAAACTGTTTAGCTTTAGTTATCTTCCTCTGATCTTGACTTTCCAATGCAAAATTATGTGTCAGCTATAATATGCCCAAATAATGTCATACTGCTAAAAACTCATATGAAAGTTACACAGAATTAAAATGTTACAAAAAGTCACACTTCTGACAGTATAACCTGATCTGCTTCCATAAAGGAGCAGAACATTTTTTAAAGCACTACTCCAGGGATTTTTTTGTCCAACATGGTGGTATGACTTATATCTGTTCCCTGCCCCCGTCTTCTTCTGTTCTCAGTGCCAATCCAGTCGTCTTCTGCTAGTTGTGATCTGTACACATACGAAACAAGAACTCCACCAAAAAGTGCATTAACTATGTATATAAAACATTATGTTTTATTGAGGACCAACGAACACATTTGGGACAAAATGAGTATACAACTAATCACAGGGGCTCACATTCAAATGTAATGCAACAAAATTACATTATACTGACAATAAATGGATAATTAATGATATTTCAGCAGGTAATTATATCCTGATAACTATAAACCCCTGTGTCCCACTGTTCGATATTAGTGTATGAGTACCACATCATTGGCAACAAATTAAATTGGAAGGAACGCAATATCAATAGGGTGTGTGTGCGCGTGTGTGTGCGTGTGTGCGTGTGTGCGCGTGCGTGCGTACGTGTGCATGTACAGTTAGGTCCAGAAATATTTGGACAGTGACACAATTTTCGCGAGTTGGGCTCTGCATGCCACCACATTGGATTTGAAATGAAACCTCTACAACAGAATTCAAGTGCAGATTGTAACGTTTAATTTGAAGGTTTGAACAAAAATATCTGATAGAAATTGTAGGAATTGTACACATTTCTTTACAAACACTCCACATTTTAGGAGGTCAAAAGTAATTGGACAAATAAACCAAACCCAAACAAAATATTTTTACTTTCAATATTTTGTTGCGAATCCTTTGGAGGCAATCACTGCCTTAAGTCTGGAACCCATGGACATCACCAAACGCTGGGTTTCCTCCTTCTTAATGCTTTGCCAGGCCTTTACAGCCGCAGCCTTCAGGTCTTGCTTGTTTGTGGGTCTTTCCGTCTTAAGTCTGAATTTGAGCAAGTGAAATGCATGCTCAATTGGGTTAAGATCTGGTGATTGACTTGGCCATTGCAGAATGTTCCACTTTTTTGCACTCATGAACTCCTGGGTAGCTTTGGCTGTATGCTTGGGGTCATTGTCCATCTGTACTATGAAGCGCCGTCCGATCAACTTTGCGGCATTTCGCTGAATCTGGGCTGAAAGTATATCCCGGTACACTTCAGAATTCATCCGGCTACTCTTGTCTGCTGTTATGTCATCAATAAACACAAGTGACCCAGTGCCATTGAAAGCCATGCATGCCCATGCCATCACGTTGACTCCACCATGTTTTATAGAGGATATGGTGTGCCTTGGATCATGTGCCGTTCCCTTTCTTCTCCAAACTTTTTTCTTCCCATCATTCTGGTACAGGTTGATCTTTGTCTCATCTGTCCATAGAATACTTTTCCAGAACTGAGCTGACTTCATGAGGTGTTTTTCAGCAAATTTAACTCTGGCCTGTCTATTTTTGGAATTGATGAATAGTTTGCATCTAGATGTGAACCCTTTGTATTTACTTTCATGGAGTCTTCTCTTTACTGTTGACTTAGAGACAGATACACCTACTTCACTGAGAGTGTTCTGGACTTCAGTTGATGTTGTGAACGGGTTCTTCTTCACCAAAGAAAGTATGGGGCGATCATCCACCACTGTTGTCATCCGTGGACGCCCAGGCCTTTTTGAGTTCCCAAGCTCACCAGTCAATTCCTTTTTTCTCAGAATGTACCCGACTGTTGATTTTGCTACTCCAAGCATGTCTGCTATCTCTCTGATGGACTTTTTCTTTTTTTTCAGCCTCAGGATGTTCTGCTTCACCTCAATTGAGAGTTCCTTAGACCGCATGTTGTCTGGTCACAGCAACAGCTTCCAAATGCAAAACCACACACCTGTAATCAACCCCAGACCTTTTAACTACTTCATTGATTACAGGTTAACGAGGGAGACGCCTTCAGAGTTAATTGCAGCCCTTAGAGTCACTTGTCCAATTTCTTTTGGTCCCTTGAAAAAGAGGAGGCTATGCATTACAGAGCTATGATTCCTAAACCCTTTCTCCGATTTGGATGTGACAACTCTCATATTGCAGCTGGGAGTGTGCACTTTCAGCCCATATTATATATATAAATGTATTTCTGAACATGTTTTTGTAAACAGCTAAAATAACAAAACTTGTGTCACTGTCCAAATATTTCTGGACCTAACTATATATATATATATATATATATATATATATATATATATATATATATATATATATATATACCGTATTTTTCGCTTTATAAGACGCACTTTTCTTCCCCCAAATTTTGGGGGAAAGTAGGGGGTGCGTCTTATAATCCGAATATACGGGGGGTGTGTGTATATATATATATATATATATATATATATATACACAGAGTCCAGTGGAGGTGCAGGCAGCTCTGGAGCGGTGCTGGGGACTGCTTGGGGCTGGGAGCGGCAGCGTTTGATCTCCTGCTCTCCCGCTCATATAATATGCACAGCCGCTGTCCATCAGAAGCGTGGTGCTGAAACTGCATCGCGCTGATGGGCTGAGGGAGCTGTGCATATTATCTGCCTGTGCTTACCTTTGATTGCACAGGATCTCCCCTCCCCCTGTGTTAGATATAGCCTCCCGTGCTGCTGCTGTAGTAAAATAATAAACTCTTTACTCACCTCCTCCAGCGTCTGGCGTCTCCCTCCTGCTGGCTGTGATTAGACACACAGAGATTTCACTCTGCCGTGTCCATCACATGACCTGCACTAGAACTAGGAAGTAGGAAGTGCAGGAGACAGGAGGAGTTCAACCCCGAGGAGGGAGACACGAGACAGGACAGTGCTGCAGAAGGTAAGGAAAGAGTTTATTTTTCTAAAAGCAGCAACATGGGGGCGATATGCCACAGAGGCTGATGTGGCCCTGTCTGCCTGCCACAGAGGCTGATGTGGCCCTGCCTGCCTGCCACAGAGGCTGATGTGGCCCTGCCTGCCTGCCACAGAGGGTGATGTGGCCCTGTCTGCCTGCCACAGAGGGTGATGTGGCCCTGTCTGCCTGCCACAGAGGGTGATGTGGTCCTGTCTGCCTGCCACAGAGGGTGATGTGGCCCTGTCTGCCTACCACAGAGGCTGATGTGGCCCTGTCTGCCTGCCACAGAGGCTGATGTGGCCCTGTCTGCCTGCCACAGAGGCTGATGTGGCCCTGTCTGCCTGCCACAGAGGGTGATGTGGTCCTGTCTGCCTGCCACAGAGGGTGATGTGGCCCTGTCTGCCTGCCACAGAGGCTGATGTGGCCCTGTCTGCCTGCCACAGAGGCTGATGTGGCCCTGTCTGCCTGCCACAGAGGGTGATGTGGCCCTGTCTGCCTGCCACAGAGGCTGATGTGGCCCTGTCTGCCAGCCACAGAGGCTGATGTGGCCCTGCCTGCCTGCCACAGAGGCTGATGTGGCCCTGCCTGCCTGCCACAGAGGGTGATGTGGCCCTGTCTGCCTGCCACAGAGGCTGATGTGGCCCTGTCTGCCTGCCACAGAGGGTGATGTGGCCCTGTCTGCCTGCCACAGAGGCTGATGTGGCCCTGTCTGCCTGCCACAGAGGCTGATGTGGCCCTGTCTGCCTGCCACAGAGGGTGATGTGGCCCTGTCTGCCTGCCACAGAGGGTGATGTGGCCCTGTCTGCCTGCCACAGAGGCTGATGTGGCCCTGTCTGCCTGCCACAGAGGCTGATGTGGCCCTGCCTGCCTGCCACAGAGGGTGATGTGGCCCTGTCTGCCTGCCACAGAGGCTGATGTGGCCCTGTCTGCCTGCCACAGAGGGTGATGTGGCCCTGTCTGCCTGCCACAGAGGGTGATGTGGTCCTGTCTGCCTGCCACAGAGGGTGATGTGGTCCTGTCTGCCTGCCACAGAGGGTGATGTGGCCCTGTCTGCCTGCCACAGAGGGTGATGTGGCCCTGTCTGCCTGCCACAGAGCCACAGAGGGTGATGTGGCCCTGTCTGCCTGCCACAGAGGGTGATGTGGCCCTGTCTGCCTGCCACAGAGGGTGATGTGGCCCTGTCTGCCTGCCACAAAGGGTGATGTGGCCCTGTCTGCCTGCCACAGAGGGTGATGTGGCCCTGTCTGCCTGCCACAGTGGCCCTGTCTGCCTGCCACAGTGGGCCTGTCTGCCTGCCACAGTGGCCCTGTCTGCCTGCCACAGTGGCCCTGTCTGCCTGCCACAGTGGCCCTGTCTGCCTGCCACAGTGGCCCTGTCTGGCAGTCATAGAGGATGTGTGCCAGCCATAGGGGAAATGTGGCATCACTGGGGGACGTGTTCAATATAAGGTGGCCATATCCAGATTAAGGGGGCTAATTTTAGGATGAGGGGGCTATGAGGGACATATACCCTATATTATTTGTTAGACGGACACTGGCATTATAAGACGGAACCCATTTATTAAAAAATTCTCTATTCCTTCACCAAATTTGGGGGTGCGTCTTATAATCAGGTGCGTCTTATAAAGCGAAAAATACGGTATATATATATATATATATATATATATATAATCTACACACACAGTGGAGTGCAAAAGTTTGGGTACTGATGGTAAAAATTACTAGTATTGTTTTTGAAATGTAATTAAGAAATGGCAGATAACAGGAACAGTGGAGGTCAAGATAAGTTCTGGAAGACCTAGCAAAATTTCTGTGAGAGCTGCTCGTAGGATTGCTAGAGAGGTACGGTAAATCAGAGCCCCCTGCTTGCCTGCAGAAGACCTTCAGGAAGATTTAGCAGACTCTGGAGTTGTGGTACATTGTTCTACTGTTCAGAGACACCTGCACAAATATGGCCTTCATAGAAGGGTCATCACAAGAAAACCTCGCCTGCGTCCTCATCATAAAATTTAGTGTCAGAAGTATGCAAAAGAACATCTAAACAAGCCTGATGAATTTTAGAAACAAGTCCTGTGGACCAATGAGGTTAAAATAGAACACTTTGGCCATAATGACCAAATGTATGTGTGGCAAAAACAGTGTACAGAATTTCAGGAAAAGAACATCTTGCGAACTATTAAACATTGGGGTTGCAAGCGGCTCGCACTGAGCGAGCACCGAGCATACCAAAGCACAGCGAAGCTTGCGTGAGTGTTTTGCAATCGTAAATCACTCAAACGTCAAACCTGAATTTTGTTATCTTGGAAAAGTCTGAGTTCATACTGAACACCAAACCTAAACTTCATCTCTAATTAGGAGACAAAAATATAGTAATAGAAGACACATTCAATTGTAATGCAACAAAATTGTCTGATACAATAATATAATTTCTTCTCCCTTGACATAATGTCAAGGGAGAAGAAATTATATATCGGCAAGGCAATTAAATCCTGATAACTTGTGATGAGCGAGCACTACCATGCTCGGGTGCTCGGTACTTGTAATGAGCAGTTGGATGCTTTAATGGGTGCGACTCGAGCATCCAAGTATAAAGGAAGTCAATGGAGAACTCTAGCATTTTTCTGGGAAATCTTTCTGAAAAATGCTCGAGTTCCCCATAGTCTTTCATTATACTTGGGAGCTCAAGTCGCGCCCATCCACGCATCCAACTGCTCGTTATGAGTACTTAACACCCGAGCATAGTAGTGGTGCTCAGAACTAGAGAAATGCCAGGTGGAGCAGAAGACAGTGGCTGGTAACTATATTACTAGGGGCAGTGAAAAGACCACAATGGTGGAGGAGTAGAAAATAACCCAAAATGCTTGAGTGGTGTCTTAAAGGGTTTGTCCACTGTATGTTAACAAATGTGTTGAGGAACTTACAAATATATAAGTATTACAGGTTCTCCACTTGGACTTGTTCGTGCAGCTGTAAGAGGGAGCTAGGCTTGTGTGCCCCACCCTGAAGGTACTGGTCATCATTAGAGTGTAATAATATGAATGGTGTTTATGTATATAATGTGTGCATGCATAATACGAAAATGTGGCCATCTAGTGGCGGATTTAGGTACTGCTTCCTGGTAATGAAGTTAGGTACTGCATTGCGACAGGGAAGGTGAGACAGTAAATAGTTGAGTACTGTGGGAAGCCTACAGTTGGAGGAGTCAGCTGCAGGGTACAGCCAGGCTCAATCCAAGTTTTAGAAGGAAAGAAGTAGGCAGAGAAAGCTGTATCTGTGAGAGGTATGATGAAGAGAAGTGTGCAAGCCAGTTAGATACCTCAGGACAAAGAAAGTGGGAGTCTGTGGCAAAGTCCATTCGACCAGACCTCGGGGCCACCCCAGAGAATCCAGAACAATGGGAAGACTCCAGTTGAATTCGGATAAAATAATCACCCCGATCCCGCAATGGTGAGTACCAGGCCCGAACGCTGGTTTCCTGGGTTGCGACCGACTTCAGCAGTGCCAGTGTTAGAGTGTAAGTTTGGCATAGACTTGAGTGAACAAGTTGACACAAAATCACCAGTAGTCGAGCTTTGTCTGATTGTGTTCGAAAACATTAATAGTTGTGGGACCCTGTGGATGGCACAAGATCATGGCCATGCAGAACTCTATGACTGTATTAAGTGTTGTGTTAGACAGTGAAGAGGAGGATGTATCAACAACAGCAGGAGTACCAGGAACCATGGAGCAGTCTGCAGAAAAAGTACGCTTTAAAGTAGAGGTCTGACCACATGCTTTTGCATCAGTAATACTATGCCAAATGCCAAAGTAAAAAAAAAATGTACAATGTACAAAAAATGAGGCAAAGATGGACTGAGTAAAAAAGTAATACAAAAAGTCAAATACAGTTTGGAAAATGTTTTAAAAAAAAGTATATATAAAGAAAAGCAAAAATGTTTTGCAATTAAAATCACTTCTTCTGTAAAACTGAAAGTAATTAAAAAAAAGGTGTACACAATAAGCTCTTTTACAAAAAACAAGAGGTTACATGTGCCGCCCCTGCAGCAGTCGAACTGCTCGGATCTGGATGTGATTAGTCGTGGCTCGAGGGTCTCCAGACCCACTCAAATGAAGGGGCCACACTCAAATGAAGAAGGGGCTATTTACAGGGGAGATATAGTTTGTGACGCCACCCGTGGTGTACGGTAATTGGGAGTACCGCCGCTGTCGTTGGGAGTACTCGGGACTCTGGATGGGGTACAGGGGAGTGCAGGGCTGCTGGAAGCAAAGAATGACCATGTACTCACTCAGGCCGGGTATCGTGGTGCTGGATGATGTTTTGTAAAGTCATTACACACACAGGCTGCAGGTGAACCTAAAGTCCCAGTGCACCACTGCTGCTTCGGAAGGAGAGCAAGTCCAGGTATCCGCTCCAAATAGTATTGCTGTGCTGTGTCCCAATTTAGTCCAGCCTCTCGGAAGCTTCGACTCCTCGGCCCCTCACACTATGAGGGCCACTACTTCACTTTTCCTGGGGGCTCCAACCGCCGGTCCCCTCTCCCTTTGGAGAGTTTCTACTTCCCTTCCTTTCCCTTTTCTCCCCTGGAGCTAACTGACTTGTCACCTCCCACTGCTTAACCCTTCGGTGGGCAGCCCTTTCCTCTCTAGACCTACTCACTGGTTTGTCTGTCCTGTACTGGTGTGAGTGTGGATTGGGGGTTTGAATGCAGTTGTTAGCAATACCATAGGGTGGAACCTGGACCCAAGGAGGGTGGGTTCTGCACTATACGGACAGGAGTGCAGTTCCCTTCGACACCCTGACTAGTGCAGGGGCGTCACATTCCCCCTTGCTTAAACGTAGCTTGTCCCCGAGCTACAGGACACACTGAGGTTTATTAAAACTGCTCCTGTAAGGAGAAAAAGGTGTAACATTTTAATGACAGTTTCTCATCCCACACAGGGAGGCATTTTCTTAAACGTTGAAAAAGAAATCTCACGGTCCCCATGTCCCGGATCCCTTCAACCCACCACCCAAACCCAAGTCCCGAATTGTAAAAAAAATGACGACTCTGGTAACAGTCCTGAGCAACCTGGTAGCCGTTGCCCCTTTTGCGCCAACCCCCACCGGGGCCTCCTGGTGCCGTCTACCAGCAATGCACCATCCAAGGCCCTGATGATCTTTTCCCTATAACAAAGGGTGGAAAAAGGTTCAACAAGGAAAGCGCAGTCTAATTGCAGCATTAACTCATCTGTCACCCCTCAGGATCCAGATGGTCTTCTCCAATTAATACGGGAAGGTTCAACAAGGGTGAAAGTTCATACAACGATTTTCAAAGTTTTATGAACTTGCAGGTTCCAGCTCCTCTACTCCAGGGAGGTGAGCGGTGATTCTTCTCTTGCGCCGCTCCCGAGCACACACTTTTGTACGCAACCGCATCAGCCGCCGCCAATGCCTTTCCTTTTCATGGGCGCTGATGTCGGGCTTCACCTCCACCACTGGTGCTGGTTGTATCTGGACTCCTGCGGCCGGGGATGCAGAGTCCGGGTTCTCCGTATCAGGGTACGGGCCCGGTGATGTGGCCAGGTCTGGTCAGGCCGGTGTTGGGATAGCCGCTGTCGTGGCCTGGTCGGATTGGATCTGAGGCTCTGCAGCTTGTTCTCTACAAATGGGCACTGGAGGTTTCACTACCAGTAAAGAAGTAGGCAGCTCGGCGTCCGCCGAGGACGAAGGTGACGGTGGCAGAGCGTTTGTAGCAGACCGGACCCCACAGCCGTATAGGCCGGGCAACCGGGGCTGGGTAGTTGCTTACCCGCTCCTCGCATGGGACTTCAATCTCACGGGCTCGAACTGCCATTGCCAGGCTCCTCATCTCTTCCCTCCAATGGTCCAGGATAAAGAGGAACTGCGTCCGCATCCTCCTGCAGAGTTGTTCCGTCCCCTGCTCGATCCAGGTCGCGGTCCCAGGAGCAGCGCGCTCTGCTGACCAGTCTCGTGCTGCCGCCATCTTGCCTCTACAGTGCCCAGGAACGTTATGGCAGAGTCCTAGCGTCCCTGCTCCACTTCTGCTGTTACATGCTGTCATGCACCCTCGGTTTTCGCCAGCCACTCACTGCTGCGCTGGTGCCCTCTGGGAACGTCCGGTTCCGGGTCAACTCTCAGGACGAAGGGCGGGGCTTCGGTTTTGCGCGCTTTGGGTCTGGAAGATGGCGCCTTGGCGTCAAAGATGGCGGAAAATGGCGGGAACGGGACCTTTCACATGCAGCTTCGCTTTTCAAGGCGCATGTCACCCAGGTTAGTGGGCCCAGTTCGTATCCTGTTCGTGATGCCAAGTTTTGAGGTGTGCCGCCCCTGCAGCGGTCGAACTGCTCGGATCTGGGGGTGATTACTCTTGGCTCGAGGGTCTCCGCACCCGGGGGCTAGGGGCCACACTCAAATGAAGAAGGAGCTATTTACAGGGGAGATATAGTTCGTGACACCATCCGTGGTGTATGGTAACTGGGAGTACCGCCGCTACCATTGAGAGTACCCGTGGTGATGTAGTGGGGCAGCTAGATGTCGTCACCCTCCACGGGTAGGGAAAGGCCCCGGGACTCTGGATGGTGGGGTGCAGGGGAGCGCGGGGCTGCTTGGAAGCAGGGAATGACCATGTACTCACTCAGGCCGGTTATCGTGGTGCTGCATGATGTTTTGTAAAATCATTACACACACAGGCTACAGGTGAAACAAAAGTCCCAGTGCACCACTGCTGCTTAGGAAGGAGAGCACGTCCAAGTATCCGGTCCCAATAGTTTTGTTGTGCTGTGTCCCAATTTAGTCCAGCCTCTTGGGAGCTTCGATTCCTTGGCCCCTCACACTATGAGGGCCACTACTTCACTTTTCCTGGGGGATCCAACCCCCGGTCCCCTCTCCCTTTGGAGAGCTTTTACTTCCCTTCCTTTCCCTTTGCTCCCCTGGAGCTCACTGACTTGTCACCTCCCACCAGTCTGCTTAACCCTTCGGTGGGCAGCCCTTTCCTCTCTAGACCTACCCACTGGTTTGTCTGTCCTATACTGGTGTGAGTGTGGATTGGGATTTGCATGCAGTTGTTAGCAATACCATAGGGTGGAACCTGGAACCAAGGAGGGTGGGTTCTGCACTATAAGGACAGGAGTGCAGTTCCTTGCGACACCCTGACTAGTGCAGGGGTGTCACATACATATAGCCAAAAAAAAGTTACAGCTATCAGAATATGACTTTGGAAAAACAAACTGTCTGTAAAAATTGTATTTAGTGTACAAAGTAAGGAAAACAAACAAAAAAAACCAATATAAATGCGGTATCACTGTGATCATAAAGGGTCCTTTACACGCTGCAACATTGCTAGCGATTGCTAGTGATGTCGCGAGCGATAGCACCCGCCCCCGTCGTTCGTGCGACATGTGGTGATCGCTGGCGTAGCGAACAATATCGCTACAGCAGGGTCACACGCACATACCTGTTCAGCGACGTTGCTGTTGATACCGAACAATCCCTCCTTCAAGGTGGAGGTGCGTTCAGTGTCACAGCAACATCACAGCGGCGTCACACAACGGCCACCCAATAGAAGAGGAGGGGAGGAGATGAGCGGCCGGAACATGCCGCCCACCTCCTTCCTTCCTCCTTTCTGATGAACGCAGGTAGGATGATGTTTGTCGTTCCTGCGGTGTCACACCGAGCGATGTGTGGTTCCGCAGGAACGATGAACAACCCGCAGAATGAAACACCAACGACATTATGATTTGGAGCAACATGTCAACGATCAACGATTTTTGCCGTTTTTGCGATCGTTGATTGTCACGTCTAGCTGTCACACGCTGCGATGTCACTAACGACGCCAGATGTGCGTCACAAATACCGTGACCCCGACGATATATTGTTATGTCGCAGCGTGTAAAGCACCCTTTACACAAAGAAAAATGTTTTCTTATCAATTTCCACACGATGAATGTAGAAATACTACCAAACACTTATGAATTGCTTTTTTTTTCACTCTTCCCACCCCCACCGACACAAAAAAAGAAAAGTGATAAAAATGTTATGTAGCCCAAAATGGGACAAATAAAACTTTACCTTAGCATGCAAACAAATAAGGTTTGTCATTTTTCAATGAAAAAGTTTTCTATCATTAGTAGCATTAGTAGTTGAAAGATACTGTAAAAACAACATAATCACAAAAAAGGAATCCTGTAAAATCCACTCTCGTAAAGTCAAATGGCCCCTTCTAAGCTCTGCAGCATGCTCAGCGACAACAGATAACATCAACATGTACTTCACTGCTGCAGGTGGGAGAACGCACCTAAAGAAGTTCTCTGTGCCAATGTCATGACAGAGGATAGAAGCTATAACAGCTGTATAGGACAACACAAAGTAAGGGAGAAGGAATGCCTTAGATAAAGGGGGAAGTGGTGACCCCTGACAACAACCTGCAGCTCACCCTCACCGACCCTATACTGGTTCCGCACCTATCGCCGAGCTGGATACCTGGAGCCCTATTTTTCCCTGGCAAATGGGCCCTATGTAAGGATGGAGGGTTTGAGCGCTTAGTCAACACCCCTGACACTAAAGGAAGACACAAAGAAACAGTACGGAGGAATCACAAATCACCTGAGCCCACATAGCAAAAGTCAAAAACATATCTGAGGTATAGGCAGCCGCCACAAAAGTCTCTGAAGAAACAGGAGACAACCACTGTAGACCACAACTAGGAACAAACTATAAACTGCACCCAAACCACTCCAGAGTGAGGTCAATAAAGGAAGTCAGAGGTTAGCAACTGAGAGGAAAAGCTGACAGTTCCCCAGGGTCATAGCGTCTACTGACTGCAGAAAAAGGAAACTGACCGATAACAACTCGTGCCGCGAATCTCTGTGATTTTCTAACACTCGATTGCACTGGATTGACCTTTGGCCATTATACTTCCGTCACACATCTGTGACAGTCTAACCATTGATGACCATCCGCTGGATAATTCATCATTATGAGATCAGTAGTGGTCCGATAATTGACAAACCCATCTATCAGCTGAAAACTGCTGTGGCAGAAGCCAAACCTAATACTAAAGTATAACTGAAGTGAGCACCAATATGTATATATGTATACAGAGTGCAAGCCAAAAAATACATAATCAATAAAGATGAAGGCTGCACATCCAATAATATGATAATGGTATAATGCTACAAGCATGTGTGACGCCCTGGCCAGACCAGGTAGTCACAAATAGGCCCCTGCACAACACCTTCCCTCACAGGTAACAGCAGCTGACCAGAAAACCCTAGTCACCCCCTCAGGGCTAGATAGACACATCAGGGGGCGGAACCAGGCGGTTGGAAGACGCCCACTTAGGAGTTTAGACAGCACAGGGGCGGGAAAGTAAACAGATCAGTTTCAGAGTGCAGAGCGTGTGGAGGTCAGGCCTGTGAGTCAGGCCTGAAGCAAACTGACAGGTACCAGGGTAGGAGCCCTGGTGCCACTGTCTAGGAGGCAGACGGTGGTCTCCGTCCGCAGGAGACGGGAAGACGGTTCGGCAGAACCGGGTTGTACCGGGACAGGATCGTAGCCCGCCGGTATCTACACCAGGGACCCGACCAGAAACCGTGCACAAAGGGGGGTACTCAGACCCTGAAGCCAGGAACCAGAACCTACTGGAACTGGTTAATTAACCGATTGAGGATAAAAGGCCACCGTCACGGCTCAGAGATCCCACGGGCCAGAGTCTGCGGGCAAGGGTTCCTTAGGCCACAACCAGCCGGGAGCGGGCTCCTGAAGTTTCAAGCACAGGCAGTCCACCGTTCTACACAGGTGCGGGAGAAAGACAGAGACCACCAGCCGTGTGGGGGAACCAGAACACAGCCGGCTGCGGGCACCGATCACCATCACCTTGGTTTACCAGAGACTCGTGTGTTTTCTAATAGTGAGTACACCAGCACCCAGCGGCCGCCCATCTCCCTGCACCAAACCTCCCCAACGGGTCCCGGGGCCACCATCCCTGCCCACGGAGGGGTTAACAACTTGCTGCACAACATCTCCCCCGGGTGCCCCGTAACCGCAGCGGTGGTGTCCAACCTTACCACATCCCGTGGGTGGCGTCACGAACTTAGTACGGCTCAGCCCGTACATATACATCCTACCTCCACCATCCCATCCCCTTTTCATTCGGAGTGTCCGCAGGATCCCCTGGGTCCGGAGACCCTCGAGCCACCCACCGGAAGGTCCGGGCCCGAGCAGCAGCAGGCTGCTGGCACGGGGGTGGCACACATGCTGACAATTATAATGAAAAATGCAATTTGCTATCTGGAAAGTGAACATGTGAATCATGAAATGCATACCAGCCAAGACTATAAAGAAAAAAGAGATATTTAGCAATCGCATTGATCAATGTAACTGAACCCCAATACCTCGCCAAGTCCTTGGTTACCCCTCTCCACACACAGCAGTTTTTAATTGCAATGAGTTGACACAGAGCTAGGGACCCCTATATAGAGCTATACCTTGGCGAGGTATTGGGGCTCAGTTACATTGATCAATGTGATTGCTAAATATCTCTTTTTCCTAATAGTCTTGGCAGGTATGCATTTCATGATTCACATGTTCACTTTCCAGTTAGCAAATTACATTTTTCACTATAATTGTCAGTATGCTTGTAGCCTCATAAGTTCCTTCCTGGTATGTACTGTATATCCCCCTTATGCCACTGTTGTCTGACACAGTAAAAAAAAAACATTCTACCTAACATATTCTTCTCCCATGACATGCGGCAACCTCTTCTGTAGTGGTGGACAAGCCGTTAGCTGACATCGGAGTGCTTGCTATGGTAAGGCATGATGTCAGCTACTAGAGTCGAATTGGCCTGGCAGTGTGTATTTGAGTGCAGGGACCTGACAGGTCTCTGCACCGCAATACACTTCAGCTGAATGTGTGTCCTCAGGGGACAATATTACAAGAAGGGACCCAAGATATGGGACATTTTTACATGAAGGGGCTCAGGACAGGGCATACCTCCCAACTTTTAAAGAAGGAAAAGAGGGACAAAGTTTGCGGCGCGCGTAGCGCGCCGCGGCAATTTTTAGGCCACGCCCCCTAACCACACCCATTTCACAGTCACGCCCATATCCACTCCCCATCCACACCCATTCAGCACAAACACGCAGGCAGCCGGCGGGCCTCCAGCACGGACACGCAGGCAGCCAGCGGGCCTCCAGCACGGACACGCAGGCAGCCGGCGGGCCTCCAGCACGGACACGCAGGCAGCCACAGTGAGGCGGCCGGTCGCCTTCACAGACAGGCGGCCGGCCGCCTTCACAGACAGGCGGCGGGCCGCCCGCACAGAGAGGCGGCCAGCCGCCCGCAGAGAGAGGCGGCCGGCCGCCCGCACAATGAGCCGGCGGGCCGCCCGCACAGACAGGCGGCAGGGGGGCGCCCGCACAGACAGGCGGCAGGGGGGCGCCCGCACAGACAGGCGGCAGGGGGGCGCCCGCACAGACAGGCGGCAGGGGGGGCGCCCGCACAGACAGGCGGCAGGGGGGGCGCCCGCACAGACAGGCGGCGGGGGGGGCGCCCGCACAGACAGGCGGCAGGGGGGCGCCCGCACAGACAGGCGGCAGGGGGGCGCCCGCACAGACAGGCGGCAGGGGGGCGCCCGCACAGACAGGCGGCAGGGGGGCGCCCGCACAGACAGGCGGCAGGGGGGCGCCCGCACAGACAGGCGGCAGGGGGGCGCCCGCACAGACAGGCGGCAGGGGGTGAGGGGGGAGGGAGGGAAATCAGCGCTGGGGAGATTAGTTTACTGTACCAGCAGCAGCACAGGCAGCGCTCCTCTCTATGCCACGTCTACTAGGATGGTAGGAGGGAAAAGCAGGGAGGCGGAGAGAGAGTGGGTGGGCGGAGCCCGGGAGCCGGCCGTCCCGCCCGTGGCAACGGGACAAACAACGTAAAGCGTGAAAGTCCCGCTGTATCCGGGACGGTTGGGAGGTATGCAGCATGTTAGAATGTGTACATAAGATCCCGCTGGTGGTGGCCGCAGCTTATAGGCCCCAAATCTGGTGACAGGTTCCCTTTAAAGTGAACCTGTCAGGTGCAATATGCACTCAGAGCCAGGAGCAGTTCTGGGTGTATATTGCTAATCCCTGCCTAACCGTCCCTGTATACACTAGCATAGATAAAGAGATCAAGAACAAATATTTTTAAAGATCTTATATCTTATGCTAATGAGCGCGGGGACTAGTCCGAAGGGCGTTACTTCACTTGGCTAGTCGGCTCGCATAGCATGTTAGCATGTTATTACGCCCCTGTGTGAGTACTAACACGCTATATGAGCCGACTAGCCAAGTGAAGTAACGCCCTTGGGACTAGTCCCCGCGCTAATTAGCATAAGATATAAGCTCTTTAAAAATACTTTTTCTATAGATGCCTTTATCTATGCTGGTGTATACAGGGACAGTTAGGGAGGGATTAGCAATATACACCCAGAACTGCTCCTGGCTCTGAGTGCAGATTGCACCTGATAGGTTCCCTTTAAAGGGAACCTGTCACCAGAAATTTAGCAAAAAAAATAAAAGATTCCCCTCTGCAGCTCCTGGGATGAATTCTGGAAAGGTTCCTGTTGCTATTGTGCCCCCTTTGAGACCTAAAATAATACTTTATGAAGTCTTACCTTTTTGTATGCAAATCTGTTTTTATGGTCACGGGGGCGGGCTGCCTGGCGTCCGTTATTCCCCCTCCTGCCGTTGTACGCCGTCCCCCATTGCTCATTTCCATACATGAGGACGCCTTCCTCATGTAACTGTCCTCCTGAAGTTTTGTGCATGCCCAGTGCCACTCTCGCGGGAGTAAGCACTGTGCAAAGTGTGAACGCTTTTGAGGTGATTGCGCAGGCGCGAGATTATGGGCGGCGCTGTGATTGTCATCAGCAGCGTCATCCAAGTACCCGCCCATAATCTCGTGCCCGCGCTTCTCACTCTGCCTCCACCGTTATGCGCAAGCACTGGCCATATGAACCACGTTACCTATTACCATGGGCGCGAGATTATGGGCGGCGCTGTGATTGTCATCAGCAGCGTCATCCAAGTACCTGCCCATAATCTCGTGCCCGCGCTTCTCACTCTGCCTCCACCGTTATGTGCAAGCACTGGCCATATGAACCACGTTACCTATTATCATGGGCGCGAGATTATGGGCGGCGCTGTGATTGTCATCAGCAAAGTCATCCAAGTACCCGCCCATAATCTCGTGCAAGCAGTAATAGGTAACATGGTTCATATGGCCAGCACTTGCGCATAACGGTGGAGTCAGAGGGAAAAGTGCGGGCACGAGATTATGGGCGGGTACTTGGTTAACTCTGCTGATGACAATCACAGCGCCGCCCATAATCTCGTGCCTGCGCAATCACCTGAAAAAGCGTTCACATGCGCAAAACTTCGGGAGGACAGTTACATGAGGAAGGCGTCCTTGTGTATGTAAATGAGCAATGGGGGACTGCGTAAAGCGGCAGGAGGGGGAATAACGGACGCCAGACAGCCCGCCCCTGTGACCATAAAAACACATTTGCATACAAAAAGGTAAGACTTCATAAAGTATTTTTGTAGGTCTCAAAGGGGGCACAATAACAACAGGAACCTTTCTAGAAGCAGCCCAGGAGCTGCAGAGGGGAATCTTTTATTTTTATTGTGAAATTTCTGCTGACAGGTTCCCTTTAACTGGTAGGGGAGCCAGGATAAAGCAGAGCTGAAGCTGTTGGGAAGCTAGGACCCAGCAGCTCTACAGGCAGGAGACCACTGATCGGTAAGCTAATAGAAGCCTGCAGATGTCACTCTGCATAGGTTATTGTCACTGCTATCTGCAGGAGAGAGAAGCGCTGATTGCACGGTCTCCTCAGCCTCCTGATCCCCGTGTGTCTGCAGCAGTGAGAAGCCGCACACGGGGAATCAGAGAACAGCTGCAGAGAAACGCAGGCTCCAGGACTGGGGGGGTCGGCTCTGGGGGAGGGGGGATCGCTCTGCTGCAGGGAGGGGTCGCTCTGCTGCAGGGGGTGATTCATACCTCAGCAGCAGTCACAGCAGGAGTAGGTGCGCGGTCGGCTCTGTAATGAATAGAAGGGAGAAACAGCGAGGCGGGGGCTACAGTGGGTGGGTGGAGCCCGGGATAAACAGCCTCACGGGCGGGACCCGGGATCAAAGGCTCAGAAGAGGGACTGTCCCGCTGTATCCGGGACGGTTGGGAGGTATGGGACAGGGGGCATTATTACAAGAATGGACCAGAACATCGAACATTATTACAAGAAGTGTCTCAAAACACATGATATTATTACTAAGTGGGGACTACAGAAAGGGGTACATGACATGGGATATTATTAAAAAATAGGGGGCCAGGAAAAATATTATTATTACAGAATGGAGACCCAGGATGGGGGGACATTACTACAGAATGGAGGCTACAATGTGGGACTTTATGACAGGAAGGGGGCCAGGACAGGGAATAGTATTACATGAAGGGGCCTAGAAACAAGGGATATTATTTAAGGGAGTGGCCATAATAGGGGGCATTAACACAGGAAGAGGCCAAGATGGGGGATATTATTACAGGAGGGGGCCCAGAAGGTGAGACATTACTACAGGATGCCGGCCAGGACAAAGGGGCCTGTACATCTGACCAACATGCTACTAGGGGCCTAGCTCCAAATTTTGTATCAAGGCCCCCAATAGCACTCTATTTATGGCACTGTGTAAAGGGTTAATCACATGAATAGTTAAATCAATACTGAAGCCTCTCTGAGCTCAGTCAATGCAGACAATAGTAAAATAGACATTATTTATCCTATTCATTTGAACTGCAGTAATGAGAAATACTTTATAACTTAATCTTGACATTAGAAAAAAAAACATTCAATGATGACACATGTAATATAATATAAAATCTGATTGCACCTTCACCCTGATAATTAACACATTTTTACATAGATATATTTATTGTGCTGTAGAGAAAGCCGTATAGCAATGATGATAATTACAGCCACAGAACGCACAGTGCAGAGTCGATGTCCATGCTGTGGTTGCAGTTAATACAAGGTTGGATACACTCCTGAGAAAAATTCTGCAAACTTTATTAAATCCTGTAGCTATGGAAACCAGGAACCCCATAAGCGGCAAAGCTCGCTGCAATAGTAGAGGTCATCACTAGGCAGTGAATATAAAGGCAGCAGTTTACTTTTATTGTATTATTTTCTTAATTAAGACATAAACATCCGATAAAAAAAAAATCACATAATCACACACAGCAAGAGAGGGTTACTGAGCGTGAGAGGGGCTGCGGTAAAGTCCAAGGGTGCAGTTAAGTCCATAGTTTAAACACAATATCATAGTTTAACACAAGAGCATGGTTTGGAGTTATCCTTACAAGTTTTCCTGCTTTTATCTGTATTGTTTATCTCCATTTAATAGGTGCTCCATGGACAATGCTACCAGGTGTGCATCTTGTGAAATGTATGCATGCCTTGAACAGCCGTTCGAGGGTGAATATGTCTGCACTCGATGCCAGCATGTTACATATTTGGAAGCCCAAGTAACTGATCTAAATATGCAGCTTGCAACACTCAGATGCATTGCAAACCTGGAGAGGAGTTTAGAGCTCACTGAGCTTTCTCTTGCTGGGACCAGTGATATGGAAGAGGGTGGAGGTGGGGAAGGTCAGGACCCAAAGGTGGGTAGCTGGGTAACAGGTAGAAGAGGAGGTAGGGGGAAAAGTGTCAGGGAGCCTAGTCCTGATCCGGCATAACCTAGTAAATATGCCTGTTTTTCTGATATTTGGGCTACAGGTTCAGGATTAGGATCCCTACAGCAGGTTGTTGCTCATAGAAACCAGGAAAACGACTGCTGTAGGAAGGAGGGAAATAGGAGTACAGAATAGGCCAGACAGATGTTTGTGGTAGGGGACTCTATATTTATGCGGACACACAGGGTCATCTGTTGCCAGGACCGTGAATGCTGAAAAGTGTGTTGACTGCCAGGTGCTCGGGTTCTGGTAATAAAATGTCCTGGAATAAAAAGAAACCACTATGGATAAATAAGACTGTACAAAGTATAATAAAACAAAACAAAAAGGCGTTCAAAATATTAAAGGCTAATTATACAGAAATAGCATTTCAGGAGTATAAAGATCTCAATAGGAAATGAAAAAAGAAATGAAGCAAGCAAAATTAGCTACTGAAACAAAAATCACCAAAATGTTTTATAAATACATTAATGCCAAAAGGAAAACAAAGGATGGTATCGGCCCCTTAAAATATAATAACACGTTAATTATTGGGGACAAAGAAGAGGCTGAGATATTAAACAGGCACTTCTCATTCGTGTTCACTGTTCACCAAGGAACTGACTGTTCCAGGGATCATTCAACAAGTCAAAAATCAAAGTTTACCACCTGATATAATTAATTTAACACTAGAAGAAGTACGCCTGCGTCTGAGAAAATTAAACATTGACAAATAACCCATGCCAGATGGCAATGAATTTGAAATGGGGTGCACCAAAGTACTATCAATAACAATCACGGGTGCCACATTATATGCAGACAAGTAAATGCATATAAGGAGGAGGAAAAAAGCTCTGCATGTAAACATGTGAACACCAGGAATTAGATATACCAATAAACCTTAAAATATGAAACTTTATTAAGTGCCAAACACAACAAACAAGTTAAAAACATTTAAAATGACACAAAAAAGCCCCCTAAAGCCCCAATGTAGTGTGCTGTTTCTATTTGTTTTAGTTAACACTGTTATTTAATGTTTTTCATGCTTGTCTCTGCTGCCATCTACTGGTCAGACCTTTCGGCTCCTCTGTTTCTTTTGTCCAGCCCATGGGAGTGTCTGATGACCCTCTTGCATCACATCCTGGTATGTTCATTCCAAACCAGAGTTTGTGAGAAAAACATCCCTTATTGGATTGGAGCTACTAGGAGCAAAGTCTTCTGACCACGTAGTAGCTTCAGAGGCAAGCATCACTGGAGAATTACAATGCCAAGTACTTGGATTACTGCACTCTGCATGTCCTAACCTTTGGAGAAAATAAACCACCATTGTTTCATCTCAGCATGTGCATTTTTCACTCTGGAGTGCTCTGGTCCTGTCTGCCCCACCTATAGGAAAAACGAAGGTAAGATTCTCACAACCTCTCACAACTACGCACCTTCCATCGCCTTTAAGTGGGGACAGAACAGTCAGAAGACTGCTTAAGAGCTCAATACCCCGGCTACAGATCCCTAAGAACCCTGTAACTTCCCATGTAATCTGCCTAGCAACAAGCCTTGTGCACTAGTCTGCCTGCACAGTGCATGCCTGGACAAGCCTAAGGGGAAGCTCTCCCATCTGCCACGTCCTGTGTCACCTCTGCTTGCATTGTAAAGGGACAGTTTACGCACCTGCTGTTTCCCTCTAGCCATACCACTTCTATAGACTTGCAGTACATTATACCTCATTACTGCACATCGCTGCACTGCGAACCCCAAGTTTTGCTAAAGACACCTTGGGAATCTCATCAGGGAGTCCTTGCAGAGCTGCACAACGATTTTTGGACCCCTATTCAAAAGTCAAGTTTCTTAAAGAGACAGTACACCTTAAATCAAAATGGCCGAAAAAGACCTTGGACAGTTCCCCACTGCTGAAACAGAGCAAATACAATCTGATACTGTTCATTATGAAGCCCAGGAGGCAGAGCCCATGCTTTCAGCAGACAAAGTTGTCCGACCGAAGCGCTCTTCCAAACCCACGATAAAGGCCACTGAAAACTATCACACTATGAAAGATGAGCTATGTGAACACCTGGAGGAACAGTGGGAACGAGTCACCTATTACATGTCAAGACTTGAATCCTCATCAGGTGATGCCACATGCTTACAAGCCGCTCTGGAACGGCTGAACACAGCTCATGAAAGATACAAGAGACTGTCAACAAGGTACATTACCTTTCTAAAAGACTCTAAAATTGATGAAGCTCTTTCAGACCTAAGCAAGGCAGAAGAGGTAGACAAGGAAAGAGATGCCAAGGTGCAAGATGCCATAGACAAGGCAGAACACCGTATCTCTCACCAGCAAGAAACCAGATCACACCGATCAACCTCATCTAGACGTTCCTCTCGGTCATCCGGGTCATCATCCTCAAGAAGCTCAGCCCTGAGCCACAGGATACTAGAGGCCCGCATAAGAGCAGAGGAATCCAAGGTGAGACGTTCCTTGACAGAAAGAGAAGTAGAGGAAGAAGCCAAAAGGACAGAAGCAGAAGCCCTTGCAAAAGCAGAAGCCGCTAAAGCAGAAGCCAAAAGGGCAGAAGCAGAAGCCCTTGCAAGAGCAGAAGCCGCTAAAGCAGAAGCCAAAAGGACAGAAGCAGAAGCCCTTGCAAAAGCAGAAGCTGCTAAAGCGGAAGCCAAAAGGGCAGAAGCGGAGTCTCGGATAAAGATTCTTCGGTCACAAATGGAAGAAGAAGTTGCGCTAGCTAAAGTGAGACTACTTGAGCAAGCATTGATCCAAGGTCCTGATCCAGCTCACTCGCCACCACTGGAAGCAGACAATCCAGTTGATCGCACAAGAGACTATATACTGAATCAGTTACCTGTAGCAACCCCGGTTTGCAGTACCGTCCAAGCCGACAACACCGAAACCTCCAACTTACCTCTACCAGTGCCAGTGCCACCTAAAGCACCCGAGCAAATTAATAACAGTCAACAAGAGGTGCCGTCGTCTCAAACACAGTCACCACGGCAAGATGGCAACCAAGTGTTTCCTGACCCGCTTCCACAGCTCAAGCAGCGGTCATCAGAATCTACAGAGGCTAAACCACAGCTCAACCCTGCAGCAACGTCATTTTACCCGGGAACATCTCATCCATTCATGCCAGGCAGCCCATACGCCCCAGGGGCATCACGAGTCATCGTGGCAACAAGTGGTGAGAAATCAGATATGTCTGAGTTTGCCAGGTTCATGGTGAGCAGAGAGCTAATCAACACTAGTCTCACGAAATTTGATGATCGTGCAGAGAGCTACAGGGCCTGGAAAGCAACTTTCAAGGCAGCCATCGCCAATCTCAACTTCACTGCAGAACAGGAGCTTGACCTTCTGATCAAGTGGTTGGGCCCAGGCTCTACAAACCGTATCAAGAGCCTCAGAACCGTCTATGTGGGACAAGCAGAAGCAGGTCTCGCTGCTGCATGGCAGAGACTGGAACGCACCTTTGGCAGCGCAGAAGCAATAGAGAAAGCCCTATTCAAGAGACTGCAGGACATCCCAAAGATCAACCTTAAAGAAGTCCACAAGCTTCAAGACCTAAGTGATCTGCTCATGGAGCTGGAGCTCGCCAAAAGAGATCCTCGTCTGTCTGGGCTGTGCTACCTGGATACAGCCCATGGAGTGAACCCAGTCGTGGTGAAGCTGCCATACAGTCTGTAGGAGAAATGGGCAACGTCAGTCTCAAGGTACAAAAGAATGCATGACGTCACCTTTCCCCCATTTATTCAGTTCTGCAAGTTCATCGACGAGCAGGCCCAGATGAGGAACGACCCCAGCCTCGACTTCCTAGAGTTCAACACTTCGGCAGCTGCAACATCATCATCAAGGTATGAAGGTACCATACACAAACGCAGAGACATTAAGAACACTGTGAGTGTTAGGAAGACTGAGCTACCACCAACTGCAGCACACACAGATAAACAGAACACCATCTCATCACGAGATAAGTCTTTCAATCAAGAATGTCCCATCCATAAAAAACCACATTCACTGAACAAGTGCAGAGGGTTTAGATCCAAAACCCTACAGGAGCGCAAGAAAGTCCTCACAGAGCTTGGGATCTGTTTCAAATGCTGCGCATCACTTGAGCACATGGCCAAGGACTGTAAATCTATCATCAAGTGTGAGGAGTGTCATAGTGAAAAACACGTTTCAGCCATGCACCCAACCCAGCTAGCTAGAGACACACCGGCTGCAGTCACCACCACTCCCACTCCAAGTCATGGCGGGGAGCCCAAGAATAAGACTGACACCACCACAGCCGTCTCCTGCTCATGCTCAGAGGTATGTGGAGAGGGCCAAACACAGCAATGTTGTGCCCGAATATGCCTCATCAAGGTTTATCCCGAGGGACATCCAGAAAAGGCAATGAAGGTGTATGCCATCATAGACGACCAAAGCAACCGGTCCCTAGCAGGAACCAAATTCTTTGAAGCCTTCGGAATTAATGGACCATCAGAACCCTACACCTTGAACACCTGCTCGGGTCGCATAGAGACTAGCGGCAGAAGAGCCCAGGGATTCATTGCTTCTCCTATCAATGGGAAGACTGAAATACCTCTACCAACGCTCGTTGAATGTGACCAAATACCCAGCCACAGGAATGAAATTCTTACCCCAGAAGCTGCATTTCATCAACCACACCTAAGACACCTCGCTAGTGTTATCCCACCTCTGGACAATAACGCAGAGATTCTACTCCAGCTCAGCAGAGACAATCTAAGGGTACACAAGGTGCGACAGCAGTGTAATGGGCCTGACTATGCACCATACGCCCAGAGACTGGACTTGGGATGGGTAGTCATAGGAAATGTGTGCGTTGATCGATCAGAAATTTATTCCTTCAAGACTTATGTGCATGGAGATGGGCGCACAACCTGCTTAAAGCCATGTCCTTATCACTATGGAGTGAAAGAGAAGTCTCCAGACACAATACAGCTACCTGACATCGCTTCTTCTCTGCATATCGACAACTTGGGAAGATCAGTCTTTCACACAACCAAGGACGACGATAAGGTAGCCTTGTCAGTAGAGGACAGAGAATTCATCGGAATAATGGACTGTGAGTTTTCTAAAGACAAAACCAACCATTGGGTCTCTCCATTACCCTTCCGATCTACCAGGGTAAGACTCCCAAACAACCGACCTCAAGCTCAGACCAGATTTAACTCTCTTCAGCATTCTATGAACAGCAAGCTTGCAATGAGAGAACACAGCGTCGCCTTTATGGACAAGGAAGTCTGCAACAACCTAGTAGAACCTGTACCAGCCGAACTGAATCCAGCAGATCACGCAACTAGACCTACGTCTATAAGTTCTTTTGCTAACTCTTCTTGGCTTACAGGTCCAGAGTTCCTGCCGAGACAGTCAGAAGAAGGTGTCCAGGAAGCCTTCAGCATCCTAGATCCAGACAACGATCCATATGTCCGAGCTAAAGTCAATACCCTGGCCACCAGTGCAGAAAAAACTTCCAACCTCGGTTGTTAACGTTTTGAACGTTTCTCTAGCTGGATGAGGCTCGTCAGGACTGTCGCTAGGTTAGTGCACATCGCCAGATGCTATCATACGGACCTTAAAAACAAAGACTGTCATTGCTGGCATGTCTGCCACAAACCCCTTTCTGCTGAGGACATCTCCTATAGCGAGTCCCTCATAATATGCCACCTCCAACAGAGTGAATTCGCCATAGAATGGAAGTGTTTATACAACAAACAGCAGATTCCATTAAGAAGTCCTCTCGCCAATTTAAACCCAGTCATCAACAGTTTCGGCTTACTGAGAGTTGGTGGTCGTTTAAATCAGGCTCATCTTGGAGTTGCAGAACAAAATCCTCTCATCATTCCCAACAAACACCATGTTACAGTCTTGCTGATCCGACACCAACATGAAAAGACTGAACACCAAGGCAGGCAAATTACAGAAGGTGCTTTACGTTCTGCAGGCCTCTGGATTATTGGAATGAAGAGACGTGTAGGACAAATACTACACGATTGTGTGCACTGTCATAAAGCGAGAGGAAAACAACTGTACCAGCAAATGGCTGACTTGCCTACAGACAGACTTTCTACAGAGCCACCTTTCACCTACGTGGGCCTAGACGTTTTCGGACCATGGATGGTGTCCACATGCAGAACTCGCGGAGGCCAAGCAAACAGCAAGCGGTGGGCTGTGTTATTCACCTGCATGAGTGTTCGAGCCGATCACATTGAGGTGTTAGAGTCCATGGATACCTCCAGCCTAATCAACGCTTTGAGAAGGTTCCTTGCCATCAGAGGACCAGTGAAACAGCTGAGGTCTGACCGTGGAAGCAACTTCGTCGGTGCATGTAGAGAACTGAACATCGACACGAAACCTATCCAAGATCAGCTGGCAGAGAAAGGTTGCACCTGGATCTTCAATCCCCCTCACAGTTCTCACATGGGAGGCTCCTGGGAGAGAATGATCGGGATTTCACGCAACATCTTGAACTCCATGCTAATGGACGTCAATTCCTCAAGACTCACACATGAGACTCTAGTCACTCTTTTAGCTGAAGTCTCAGCCATTATCAATTCGAGACCACTTGTGCCGGTGACCATGGATCCAGAAACACCAACCATATTGACTCCTACTATTCTTATTACCCAAAAAACTGACAACGTGGTAATGCCCAGCGGAGAGTTCACCCACGCGAACACTTATCAAAAACACTGGAAACGGGTTCAATACTTGGCTGACTACTTCTGGAACCGATGGAGGAAGGAATACCTCACCATTCTTCAAGGAAGAAAGAAGTGGCGACATCCCAAGCCAAACCTCAAGGAAGGAGACCTAGTCCTCATGAAAGATCAGACCACAGAAAGGACTGACTGGCCTATGGGACTAATTACTAGGATACTGCCTAGTCAGGACGGCAATGTTCGGAAGGTGGAGCTAAAGGTCATCAGGAAAGGTGAGACGAAGACCTTTGCAAGGCCAATCCACGAACTTGTTCTGCTTTTGCCCATAGAGAGCGTACCTACAGGATGAACGCTACAGGACCTGAACTTTGAGCCATCCTTCTTGTTTTGGACTCAATTGAGCTTGTTTTTGCATTTAACATGCCTTTCCTTTCAGGTTGTATTATGGACTTAATAGTGAAATCCCCAAAGTGAATTTCAGACGGGGAGTGTGCTGTTTCTATTTGTTTTAGTTAACACTGTTATTTAATGTTTTTCATGCTTGTCTCTGCTGCCATCTACTGGTCAGACCTTTCGGCTCCTCTGTTTCTTTTGTCCAGCCCATGGGAGTGTCTGATGACCCTCTTGCATCACATCCTGGTATGTTCATTCCAAACCAGAGTTTGTGAGAACAACATCCCTTATTGGATTGGAGCTACTAGGAGCAAAGTCTTCTGACCACGTAGTAGTTTCAGAGGCAAGCATCACTGGAGAATTACAATGCCAAGTACTTGGATTACTGCACTCTGCATGTCCTAACCTTTGGAGAAAATAAACCACCATTGTTTCATCTCAGCATGTGCATGTTTCACTCTGGAGCGCTCTGGTCCTGTCTGCCCCACCTATAGGAAAAACGAAGGTAAGATTCTCACAACCTCTCACAACTACGCACCTTCCATCGCCTTTAAGTGGGGACAGAACATGTAGGACATAGTTGCCATAAGTAATAGCCACAACGGACAATACAATTATACAATATAGACCCCTACAGCGATAAATAACAAAATGTATCAGCAGAAAACACATACATACATATATGTCTCACAAGGGAGATAATAATGGACTCAAATAACCACCATATAATAATGGAACATCACAATAGTTATGAAATAAATCACCCTGAATAGGGAAACCCAATCCACTACAAAGTAGTATGAAGAACCTATAATGTGGTGTGGTACAGAGGCCACAGTCGGCCCAGGGTCAGGAAATACTATACCCAAGGTGAGAACTCCCTGATTAAGGCATGCAGAGATGGCTGTTACCCTTAACAAGGGTAGGAGGCTGTAAGGAGGTCCGTGGTAGGCTGGGGATGGAGGCTAGGTGACCCAATGCGTATCACCACGCTCAGGCGGCTTTGTCAGGGGTGAGATGGCATTCATCCACGACTATTGAGGGAATTCACAGACCGCTGTATCTCATCTTCTTAAACTCTCTTGTTACAGGGTTGGTACCTCAAGATTGGAGAATAGCTAATGTGGTACCGATATTTAAGAAAGGTAAGAGGGTGGATCCAGGTAACTACTGTCCGGTAAGTCAGACATCAGTGGTGTGCAAGATTTATGAGGGCTTTTTAAGAAATGACATAAAATAATATATTAGAGACAATAATATAATAACTGACAGACAGCATTGATTCATGAAAGGTAAGTCATGTCTAACCAACATGTTAGGTTGCTATGAGGAGGTAAGCACAAATCTGGATATTGGTAATGCATCTGATGTGATTTATTTGGAGTTTGCAAAGGCATTTGATACTGTACCACATAAAAGTCTCATAATGAAGCTCCAGAAGCAAGGACTAGGGGAAGCTATATGCAACTGGGTATGGAATTGGCTAAAAGATAGGAAACAAAGAGTAGTCATAAATGGTACATAGTCAAAATGGGCTATACTCAGCAGTGGGGTGCCGCAGGGATCTGTGCTAGGACCGATTCTTTTTACTCTCTTTATTAATGACCTTGTGTATGGGTTGAGAGTAAAGTGTCAGTCTTTGCTGATGACACCAAACTATGTAGGATATTAAAAACTGACCTTGATAGTACAATATTACAAAATGATCTGGATAAGATGTCAGAATGGGCAGATACTTGGCAAATGAGATTTCATGTTGATAAATGTGAAGTAATGTACCTAGGACGGAGTGATACTATAGCTGCATATACATTAAATGGAAGTGTACTCTGGACTACAGAACAGGAGAAGGACTTGGGTATTCTGGTTACAAGTAAGCTAAGCAGCACTCAATGTCAGGCAGCAGCTGCAAAAGCAAACAAGATTTTAGGGTGTATAAAAAGAGAGATTAGATCCCGTGATCCCAACGTATTGTTACCCCTCTATAAATCACTTGTAAAGCCACATCTGGAATATGGGATTCAGTTTTTGGCTCCACATTTAAAAAGGACATTCAGAAGTTAGAGTCAGTTCAAAGGCGGCAACTAGATTATTGCAAGGAATGGAAGACCTCCCATATGATGACAGGTTGAAAAAGTTTTGATTTGTTTACGTTAGAAAAAAGACGTCTCAAAGGAGATCTCATTTTTATTTATAAACTAGAAGGTGGCCCGATTCTACGTATCGGGTATTCTAGAATTTACGTATTGTGTAGTTCATGTATGATTTTTGTTATATATATATATATATATATAGAGAGAGATGTTGTTGTCTGTAGTTACCAAGTGTTTGTGTAGGGCGCTGTACATGTTCTGGGTGTTGTCTGGGTGTGACGGGGGGTGAGAGCGGTGTTGTATGTGTGTTGCGTGTGTTGCGTTGTTTGTGGAGCGCTGTGTGTCTGTAGCGTTGTGTGTGTGTTGCGCGGTTTGTGTGTGTGTGGTGTGTTTTGGGGGGAGGTATGTTTTGTGCAATGTGTGTGTTGTGCGGTATGTGCGTATATTTGTGTGTGCCGCGGTGTTTGTGTGTTGGGTGTTGTGTGTGTGCAGCGTTGTCTGTGTGTGTGGGTGTCTGTGTAGGGCAGTTGTTTGTGGTTCCTAGTGTGTGTGTGTGTGTGTGTGGTGTGTTGTGCAGTGCGCGTGTGTGTGTGTGTGTGTGTGTGTGCATCAGCCTCTCTTCTCTCAGCCTACCTCTCCCAGCCTCCCTCCTCCCAGCCTCCCTCAGCATCAGCCTCCCTCTCCCAGCCTCCCCAGCATCAGCCTCCGCCAGCATCAGCCTCTCTCCTTCCAGCCTCCTCCAGCATCAGCCTCCCTCTCCCAGCCTTCCCCAGGATCAGCCTCTCTCCTCCCAGCCTCCGTCCTCCCAGCCTTCCCCAGCATCAGCTTTCCCCTCCCAGCCTCCCTCAGCATCAGCCTTCCCCAGCATCAGCCTCCCGTTCCCAGCCTTCCCCAGGATCAGCCTCTCTCCTCCCAGCCTCCTTCCTCCCAGCCTTCCCCAGCATCAGCTTTCCCCTCCCAGCCTCCCTCAGCATCAGCCTCCCTCAGCATCAGCCTCCCGTTCCCAGCCTTCCCCAGGATCAGCCTCTCTCCTCCCAGCCTCCTTCCTCCCAGCCTCCCTCAGCATCAGCCTTCCCCTCCCAGTCTCCCCCAGCATCAGCCTCCCCAAGCATCAGCCTCCACCAGCATTAGCCTCTCTCCTTCCAGCCTCCTCCAGCATCAGCCTCCCTCTCCCAGCCTTCCCCAGGATCAGCCTCTCTCCTCCCAGCCTCCGTCCTCCCAGCCTTCCCCAGCATCAGCTTTCCCCTCCCAGCCTCCCTCAGCATCAGCCTTCCCCAGCATCAGCCTCCCGTTCCCAGCCTTCCCCAGGATCAGCCTCTCTCCTCCCAGCCTCCGTCCTCCCAGCCTTCCCCAGCATCAGCTTTCCCCTCCCAGCCTCCCTCAGCATCAGCCTCCCTCAGCATCAGCCTCCCGTTCCCAGCCTTCCCCAGGATCAGCCTCTCTCCTCCCAGCCTCCTTCCTCCCAGCCTCCCTCAGCATCAGCCTTCCCCTCCCAGTCTCCCCCAGCATCAGCCTCCCCAAGCATCAGCCTCCACCAGCATTAGCCTCTCTCCTTCCAGCCTCCCCCAGCATCAGCCTCCCCAAGCATCAGCCTCCACCAGCATCAGCCTCCCTCGTCCCAGCCTCCCCCTCCCAGCCTCCCCCAGCATCAGCCTCTCTCCTCCCAGCCTTCCCCATGATCAGCCTCTCTGCTCCCAGCCTCCTCCAGCACGCCGTGCTCCTCTGCCGACACTCACACACCCGATCGCATCCACTCACACACACCCGATCGCATCCACTCACACACACCCGATCGCATCCACTCACACACACCCGATCGCATCCACTCACACACACCCGATCGCATCCACTCACACACACCCGATCGCATACACTCACACACACAGACACTGATGATATCGCACATACGCGCTTATACTCACAACATCCGGGGATATCACATGCTTCTGGCCATGTGATCCTCCGGCAGGTCCTGGAAGATCACAACAGCACAGTATCGAGGCCGAGAAGCAAGCGATATCCCAGGATGTTGTGAGTATGTGGATGCGATGTGATGTGTGAGGTGTGTGTGAGTGTGATCTGATTTGTGTGTGTATGTGTGTGTGTGTGTGCTGTTATGTGTCTGTATTTTCCGCAGCTGCAGGACCTTGATGTGTGGATGCGATGTGATGTGTGTGTGAGGTGTGTGTGAGAGTGAGTGTGAGCCGGTGTACACTGGTAACTATGATACACATCGGGTAACTAAGGGACCTTAGTTACCCGATGTGTATAATGGTTACCAGCTTTCACGGCCTCCGTGAAGATCCCAGCATCGCAAGGTTATGTGTGGCGCTGCTGGGATCCTGACGGAGCCGGTGTAGAAGCAAGCGATATCCCAGCATGTTGTGATGTGTGAGGTGTGTGTGAGAGTGTGTGTGAGAGTGAGTGTGAGAGTGAGTGTGATCTGATGTGTGTGTGTACTCACCTGGGAATCGGGGCTCCGTGTCAGTTGGGCCAGAGCGAGCGTGGATTGCGTGAGGGGGCGGGGCCTGCAGAGAGCCGGGGCGAGAGGCCAATCCGTGTGGGGGGGCGGGGCCATGGCGAGCCCAGCGGCCAATCAGCTTTGTGTCCCCGTAAGGACACAATTTCGGAGCATGACAGACAGACAGACAGACAGACAGACAGACAGAATAAGGCAATTATATATATAGATACATGTATGGTCAATATAAAGGACTGGCGCATGACTTATACCTTCCAAAGATCAGGGGGCATTCACTGCAAGTGAAAAGCAAGGCTATTCCGGGAGCTAAATAGGAAAGGGTTCTTTACAGTTAGAGCAGTCAGACTGTGGAATGCCCTACCACAAGAGGTAGTAATGGCAGATACTATAACAGCTTTTAAAAAAGGGCTGATGATTTCCTCAGTACACACAACATTGCTGGTTACAAATGATTTAGTGACAAAATATATAATGGGTGAAGGAAGGTTGAAATAGATGGACCTAGGTCTTTTTTCAGTATATGTACCATATAAATATATGTAAAGAATCTGTAAAATGATTACCACATGAAAAATCACATTTCTATTTTTTAAATGGAACCTGCCCCCTGCAGAAATTAAGTTTACCTACAGATATGGTGGTGATCTGCAGACAAATAGTGATTACTTAAGCAGAGCAGATGTTCATTTCCAGTCACAGCAGCTGTTATCATCCTCGCCACAATGATTGACAGCTTGCTCTGCAGCATGTGTGCAAAGTGTGTGTGCAGAACAGACTGTCAATCAATGTCTTGGGGAGTGATAATAGCATACTCACTATACAATGAGCCGTGAATATTAAAGCCCCCTGCACCCTATGACTCTAAGTGAGAGGCTGCAGAGAGAATAAGGCTATGTGCCCACAGGATAATGTACCCGCAGATATATCTGCAGGTATGTCCACAGGTTTCCTGCAGCAGCTCCCCGGAAACAGCAGCTATCCATTGCTGCGGGATTCCAGCGAAATAGCTGTGGTAAACCTGCGGACATTCATGCGACTTACCTGCGAAAGTCCCGGCCTCTATCTCCATAGTGGAGACGTGGGACTTCCGCAGGTATAACCACAGGAATAATTGACATGCAGTTACGTGCGGCTGCGGGACATCCGCAGCATATTCCGCAGCCGCTCATACCTCAGCATGGACACAGCACTCCTCATGTCCCATAGGATAACATGGGAAGTGTCTGTACATGCTAACACCTGAAGATTTATCTAGAAAATCCAGATAAATCCGCAGGTTTTCCGCTGCAAAATCCACGGGTACATTGTCCTGTGGGCACATAGCCAAAGACTTCATTTTCTCCCTGTAGCTACTACTCCAGTAAGGCAGGCAGGCAAACTTTTAATGCTATTTACCTGCAAATTGCTAATATTTATGCAGCTAAATAGCATTTTTAGAGGGGACATTCCCTTTAAGAGAATTTAAGACAAGACAGTCTCCCTATTAAGAGATTCTCTACTTTCTCACTATGAGGGTTCACTCACATCTGCAAAATACGCAGAGTGCAATCAGATAAAAAATCAGATTGCACTTGCACCAATATTAAAAAGGCAGTGCTGATCTGCAAGTTTTTCCACAGATGTTTTTGGGCTGATTAAAAAAATCGCAACATACTGCGTATGGTCATGTAAAACGACTGAGCCTTGCCAATGCAAGTCTACAGGTGCGAGAAAAAAAAAATCAGACGTCACACGGACCATCCATTTTTTACGGGTATGTGAGGAGGTCACCGGATTCCTGCCCTTGTAGCCACAAGTATATTCATTATATATTGATGTGTAGCGTATAACATGTTGACAATAATAATGTTTATGGGAAATGTTGCCATCTAGTGGATGGTTTAGGTAGTACCTGTTGGAGCAGATGGCAGAGGGGCAGGGAATAGTAAAGCTTTAGGAGTAACACACAGCAGAGGCGTTAGTGCCTGTGTGTAGAGGAGATGTGACATCCTGGCCTATCAGGTCATCACAGGGTATTGTGCAATCTACCCTTCTGCATGGTGTCCATCTCCTCCTTGGTTACGGGTCCTTAGCCTTTGGCTAAGATTAAGCTAATCAAAATCCTGGAAACACTCTGCACCACACCCGCTAGACACACGAAAGGGTAGCCTGAAGGGAATAGGGCCGCCCACTTGGGGGGTTGGTTAGGGAGGGTCAGGAGTGTCAGGAGACAGTCAGTGTAGTGTTGAAGGTGAAAGTTAGAGGAGGTAAGGAGCTGGGCTCCTTGTTTACTAGGTGGCAGACGTTGGTCTAGACCTGGTAGGAGCTGGAACCCCGATCGAAGGGGATCGTGACAAGGGGCATGGAACTGCCGAGGAGGGCAGCCGGTGGCCTTGTGCCATCTCCGGGCAGGGGCCAGGGCACGACAGGGTACATGGACCCTAGGCAGGGAAGTAGCTTCAAGCATCCTGGTAATTCATCCAAGGAGGACGGAGCCTTCAAGATTCGTTCTCCACCCGCTCCAAAATCGGGGTACTAGTGCAACGAGGGGAATAGGAAAATCCCAAGCGTGAACCCTGAGAGCAAGCTCACCCAGTTAGCCACACTGGTGAGCGGGACCCGACTACTTTTACACTACAGGGACCAATCAGTAGAAAGGTGCCAAGGAAAATGTCACAGGCTAACAAGAAACACCAAAGGGCACGGGATCCAGGCGTGCTCCCTCCCTGCTGCAGCGGTTCTCAGAACTTCGGTTTACAAGTTGTCGGTGTCAGCGTTATTAGACGAGCATGCAGTGACCCTTACCTCCCCGATGGTATCCCTTCGCCAGCATCACCGAGCCCCGGGGCATCCCCACCTACACAAGGAGGGGTTAAACACCTGGCTGCCATCCCATCGCCACCGGGTGCTCCCAACGGCAGCGGTGGTATTGCACCTTACCGCACACCGTGGGTGGTGTCACGAACTTTAAACGTACAGTCCCCTGTAAATAATTCCCTTTTTGTTTTGAGTGGACGAACGACCCCCGGGTCCGGAGACCCTCTCGAGCCACCGTGTATCCGGATCCGAGCAGTTCCGGCTGCTGACACGGGGGCGGTTCAGAAAGACTCCATCTCAGAGTTAGTTGGAACTAGGGCCATAGAGCCAAGTGTGGCCAGGTGTGCCAGTCGGGCATGAACCCTAAAATCATGGGCATGAGAACTTCTGGACATCTGGACCATAAGACTCAGGACTGGTGGTAAGGAGACACCAGAAAGCTCTCATCTGTATAGTGGTAGGAGAAAAAAGGAGGAAGGAGTTACTGGGAGAGAGGGTCAGGGAACCCAAGGTTTAGAGAGTGAAGGTTGGTAGTGCTAGTGAAAAACTAGCTTCCACACAATACAGAGTCGGCCCAGTTCTCTAGCACAAAAACTCCTGAAAAGTCTGGGGCAAAAGGCTCAAGTAGGGTGGCTAGTAAAGTACCTGAACCGACTCCCAGTGGTACCTCACCGAGCAGGGCATATCAAAATGCACAGATCAAAATGCGCCTTACCTCAATGCCAGGTAGACTGCATGATGTGGAACATGCAAATGCGCCTTAGAAGAAGGAGGATGGTGATCACCGCAGAGAGGAGGCGCTAGACCAGAAAGCAGTAATACCCATCAGCCCGAACTGCCCCCTTGGTGAGTATTATAATAATGTTTTCTACGTTACACAAAGTGGCCTGGGATATTGTATACAGTATTCTGGAATGCTGTATATAAGAACTCAGTGGTGATGGCCGCAGCTTATAATCGCCAAATCTGGTGACAGGTTCTTTTTAATGAATTTTCCATTACTAGCCTACCCACAGACTATCCAGACCAAAATGGCTTAGCAGAATATAGGAAGTAGAAATGGTTTAAGGAAAACGAGTTAAATGCTGCACTAAAAACCACAAATCCAAGGGATATCGTGAATTCCTTTTCTTTATTTTCACAGGTCAACGCGTTTCAAAGGCATCTCCGCCTTCTTCATCAGGACAAAACACAAAAAGGAACAGCATGCATTTCCTTAAACCATTTCTACTTCCACTGCAATATCGGGGCTGCGGCTGACCACCTCTGCATTGATTTATTTCATGCTTGTAAAGAGTTGTGCCTGTCACAACTGCAGCAGTTGAGTACCTGTTTTATTCCCTGCATCCATTTTATATCGGATAAAACCCTATGTGCGCTTCTTTTCCATAGTCTTTCTGTTAGCAGAATATAGAGGTGCTCATCTCTACAAGTGTGGCTAAGGTGGACTGGTGGTACCCAACACACGTTGCTTCTATGAATATACCACTATACCAAGTACTGAAACGCCTATGACACTCACATGACCACCGTCACCATTTAATCTGCAACCCAAGATGACCCCTTCATTCTACTTAACAGAGGGGGACCCCATAATCTGGATCGTCACAGAAAATTCTTTTAAATGTATACTCAAAACTAAGGAATTGTTTTTCTTTTACTTATTGAGGAATGGGATGACACTTTACTGTTTAGAGATGCAAAGACATTTTACAAAAATGATGAAAGGAAGTGAAGCCATATTAGTGGCCACCGTCACATTATTTTTTGGCAAGCTTCCTATATTTTATAGGCAATATGATGCCAAAATAACAGATGGTCACTGCTTAATGACAAGCTAATTAAAAAGTGACAACCAACATTCCTGCACACGATCACACAGACACAACTAACCTAGAACAACTAAAAGACTTCTGCAATTAAAAGTACCATAATTACCAAGCTGTTGAGTACGGCGGTGACATCCCTATATACAAATATAGGATCAATTATAGGTTTTGTTTAACTTTATGTTCTTTTTACCCAAAAATGTTCTGGTCATAACTTTATACAATAAAAGACCTGGAGATATTAACACTGGAAATAAAAACACAGAATACACAAAATGCTAAAGCAAACATTGTCCTTTTTGGCTAGAACATTTTTAGCATTTTTCCTATAAATATTTAAAATCACTTAAAGTTTCTACTGTTTTGTTGATGTAGCATATCCGATCTTCTGTTTGGAATGTTTTATGTTTTACCACATTTTGTTGCTTAGATCATCTTTTATAGCCATTAGCAAAATTTATCTGATGACAGATGGTTCCTGTAGAAATGACACAAGGACCTAAAAGCAAAGCATGAACTTAAAAAAGATTTTTGTCACCTAAAATTTTTCTTACTGACCATTTAAAAGTCTTCCCCTAATCTGCCTTTTTACTGGAATTTGTCAGCAGGTTTCTAATATGCGAGAAGCATAATATAGGGCAGAGGTCCCCGACCTGTGGCTTGTGGCATGTGATTTGTGGCTTGCAGCTGTGTAGGAGGTGGTCATGTTGCCCTCACTCCTACAGAATTTTATACTATTTTATGAGTATTATGTCAAGTGTTTTTAATATGGACTGTACTGCTGTGGGAAAGCTTACATAAGAGCAGGTTTGTACATGTGCACCCTTTAGTGCCTTTCATGTAGCACTTAAGGCCTATTTCACACGTCTGTAAAAAAAAAAAAAACACGCACGTTTTGCACGAACATGTAAAAGGTGCATATGGCCCTCTGTGTGCCGTGATTTTGGCACATAAATGTTCTCTGTGTGCTATCCGTGATAACACATGGAGAGCAGGAACTTTCTGCTCACCTGTCCCAGTAGCTGCTGTCCGTGGTGCTGATGTCTTCCACTTTGCGGTCTCCGGCTCTGTTGACTCATCGCTGCTGCTGCTTCCGGTCCAAAGTGCAGTGAATATGCAATGAGCGGGGGTCGGAAGGAAGTGGCAGCAGTGCAAGAGCCAGCAGTGCTGGAGAAGGTGAGTATAGAAATTCATTTTATTTAATAGAAACGTGGTTTTCTCCAGTATGTGTCACACTGATGTCCCACGGAGCACATCCGTGCAGTCCATGTGACACCCGTGCTGCCGGAGAAAAATGGACATGTCTACGTGTGGAGCATACGGACACACGGTCCATGGGAAAACACTCACGTGTGCGCAGACCCATTAATTCTAATGGGTCTACATGTGCCCGTGTCTCCGGTACATGTGAAAATAGACCTCATATGTACCGGAGACACGAATGTGTGAAGGGGCCCCAAGGCTGTTTATAGCCTTGGTTAAACTAGTAATAAATTTAAAAAAAATTAAAAAATGGCGTGGGGTTCCCCCAAATTTTGATAACCAGCCAAGGTAAAGCAGACAGCTGCAGGATGATATTATCAGGCTGGGATGGTCCACGGATATTGGACCCTTCCAAGCTTAAAAATCTAATCTAAACAATCCAAGACTCTACCTACCAGTCAGCTGGCCACATTCCTATTTTTGTTATTTAATATTGACAGAACATCATGGGAACATTTCTGATAATAAATTGGTGAATGAGCCATGGTGTGTGGTGTGGGGGGAGTCTTTATTCAAATAAACTATTTTTTTTCCTGCGTGTGTTTTTTTAGATTATTGGATTAGTAATGAGGGTGTCTGATACACACCTCTCCATTACTAACCCCTGAGCCTGATACTGGCTGACATTACACAGCTGACATCAACCCAAAAAAATATTACCCTATTGCCACCACACCAGGGCAAAGCACCAGAAATTGTGCATCTAAAGGATGCATTAATTCTAGGATAGCTGTGGGCTTGTATTTTTAGGCTGGGAAGGGCAAAATAACCTTGGAACTTCACAGCCTGATAATATCAACCCACAGCTGTCTTCTTTATCTTGACTGCTTATCAAAAATGAGGGAGACCCCCACATAATTGTTATTAATTTAGTTCCCTGCTGCAACCTCAGAGTCAGAGATGCATCCCGGTATCTTCAACATGCTGTCCCCATTCCGTTTCAGTAATTTTTTTGGCCCTCCTGTTAGGATCTTTCAGAAAAATGCGTGCGTTTCCCAGTGACTTCCATTATACTTGTTACTTAGGTCAAGCCCGTCTGCGTGTCCGACCTGCTCAATGCAAGTAATGACCACTTGAGCATTTTAGTGCTCGCTCATCACGATTCATTAGCACTAAGGTTCTTGAAATTTTTGGTTTCCCATACTTGTAAATCTAATATATAAAGCTGAGTGTATGTGTGTATGTGTGTGTGTGTGTATGTCCGCTAAAGGAATCCGCACCGTCGCATTTACAATCATGAAATTTTGCACAGACACTTCATGTGACCCAGGGAACGTTGTTTGACAGGAAAATGTAACTCCACGCTTTACAGTTACTCACCAAAAAACATGCCTCCATTAAAGTAAATGGAGCCTGGAACTAATGGTTTTAATAGCAGCTGTGATTGGTTGCTATAGGAACAAAAGACATTGTTAGTATAAGAAGCTTTTGTGTGAGGTAATATGATGTCGGTGGGGAGACAGAGAGAGACAGAAAGAGACAGACAGACGTAGACACAGACAGAGTAAGAGGCAGACAAAGAAAGAAAAACAGACAGGGAAAGAGACAGAGAGATAGAGACAGACGGTGAAAGAGACAGACAGAGACAGTCGGGGAAAGAGACAGACGGGGAAAGAGACAGATGGAGAAAGAGACAGAACTGGAAAGAGACAGACCTGGAAAGAGACAGACCTGGAAAGAGACAGACCTGGAAAGAGACAGACCTGGAAAGAGACAGACAGACAGGAAGACAGGGATAGAGAAAGGCAGACAAGGAAAGACGAGACAGACAAAGATAGATGGGGAAAGAGACAAACCTTGATAGAGACACATGGGGAAAGAAACAGAGAAAGAGAGACAGACAATGAAAGAGACAGACAGAGACAAGCAGACAGGGAAAGAGACAGACAGGAAAAGATACAGACAAAGAGATGGACAAAGACAGACAGGGAAAGAGACAGGAAAAGAGACAGGGAGACAGACGGGGAAAGAGACAGACGGGAAAAGAGACAGACGGGTAAAGAGACAGATGGGGAAAGAGATGGATCTGGAAAGAAACAGACCTGGAAAGAGACAGAAAGACAAACAAAAACAGACAAGGAAAGAGACAGATGGGGAAAGAGACAGACGGGGAAAGAGACAAACCAGGAAAGACAGACCTGGAAAGAGACAGATGGGGAAAGAGACAGGCGGGGAAAGAGACAGACCTGGAAAGAGACAGACTTAGAAAGAGACAGACGGGCAAAGAGACAGATGGGGAAAGATACAGATGGGGAAAGAGACAGACGGGGAAAGAGAGAGACAGACAGACATAGACAGAGACAGATACAGAGATAGAGAGAGTCAGACACAGAGATAAAGAGACAGACAGACACAGAGACACAGAGATAGAGACAGAAGATAGACTGATACAAAGACAGACAGAGATAGAAATGGACAGAGACATAGACACAGACAGACAAGCAAAGAGACAGACAGACAGCGACACACAGACAGAGACTGGGAGAGAGACAGAGACACCATTACTATCCCGGGCAATGCCTGGGTACTACAGCTAGTCTAATATATAAAGCTGAGTGTGTATATGTATGTATGTTTGTACATGTGTATGTATGTCCGCTAAAGTAATCAGCACTGTCACATTTACAATCACGAAATTTTGCACAGCCACGTCATTTGACTCAGAGAACGTCATAGACTATGTTTTGAGGGGAAAGTTTAACCCCGCACTTTACAGTCATTCGCCAAAAAACCTGCTTACATTAAAATCAATGGAGCTTGGAACTACAGGTCATTAATAGGAGCTCTGATTGGTTGCTATAGGCAACGAAGGACATTCTCAGCATAAGACGCTTATGTGTCAGTTAATATGATTTCATTTTAAAGACAGGTAGAGAGAAAGACAGAGAGATACAGAGAGAGACAGACAGGGAAAGAGTGACAGAGACAGATGGATAGAGAGAGAGAGAGACAGACAGAGACACAGAGAGAGGGACAGACAGACAAAGACAGAGAGCCAGATATATAGAGAAACAGAGATAGAGAGAGAGAGACAGAGAGAGACAAACCAGAAGAGAGACAGAGACAGACAGAGAGACAAATAGGGAGACAGAGAGAGGGACAGACAGAGAGATACAGAGAGACACAGAGAGAGAAAGAGGGACAAACAGAACGAGGGACAGAAAGTGGGAGAGAGACAGAGACACACTTAGGGGTACTTTGCACATTGCGACATCACTACTGCGATCTCGTCGGGGTCAAATCGATAGTGACGCACATCTGGCGCCGGTAACGACGTTGCAACGTGTAAAGCCTAGAGGCACCGATAAACGATCGCAAAAGCGTCGAAAATCGGTGATCTGTGTAGTGTCGGTCATTTCCATAATTTCGCTGCAGCAACAGGTACAATGTTGTTTCTTGTTCCTGCAGCAGGACACATCGCTGTGTATGAAGCCGCACGAGCGAGGAACATCTCCTTACCTGCGTCCCGCCTGCAATGAGAAAAAAAGGAGGTGGGCGGGATGTTTATGTCCCGCTCATTTCCGCACCTCCGCTTCTATTGGCTGCCTGCCGTGTGACGTCGCTGTGAAGCCACACGACCCGCCCCCTTAGGAAGGAGGCGGGTCGCCGGCCAGAGCGACGTCACAGGGCATGTAAGTGCGTGTGAAGCTGCCACAGCGATGATGTTTGCTACGGCAGCTATCACAAGATATCGCATCTGCGACGGGGGCGGGGACTATCGTGCTCTGCATCGCTACAATCGGCTAGCGATGTCGCAGCGTGCAAAGTACCCCATAGTTACTATCCTGGGCAACGTCGGGTACTACAGCTATTAGTTTATAAATGTCAAAGTGTGCAATCCGCTGTGGAATTGACAGCGCTATATAAGTGAGTTAAATTTGCCTATAGGTAAGTCTCACACACATTGGCAAACTGCATAAAAAAAAACCTGCCACATGTGAAAGCGTCCTATTACATCGTGATTAAGAAACCTAATTAAAATTCCTCTTCCTTGCTCTGATTTATCAGTCCTGTCTATTTAATTTGCAGCCTTGTTGATGCCAATCAGCTGTATCTATCTCCTATTCAGAATATTGTGCTGTTTCAAGAGGGGCTCATGTCTCGGCATCTCTCAAGAAAAGCATCAATCATTTTCTGCCGTTTGTAGCCAAGATTTACATTTCAGGTGAACAGTTAGCAGATAACAGATCCCACTGTAATTGCTTTGTGATAAATGCTTATTTTCCAGTCCTTGGTAATAAATAAAAGAAGGAAACATTTTGAAATATGTTCAGGGAAAATGGCAGAACAGTTTCTAGTACGTGATGCAAACTATGTTATTTACTGCACTGCATTAGGAAAAGTTCACGTTGTGGCAATTATTTATAATCTTTTACTTGTTGCTATAGAAATTCTGAATTTATAAATATATTTCTAGGCATATTGCACAGATCATCAAGGGAACAGAACTTCTAAAAAATCTCTTAAAGAGGATCTGTCAACAGATTGTACAATGAAAACCTAATATATTTTTAAATAAATATATATATATATATATATATATATATATATATATATATATATATCTTGGATGCAATGAAGCTGGAGTACTTACTTTTAAAAAACAGCATATCACAAAAGTGAGTACACCCCTAACATTTTTGTAAAAATTTTGTTTTCATGGGACAACAGTGAAGAGCGGACACTTTGATACAATGTAAAGTAGTCAGTGTACAGCTTGTATTACAGTGTAAATTTGGTGTGCCCTCTAGTGATGGGCGATCCCCTCAATGGTTGGGATCGGGGAGACTCGTCCGATCATTTTGTAAAGATCGAGATCGGGATTGAGATAACACGATCTTGTGTCCAATCACTGATCTCAAGCTTTACAGTTATGGGATGGGGCGTGGGGGGCTGTAAAATAAAGAATACAGGTAATAATAAACATTCTCATTATACTTGTCTCCCACCGCTTCTGTTTCCGAGTCCAATTATCGCTCTCTACAGAGCAAGAAGAAGACTGACAGTGAGGGGATGATTGAACTTGCATCTCGCATGGGCATCACCCCGCATGGACTGATCTCAGGACAGGAGCGCTTCAGCTGCATGGAAACACATGCAGCCGACCGCTCCTCTGGGGAGATTGTGAGCTGTGATGCAACATTCGCACAGTGACAGTCAAAGTTCAATCGAGTCAATGAGTCATGGACTTGGGTGAACCCTGACGTCACCGCGAACATGGTCGAAAAAAGTGACAAGCAGTGCAGTGAATACCCCCGGAAGGTAAGATGACCTTTGATAACATCATAGTCATGTGACCAGTCTGTAAGCCAATGTCAGTACAACATTCACACCAGCTGGTCACGTGGGTAGGATGCCATTGAAGTCCCTGTAAGTCCAGTGTTGGTTACCGGGCAGCACAGCAATGATTGATCGCAGAGACAGAAGCGGCCGGGAGATAATCTGCAGGACACGTCGCGGACCTGTAAGTATAATCATAATGTTTTTTAATAATGTGGTTTCTTTTTACAGCCCCTGGACCCGATCTGCACCCGATCTATAACACGAGCTTCCCAGGAAAGCTCGGGATCGTGCACACGATCACTATGTGAATGGTACGATTCCCGATCTTTACAGATTTGGATCGCCCATCACTAGTGCCCTCTAAATAACTTAACACACAGCCATTAATGTCAAAACCACTGGCAACAAAAGTGAGTACACCTCTAAGGGAAAATTGCCAATCTGTGCCCAATTAGCCATTTTCCCTCCCCTGCGTCATGTGACTCATTAATGTTACAAAAGCCTACGGTGTGAATGGGCAGCAGGTGTGTTACATTTGGTGTTATCACTCACACACTGTTATACTGGTGACTGGAAGTTCAACATGGCTCCTCATTGCAAAGAATTCTCTAAGGATCTGAAAAAAAAGAATTGTTGCTTGAATTGAAGAATTGTTGTTGTTGTCTACATAAAGATGTCTTGGGCTATTACAGACATGGATTACTGGAGCCATGTCCTGTGGTCTGATGAGACCAAGATAAACTTATTTGTTTAAGATGTTTTCAACCAAGTGAGGAGTAAAATGATAAGTGTGTCTTGGCTACTGTCAAGTATGGTGGTGGGAGTGTCATGGTTTGGGACTGTGTGACTGGTGCCAGATGTGGGGGGCTAAGGTTCATTGCGGGAACCATGAGAGCCAACATGTACTGTGACATACTGAAGTAGAGTATGATCCCTTCTCTTCAGAAACTGGGCTGCAGGGCAGTGTTCCAACATTATAACAACCCCTAAACACACTCCAAGATGACCATTGCCTTGCTAAAGACACTGAAGATAAAGGTGCTGGACTGGCCAAGCATGTCTGCAGACCTTAACCCTATTGACCATCTGTGGGCCTCCTCAAATGGAAGGTGGAAGAGCACAAGGTCTCTAGCATCCACCAGCTCCATTATGTTGTCATGTAGGAGTGGAAGAGGATTCCTGCAGGCTCATGTGAAGCTCTAGTGGCCTCCATGCCCAAGAAAGTTAAGGCAGTGCTTGAAAATAATCATGGTTTCACAAAATATTGACACTTTGGACACAATGTGGCCATTTTCACTTAGGAATCTACTCACTTTTGTTGTCAGCAGTTTAGACATTAATAGCTGTGTGTTAAGTTATTTAGAGGGCACCAAATTTACACTGTTATACAAGCTGTACACTGACTACTGTACATTGTATCAAAGTGTCATATCTCCAGTTTTGTCCCATGAAAAGGTATGATAAAATATTTACAAAAATGTGGGGGGTGTACTCATTTTTTGTGATTTACTGTAGATGACAGAATAGTTGTATTACCTTTTTTTGAAAATTCTGCTTTATCCAACTCTGGCAAAAAAGCTTTACATAACTTGAGCCCTGCCTCTGGAAGCCTGTTACGAACTTTTCTTGCCATGCACTTCACCCTAGCTGCCATTTACCATTCTTTTTGTCATGACCAGCCCAATCTCCAGACCTAAACCTCATTGAAAACCTCTGCAATGTAATCAATAGAAAGATGGATAGTCAAAAGCCATCAAACAAAGAAGAACTGCTTAAATATTTGCGCCAGGAGTGGCATAAGGTCACCCAAAGGCAGTGTGAAAGACTGGTGAAAAGCATGCCAAGACGCATGAAAGCTGTGATTAAAAATCATGGTTATTCCACAAAATATTGATTTCTGAACTCTTCCTGAGGAAAAACATTATTAGTATTGTTGTTTCTAAATGATTATGAACTTGTTTTCTTTGCATTATTTGAGGTGTCTGAAAGCATTGTGCATTGTTTTGTTATTTTGACCATTTCTCATTTTCAGAAAATAAATAGAAAATTTATTGCTTGGAAATTCGGAGACATGTTGTCAGTAGTTTATAGAATAAAAGAACAATTTACATTTTACTCAAAAATATACCTATTAAGAGAAAAATCAGAAAAACAAACTTTTGCAGTGCTCTCTCTCTTTTTGCCAGAGCTGTAGCTAGACTCATAAAATGCTAATTTTATTATCAGGGTATTCTGACATGGATTTTCTTAGTAATTATGACAGCCTCTTCAGGTCAAATAACTCTTGTGAAAAAATTATGCAGTTTGTACTGTGAAATCTGGTGATTGATCCTCTTTATAGCATTCCTGGTATTAGATATTGGAAGGTCAGTTTGGAGCCATTATGGGTTCATGAGCTATTACCATCAAGATGCAGAAAAACCGCACATTCTACAATGTGTTTACCCCAGACCATGCGTTATCCCAGACCAATCTTTATCCCAGACCATGCTTTATCCCAGACCATGCTTTATCACCAACTATGCTTTATCCCAGACCATGCTTTATCCCAGACCAATCTTTATCCCAGACCATGGTTTATCCCAGACCATGCTTTATCCCAGACCAATCTTTTCCCCAGACCATGCTTTATCCCAGACCATGCTTTATCCCAGACCATGCTTTATCCCAGACCATGCTTTATCCCAGACCAATCTTTTCCCCAGACCATGCTTTATCCCAGACCATGCTTTTATCGGACACGTTTTTTTCAATACTCTTTAATTAAATGACTCAGGAGGTCCAACATATACTGTACAGCAAAAAAGATGAATAACATTTCACTTTCTGATGCTATGCTTCAAAGAGAAGCAATCAATTTTAGGATCAATTTGCAATCAAAGTGAAGATGCTGAAAGAGAAGGAAATACTGTATGGAAATTGATGTTAGCCTAAGGCTATGTGCCCACGCTACAGGATTTATCGCGGATTTGACGCGGATTTTGACGCGGATTTAGCGCGGATTTGCCGAAAATCTGCAGCACAGCTACTCCCCAGCCATTTCAATGGCATTTTGGAAATGCTGTGCCCATGCTGCGGATTTTTCCGCTGCGGATTTTGCCGCGGATTTTGATGCGGAACAAACTGCAGCATGTCAATTGTTTGGTGCGGATTTGGTGCGGATTTTCTGTTTTGAATGGGGAAAAAAAAAAAAATAAAATCCGCATCAAAATCCGCGGCAAATCCGCGGTAAATCCGCGGTAAATCCGCGGCAAATCCGCGGGTGCGGATTTGCCGCGAAAGTTGCGGATTTTCAGGCAAAAAAATCCGCAGGGACCTTTTACTGTGGACACATAGCCTAAGGCTTTGATCAGAAAAATTGAATTTAACATTTAAAGTTAATAAACGATATAATTTCATGAAAGTCCCTGCACTGGTTAAATTTGACATCTTTTCAAAACCATTTGTATCTGTACAAAAGTATGTTGACGTACCGTATATCCTTATGTCGTTCATTGAAATAGCAGTCAGAATGATATAATTTTATTATGTCTATCCATCCAGGGAATGTATATAAAGGTGTGATAGGAACTTGAAAAATACAGAACAGTTTAAGCTTTTAGATTAAAAAAAATGAAATAAAGGGCATTCACAGAAGCATTCCAAAATTAGCAACAGGAAGTGCAGCTATATTTGTTTTGACCTTTGTTTTAGCTTCCAAAAATTCCAAGTGCTGACCAGAAATGAGCGGAGCATTTGAAACCATCTTGCAGAATTTTTCCCTAAAATTCAATTGATTTGGACAAACAAATTAGTGTAGTTCTCAATACTTAAAAGTTGTACTTCCTTGGAAAATAAAAATTGGGAAGAGAAGAGATAGAGAGAGAGAGGACTCCACTCATCATAAAAGCTTACACTGTTTAGGAGCAAGAGGACTCAACTGACCATAAGAGCTTACACTCTATGGAAGAGAGAGAATTTGCTGACCATAAGAGCTTACACTCTGTGGGAACAAGAGTGTTGCCCAGCAAAATTTTTTTAAGTGCAAATCGAATCTCAAGAGTTCAAATTTGCCCGCTGATAGATTCACTCATCTAAAGTTAACCCCTTAACAACTGCGGGTGGTAAAATTAAATCCTAGCGGTCATAGTATTAAGCGGAGATCGGTGCAATATCAGCTGATTTCTGCAGCTGACATGTGTGCCTGCCAGGCATGAGCGGAAATATTATCCACCCTAGCCTTTTAACCCCTTAAATTATGCTGTCAATAAGTGACAGCACCATTATAACCGCGATCGCACTGAAAATTAACTAACGGGCAGATACCGGAAGTCACATGACTTTTAAAAATAAAAAATATACACACATTTGGTATCGTCGCATTCAGAAACGTCCGATTTATCAAAATATAAAATCAATTCATCTGATCGGCAAACGGCGTGGCGGCAATAAAATTCCAAATGCCAAAATTACGTTTTTTGGTCGCCACAAATTTTGCGCAAAATCCAATAACAGGTGATCAAAACGTAGCATCTGTGCAAAAATGGTACCATTAAAAATGTCAGCTCATGGTGAAAAGAAAAAACAGAAAGTGCAAAATCGGCTGGTCGTGAAGGGGTTAAGGGCAAAAGGTATATGAGATGCAGAGGCTGCAGTCAATCCTAAAATTGACCAATAATTCAAGAAATACAAACTTAATATATTGCCACACGTAACATCTCTGGATATGCACTCTTTTGTAACATACTTTGTAACTGTAGACACAAAATGCTTAATTTTACAGATTTTATGTTGAGAAACTTTGTTGCAAAAATGCACATTGTTCTTGTTCTCTCAAATGAACTAAGATTAATAATGTATATTAGCAAGTCTATTGTATTATTTTGATAATCTTATATTGAAAAATGGTCAAAATATTCAAACTGGTATCTACAGTGAACACTATTAATAAAAGAATAGCTAGAAGCTGCTGGACCCCCATGCAAATTCAATAGAGATGAGTGAATTGATTTGCAGCATTTTGTTCCAGTGGGTACATCAGTAGATTTCTAGTATAAATTATAATTATTGATCTCTTATGAAACCCAATCAGCAGGCCTCAACAGCCAGGGTTGGGAGGTAGTAAACAGTAAAAGGACAGTGTGGATAGATGTGTGAGGGGACATTATGGGAGGAAAGTGTGAGCAGACAGTATAGAAGGAGGAAAGTTTGTCAGTATGGGAGGGAGGAAAGAGTGAGAGGACACTATGGGGAGTTGTGTGAGGGAACATTATGGAGGAAAAAGCTTTTGTTTAAAAGACTTGAGAGTCATCAGTGGTTGATACCTTTAAATATCTAAATGAAAAGATGGTAATAATAGCAAGCTTAAAATGTGAGAGGACAATATGAGTGGGATAGTGTGATCAGACAATATGGGAAGAAAGTGTGAGTTGACAATATGGGGGGAAAGTATAAGGGGGCACAGTATAGACGCTGGGTAGTGGAAGGGGCAGTATACAGAGGGGGCATTTGAGGATATGATGTGAGGGCACAGTAAGGAGGGGTTAGTATGCAGAGGGGTGAGGAAGGGGCACAGTTTAGCAACTGGGTAGAATAGAGGAGACACAGTGTGAGGGGATAATGTGAAGAAGTAGCCCATAAGAAATAGGAGGCAGCATAGTGGTGGACACTTAAGATAGGCACAGTGTGGTGGTTATAGCTAATCATGCAAGCAGTGTGGTAGTTGTAGCTAATAAGGGTGGACACTGGTGGTTATAGTTCATAAGGATGGATAGTGTGGAGGAAATATTTTGTACTAGAGAGCAGTGTGGAGGAAATATTTTGTAGGTGAGGATAGTGTGAAGGCCATGTACCATAAGAGAGACAGTGTGGGGATCATATTTGCGTATTGGGCCGAGTGAAAGGCAACTGTTTACTCAGGGTCACAGCATGGGCAGATATTTTTATTCTGGAACATTATAATGACACTTTTATTTTTTGGAACAAAATATATGTCACTATGTGTGGGTGGGTGCTCGTACAGGATACTATTTCATAAATCCAAAGTAAAAAAAGGAATCTGGCACTCCCAAATGTTTCTAATACAGCATGATATTCCAGTCCCTTCTTATGATAGCAATACGTTTGATGAAGGACTGACATTCAAGACTCAAACATTATTTTTTGGACTGCACTTCTGATAAAGCATTATGATCTTTTAAAGCACCTGTTAGTGAGATTCCTTTTTCTTTATCTTGAACACTTTTATGTTTAAGGCCACCATATCAGGGGGTGCTGCAAAAGACAAGGAGAAGATGGAAGCCAGCAGAGACAAACTGTGGATGTAAAAAAAAATCATCATAGTATCTGGACAAGATAAAGAAGAAAAGAAAACTACTCCAATCTGAGAAGATTTTACCTATAATGTATCTTGGTATAAGTGTTTATTTGTGATACTGACTATGTCTCGTCAGTACTGTGATTCCTGTATGGTCAACAGTCTGATAATGCCTGTTAACTACAAATACAAGTATCTCTTTGCCATTGTTAAGGACATACTGGGAGTTGTAGGTTCATGAGATACAATTGTATATGTGCCTGACCTGATATTGCAATTGAATGCTGTACTAAGTTTGGTGATGTATTCATGTACGGTGGTTTTGATGGTTTTGGTTGTGTAGTCATGTACTGATGATGTTTTGGTGATTTATTTCTTACTGTAAATAGTTATGGCTCTGTAATCTTGTACTGCTGGTAATTCTGGTGATGCATTCCTGTACTGGTGGTGGTTGTGATGATGCTTTAATTTACTGTTGTGGTTGTTATCTGCATTTCTGTACTGCTGGTTCTTCTGATGAGGTTTTCATTTACTGTTGGCGTTGGGATGCTGAATTTCTGTACTGTCAGTGGTTCTTGTGATGTATTTCTGTACTGTTGGTTGTTCTAGTAATGTATTCATGTATTGTTATTGTTTCTGATCCTCTACACATGTAGCAAACCATAGCTTGTCAGATAACGTGATAAATGAATCAAGTGATTGTGCTGTTTATCGAGTTAAGGTTTAGCATATCTGTATTAAGAGCATTAATTATAAATTTAGAAACTGAAGCATCCATGTAAAATGCTCCCTGTCAGGATTAAGCTTGATTTTCAGTTCTATTCATCATCACATGACCATCATACTTATGGTCATGTGCCAACTAGCTTCTCTTCTTGCTTTTTTCAATGAAGCAGGAGCTGTAGTTTTTCACTGAACATTGAAAGAATTTGGAAGAGAGCTCGTAGGCATGTGATGGTCAGTGCACAAATTACATGAGTGGTCTCATGACAACTACTCAAACTGATTAAGTATTGCATAAGAGGTGTCATCAAACTGAATTTTTGCCCCAGGTGCAGGAAAACTTATATTCACCTTAGAGTACAATACTGTCAATTCTGACACCTATAGAAACTTCCCTCGCCTTTAGCACAATGCGCCGCTTGTGACCTAATTCCACGTGTCACTGGATTTACTCTCCGCTGTGAACCTTTAAGCACTCTGTATCTGAATCAATATTTATACATCTAACTGTAATTTATTTACCAGCCCAGGCTTTTTAGTGCCAGAGTACACATCTCATGTCGAGTAGCTCCTCTCTGAAGAAAAGAGCACATAAACTATTCGTCTTTAATACTAAATGATCTATTCGGATATAATTAACTCGATTTGGAGTAGTTACATAGTTACATACTGTGCTTTTTGCAGCTTTATTGACTAGACTTGTGTGTAGTACATGAAAGATTAAGAAGCCACAGGAGAACTGAGTTACCCTGTTAAAATGAATTTTTCATTGGAAAATGTCGATTCTATATGTGTTCGCAGATAATTTACCAGATTGTCCTTTCATCTAGTATACCAGGTCCAAATTCTAGTGTGGAGAGTCTGAATTTCTTTTTTTTATTATAGAGCTGTTAATGCATTATTTGTGTCTGTATTTCAAAGCCTTGTAATCAGATAGTAAATATTGTATGTGGAGCTTGTTACAGTGTATCTGACATTGTCAATCTCATGTTCCTGATGTCTTCACATTCATAGTAGAATGTTCTTTATTAACCCCTAAGTACTTACAATTTCCTAAGTTGGAGAACAGTCTTGAACTCATTGGCCAATAGTAATGTTCTGAGTCAGAAATAGATATATTGGAGCAAGGTCCAGAGCAGAGCAACCAAGATGGTAGAAGGTCTAAAAACCATGTCATATGAAGAACGGATAAAAGAACTAGGGATGTTTAGTTTGAAAAAGAGAAGGCTGAGAGGAGACTTAATAGCGGTCTACAAATGTCTGAAAGGTGGTCACAGTGCAGCGGGAACTACCCTATTCTCATTAGCACAAGGAAGTACAAGAAGCAATGAGATGAAACTTAAGAGAAGGAGGTTCAGATTAGACATTAGGAAAAACTTTCTGACAGTGAGGGCAGTCAGGAAGTGGAACAGTCGACCACGGGAGGTGGTGAGCTCAACATCAATGGAAATCTTCAAGCGGAAACTGGATAAACATATAGCTGGGATAATTTAGGAAAGCCTGTGTGAAGCCCCACAGGTGTTGTGTCGGTGCATTACCTTCAGGGACTCCACTCGGCTGGATCTTGTCACAGGTAGGGAATCTTCTATTTGTCGTGACGCCACTCTCAGTATTGCGGTCAGTGGGGACCGCCACTGCAGGTTGAGGGACGCCTGGGGCTGATGGTGAGTGCAGTTAGTTGGAATAGCCTCCTGAGAGTGAGGCAAGCCCCAGGGCCCTGTGTAGGTGCGTAGTACCACAAGGCGCAGAATAACTCCACACAAGCAGAATGTCTTTCAGGGGTTTTACTCACAGTTGATGGCAGGGTGAGTAACCCGGGCGTAGCTGGGATGAACCAGGCGGGAACCAGGTATCCTTCAGGCTGACTTCTGATGGTGACTACCAACTCGCCTTCCTTAGCCCTTGGTGGTTTGGGGTAACCCCGACTTTTAGTCCCTATGGGGGTCACCCAGGGAAGTTGCTGAAGCCACTCTCCCCTTCGTTTGCCGTTTGCTTGTTGCCTGGGCCAGATCACTCCAGCTGCTTGCCTCCTGTGAACTGTGGGCCCTAACTGTGGCTACGTGGCTGCGGCTTTTGTGGTGTTGTGGTGTGGGCTTTGAGGGCCCCACACCGGCAGGTTTAGCAGGGAAAGGTGGATCTATCCCCGCTCCGGGATCTGCCGCCCGTTTGGGCCTGGTTCTCCCTAGCAGTCTCCTTACTTCCCACTATGTGCTCTCTCTCTAGCTGGAGATGGGTTTCGGGTAGCACTCCTAGGTGACCGTTCTCCCCCGTCGGTAGCCACTGCGCGGACGCTGTCAGACTACAGCAGCCCACGGGGTCTGCTCCTCTCTGAGCTCCCTGGACTCTGCACTGAACCGGCTCACATCTGGGACCTTCACTGCTGCTCCTGTCAGAGCTTCACTTTCCTGCTCCTCACTCCTCCACACTCTGCTGCAGACTGTTTACTCCTCCTTCTCTTTTCCCTTTTGTGCCTGCCTACGCCACCTAGCAACCAGACTCTCTTACCACACCCCTTGAGAGGAGATGGAGGCTTTTGGCCCCCTCCACTATTCCAGTGGAGGTGAAGGCTTTTCCCCCTCCTGGGATCCCCAGGGGTCCTCTCATAGGTACATGTGTGAGACCTGATCACTATGCGCCTGTGTAGTCACACCTCGGTCAGCCTTCTGGATTACCTGTATTGTACTGTCCCCAGCATGGGTGCAGTACTCAGTGGTGCCTGACCAGGTCAGGGGCGCCACATTCCCCCTTAGTTATCACCAGCACGTCCTCGGGCTGCAAGACAACATTTTAAAATGCATAAAACATTAAAACATGTAAAACATTTTTAAAAGCACCAGGTACCATACATCACCACCCTCCACCCACAAGTCCGTTAACCCACCCAAAACCCTCTCACGTTGGCCGCGCCTTCAGCCACTTCTGGCAGGATGTAGAGGCGGCTTTCATGGGCTGGTGGTCTTCAGGGCATACCTGGCCTGGTGGAGCCGCGCCTTCAGCCTCTTCTGGCAGGATGTAGAGGCGGCCTCCACAGTTGGTGCTGACCAGGTACCCTCTTTGTGGTGGAGAGCCAGGCCCCATAAACAGGCATGCTCTCTGGTTGCAGGTGAGCCAAGGCCCTATATACGGACGTGCTCCCTGGTTGCAGACGAGCCAAGCCCCTAAACAGGCTGACTGTGGTGGTGGTGGTGCCCTCTGGTGTAACTATTTACACTGCGAGAGTTTGTGGCTATAGCCAGTTCATAGCCTTAAGGTTTATTTCTCACATTAGTTTATGTGGGCACATTCTTAAACTTGTAAAACGTTGCAAAACAAACTTTTCAAACTGGTAACTTGCTTTACTTTACATGAACTTTATGCAGATTCCTCCTCACCAGGGCTTGGGCCTGTAGGGCTGCGGCACCTGTTGCTTTCTTGACCTCTTTCTTCTTCTGTGTCTGTTTCTTTTTCTTTAGGACATGGTGTTACATCGAGTGCATACCAGCCTCTTTCTCCTTGATGCATTGTAAATTGCACTGTGTCTCCCATTCTTAGGTTTCTTCCAGGATGTCCTCTGGGCAAATGGGCTCTGACGTCTCTTCTATTGACAAAAATGCCCTCTTTCATACCTGATGCCACTATAAAGCCGTATCCGCTCTTCAAGTTAAAGTCTTCCACAACTCCTCTACAAAGGGGTCCTCTGACCTGTGCTTTGGCTCTTCTCAGGAACCGTTTTTCTTCTAGGTCTCTGGCCGTGACTTCTCTCTGCTCTGGGGATGGCGGTGCAGGGAAAGACTGGGTTCTGCTACGGCGCCGTGTCTTGCGGACTGGATTCTGCGATGTACAGCTTACCAGCTCCAAGGTGAGGCTTTTAGGCAAATCTTCTTCCGCAGACGGTGTTAGGTCTTCCTCATCCCAGCGGGAATATGGCAACATCTCCGGCTCTGGGCATGGATCCACTGCTGGTGGCTCCTGAGTCAGCTCCTCAGCTTCCTGGCCTCCCCTCCCCCTTAGTTCTTCTGAGCACTCCTTTGGTGGCAGTGCTGGGGATGGACTTTCATCAGCAGGCCCAGGCGGGGGACTCTTTGGCGTGGTTGCTGCAGGGGTTGCCGGAATCCTCTTGGGGGTGTGCGGAGGTAACATGTACTGATCCACCATCTCCTGTGGGAACTTGGCCTCCATATCAGCCTTCAGCTGCCAGTATGCAGGGTCCTCACCTACCAGGGACTTCCTAGCAGGGACTTCCTTGGACTGGGGAGCAGTGTCTGCTCTGGCCTTGCAGGCCGGGGAAAATGGTGATGCAATCTTGTCTCGGCGGGCCGCGCCTGACATGGCGGCGGCCTGGTCTTGGCGGGCCGCGCCTGGCATGGCGGCGGCCTGGTCTTGGCGGGCCGCGCCTGGCATGGCGGCGGCCTGGTCTTGGCGGGCCGCGCCTGGCATGGCGGCGGCCTGGATGGGCGTTTCTGGCGCAGCTTGGATCGGCGTCGCAGCTGCGATGGGGTCTTTGCAGGCTGGGCTGGGCGTCGCTGCCTCGATCGGAGCTTGGCGGGCCGCACCTGACGGGGCTGCGGCCTGGTTCATTCAGCACCTCACTTGCGGCGCGGACGAGCGTTGCTGCTGCGGTGGGGTCTCGGCGGGCCGGGCCTAGCAAGGCGGCGGCCTGGGTCAGCGTCACACCTGCAGCGCGGATGAGGGTCGCGGTGGCAGCCGGTTCTTTACGGGCCGGGCAGGGCATCGCTGCAGGGACCGGGTCTTGGTGGGCCGAGCAGGGCATCGCTGCGGCGGCCGGGGCTTGGCGGGCCGCACCTGGCGTGGTTGCGGCCTGGCTCAGCGTCGCCGCGCCGGGCGCCTCTTCAGGGACCGCGGGCGTGGCAGCAGGGGTCGGGGCATCCGGGCTGGCAGGGGTAACACTGGACTCACCCATCGGTAGCAGCATCGGGGTCTGAGTCGTCACCGCCCGATCTGGCACTCGGTGCGCGGCCCTCTCCTCGTAGGCCCGAACCGCCGCGGTCATCCACAGAAACTCCGTCCGTCCCTCTCTAATCAGCCTTCCGACCCTGGCTTCCAGTTGATCGCAGAACTCAGCAAGCTCCCGACACCACCAGGCAGCGGAGCCTGGCTCTGGGTCTCTGCACTCAGACGCCATTTTCTCTAATAGCAAGCTGCTGGCTTCTTTTCCGTTCCGCCGTCTCTGGACGCTTCCGCTCTCTTCACAAGCGAGGTCAGAACTCTGCAGGGGATCTCTGGGTAGCCACACCTCTTCGTGGGCGGTAACTTCTCCCAGCGCGGGCTGCTGTTGTTTTTCAGCGCGCTTTTCATGGTGGCAATATGGCGGCGCTTCCAATTTTTCAAGCGGACCGCCCAGGCACATGGTCACCTGTCTGGACAGGTCTAGTCCTTATCCTGTTCGTGACGCCAGATGTGAAGCCCCACAGGTGTTGTGTCGGTGCATTACCTTCAGGGACTCCACTCAGCTGGATCTTGTCACAGGTAGGGAATCTTCTATTTGTCGTGACGCCACTCTCAGTATTGCGGTCAGTGGGGACCGCCACTGCAGGTTGAGGGACGCCTGGGGCTGATGGTGAGTGCAGTTAGTTGGAATAGCCTCCTGAGAGTGAGGCAAGCCCCAGGGCCCTGTGTAGGTGCGTAGTACCACAAGGCGCAGAATAACTCCACACAAGCAGAATGTCTTTCAGGGGTTTTACTCACAGTTGATGGCAGGGTGAGTAACCCGGGCGTAGCTGGGATGAACCAGGCGGGAACCAGGTATCCTTCAGGCTGACTTCTGATGGTGACTACCAACTCGCCTTCCTTAGCCCTTGGTGGTTTGGGGTAACCCCGACTTTTAGTCCCTATGGGGGTCACCCAGGGAAGTTGCTGAAGCCACTCTCCCCTTCGTTTGCCGTTTGCTTGTTGCCTGGGCCAGATCACTCCAGCTGCTTGCCTCCTGTGAACTGTGGGCCCTAACTGTGGCTACGTGGCTGCGGCTTTTGTGGTGTTGTGGTGTGGGCTTTGAGGGCCCCACACCGGCAGGTTTAGCAGGGAAAGGTGGATCTATCCCCGCTCCGGGATCTGCCGCCCGTTTGGGCCTGGTTCTCCCTAGCAGTCTCCTTACTTCCCACTCTGTGCTCTCTCTCTAGCTGGAGATGGGTTTCGGGTAGCACTCCTAGGTGACCGTTCTCCCCCGTCGGTAGCCACTGCGCGGACGCTGTCAGACTACAGCAGCCCACGGGGTCTGCTCCTCTCTGAGCTCCCTGGACTCTGCACTGAACCGGCTCACATCTGGGACCTTCACTGCTGCTCCTGTCAGAGCTTCACTTTCCTGCTCCTCACTCCTCCACACTCTGCTGCAGACTGTTTACTCCTCCTTCTCTTTTCCCTTTTGTGCCTGCCTACGCCACCTAGCAACCAGACTCTCTTACCACACCCCTTGAGAGGAGATGGAGGCTTTTGGCCCCCTCCACTATTCCAGTGGAGGTGAAGGCTTTTCCCCCTCCTGGGATCCCCAGGGGTCCTCTCATAGGTACATGTGTGAGACCTGATCACTATGCGCCTGTGTAGTCACACCTCGGTCAGCCTTCTGGATTACCTGTATTGTACTGTCCCCAGCATGGGTGCAGTACTCAGTGGTGCCTGACCAGGTCAGGGGCGCCACACCTGCACTCACAGGGTGTTGGACCCGATGGCCCTTGAGGTCCCTTCCAACTTTACCATTCTATGATTCTATGATTCTAGAAAAGATGGATCAAGAAAGGTGAGTAAATATTTTAAATATTTCAGATATCTGAGATCGATTTTTTGTTGGGTTTCTTGTCAACTTTGTTTTGAGAAACACCATCCTGTTAAACAAAATCTGCCATCAGGTGTTTGCTACCTCATCTGAAAGCAGCAAAATGAAGAAAAAGAGACCCTGAATCCAACGATATACAGTTAGGTCCAGAAATATTTGGACAGTGACACAAGTTTTGTTATTTTAGCTGTTTACAAAAACATGTTCAGAAATACAATTATATATATAATATGGGCTGAAAGTGCACACTCCCAGCTGAAATATGAGAAAGGGTTTAGGAATCATAGCTCTGTAATGCATAGCCTCCTCTTTTTCAAGAAACCAAAAGTAATTGGACAAGGGACTCTAAGGGCTGCAATTAACTCTGAAGGTGTCTCCCTCGTTAACCTGTAATCAATGAAGTAGTTAAAAGGTCTGGGGTTGATTACAGGTGTGTAGTTTTGCATTTGGAAGCTGTTGCTGTGACCAGACAACATGCGGTCTAAGGAACTCTCAATTGAGGTGAAGCAGAACATCCTAAGGCTGAAAAAAAAGAAAAAATCCATCAGAGAGATAGCAGACATGCTTGGAGTAGCAAAATCACATTCTGAGAAAAAAGGAATTGACTGGTGAGCTTGGGAACTCAAAAAGGCCTTGGCGTCCACGGATGACAACAGTGGTGGATGATCGCCGCATACTTTCTTTGGTGAAGAAGAACGCATTCACAACATCAACTGAAGTCCAGAACACTCTCAGTGAAGTAGGTGTATCTGTCTCTAAGTCAACAGTAAAGAGAAGACTCCATGAAAGTAAATACAAAGGGTTCACATCTAGATGCAAACCATTCATCAATTCCAAAAATAGACAGGCCAGAGTTAAATTTGCTGAAAAACACCTCATGAAGCCAGCTCAGTTCTGGAAAAGTATTCTATGGACAGATGAGACCAAGATCGACCTGTACCAGAATGATGGGAAGAAAAAAGTTTGGAGAAGAAAGGGAACGGCACATGATTCAAGGCACACCATATCCTCTGTAAAACATGGTGGAGGCAACGTGATGGCATGGGCATGCATGGCTTTCAATGGCACTGGGTCACTTGTGTTTATTGATGACATAACAGCAGACAAGAGTAGCTGGATGAATTCTGAAGTGTACCGGGATATACTTTCAGCCCAGATTCAGCCAAATGCCACAAAGTTGATCGGACAGCGCTTCATAGTACAGATGGACAATGACCCCAAGCATACAGCCAAAGCTACCCAGGAGTTCATGAGTGCAAAAAAGTGGAACATTCTGCAATGGCCAAGTCAATCACCAGATCTTAACCCAATTGAGCAAAAAAATTGTTTAAAAGAACAGAGAGTCCTCTGGGAGAGATAGGAGACTATGGGAGTACAAACTTATGATGACCTTTGACACATTCAGAGAAGGAATGAATGTGTCTCATGGATTCATGTCTTTTTACATCAGTTAAAAGATGTGCTCCTCTGACCATCCGAGCGCATCACAGCCCGGACCAGACCCTTATCAGAGGATAATAAAACTTTCACACTGAACTGCAGCAGTATTTATGGCCCCACAACAGTTTGCCCCCCTGCCATAGTGATAGTTCTGTTTCATATAACTTGTTTTTTGTTTTTTTTTGTTTTTTTTACTGCACTATTCTAAGTCCTGTTGTGTATAAATATGTGACTCTTCAGATTTTGTGTTATACCATGCCTGATGAAGAGACCTGAGTAGTCTCGAAAGCTTGCAATTATTTCCATCTTTTCAGTTAGCCATTAAAAGGTATCAACCACTGAGGACTCTCTGTTCTTTTAAACAATTTTTTTATCTCTACTGGCTAACACGGTACAAAGATATATTTTACTTGTACCCAATTGAGCATGCATTTCACTTGCTCAAATCCAGACTTAAGACGGAAAGACCCACAAACAAGCAAGACCTGAAGGCTGCGGCTGTAAAGGCCTGGCAAAGCATTAAGAAGGAGGAAACCCAGCGTTTGGTGATGTCCATGGGTTCCAGACTTAAGGCAGTGATTGCCTCCAAAGGATTCGCAAGAAAATATTGAAAATAAAATTTTTTTTTTGGGTTTGGTTTATTTGTCCAATTACTTTTGACCTCCTAAAATGTGGAGTGTTTGTAAAGAAATGTGTACAATTCCTACAATTTCTATCAGATATTTTTGTTCAAACCTTCAAATTAAACGTTACAATCTGCACTTGAATTCTGTTGTAGAGGTTTCATTTCAAATCCAATGTGGTGGCATGCAGAGCCCAACTCGCGAAAATTGTGTCACTGTCCAAATATTTCTGGACCTAACTGTATCACTTAATTTACTGGGTGCAACAGTTGTGACACAATCAGAGTTCTTTAATGTAACATGTAGCAGAGCACAGAAATATAACCACATCCACAACAAGCTCCTTATGTACATTGTCTATTGATAGTGAGCAGAGGGTGTGGTCATTCTAGTAAGTGTGTGCTATGTAGTATGGGCAACTATAAGGTCTTGGTAATAAAACCTTCATTATAAGAAAACAACAGCATGCAGCTTGATGTGATAGGTCGGTGAATTCTGTGTTTTAACCCCTTCCTCATGCTGTCCTCAGATTGCATGGCAAAGATCTGCTGACAGATTCCATTTAATTACATAAGTGTTCCAGGATTTTCTTATTTAAAAATAATGAATCTAATATTTCTGATCTAAAATAAGGGTTGCACACTCTTGGGGATTGTTTTTTTGTAAAATATTTTTTTTGTAAAATCATTTTTAATTGATTTGTTCATTATTTATACACATGGGGTGCCCATCATGAAGCTTGGAATAGGAGGTTTGATGATGTAAGGGTGCTGGTGCTTTTCTGGTGACACTGATGGTAATTTATTCTAAATTTCAAAGCAGACTTACCCAGCATGACTACCACAGAATTCTGCAGCTACATGCCAACCTATCTGGTTTGCAGTTAGTAGGAACAACATTCAGGAGGTCCTCCCAAGACCACCTCCTCTTTTCCGCACTCGAACATTATTCACCCAATTGCCCCCAAGTATCCCCTCATCCTCTGAAATTCTGTGCCCCAACACGTCTGATTATCCACCACATTCAAAACTTTCATCCACAACTTGAAAACCCCTCCCTTCAGGAAGATTCCACCCTGAAATAACTGGAATGTCACCTCTCCTCCGGAGCTGCTTCAACCCCCCCAACCTAGTGTCTTCATGTTGTGGTCTCCAAAATCATCTGGCCTCAACCAAATTAAGATGGTTTGGGATGATTTGGACTGCAGAGTGAAGACAAAGCAGCAATCAAATGGGAAATGCTTTATAACATGTCTTTGTCAGTAATCACCTGACAGCTCTAATAATGGCTATTATGAAAAGGCTTACACAAAGGTCAGAAAAAATGGGTCTCCAAGTCTTGCGTTGCAGGTCAGGACTCAGGAGTAAACCAGAGATGTGTAAGAAAAAATACCCATACATACTGTACATATAGTTTTTTTTATAAATCCCTCTGTGGCTAAGGAAGGGTTAATGAAGCAGAGTTTGGCACAGATGGGTCTGGAGAGGTATGTTTGAAAATGGGGTTGGGATGATATAATGTATATTTTGTAGGTAGATTATTTTTTTTCCATCGAAGCTACCCCTTTTATATAAAAATGAATGTTAAAAATAAATAAATAAATTAATAAATACAGTTAGGTCCAGAAATATTTGGACAGTGACACAAGTTTTGTTATTTTAGCTGTTTACAAAAACATGTTCAGAAATACAATTATATATATAATATGGGCTGAAAGTGCACACTCCCAGCTGCAATATGAGAGTTTTCACATCCCAATCGGAGAAAGGGTTTAGGAATCATAGCTCTGTAATGCATAGCCTCCTCTTTTTCAAGGGACCAAAAGTAATTGGACAAGGGACTCTAAGGGCTGCAATTAACTCTGAAGGCGTCTCCCTCGTTAACCTGTAATCAATGAAGTAGTTAAAAGGTCTGGGGTTGATTACAGGTGTGTGGTTTTGCATTTGGAAGCTGTTGCTGTGACCAGACAACATGCGGTCTAAGGAACTCTCAATTGAGGTGAAGCAGGACATCCTGAGGCTGAAAAAAAAGAAAAAATCCATCAGCGAGATAGCAGACATGCTTGGAGTAGCAAAATCAACGTCGGGTACATTCTGAGAAAAAAGGAATTGACTGGTGAGCCTGGGAACTCAAAAAGGCCTGGGCATCCACGGATGACAACAGTGGTGGATGATCGCCGCATACTTTCTTTGGTGAAGAAGAACCCGTTCACAACATCAACTGAAGTCCAGAACACTCTCAGTGAAGTAGGTGTATCTGTCTCTAAGTCAACAGTAAAGAGAAGACTCCATGAAAGTAAATACAAAGGGTTCACATCTAGATGCAATCCATTCATCAATTCCAAAAATAGACAGGCCAGAGTTAAATTTGCTGAAAAACACCTCATGAAGCCAGCTCAGTTCTGGAAAAGTATTCTATGGACAGATGAGACAAAGATCAACCTGTACCAGAATGATGGGAAGAAAAAAGTTTGGAGAAGAAAGGGAATGGCACATGATCCAAGGCACACCACATCCTCTGTAAAACATGGTGTAGGCAACGTGATGGCATGGGCATGCATGGCTTTGAATAGCACTGGGTCACTTGTGTTTATTCATGACATAACAGCAGACAAGAGTAACCGGATGAATTCTGAAGTGTACCGGGATATACTTTCAGCCCAGGTTCAGCCAAATGCCGCAAAGTTGATCGGACGGCGCTTCATAGTACAGATGGACAATGACCCCAAGCATACAGCCAAAGCTACCCAGGAGTTCATGAGTGCAAAAAAGTGGAACATTTTGCAATGGCCAAGTCAATCAGCAGATCTTAACCCAATTGAGCATGCATTTCACTTGCTCAAATCCAGACTTAAGACGGAAAGACCCACAAACAAGCAAGACCTGAAGGCTGCGGCTGTAAAGGCCTGGCAAAGCATTAAGAAGGAGGAAACTCAGCGTTTGGTGATGTCCATGGGTTCCAGACTTAAGGCAGTAATTGCCTCCAAAGGATTCGCAACAAAATATTGAAAATAAAAATATTTTGTTTGGGTTTGGTTTATTTGTCCAATTACTTTTGACCTCCTAAAATGTGGAGAGTTTGTAAATAAATGTGTACAATTCCTACAATTTTTATCAGATATTTTTGTTCAAACCTTCAAATTAAACGTTACAATCTGCACTTGAATTCTGTTGTAGAGGTTTCATTTCAAATCCAATGTGGTGGCATGCAGAGCCCAACTCGCGAAAATTGTGTCACTGTCCAAATATTTCTGGACCTAACTGTATTGCTTTAAGTTTCCTGTCTTGACGCTTTGATGTCTTCCTTCGTCTCCAGTTTGTTTGCCTTTAACAACCTTCCCATGTTGTTTGTATTTGGTCCAGATTTTAGACACAGCTGACTGTGAACAGCCAACATCTTTTTCAACATTGCATGATGATTTACCTTCTTTTAAGCGTTTGATAATCCTCTCCTTTGTTTCAATTGACATTTCTCGTGTTGGAGCCATGATTCATGTCAGTCCACTTGTACAACAGCTCTCCAAGGTGTGATCACTCCTTTTTAGATGCAGACTAAAGAGCAGATCTTATTTGATGCAGGTGTTAGTTTTGAGAATGAAAATTTACAGGGTGATTCTATAATTTTTTCCTCATAATTGAGTGATTCCAGAATTTTTTCCCCTCAGTTTGGTCTTGAAAATTAACTGTTACTGGCTAGCACATTATGTTTTCTTGATTTTTTTTTGTGTTTCTTAAAGCCAGAAATTTGCCATTTGAAATGACTTTAGTTTTATGCCATGTCTGTGATATGCTTTTTTTAAACAACTGAATGAACATCCTCAGAGCCAGGTGATTCCATATTTTTGACAGGGGTTGTAGTGCAAGACTTGTGTTACGAATTAGCAAGCAGCCTGCTGCAGTTCCAGCTGCCATTTTTGGCCGTGCCTCGGGTCGTCCAGCTTACTGCTTCCTCCTCCACTTCTAAAGGGTGCTTTACACGCTTCAACATCGCTAGCGATTGCTAGCGATGTCGCGAGCGATAGCACCCGCCCCCGTTGTTCGTGCGACATGTGGTGATCGCTGCAGTAGCGAACAATATCGCTATGGCAGCGTCACATGCACATACCTGTTCAGCGTCGTCGCTGTTGCTGCCGAACAATTCCTCCTTCAAGAGGGAGATGCGTTCAGTGTCACAGCGACGTCACAGCGGCGTCACAAAATGGCCACCCAATAGAAGAGGAGGGGAGGAGATGAGCGGCTAGAACATGCCACCCACCTCCTTCCTTCCTCCTTTCCGATGGACGCAGGTAGGATGATGTTCTTCGTTCCTGCGGTGTCACACACAGCGATGTATGATGTCGCAGGAACGACGAACAAACTGAGGAATGAAACACCAATGACATTATGATTTGGAGCGACGTGTCAACAATCAACGATTTTTGACGTTTTTGCGATCGTTGATCGTCGCTAGTAGCTGTCACATGCTGCGATGTTGCTAACACCGTGACCCAGACGAAATATCGTTAGCGATGTCGCAGCGTGTAAAGCACCCTTAAGTGTGGAGAAGCGGCTAGTGCGCATGCGCGCGCCGATTTACCCAGCCAAAGCCTAAGACCAGTGTATTGCCTAGTCAGCATGCTCAGCCTGATTGTGTCATTTCTGAGATTGAGTTCTCAGTTCAGGCTACTGAGCATGCTCCTACACGAAAAGCATCTTTGCACAGGTACTTGGATATCGTGCCATCTCTAAGTCCTGTGTTCTGCCTACTGAGCATGCTCGGGCAGATGGTCTGATTTTTGAGACTGTTGTTCAGGCTACTGAGCATGCTCAGGTAGTGCATCAGAGGCTAGGCCCGGTAAGGACCTCACTGGGCATGTCCGTGAGGTGGCAGGCCCAGTTAGGCCGTCACACATCAGGTGTCCTGATAATGTGACCACTTCGGACTGGCTCACGGAGGCCCGCCCCTATGACACGGCACCTCATCATTGGTTGTTAGACGATGACTCGTGAGGTGTTTGGGGCGTGGCAGCCATGAAGTCATCAGGGATGTGGCGGTTCCGGATAGGACGCTGGTGATGTCACTGATGACGTGGCACTCCGCTATTGGACCCTGGAGGTGCCATTGTGGTTCACCCTGGGTTTGGGTCGGACCCAGGTTATAAAAGGGGCTGGGGACAACATGGAGGGACACAGTCTTCTCATATGCTTGTTGTGAGCACACCTACATGTATAGAGCCAATTGCGGCTACAGCCTGTTAGATTGAAAGCAGTAAGGTAGGGATAGGCGTGGCTGGGCACAATAGGGTCAGGCACTGTGCTTCCCTCCTACTGTTCAGTCCTGCTAGTGCAGCCCAGTGGAGTTAACTGGGCTGCGGCTGCTGCGCCACCTGTCCTCTTCGAATCGGCTTCCCAGTCAACGCTACCGTTGTGACCACCTGGCCTGACGTGTCCTGTACACATGTGGCCAGTTGAGATCCTCGGTGTCCAGAAACGCTAATAGGGAGACCGCTCGGCCTGACATGTCCTACACACGTGGCCGACAGGCCGCTTCGCGGCGGTCTTCCAGTCAATGCTACCTGGGCACCACACGGCCTGACGTGTTCCCCGCACATGTGGTCGGTGTAGCTCCACAGGCACACAGAAACGCTAACTGAGTTGTCGTCCGGTCTTACATGTCCCTACACACTTGCCTGGTTCCCAGGTCTCCAGTGTTATTTCAGAGCCACCCAGATTTGGGTTGCCATCAGCTCCTTTGTCACCTGGAGCACGGTGGACCCCGACTGGCGATTGGGATATATACCATCATAACCTAATCTGCCAGTCCCCCCGTAACACTTGAAGACCCATTTTTTCTGACTTTGTATTCAGCTCCCAGTATTGGTTGGAGCTGGTGGTGTTGCAGCAGCGGTCACGTGTGCCAGCTGCCCGGTAATTGCCGGGTAAAAGGAGCAGTTGTCAGTGACTTGCAGACAGTAAATGAGGAGCTGAGACTTTTTCTTTGTGGAGGAGATACACACGATCAGTGACACACCTCTTATTCTACTCTTCCCCTCCGTTGATGTCCCTGGTTTTAATCTATGCCCTGAGTGGGGGGACAATCCGTTTATTGCACTCAGAGGGGTACGGGACTGGGGGCTGAAGAAGATCCAGAGTATTACTGAGATGAGGAGAAACTACTACATCTCTGAGCATTAAGGAGGTGGACACTATCAGGCTTTTACTCAGCATTATGCCTGTTCAGCACAATGTGAATTGGTGAGTGGGTATTTTACCCCACTATTATTAATCACTTGTTAGCTATGAATCACACACATGGAACAATTTCCCTTTATTATGAAAAGTTTTAGCACAACAATCTTAGCACAACAGGATTTTGGAATGTTTAGCTTGCAAAAAAGAAGATTGAGAGGAGACTTAATAGCTGTCTACAAATATCTCAAGGGCTGTCACACTATAGAAGGATCTGCGATATTCTCATTTGCACAAAGAAAGACTAGAAGTAATGAAATGACACTGAATGGGATGACACTGATTGGGAGGCACAGACTAGATATTAGAAAAAAAACTTTTTGACAATGAAGCTGATCAATGAGTGGAACAGGCTCCCACAGGAGGTATTGAGTTCTCCCTTCAATGGAAGTCTTCAAAAAGAGACTGGACAGATATCTGTGTGGGAGGGTATAGTGAAGCCCTGGGTTGGGCCAGATGACCCAGGAGATCCCTGCCAACTCTAAAGGGTGCTTTACACGCTGCAACATCGCTACCGATATATCGTCGGGGTCACGTCGTTAGTGACGCACATCCGGCGCCGGTAGCGACATCGCAGCGTGTAACACTAATGAGCGACAATCAACGAGCACAAAAACGTGAAAAATCGTTGCTCGTTGACACATCGTTCATTTCCTTAATATCGCTGTGTGTGACACTGCAGAAGCGACAAACATCTCCTTACCTGCGTCCACCGGCAATGCAGAAGGAAGGAGGTGGGTGGGATGTTACATCCCGCTCATCTCCGCCTCTCTGCTTCTATTGGCCGGCCGCTTAGTGACGTTGCGATGACATCGCTGTGATGCCAAATGCACCTCCCCCTTGAGGGAGGGATTGTTCGGCGGTCACAGCGACGTCGCTGCACAGGTATGTGCATATGACGCTGCCGTAGCGATAATGTTCGCTACGGCAGCGATCACCAAATGTCGCGCATACGACGGGGGCGGGTGCTATCACGCTCGACATCATTAGCAATCGGTAGCAATGTTGCAGCGTGTAAAGTACCCTTAACAGTCTATGACTATGATTTAACCACTCTGTTTACCATATCCCAGGGTTTGCACTGGTCTTCACTCTTTTACTCTTTACAGAAATCTGAACTTAGTGGCCTTTGGGCTGAGTACATTGGAGTTAGCTGCTGGCTGGTTGGTGCAGGCTGGCAAGATTTGTCAGGTCATTGGGTCAGAAACAGGAGGGCAGTCAAGGTACAGAATCACAAGGCAAAAGAATGGTCAGGAAACGGGACACAGTAAGACTACAGAAATACAAACAAGCCAAGCAGGAGGTGAAAGTGCAGGACTAAATGAGAGTAAATAAACTATATCTGCCAGCTCCCAGCAGTAAGCTGTGAGTATCAGTAGGATGTGGTGCTGTCCTGTTGGGTAAAACAGGGAGCTCATTACTTCAGCTGAACAGCACACATATCCATACTGCTAGAGAGGATAGTACTAAAGAACCCAACCACCACAGTCTTTCTGAGTGGACAGACCAGGCACCTCACAATGCTTCTGGTCCCGATGTCTCCACCGTCAACCACAACTGCCTGCAGAATGAATAGTTAGTTACATAGTTACATAGGTTGAAGAAAGACCTAGGTCCATCTAGTTCAACCTTCCTCCACCAATTCTACATTTAGTCCCTAAGTCACTTATAACCAACAATGTTTTGTGCACTGAGGAAATCATCCAGCCCTTTTTTAAAAGCTGTTATAGTATCTGCCATTACTACCTCTTGTGGTAGGGCATTCCACAGTCTGACTGCTCTAACTGTAAAGAACCTTTTCCTATTTAGCTGCCAGAATCACTTTTTTTCCACTCGCAGTGTATGCCCCCTGGTCCTTAGTACTGTCTTTGGAAGGAATAAGTCTGTGCCAGTCCTTTATATTGACCACACATGTATTTCTACATATAAATGAGATCTCCTCTGAGATGTCTTTTTTCTAAGCTAAACAAATCTAACTTTTCCAACCTCTCATCATATGGGAGGCCTTCCATTCTTTGTAGTAGTCTAGTTAGCCGCCTTTGAACTGACTCTAACTTCTGAATGTCCTTTTTAAAATGTGGAGCCCAAAACTGAATCCCATATTCCAGATGTGGCCTCACAAGTGATTTATAGAGGGGTAACAATACATTGGGATCACAAGATCTAATCTCTTTTTATACACCCTAAAATCTTGTTTGCTTTGTTTTTGCAGCTGCTGCTTGACATTGAGTACTGCTGTTCATTCTGACATCTTATCCAGATCTTGTTGTAATATTGTACTATCAAGGTCAGTTTTTAATATCCTACATAGTTTGGTGTTGTCAGCAAAGACTGACACTTTACTATCTATCCCATCCACAAGGTCATTAATAAAGAGATTAAAATACAGCAGTGCCTGGTGACAGAAGCAGATGTTGAAGGAGCAGATCCTGGAGCATAGGGGACAGTTCCCTCATTTCTTTTAAAAGGGGCCTCCAGAGCCTTAGGACCAGCTTAAAGGGGTGGTTCACCCATATTTTTAATTGTCTAGATCGATATTATATTGAGAAACAATGTTTCTCTCAAATACCTTATGTTGTCAATAGTGCCTGTGAGAGGCGCTATTGCAGACCGCTGCTCCCCGTCCAGTGACGTACCCGTCCAATGCTGCCACGTCACATCCGTGCGGCCGGCTACAGTCTTCCAGACTCTGAGCTGTGAGCGGTGTTTCACTGCTGTCACAGCCCATTTGCTCCCCCCTCCTCCTCCCTCCTCCCTCCTAGCACAGCACGACGCGTCTCCTGCTCCCCCTTCCCTCCTCCCTCCTCCCTCCTAGCACGGCACATGTCCTGCTCCCCCCTCCCTCCTCCCTCCTCGCAGAACGCTGCAAGCAAGAGACGTGCTGTGAGGGAGGAGGAGGAGCAGGGAGAAGATGGGCTCAGAACGCAGCCGGCCGCACGGATGTGACGTGGCAGCATTGGACGGGTACGTCACTGGACGGGGAGCAGCGGTCTGCAATAGCGCCTCTCACAGGCACTATTGACAACATAAGGTATTTGAGAGAAACATTGTTTCTCAATATAATATCGATCTAGACAATAAAAAATATGGGTGAACCACCCCTTTAATCCACGAACAACAGATAAAACATTATGGCGAGAGAAATTGTATTTATGTTGCTCATCAGAACCTAGGATCTCTCCACTGGGTCATATCTTATGTAATCCACCAGATATTAGGAGGACCCACTCAATACTGCATCTCATATTCCAAATTGCAGTTGGTAACTACAGGTGGAGGAAGATCGTTGACAGGGTGAGTGGGAGTCAATATGTCTTAAGAAACACGTTAGGCTTTTTGATGAAAGGAAGGATTTTTTGGCAAAAAATTACAGAGTTAATGACCTTGATTGTTTGATAAAGACCAGTAAATTTGGAACCCAGCTTGGCAGAGCGAACTTTAATGTTCATACTTTTGGGGGACAACAACAGTTTGCCCCTAATTGCAAAGCTTTGACCGCTTAAACATCTACTATTAGCAGCTGAGATCTAACTACTCTGCATCTTCCTGAAGTTGTTTCTTACGTCAGATCAGAATAACCTTCAAATTAGCCACAGATTTTTCAACCAATTTTAGCATCCATCATGTTGGTCAAAAAAAAACCAAAGATGAAACTCAAGATTGCACAAAAACTGTGAAGTTTTATAGATTCTTGATTTGTAGGCAAATCTGTAATTAAAAAGTATCTAACATCTACAATTGTGCTAAAGGATAATATAAATAAAAATAATGCATTTTCATAGAATGTATATATAACTTATGAGCAAAAGGGTAACAATGTTTTGAACATTTGATTTTCAGGCGCCATATCTCACCATCCACTACAGCTTTGAGTGTGATACTACCTTCATTTTATAGACAATCATCTTTGCTATGTTATATATAAATTTGACTTACAACTATTTAGTATATGATTACTTATACAGATTCTTGTCATGTCACTGCATTGCTACTGTTTTGTTCCTAAAAATCTACATTTTTATCTTTATTAATTTGATATGTATTATATAAATCTACCCACTGCCTGAATCCTTCTGGGCATGCTCTTGATCAGATTCAAGCATATCTCAACTGAAATCTGTTCCCAGGTCTCTTCTATACGTTTCCACTGTTGGTACATACTAATCAAACTCCCTTAGGTATGTAAACAGCTTTTTCTTCAACTCTGCCCACAAGTGTTCGATTGGGTTGAGATCTGGGGACTGTGGGAGCCAATCCAGCAGCTCTACTTCATTGTCATTGGACCATTTCTTTGCCAATCTCGATGTCTTTGTCCTGCTGCCATCCTTTTCATACCCATAGTACCTGAATGTATGAAGTAACTCGTCTTGAAGGATACAACTCCAATATCATCAGGCTTCCGCCATCAAACTTGACAGTTCCTTCAATTTCTTGATCCATTAGCCCCTTTATCCATTGTTTCTTCCAGACTCATTTGCACCCATCAGAGCCTAGTCTGTTGACTTTCCTCTCATCGGTCCAAAACACCCATTTCCAATCTTCTACTGTCCACTTTTCGTACTTCTTTGCAAACTCTAAACAACGCTTCTCATGACGTTATTGAAGTTGATGCTTCTTCACCTATTTTCAGGGCACCATTCCAGTCTTGTGTAACATGCGTCGCACAGGGCTTGAATGGACGTCTGTGATCTCACTATTATGAAGCATACAAGCCACCTCCACTCCTGTGTTTGTCATGCTAGAATTTTTAGACCTTGTGATGAGCTGACCTCATGGCTCTCATATATTGCCTGGATGTCCACCTTTTGGCTTTGGAATAGATGGACAGACTTCATTTCGTATTCTTCCAAATGTCATGGCACTCACATAATGCAGTATGGCAATTTTCTTGTCTGAGAGGTGGATAATGCAGTTTCTCTTTTCTTGGGAAATTTTCTTCATGGCTGCTCCTTGATTCAAACTAGTGACCCTTAACTTGAGAATCAACATAATAACACACTGAGCTATTAGGGAATGTGAAAACAGGTTGTGATTTGTAGTATAAAGGAAGAAAAAGATTTTTCAATGACATAACATTTGACATGACAAGAATTTGCATAACTAATCATATGATAAATAGTTGGGAGTCATATTTATGTATGAGATGAGAGCCAAGATGGTTGTCCATAAAACGAAGGTAGTTTCATGCTTAAAGCTGTTGGGGATTGTGAGATATGCAGCCTGAAAGTTAAAAGTCCAAAACATTGTTACCCTTTTGCTCGTCAGTGTATTAATAACCAGCTTAATTTATGTGGCGCAGGGGAGGGTATATCATTGGTGAAATTGTTGCAACCACAGAGGGGCCAATTGGGTAAAGGGGCTCACATCCAAGCCCATAGGAGCTTCTGTCATAAATAAAAATCATGGAAAATTCAGTTTTTCGTTGAGACCATTGGGCACCATAGTGCCCAAGGCCACTATCAATCTATATTCTGCTTGCACCAACAAGAATTTAAATCACCCGTCTGACACTGCAATGTATTTTGTCAATGCCATGCAACCTAACACCCTTAGGATTACAACCATTAAGGTACTTAAAATGTCTCGGGATAGTTTTTAATAAAGATATGTCCTTGGTATCTTTGGCTACCATGATATGTCACACATGAATTCCTGAATGTAGACGGAGTTCCCTTGTAGTCACACACAGATATATCTTGTGAAGGCTGCATAATATATCACATAACTAGAACTACATGAGATATAATCTCTAATGCTATAACTACTTTTAACCATCTTCTGGTGATATCCCATTAATTTACCACATGGATACCAACCATGTTTTGGACCACAAGTGCCAAAAGTACTAACTAGCTGGCTTAGCCACATATTGTCTTTTTACAAGTAGGTCCTTTAGATTTTTACTACTTCTTCCTGCCATGAAAAAGAGATCTGGTAAATTGGTGGCAAAAAGAGATCTGCCTTATGGATAGGCCAATACTTCATCAGTATCTGTCTCTTGTGGTATTTATTATTTGTAGAAATAAAGGGAAACTGACCATCATCCAGTCTAATATTTTTGGCTGGATACAAGGGCGAGCCTTTTTTTAATCCATTTCTAATGCTGCGATGACTGATGCTCGTCACAGAATCGTTGTTTGAGATCCGCGGCCTGTCAATCAAACCTTGTGTCAGATAGACAAATAGATTCATCTCATGCCGAGGAATTGACTAACCAGGACAGCTCTTATTGTGGTATGTGTGTGAGCCGATGATGTGGGGAACAAGTTATTGTGATATTGAGTGTTGTAGTTATATTGATTGGCAGCCTTTCTTTGGGATTTCCCTATTTATGATAAATCTGTTTTTATTGAAATGTTTTCATCAAAATACAGTTAGATACAGAAAGCAAGTGCGAGTATGAATAAAATACTGAATAATACATCAGCCCTATCATCCTTATATCATCGACCCGATACCGAGTGACAATTGCATTCATGTATCTCGGCATCATATCGCAACACCTTATAATATTTATTAGAATCCTCCGGGCTGGTTTAAAATTTTCCACCCAACCTGTATCATCTCAAGATGCGGCTTACTAGATTCGAACAACAAAGAAAAGGAAGTATTCCCAAAGTATTAAAGGCAGAAGAAAAGAGGGGGGAAGGTGGGCAGAGGAAAATAAGAAACCTAGAGGGATGAGACAAGGGGATTGAGGGGAAGGTGAGGAGAGTATGTGGGTATGAGCTGTTACCGAAACAAGACTTGGAAGTCCGAGGACTCCTTGAACACCACCCAGGGTTGCCAGACCTTAATAAATGTCTCATCACTACCCAACACCAGTGCTGAAAGTTCCTCCATGTGACAAATGTGTGACAGCTCTACCTGCCACTCGCCAATGGTGGGGGCCTCCGTGGATCTCCAATGCCTAGGAATGACTGCCCGGGCTGCTATCAAGCAGAATCGTAGAAGGCTCTTCTTTTGCTGCCGTACCGAGCCGGGTAATATTGACAGAAGTACCATTTTAATTGAGGGGGTGATGTTCTCTCCGGACATTTGATTATATATTTGAAACACCTGAAACCAGAAGTTTGACAATTTCTGACATGCCCACCATATGTGGGTCAGCGTGCCTTTGTCTAAACCGCATCGCCAACAGCATTCTGGGACTGATGGGAAGACTCTGTGTAATGTGGCAGGACACTGGTACCATCTCGCTAACAGCTTGAAGCTCTTTTCCTGAGCGCTGCATGCCACTGAAATTTTGTGAGAGAACAGGAAAGCCTTCCGCTTCTCCTCTTCCGACAAACCAAGTCCAAGTTCCGTCTCCCATACTCTGATATACCCTGGGTCCTCCGAACAGTGGGCCTCATTAATCAAACGATAAATGAGTGAGATCGAGTGTGAGGGCGGCGATGATTGCAAAAATAAACGTTCAAACGGCGTGGACGTAGTCGGGTCCGGGGGAGGTCCCCCTCTGAGCCAAGACCGTACGAAAGAGTGCAGTTGCAGATATTCAAACCAGTTTAAATGAAGGTCAGGGAATGTGGCCTGTATGTCTGCGAAAGACTGCAGGTATTTGCCCTGCAATATCTGTCCCATTCTGATGTCCATCTCCCTCTCCCATCCGAGGAACCTGTCTGTGTTACAACCCGGAGGGAAGCCTGGATCAAACAGGGGGGCCAAGTGTGGCGCCCCTGAGGCTTCCGTCGCCACAGGTCATTGCACCCCATCAGCGGTGTGATGCCCCATTCTGGGAGAGGAAGAGAGTGAACTCCGGTCCCCTGGTAAATCCACCCTACACCCATTGCTAGGGACACACAGGACCAGGGAAAGTGGCAGGCAACCCTCCCATGCTGCATGCTGAGAGGGGCTGTAAGACCCATCCCTGCTCCCATAGGGTGGTAGCTTAGCAACTGGGGAGGTGGGAGGAGCCACCAGAGAGCAGACAGAGACAGGAAGGTGAAGTTTAGTCAGTTCGCTCAGGGAGTGGGAGAGTGAGGAGTGAGCATGTAGGACGAGAAGAGAAGAAGGAGTCGCAGGGCCACGGGTAGTCCTGTAAGGTGCCACGAGCAGTCCTTGTTGGGTACCGCTGCCGAGGGCCCAGAGGCGCCACGGGTAGCTACAGGCTGCGGTGGCCCGTTCCACAGTGACATCGGTGGAGTGATTAGCTGCGACAGGGGACGGTCCCTAGAAACTGAAGGAGTTAAAAGACAGTCTCCAGACAGTAAAAACCGAGGCCCAGGGAATTGCAAGCTCCCAGGGCCAGAACCCAGAGCAGATCTTCAGAAAAGGGGTGATCAGCCGACAGGTGACCCCCCAGCCTGGAGGCTGTAATGGAGGCCAAGCCAAGTCCATCTACCTAAGGCAAGGCTAGTGAAGTCAGCAGAAAAAGGGACACTAAAGAGAGGGAACCGGATTTCACGCTCGGAATCATCCAGAAACGGCGGAGGTCCCTGACAGCGGTCCCAGCAGTCTGAGGGTTCCTGCAAGTGTGACAGAAACTGTGAGTAAAAGAACTGGAACTGCATCTTTGGACTCGTCTCTGTTATTCCACCTGCATAGACACTTACAAGCACCAACTGTGCCCCGGGCATTGCTCCACCTGTGGGGAGCAGTACTACCATTGCTGCTATAACATCATCCCGGAGGCCTCACACAGCAGCGGCGGCTTAATAGCCGCATACCACAGGTGGCGTCACGAACACAAACTTTAACTTAAGCCACATATTCAACTGACACCCACCAGGGCCACGGAGCCGGGCCCAGCCACCACTGACTACCACCGGACTAGTCCGGCCCGGCACCGGGTGTCCCATAGCCCTGGAGTGGGCGAGTCAACTTTGGCGTCACGAACAGGATTTCGTGCCCGGTCTAACCGGGTACTGTGCGCCTGAAGAACCGTGTGACAGACTGTGTACTTTACTGAGAAACCGCCGCCATTAGCGCTGCTGAAAGCGGGAAGAAGGGGGGCGTGCAAGAAGAAAGGGCGCGAAGAGAAGCCCCGCCCCCTTGTCCAAGAAAAGCGCGCGAAGCGGTGCCCGCCATAGAAAGCGGAAGAAAAGGAAGCGGCGACCAAATAAGCTGGCCGGCTGGCAGAAAAAGCTTAAACGCCCGACCAACAGATAAAGAAAAAGAAAATGTACCTGATACTAAGTGGAGCGGTGCCGGCCGTGATGGGCTGGGCGCCAGTCTGGCGCCAGATGCAAGTGCAGCCTCCGGCCCCGCCGCCGAGAAGGGAAAGGGAGAAGCCGAGTGGTGTGGTCGAGCACCCGAGCAGTGATCCAGCAAGCGTTCCCCAGGTCGGCAGCATGGCAGAGAGGCTGCAGGAGTGTACCCCAGGGACCGGGAAGATGGATCCCGAGCTGGACCTGCTCCGGGAGGAAATGCGAATCCTGGCTCGGAGACTGCGTAACCTGCAAGCAGAGGTGGACCGGCGGAGTGAAACATCGATGGTGCCGGAGAGTGTGGGCCACAGGATGGAGGCCGCGGAGCAGCGACCGGGTGAGCAATGTGAAGCCCCGACCCGTCCGGACCCACTGACCCACCAAGCGCCACCGCCCTGTCCCTCCACTGTCCCGCAGGCCTTCCCCGCCAGCCCCGCTGATGCCCGGTGGGGCACCGGAGGCCTGCCCGAAACCCCCGCAGACGGAGCCTGGGGAGGGGTGGACCCCGACCAGCTAGTGGGCCCCCTACCGAGTCCCCCTGTGAGTCTCCTGGGAGCGACATCCCCGGGAGTGCACTGGGACGCAGCGCCCATAGAGAGTAGGGGACTGCAAAAGCCCCTGCGCCCCAAGGAAGCCGCACTGCCAAACGAGCTGACCTGCCGGAGATTGGTGCAGGAGTACCAGCAGGAGCGGGAGGCCCGGGAGGAGACGGCCTCAGAAGAACCGGAGTGGCGCCGCACTATGCCAGCGTGCAGCGTCTCTCCTGTCAGCAGCAGCCGCAGCACTACCTCAAGGCAGACCCAGGTCACAGAACTGAGCAGAGGTCCTGCGACAGCCACGCAAGAAACGCAGACCAGGATCTCCATGGCCTACATGCTGCCCAGGGCCCTGCCAAAGAAGGACCCCTGCAATGAAGAGTAAAGATGAAGAGCTGCTGAACTGTAAATAGCCCCTGTTTTGCCCCTCATTCTTTTCGAAGATGACACCCTATCCTGCTGTACTGCCCCTTATGCTTTTTGAAGACGTCACCCCCCATGTTATGTGTTACCGGGCCACTGAACTGGAATGTGGGCCCCGGTGGAAGTGTATGTGTCATGTCCTACCAGGCCACTGGACTTAGTGGCTGGTATGTTGGTGAGATGTTATATGTAACCAGGCCATTGGACTTAATGGCTGGTTGATGATGTCACTTTAGTTTGATTGAAAGAAACGAACTGCCGGGCTACTGGACTTGTAGTAGCCGAAAATGTAATTAGTTGCACCCGTTGTGCCCCCTACCAGAATTATGGGGGGTTTGCTTGAACCGTGCAATGGACTGGAAGTGCACACTTAGAGTTTTCTTTATAAGAAGTTCGCAACGTTCATGAGATGTGCCTCCCATAAAGGGAAGAAATGTTTTACTGTTTATGTTATTGCATACAAAAATGTTTTTGCAGTGTCTCCACATGTTTTTGTTGTTTTTCAGCCCGAGGACGTGCTGGGATTTGCTGTGGGGGAGTGTGGCGCCCCTGAGGCTTCCGTCGCCACAGGTCATTGCACCCCATCAGCGGTGTGATGCCCCATTCTGGGAGAGGAAGAGAGTGAACTCCGGTCCCCTGGTAAATCCACCCTACACCCATTGCTAGGGACACACAGGACCAGGGAAAGTGGCAGGCAACCCTCCCATGCTGTTTGCTGAGAGGGGCTGTAAGACCCATCCCTGCTCCCATAGGGTGGTAGCTTAGCAACTGGGGAGGTGGGAGGAGCCACCAGAGAGCAGACAGAGACAGGAAGGTGACGTTTAGTCAGTTCGCTCAGGGAGTGGGAGAGTGAGGAGTGAGCATGTAGGACGAGAAGAGAAGAAGGAGTCGCAGGGCCACGGGTAGTCCTGTAAGGTGCCACGAGCAGTCCTTGTTGGGTACCGCTGCCGAGGGCCCAGAGGCGCCACGGGTAGCTACAGGCTGCGGTGGCCCGTTCCACAGTGACATCGGTGGAGTGATTAGCTGCGACAGGGGACGGTCCCTAGAAACTGAAGGAGTTAAAAGACAGTCTCCAGACAGTAAAAACCGAGGCCCAGGGAATTGCAAGCTCCCAGGGCCAGAACCCAGAGCAGATCTTCAGAAAAGGGGTGATCAGCCGACAGGTGACCCCCCAGCCTGGAGGCTGTAATGGAGGCCAAGCCAAGTCCATCTACCTAAGGCAAGGCTAGTGAAGTCAGCAGAAAAAGGGACACTAAAGAGAGGGAACCGGATTTCACGCTCGGAATCATCCAGAAACGGCGGAGGTCCCTGACAGCGGTCCCAGCAGTCTGAGGGTTCCTGCAAGTGTGACAGAAACTGTGAGTAAAAGAACTGGAACTGCATCTTTGGACTCGTCTCTGTTATTCCACCTGCATAGACACTTACAAGCACCAACTGTGCCCCGGGCATTGCTCCACCTGTGGGGAGCAGTACTACCATTGCTGCTATAACATCATCCCGGAGGCCTCACACAGCAGCGGCGGCTTAATAGCCGCATACCACAGGTGGCGTCACGAACACAAACTTTAACTTAAGCCACATATTCAACTGACACCCACCAGGGCCACGGAGCCGGGCCCAGCCACCACTGACTACCACCGGACTAGTCCGGCCCGGCACCGGGTGTCCCATAGCCCTGGGTTGGGCGAGTCACAAGGAGGTGGGACTATCCGATAAGCTACCCTTGCATTTTGTGTCCTCCCAAGCTTCCAAGGTTGCCCTGAGCAGAATCCCACTTGGGTCTATCTGTTTCTTTTCCACCTCCATGTCCTCTTTCTGGATCCATGGGAGTCCTCCCAGGGGGACCCGGGAAAAGGTCTGTTCCAGCTCCACCCACTGTTTGGTCTCTTTATGGAAACGCCAGTCTATCAAGCGGGCAACCAGGGAAGCTCTATGATAGGCCCGTAGGTCTGGCAACCCAGCTCCTCCCCGCTGCTTAGATCGGACCAATGTCTTGTAGCTAATCCAAGGCTTACCTCCCTTCCAAACAAAACGGATCACTGCGGACCTCAGGGTCTTAAAAAAGGCTGTAGGAGGTTTTATGGGGACCGTCTGATAAATGTAAAGAAACCTTGGGAGGATATCCATTTTAAAGGAATTTATCCAACCAAACCATGAGAGGGGTTTTCTATTATAGGCCTCCAGATCTTTGAGAGTTTTATTCAAGAGGTTCTGATAATTCAGGGGATACAGCAGGCTTAAATTGGAAGGGATCACCACGCCAAGATATTTGATTGATGTATTTTGCCATCGAAAGGAGAATTTACTTTTCAGTATTGCGACCTCAGCCGGTTTCAGGGATATATTTAATGCCTCCGTTTTGGAATCATTTATTTTGAAGTTACTCAAGTTACTGAACCGTTCAAATTCTTTTATTAATAAGGGGAATGAGACCAGAGGTTGGGAAGTGTACAGCAGAAGGTCATCCGCATACATAGCTGTTTTGTATTCCTTGCGCCCAAGGCTCAGACCATGTACATTGGGGTTCCTCCTAACTGCCACCGCAAGGTGTTCCATTACGATGACATAGCGAAGGGGAGATAAAGGGCAACCCTGTCGGGTACTGTTTTTGATCGCTATTGGGCCAGACAGGGCGCCGTTCGCTCTAACCCGAGCTGATGGTCTGGAGTACAGAGCCATGACCTTGCCAAGAAAATTCTGGCCCAACCCTATCTGACTCAACGCAGATCTCATAAACCCCCAATGCACACGGTCAAACGCCTTTTCTGCGTCTATTGACAAGAGCCCCAAGGGCAGTGATTGGGACGTGGCTCTTGCAATTAAGTGTATCGTCTTGTTTACATTGTCTCGGGCCTCCCTTCCCTGTACAAATCCAACCTGGTCTGTGAGAATTAAAGAAGGTAATAGGGGGTCTAGTCTATTCGCCAGAAGTTTTGCAAAGATTTTTACATCTATGTTTATTAATGAGATCGGGCGGTAGTTAGAAACCACCAACTGATCCTTCCCGGGCTTTGGCAGTACTGCGATATGGGCTTCCAGCGATTGAGGAGCAAAAGGGGATGTGTCAGATACCGAATTATAGACTCTCGTCATAAAAGGGGTAATTTGGTCTTTGAATAATTTATAGAAAACTGGCGAGAATCCGTCTGGACCCGAGCTTTTCCCACCCGGGGAGTCCCCTATTGCTGCGGCTATTTCCTCTTCCTCAAACCTGTCATCTAACCGTGTGGTGGTCCCCGTGTCTAACACTGGAAGGGGGTTTCAGCGACGTAGTCATCTATGCGTTTTTGGAGGTCCTGTGGAGCCATATCTGAATATTTCCCCTGTATACTATATAAATCTGCGTAGTAGTCCTCAAAGATACCTAATATCCTGGTGGGGTCGTATGTATCATTATTCTTCCGGGTCTTCAGTTTAGGGATATATAAAGCCTGGTCCCGAGGGTGAAGAAGGAGTGAGAGTGGACGGCCACATTTGTCAGAGTTTCTATATACCACCCTTTTAAATTTGGTTTTGAACTTAAGTAATCTGCTGTCCAGCAGTCTCCGCAGAGCCTCCCTGGTTGTAAAAAGCTTAGCCAGCGTTTCTGAAGAGGAGTTGGATTTATGAGAGGCTTCCAACGTGGAAATTTCCCTGAGAAGCAAGGACATTTCTGCAGTTTTTTCCCTTTTAATCCGTGCCCCGTGCTTAATTAGAATTCCACAGATAACACATTTAAAGCCTCCCATTGGAGGGACAAGGGCGTAGGGTCAGCTGCATGTGAGGACACAAAAAACTCCATGGACTCTTTTACCTCCGAAATGCACCCCTCATCTCTCAATAGGGAGTCATTCAATCTCCACGTCCACGTTCGGTTTGGGTAGTCTGGAGGAGAGATATCCAAAAAGACCGGGGCATGATCCGACCAGACCACATTCCCGATGGTAGGGATCGGGTGCCACGAGAGGACCCGCTGGCTGACCAGAAAAAAGTCGATCCGACTATATGTCTGATGTGGGGTGGAGAAAAATGTATAGTCCCTATCCTGGGGGTGCATGATTCTCCAGACGTCCACCAGATGAATGTTATGCAACTCACGTTTCAGGGCCGCCAGGCGTCTCAGAGGTATGGCACTCCTCCCAGTCGACACGTCCACCACCGGATTTAATGTGAAATTGAAGTCGCCGCTCACCAACACCTCCCCCTCCGCGAAATCTGACAGAACCTTTAGGAAAGAGCAACAAGCGTTAGTCTGATTACAATTAGGTCCGTACCAGCCTGCGATCGTATACATTATTGAGCATATCTTGATTTTTAGTAACACATATCTGCCTGCCTCATCTATTTTGGAATCTATCACCGAATGTATCAGGTTTTTATGTAATGCTATTGAAACTCCCTTAGATCTTGATTCATTATTTGTGCTGTGGAACCAGTGTGTATAGTATCTATTACGAATGTCGGGTACATGTCCAGTTTTAAAGTGGGTTTCTTGTAGGATTATGATCTGAGTTCTTTGTTTATGCATCTCATATAATATGTGGGACCTTTTCTGAGGGGTGTTAAAGCCTCGAACATTCAGTGAGCCCATTTTAAGTTGCGGCATCTTGGTTCAGTACAGCACCTCTATCAGGAAAAAAACACTAGGGAAGTTAGGGTTTTCACGCTGGATCAGGGGGAAAAGGGAGTTTTAAGACAAATGGGTGAAGTGAAGGCAGAGCTTTAGTATGTAGAACAGAAAGGAATAGGGAGAAGAAAAAGAAGGGAAAGAGAAGAGAGGGAGGGAGAGAGAGAGAGAAAAAGAGAGAGAGAGAGAGAGAGATAGAGAGAAAAAAAAAGGGGGGAGAGAGGGGGGGTTACTTCAGGAATACAAGAGAAAAAGGGAAGATGTAGAAGATTTGAGAAATCACAATTCCAAACAAAGGACTAGTTATACAAATAACCTATCTATGAAATTTTACTCTTAGAGTGAGCAAAAGTTAACCATGAACAATTGGGGGCCAGTGTGTTCTACACCTGCCTGCAGCGTGTAGAGCCCCAAGGGAACGTGAACTTTCAACGGAGGCATGCTCCCCGCTGGACCGGCCCCCGGCCCAACTCAGTTGTATATGTGAACTTTAATGTACCCAACCCATCAATCCTAAAACACTATAAACTCTATATAGATATGAAATCAAAATTATCAATCCCATCTTTAGAAATAATGGTGCGTGACAACGCCTGCACAGACCAAAGTGCCCTAAGTGGCAAAACCATCATTCTCTCCCCACATATCAGTGGATCCCATTTGAGGCAGCCAGGAACTCTCATTCTCCACTTGGTGATGGTGCTCCGGTCTTTACTCCACTCCGCCGCCGCGGGCCCCGGTCCCTCTTACGGACCCGCTGCGACCGAGGAGCCTGCGCCTCCACCCCTGGGACCCCGTGGACGCATGGCCACTCGAAAGCATTGATATGCACCACGGGTATCCCAAGGGCCACACAGAAATCCGGAATATCTTCCGGAATATCTTTTGGAGACTGTATCACATGTGAGGAACCGCCATGCCGGACTTGCAATTTAAAGGGAAAACCCCATGAGTAGAGGATATTTCTCTGTCTCAGGGCATCCAATAAGGGCCTTAGAACCCTACGCTTTTGTAATGTGTGCCGAGATAGGTCCTGCAGCAAATGAATCGGCGTGTTCTTGAATAAAATGGGATCCTTCTGCCGTGCCTTTCTCAGGATTTCATCTTTTATCTTGTATTTATGGACTTTGCATATTATGTCCCGTGGACTAGAACCTTCAACTGGTTTAGGGCCCAGAGATCTGTGTGCCCTGTCTAATTCCAAGCGGGAGTCCCGTGGAAGGCCCAATATAGAATTAAAAAGATGCCGCAGTGACTCATCTATATCTTGGGGGGCGAGGGTTTCTGGGATGCCCCTTACCCTAATGTTGTTTCGCCTCCCTCTGTTTTCCAACTCATCAAGCAAATCTGTTAAGTGTTCTATCTGTTGGGTTTGTGTAGATAATGCCGTTGCCTGTGCCTTCAGTTGCAGTGAGATAGATGTAGTGCAGGATTCAGACGCCGTCACCCGTTCTGACAGTTGTTGCACCTCCCCCCTGATTGAGGCCGATTCTGCTCTGTAAGAGGCTTCTAGTCTGGAGATGTAGTTTTCCATTTCCTCTCTGGTGGGGATGGTCCTTATTCTGGCTTTAAGGTCATCCCACACACAGTCCTCTTGCGTTCCCTCCTGCATATCCCCATCCCCTGAGACAGATGGTGAAGATCTAAATACAGCAGGGGTCAAGCCTTGTTCTGGGGAGGAGGGAGTCTCCACTGTCAGTGCACTGCTTTTTGATGTTGACAATGACTTATGAACTGAGGGGGATCTCATCTCTGACTGTCTGAAGAGCTGATTATTCGGGGACAATGAGGAGTTATCAGGAGCAGGTATAAGAGTCACAGTGTCTGCAGCCTCATGTTCACCAGCAGCGTTCAGATTGTCAGGGAGCGCACACACAGCAGCATATGAGAGTGTGTTATCAGTGGGGCTGAGGTTTTGAAGTTCCCGCCTATTTTCTGAAAGGGCTACAGGCGCTGCTGTGACCGGTAATCTCTGCTGCAGCTGTGGGGATGTCTGACACTTTTTACCCTCTGCCTGCATTCCTGGCTCAGTAGCTGCCGTGTCTGCGATGCCCTCCGTCTCTCTGCTGCTGTGGGGAGCATGCTCTCCACGAGCGACCGCCGCCATGTCAGGTAAGGAGGGGGCACCCTGATGCAGCAGTCCCTCGTCCGCTCCTTCCTCTGCTGGCTGTGCTCCGTTCAGCTTGTGGGGGCTCCCATCTCTCAAAGAGGTCCCCTGGGCACGTTCTATCTGGTGGTGATGGGGCAGGGAAGGCCCCCCAGACAATTCAGCGGCCACCATGATGGGGTCAGTCTGTGTCAGGCCCTGTCCCGCTGAGCTCCTCAGAAACCTTGCGATGCTTTCTGAGGGAGGCACAGGAGAGTCTGCCAGCACATCCCCGCCGGTCCCCTTCTTTTTAGCCGGCATTTACGTCTGTAATGCTGGGTGGGTATAATTAATAGGGCTCAGGGACAGTTCAGGCACGGGAGCAAGATTTTTTAGCGTCCTCACTCCTCCATTGCCAGGCCACGCCCCCGGGATTTCCCTATTTAACTGTATGAATTTTGTTTATTTTTACACCGTGTAATAAAGATGTAATTTACTATTATGATAGTAGCGTGGCTCAACTTTTTTGGTTTATTATTACAGAGCTGCTATTAGGATGACTTACCTTATCATTAATCATAACCCATAAAAACCAGGAAGGGCCCAGCATGATATATGAGATATATACCAGGATTGGGACATATATACCAAGAAGGGGAGATATATACCAGGAGGAGGACATACACTGTGTGCAGAATTATTAGACAAATGAGTATTTTGATCACATGATAATTTTTTATACATGTTCTCCTACTACAAGCTGTATAGGCTTGAGAGCCAACTACCAATTAAGTAAATCAGGTGATGTACATCTCTCTAATGAGGAGGGGTGTGGTATAATGACATCAACAACCTATAAAAGGTGTGCCTAATTATTAGGCAACTTCCTTTCCTTTGGCAAAATGGGTCAGAAGAGAGATTTGACAGGCTCTGAAAAGTCCAAAATTGTGAGATTTCTTGCAGAGGGATGCAGCAGTCTTGAAATTGCCAAACTTTTGGAGCGTGATCACCGAACAATCAAGCGTTTCATGACAAATAACCAACAGGGTCGCAAGAAGCATGTTGGACAAAAAGGTACAAAATAACTGCTCATGAATTGAGGAAAATCAAGCGTGAAGCTGCCAAGATGCCATTTGCCACCAGTTTGGCCATATTTAGAGCGGCAACGTTACTGGAGTATCAAAAAGCACAAGGTTTGCCATACTCAGGGACATGGCCAAGGTACGGAAGGCTGAAAAACGACCACCTTTGAACAAGAAACATGAGATAAAACGTCAAGACTGGGCCAAAAAATATCTTAAGAATGATTTTTCAAAGGTTTTATGGACTGATGAAATGAGAGTGACTCTTAATGGGCCAGATGGATGGGCCAGAGGCTGGATCAGTAAAGGGCAGAGAGCTTTACTCTGACTCGCCTGCAAGGTGGAGGTGGGGTACTGATATGGACTGGTATCATCAAAGATGAACTTGTGGGACCTTGTCGGGTTGAGGATAGAGTGAAGCTCAACTCCCAGACCTACTGCCAGTTTCTGGATGATAATTTCTTCAAGCAGTGGTTCAAGAAGAAGTCGGTATCGTTCAAAAAAACATGATTTTCATGCAGGACAATGCTCCATCACATGCATCCAACTACTCCACAGCGTGGTTGTCCAGTAAAGGTCTAAAAGATGAAAAAATAATGACATGGCCCCCTTGTTCACTTGATCTGAACCCCATAGAGAACCTATGGTCCCTCATAAAATGTAAGATTTACAGGGAGGGAAAACAGTACACCTCTCGGAGCAGAGTCTGGTAGGCTGTGGTGGTTGCTGCATGCAATGTTGATCGTAAACAGATCAAGCAACTGACAGAATCTATGGATGGTAGGCTGTTGAGTGTCATCATAAAGCAAGGTGGCTATATTGGTCACAAACTTTTTTGGATTTTGTTTTTGCATGTCAGAAATTTTTATTTCTAAATTTTGTGCAGTTATATTGGTTTACTTTGTGAAAATAAACAAGTGAGATGGGAATAGATTTGGTTTTTATTAAGTTGCCTAATAATTCTGCACAGTAATAGTTACCTGCACAAATAGATATCCTGTTAAGATATCCAAATCTAAAAACCTCTCACTCCAAATGCCAAAAATATTAAACTTTGATATTTATGAGTCTTTTGGGTTCATTGAGAACATAGTTGATCAATAATGAAAAAAATCCGCTAAAATACAACTTGCCTAATAATTCTGCACCCAGTGTATATACCAGGAGAATATTATACAGAGGGGCAATGTGTGTGTGAGGGGGATGGTATACAGCTTGTGGGAATAGTCCCATTGTTTGTACACTCACACAAACAGCTCTCTGTTTCCTACAAAATAAACTATCAATAAGGTCTGCATTTATTAGGTAAAAATGTATGTCTTTTCACAGGCACAGCATTGGGGCTTTAATGTTGCAGCCACAGCACATTTGGCTCCTTCCAATTGGACAGTCTCGCCCTCACCAACACTGCGTTGAAACTTAGATGGGTTGTTTCTGGCAACGGCAGCGAAGTGCACAAATTACTCTTAAGAAATATTATTGCTACTGTAAAATCCAGAAGAACAGAGGCTGAAAGATCCAAAGACTGGAGAACCAAATGGGAACAGATGACGAACATGCCTAGGACAGGTAAATATATAATGTTTATTAATATTTTTAAGTGCAGATCTCAAAAGAACTTGTGGTTCTGTGTGAATAGAATCATTGAAATTTGGATTCTAGAAATTCCGAATGTTTGAGAAGATGTTCCAAACAGAAGTCATTGACACTGCTTCCAATTAGTGGTCTGAACAGTGAGCTGATGTCGCAGGTGTGTCACGTGGTTTCTGGCCATAGAAGGTCATATCATCTGACTGCGTAGAATGCTCCCTGACGTTTCATTGTTCCTGCTGTCAGTATTCATTAGTATAGGTAGCTTTCCTTCTGGATTCATCTCTCTCCCATTTGGATCCAGCAGGAGCTCGACTTCCACCCAGCTGATTATCAGTATTCCTTTTGTGTCTAAATACCCCTTTCTTTCTTTGGACTGTGCTGGTGATATTTTCAGTTCCTTCAAGCCAAGGTTGCAAGCAGGTAGTTTGTCCTCCTCTATGGTATTGTTGCTGGAAGTTCTGCTGAACTCCTACCTGATTCATCTAGTGATAAGTTGTTCATTCCTCTCCCCCTGTGTGTCCTTCTTGTGTCTTCTCTAGTGTTTAGTGGGGTTGACGATCAGCTCATCCCATCCATTCACTATTTAGGGCCCAGCACTAGGGATACCTAGGGTCAGGTATCTGGCTTAGCACAAAGGTGCGGAAACTATCTAGGGTGGTGAGGGACCCCAGGGACCAGCAGTAGGTTCAGTTAGGGGTCACATGTTCCCTTTCCCTAGACACAGGGTTTCCATTTTCTTCCCTTTTGCCATGCACTTGGTACTTCACCGTACCTAGCATGACAGGTGATTAGTGGAGAGGACATCACTTCAAACTTGTATTTACCAAAGTTGAAACTTTTTTTTTTTTGTATTTTCAAATATTTATTTTAAACATTTATTAACATTTTGAAGCAGGCTCAGTATTTTTCTAATTTCTCAGAATTATATTATTCCATTCCCAGAGACTTTTCTTGTACAATTATATCCTTTCATCTTTACAAAATAAAGTAATAATACAATATTATAACAAACGCTCCCAGATAATTCTGCAAATAAATGGGAATCCTCCCACAACTGGAGAAAAAGTAGAGAACTGCAGAGATAATTATCTCCTTTTAAAAGGTTAAATCTCTCTGTTTATTGCAAGGTAATCCAGCAGCGTCATCTAATAAAATGGGAGCTATAATATGTGCTTTACAGTCATAAAGGCTTGTATAAGCTGTCCTATTCTAACCACTGCCTCACATTACTAACCTATTCATCTCTCTCAGCGCCTGAAGCGGTTCAGCAAGACCAAGGGAAACCACATTACCCTCTTTATTATTTATAAACCATTTCCCCAGGACACGGCAAAGTCGTACACACAGTTTCCATGGAAACCTACAAAAGACACAAATTACTGGGGGTATTTGCAGTATATACGTCTGTGCATGTAGATACAATGGTTCGGAGCTGTAGATGTCAGCTGAAGGGATGTGTAGTTTGCATCAAAGGGCGGTAGCTAGTGACGTGGCAATTTTACAGTAGCACTGGCTTCATGTTTTATTTTATGCCACCTGTAAGCCAAACTATTCTCTTCAAACCTTTAATGTCTGTCCCATAAATGTATGAAATAAATAATTTCCACGAGAGATGAGTGAATCTGTCATAACTCAAATTACAATGTTCCTTATTATGCTCTGGGGTGTCTCTAAATGGGTAAATCCCCAGAAGAAGCTTACACGCGAAACGTGGATCCGGTATTGGTGACTACCTGCACTCAGAGCATTAATCAGTAATATTCCTTTTTTGTATTTTACCAATTTATGCAGAGCCGAGTATAACCTTTTTATTTTAATGGAGGTATATATTTGGGCCTACTCACTAGCCAGGGCTAGTCTAGAGTCAGCCAGGGTCTAGGCACGTGATTGGGCATGAGGGGAGGAACCTGTTTAGGGAATTTAGGGAGTGTAGGGATCAGACACAGGTGAGTGTAAGGTGGTGACCCCTCTCCCTATCGCCAGGGCTATCCTTTACATCTTCCCTGGTGTACCCCTCCAGTTGTGGCCGCACACCGGGCATTCGAGTGATATTATCACTGGCCCAGTGTTTTAATGACTCAAATATGAATCCAGTCATGGCTCTTGCACAACAGATGTGGAATTTATCTCTGGAAGTGATGGATCTGCGGTCACAGGTTATGGAGCAGCTGCAGCAGTTTGTGGGTCTGTTGGGCTTGGCTTGTAATCAGAGAAGCCAAATAAGCCCTCTCAGACAGGTTTTCTGGGAGGAGGGATACATTTAGGCCTTGTGCCCACAGGGCGTTTTTATAGCGTTTTTTCTAGCGTTTTTCATTGCTTTTTTTAATCAATAAAAGCAAGGAAAAAGCATCCCAGCAAAGTCTATGAGAATCGGGACTTGCTGTGCCCACGTTGCGTCTTTTTCAGTTGCTTTTTTCTTGCTGAAAAAAGAAGCAACATGTCAATTGTTTTAGCGTTTTTTCCTGCTTTTTTCCCCAATTGACTTCAATGGAGTCAGGGAAAAAGCAAGAAAAAACGCATGTGTAATGCCACATTGCTTTATATTTTATGCGTTTGGGCGTTTTTAGGGAGAAAAGAAAGCTATGGCTATGTAGATTCCTTCATAGAAGAAAGCCACATAGCCAGTGTCAGCAACTGTTATCTTATCTCCCATTGTTTACCATGACACCTCTGCAGGGGACCCCCGCTGACGTCACAAGGTAAAGAGTTCATCACAGCGGGGGATCTCCATGAATGCGGGGGGGGGGGGGGGGGGGGGGGGGGCATTGCTCGGTAATCCCCCTGCATGAATTGTATATTCACCTTGTGACATCCCGAACTTCTCAGCAGTGATGTGTGGCAGTAAACAATGCAGGGACCTCCGCTGACGTCACAAGGTGAATAGTTCATCCCAGCGGGGGGATCTCCAGGAAAGCCCCAGGTAATTCTCCGGCATGAATTGTATTCACCTCCTGACATCCCTGCAAAGAGATGTCGCGGTAAAATACCGCAAGAATACTGAATGCCTGGTGCGCAGCCTATGCCACATAAATGCAGGCAACCCCCGCTGACGTCAAGGTGAACCCCGAAAAACCCCGGTGATCCTCCTGCAAGAACTGTGTTCACCTTGTGCTTTGCACCAGACATTCAGTATTCTCCGGGGATGTCACAAGTTGAATACAGTTCATGTAGGAGATCCGCCACTGGAATGAACTCTTCACCTTACTCACCTCTCTGCAGTCTCCTGGGTCACGTTCGATGAGCTCCAGGACCTGCCGGTAAGCAGCTGATTGTTTACGTCCAGCGGTGAACAGCCTGCCGGCTTTTAACAAGCAGATGATGAATCAGCTGATCTTCCTGGACGTAAACGATTGGATGATGCTATCAGGTGATAGCATCAGCTGCTTACCAGCGGGTCCTGGAGCCCATGGGACTTTTAGACAATCAGCTGATGTGTAATCTGTTTCAGGGCCTTGAACCTGTGTCAGGTTCAAAGACCTGAATCCAATATCATCTGATCAGAAGGCAAACCGATCAGATGATGTGTCCATCATCTGATCAGTTTGCCTTTCAATCAGATGATATTGGATCCCGGATTGGACATCGCGGGACCCTCGACCCAGGACTATGGCAGAGGGGGGGTTCTTTAGTTCAATAAAGGATGGGAGTCACTAATTGTGTTGTGTTTTATTTCTAATAAAAAATATTTTTCTCTGTGTTGTGTTTTTTTTATCTTTACTAGAAATTCATGGCGGCTATTGTCTAATTATTGGTGTGACACCATGAATTTCAGGCTTAGGGCCAGCTGATAATACAAAGCTGGCCCTAACCCCATTATTACCCAGTGAGCCACCCGATACCAGGGCCGCTGGAAGAGTTGGATACAGCACCAGAAGATGGTTCCTATGAATGCGCCATTTTCTGGGGCATCTGCGGACTGCAATTCGCAGTGGGGGGGCCCAGAAAGCTTGGGCCACCCTGCACTGCGGATTCCAGTCCCCAGCTGCCTAGTTGTACCTGGCTGGACGCATAAATTGGGCGAAGCCCATGTCGTTTTTTTTTTTAAATTATTTTATGAAATTCATGAAATAATTAAAAAAAGGGCTTCCCTATATTTTTGGTTCCCAGCTGGGTACAAATAGGCAGCTGGGGGTGGAGGCCACCCGTACCTGCCTGCTGTACCTGGCTGGCATACAAAAATATGGCGAAGCCCATGACGATTTTTTTTTTTTAATTCATTAAAAAAAAAACAAAAAAAACACATAACTTAAAAGGGTTAGGGGTAAAAAAATGCTTAGGCTCTCGCTGCATTTTCTATTGCTAGGGTAACTTAAACAGCTACTGGCTGCTAACCCCTCCTGCTTGGTGTTACCTTCACTGGCAATGAAAAATCCAGTTAAGCCCTTTTTTCTTGAGTTTTTTTGCCAAAAATTAAAAAAAAAATTCCATGGGCTTAGCCCAATTTTTGTGTCCAGCCAGGTACAACCAGACAGCTGGGGACTGGAAACCTCAACGCTGAGTGGCCCAAGCTTTCTGGGCCACCCACTGTGTATTGCAGTCTGCAGCTGCCCCAGAAAATGGTGCTTTCATAGAAGCGCCATCTTTTGGCGCTGTATCCAACTCTTCCAGTGGACATGGTGCCAGGTGGCATGCTGGGTAATAAGTGGTTAATACCAGCTTTGTTTTACCAGCTGGTATTAAGCCCGAGATTCTTAATGTGAAGCCAAGTTTGACCCGGATATTAAGAATCTCCAATAAAGGGTTAAAAAAGACACCACACAAAAAATACTTTATTAAAAATAAATACACAGACACACTTAGGGACTCCATCTTTATTACTCCCTCTCACCCCTCCTCAATCCTGGTCTTCTGTCACCGATCTAGCTCTGCTATATCAGAAAGCACGGGGGAGGAAGAACGCTTCAAATCCCCGTGCTGTCTAATCACTCAATGAGTTAGCAGAGACTGCAGGTTGGTAAGCGGTGACATCACCGCTACCACTTGTTGCCATAGTAACCTAATGAGCAGGTTGCTATAGCAATGGTGATCTCCGAGCACCTGATTCCCGGTGCCGCTATTCACCTGCATGAGCCGGTAAATAGCGGTGCTGGTAAACGATCTAATAGATCATCATTTTCCTGTCACTTTTATGTCCAAAATGGAGATTGAAAAAAATGGGCTGAACAAGGAAATGACATCAGAACACCTTTTTTTTCACATCCAACTTTAATGAGCTGAAACAAGCATTCAATAGTAACAAAAAAAGCATGAAAAGAAGCAGGGAAAAAAAGCAGGAAAAAAAGCATGAAAGCATGAAAAAAAGCAGGAAAAAAAGCATTAAAAGAAGCATGAAAAGAAGCATGAAAAAAGCAAGAAAAAAAGTATGAAAAGAAGCAAGAAAAAAAGCATGAAAGCATGAAAAGAAGCATGAAAAAAAGCATGAAAGCATGAAAAGAAGCACAGAAAATATCAGCTTTTTTTGTGCTGAAAAAAAAGCAAGCACCGTGGGCACATAGCCTAAGGCCTTGTGCACACTAGGCGTTTTTGCCGCGTTTTTAGCGGCGTTTTTTACCGCGTTTTTGTGCTGAAAACGCAGTGACATTGCTTCCCCAGCAATGTCAATGGGTTTTCATAAGTGCTGTCCGCACACAGCGTTTTTTTTTTAGCTGCGTTTTTGTGGTGACCACAAAAACGCAGCATGTCAATTATTTCTGCGTTTTTCACTGTGTTTTTCACCCATTCAATTCAATGAGACGTTAAAAACGCAATGAAAAACGCATATAGCCGCGTTTCTATGACTAAAAACGCAGCTATAAACGCAAGGGGTGGGTACTACAGTGACGTGTACAGGAAGAGGATTCCTTCTGTTGGTAAACACAGAAGCATGAATCCTCCCGGTACCGTCACCGCTGCGTCCACCTCCCGTCCTGTGCATGTCAGCTCCGTGCGGCGCCATGTCTGGGCGGGAGGTGGAGGCAGCGGCGAAAACCAAAGTGAACAGTAGAAAAAAAAAAATGTCATATATACTCACCTGTCTGCAGGGTCCCGGTGCCATGCCCGCTCCCAGCTCCTCCCGGTCCCGCCGCTCTGGCTGTGTGCAGTCTCCCCGGGGCAGGACCTTGCTTGCAGGACCTGGTGGTGGATCACCTGATGCAGTCACCTGACGCATCAGCTGATCGTAGTCTCGCCGGCTTCTTCGCGCCCGGCTATCAGCTGATCCTGCCGTCAGGGGACTTCATCAGCTGATTACCGGCAGCTCCTGCTGCGATCGGACGGGATCAGACTCCTGTCCAATCGATCGCTCCAGGAGCTGCCGGTAATCAGCACAGCACATAAGTGAGTATTATTTTTTTTTTTTTTCTACTGATGCATCAGCTGATTGTATAATCGGCTTTTATACAATCAGTTGCTGTGTCATGTGATTCACGTAGTTTAACCTGACATCATCTGATCGCTTTGCCTTCCAGCAAACCGATCAGATGATATTGGATCCTGATTGGACGGCGCGGGACCCTGACCCAGGATTACTGCGGAGGGGGGTTTATTTCAATTTAGATGGAGTCACTAATTGTGTTGTGTTTTATTTCTAATAAAAATATTTTTCTGTGTGTGTGGGTTTTTTTATCATTACTAGAAATTCATGGTGGCCATGTCTAATATTGGCGTGACACCATGAATTTCGGGCTTAGGGCCAGCTGATAATATACAGCTAGCCCTAACTCCATTATTACCCGGCTAGCCACCCGGCTTCAGGGCAGCTGGAAGAGTTGGATACAGCGCCAGAAGATGGCGCTTCTATGAAAGCGCCATTTTCTGGGGTGGCTGCGGACTGCAATTCGCAGTGGGGGTGCCCAGAAAGCATGGGCACCCTGCACTGTGGATTCCAATCCCCAGCTGCCTAGTTGTACCCGGCTGGACTCAAAAATTAGGCGAAGCCCACGTCATTTTTTTTTTTTAATTATTTCATGAAATAATTAAAAAAAAGGGCTTCTCTATATTTTTGGTTCCCAGCCGGGTACAAATAGGCAGCTGGGGGTTGGGGGCAGCCCGTACCTGCCTGCTGTACCCGGCTAGCATACAAAAATATGGCGAAGCCCATGTCATTTTTTTTTCTTTTTGGGCAAAAAACTGCATACAGTTCTGGATGGAGGATGCTGAGCCTTGTAGTTCTGCAGCTGCTGTCTGCTCTCCTGCATACACTAGTGAATGGAGGATGCTGAGACTTGTAGTTCTGCAGCTGCTGTCTGCTCTCCTGCATACACTAGTGAATGGAGGATGCTGAGACTTGTAGTTCTGCAGCTGCTGTCTGCTCTCCTGCATACACTAGTGAATGGAGGATGCTGAGACTTGTAGTTCTGCAGCTGCTGTCTGCTCTCCTGCATACACTAGTTCTGCAGCTGTCTGCTCTCCTGCATACAATGAACATTTTGAAGAAGGAAATGACATCAGACCTTTTTTTTTTTTTTTTTTCATCAACAATCTTTAATGGCATTGTGCACTGATTAAAAACGCAGTGAGCAAAAACGCAGCAAAAAACGCACCAAATCGCGGCAAAAACGCATGCGTTTTTGCCGCGGGTGCGTTTTTTTTAGACAAAAACGCCCATAAAAACGCAGCGTGAAAAAAACGCCTAGTGCGCACATACCCTTATAGTGTTCAGAGAACCTTGTAAATTTTATTTCAGGCTTCATTCTCACTCACCAGGGAGTGAGGAACAGTGGGTATGAATTGTTGGCTCACTCCTGCAAGAGGATCCTCAGGCCTGGTCCTTTCTGAACAATACTCAGTCCTTTTGGTTAGTAGTCAAGTTTTTGTGGCCTTGTTTCTCATTTATGAAGAGTTGTACTGAGTCTCCCTTGCTGAGTCCAAGTTATGTAGGCTTTGGCAGCAGGGACGGTCAGCAGAGGAGTTTTGTTCAGAGTTCTGTAGATGGGCCACTGACACCAGGTGGAATGACCCGCCATTTTTGTCAGTACCTTCTGAAAGGCTAGATAAATGCCCTGGCTCTGTCTGAAGCTCCTGAATCTTTAGGGGCTATTATGGCTTTAGTAATCTGGATTGATAGATGCCTCAGGGATTGAAAAAAACTGTAGGAGGGCACAACTCATGGGATCCAGTTAACCAAATAATTGAGGAAGGGATCACCTCAGCACACTCATATACAGGAGCGGATTAAGTGTAACCAGGGCCCCGGGCTGTTCCCCCCCCCATCCCTACACACAGGTCATGGGTCCATCATCATACACCTGAAACAGACAATTTCTGAAAAATGGCAAAACTATAACCTAAAAAACATCCACTAATTAATAAATATACCCTTCAGCTAAAAAAAACAAAACCACTAAGGGTCCCGTTACATATAGCAACGCACTAGTGATGCGACCAGTGATCCGACCTGGCAAGGATGGCTAGAACGTTGCTAAATGGTCGCTGGTGAGCTGTCAATCAGGCAGATGTGCACAGCGATTAGAGATCAGCCTCCAGCCACCAGCGACTCGTGTAACGACGGCTCCCTGCTGGTTACTGTAATGCCAGGCCTGGATTCAGTTACCTGCATTGCACTCGGAGCTCTCAGCTGCAGCCTGGAGTGATATGAGTTTGCAGGACTGCACCACGAGTGTCGAGAAGATTGATTCCCCGGCGAATACGGTTCACTTCATAACAGCTGTGGACAGGCTGGGCTGCAAACTGGAGTTCAGGTGAGAGCACTGGAGATCAGCCCGGGATGTCTGCAGCTGTCATGAACTGAACCGCAATCGCCGGAGAATCAATCACTCGGCGCTCGCGGTGCAGTCTAGGCTGCACTCCAGAGCTCAGGTGAAAAAATGAACTGAGCAAAAACCCCCTGTGTGAACATAGTTTAACAAATACTGAAGTAAAATACTCATCAAATTCTCAGCATGTGCACGAGGCCTTACACATACTGAGGTAAAAAAAAACCCCTCACCATTACTGATTATGGCACATGACCCTAGGCTATGTTCACACAGGGGTTTTTTTCTGCAGCAAAATCTGAGTTAGAGCTGCAGCTTGTTAAAAATGAAAAAAACTGCCTATGTGAATGTGACGCCCTGGCAAAACCAGGTGTCACACAGTATAGGCCCCCGCACAACACCTTCCCACACAGGGTTGTGACGCCCTGGGCAAGCCAGGGGTCACAGGTCATCACACCACCACACCCTACATCCCAGTTAGGAACACCAAAGCTACTAAAATCCTTGTTGCCTTCCTCCAGGGGCTGATGTTCACACCAGGGGGTGGGCCAGGCGGTTGGCTCCGCCCACCGAGGAGTTCACAGCCCTGGAGGCGGGAGAAACCAGCAGTGAAGCTAGGGACGGAAAGGAGTAAACAGCTAAGTGAAAGTGAAGTAGTAGTGGAGCAAAGAAGAAAAGGAGTAAAAGTGAGCATAGAAAGCCCTGAAGTTGGTCCGGCTAAGTGCAGGACAGTGTCAGCAAGGTCAGCAACAGCGGTGATTGTCTGGAGGGGGACTGCTCGGAGGTTGCTGGAAGGACCGCGGACGGGTAGTGGCCCGGCGGTCTGGAGCAGTATACGAAGGACAGTCAGCACCAGGGCAGGGGCCTCTCGGACCCCGGCAAGGCTAGGAGTCGCCATAATTTGCCAAATCCGTCAGTGAAGGGGACGTCTGTCTCCAAACAACCAAGTCCCGACTTAAGGCAAAAGTCCAACCATTAAGGAGGAACACCGCCACCGCCAGGGCACCAGTTCCTCGGGGCCAGCGTCTGCGGGCAAAGCAGGGCTCCTCCGGCCTATATCCAAGCCGGGGAGCGGGTTACCGGTGGGAACCCATCGCTACCAACACAGAAACACTAGGTGCAGGTCAAAGGGACATCACCGTTACCTACTGGGAGAGCAAGTGCAGCCGTCAGTGGGAACCGTCTTTCCAGCCGTGTGGTTTACCAAAAAACTGTGTCAACGTCTCAGGCTGAGTGAGTACCACAGTGCCGCAAGGCACCGCGCTGCCCCCGAGTCCCTGCGCCCACCAAGCCCTGCATCTCCCATCCCATCACTGGGCCCCGGGATCACCAACCCCTACCCACGGAGGGGCAACACAACAACTGGCTGCTCCATACCACTCTTCCCGGGATCCCCATACAGAGCAGCGGTGGTGCCAATAAATCACCACAACCGTGGGTGGCGTCTCGGACAATAAACCATCCCCACACCCAACAACCCCCTTTCGCTCACAGGCGAGGAGCGCCGCTAGAGTCCCCGGGATCCGGCTCATCGCTCGAGCCACCGAGCAGCAGCAGGCCGCAGCAGCCGCGGCAGCTGGACCCGAGCAGTGGTGGGAGAGCGCGGCGTCCCCTCCTCCGTCCGCGACAGGGTCACACACGGCCGACCTGAAATCCTAGTCACCCCCCCCAGAGTAGGAAAGACACACCAGTGGGCCGGACCAGGCGGATGATAAACGCCCACCTAGGGGTCTAGAGAACCAGGGGCGGGAAAACAGTCAGTGGAGTTGAAGTTCAGGAGTTGTGAGGAGTGGAGGTTCAAGTGGAAGGAGCAGAGCAGTGTAGCTCCTGTAAAGTGCAGAGTCTGAAGGCGCTGGGATTGGAGCCCCGGCGTGCTGCCTAGGTGGCGGACGGTGATCCGTGTCTGCAGGAGACGGGAAGACGGCTGCCGGAGATCCGAGGTGGACTGGGACAGGGTTGGAACCCGGAGATACCGACACCGGAGAACCGACCCGGAAACCGTGCACAGAGAGGGTACTTGGATCCTGAAGCCAGGACTGGAACCAACGGCCTAGCTAATTAACCAATTGAGGGCAGGATTATAGGTCCTGTCCCAACCAAAGTCCCAAAAGCAAACAACCACCCACCGAGAGGGATTGGGCATCCGCCAGGGCCCGGTAGTCCTGAGGGTCAGCGTCAGCGGGCAAGGGTCCCAACAAAAAGGACCGGGAGTGGACTCCCGTTTTTTAGACCGGGAAGTCCAAAACACTACACACTGAGTGCAGAGGGAAGTGATACGGATCATCAGCCCGGGTGTGGGATCAGATACACCAGACCGCGGCGGCCGGCCACCAGCACCTTGGTTTACCACTGGACTTGTGTAATTTATTCAACCGTGAGTAACCTAACATCCCCCGGTCCGACCGGGCACGCCATCCCCTGCAGTCACCATCCCCAGCACGAAGATATTTGTCACGGGCGGGGAGGAGGGTGTCAGCACACCGCGCCCGCCCCCTTCTGCTTGGGTCCGGTGGACGCTGCTCAGTGGTGGCTCGAGCTGTAGGCCGGATCCCGGGGGTTTCTCGAGCGGCACTCCTCGCCCGTGAGTGAAAGGGGGTTGTTGGGTGTGGGGATGATTATTGTCCGTGACGCCACCCACGGTTGTGGTGATTTCACCACCGCTGCTCTATACGGGGCTCCCGGGGATGGTGATGCGGAGCAGCCAGGTGTTGTGTTGCCCCTCCGTGGGTAGGGGTTGGTGATCCCGGGGCCCGGTGGAGGTTTGTGAAGTGCGGGACCTGGTGGGCGCAGGGACGCGGGGGGCAGCGCTGTGCCTTGCGGCACTGTGGTACTCACTCAGCCTGAGACGTGACACAGTTTGTACGGTAAACCAAACGGCTGGTAGGACGGTCCCACAGACGGCTGCACCTGCACTCCCGGTAGGTGACGGTGATGTCCCTCTTCCTTGCACCTATGGTTGACTTGTGGTAGCGGTGGATTCCCTCCGGTTACCCGCTCCCCGACTACAATCTGGGCCGGAGGAGCTCTACACTTTGCCCGCAGGCGCTGGCCCTGAGAAACTGGTGCCGTGGCGGTGGCGGTGTCTCTCTGCTTCAGGTTGGGCTGTTGCCTTCAGTCGGGACTTGGTTGTTGGGTGATCTGCGTCCCCGTCACTGACGGATTCGGCAAATTTGGCGACTCCTAGCCTTGCCGGGGTCCGAGAGGCCCCTGCCCTGGTGCTGACTGTCCTTCGGAACACTGCTCCAGACCACCGGCACACAGCCAACGGGGTCCTTCCAGGAACTTCCAAACGGTCCCCCTCCAGACAGTCACCGCCGTTGCTGACCTTGCTGATCTGGCCCTACACAAAGCTGGACCCTTCAGGCGTTCCTTCCTTCTTGTCACCTCACTTGCTTTCCTCCTTTTTCCACTTTCCTTCCTTCACTTTCACTTAGTTGTTTACTTTAGCCCTGTCTAGACTACTCTTCCACTCCTTCCACTTCCTCCTCCTTGACTAGACTTCACTCTTGCCCTGCCTGGGCTAATCTGCCTGGTTTCTCCCGCCTCCAGAGCTGTGACCTCCTCGGTGGGCGGAGCCAACCGCCTGGCCCACCCCCTGGTGTGAATCATCAGCCTCTGGAGGAAGGCAACAAGGATTTGTAGTTTAGCTGTGATGTGCCTACCTGGGGTGTGGGGTGTGGTGGTGTTGTGACCTGTGACCCCTGGCTTGCCCAGGGCGTCACACATTGGGCCCCGGGGCATCCATCCCTACCCACGGAGGGGTTAACATCCAGCTGCCATCCCATCACCCCCGGGAGACCCACAACAGCAGCGGTGGTGCCACACCTCACCACACACACCGTGGGTGGCGTCACAGACAGTTTACGGCAAATACCGTACAAATATGTCCATTTTTATTTGAAGTGTCCGCGCGACCCCCGGGTCCGGTAGAATCTCTTGAGCCACACTGCGGATCCGCATCCAAGCAGCCTGGCTGCTGGTACGGGGGCGGTACATGAACATAGCTTAACAAATACGGTAACAAAAACTCTAATACTGAATGTGTGCACGAGGTCTTGGGGCACGTGCACATTGAGTATTTGGTGAGTTTTTTACCTCATTATTTGTAAGGTCACGTGCACAAGTTCAGTATTTGGTGACTTTTTTACCTCCATATTTGTAAAAAATACTGAGGTGAAAAAACTGAAATACTCAATGTGTGCAAATGTCCTTATTGTAGTAGTGAAAATATATCTGAAGTATGGGATTGGCGTAGACAGATGTTCCCGGCCTGTACACTTTGTGTGCCCCTCTATTCTGCTTGTATCATGTGTTTATATTCACTACATACAGTACATCATGATACATGCAGAATATCCTGATGGAGTGGCATACACAGTATGTGGAGTCAGACATTGGAAATATCCAAGATGGAGGGAGGGCCAGTGGGGCACAGTGTGCTGAGGTGTGTCAACTGTGGCGCCCCTGACCTGGTCAGGCACCACTGAGTACTGCACCCATGCTGGGGACAGTACAATACAGGTAATCCAGATGGCTGACAGGGGTGTGGAACACAGGCGCATAGTGACCAGGTCTCACACATGTACCCATGAGAGGACCCCTGGGGATCCCAGGAGGGGGCAAGCCTTCACCTTCACTGGAATAGTGGAGGGGGTAGAGCCTCCATCTCCTCTCAAGGGGTGTGGTAAGAGAGTCTGGTTGCTAGGTGGCGTAGGCAAGAACAGGAGAGGAGGGGCAGTGAGCGAGTTCAGTGTAGAGTCCAGGGAGCTCAAGTGAGGAGCAGATCCCTGGAGCTGTGCAATCTGACAGCGTCCGCGCAGTGGCTATTGACGGGGGAGAACGGTCAACTAGGAGTGCTGCCTGAAAGCCAGCTTCAGCTAGGGAGTGCAACGGAGTGGGAAGTAAGGAGACTGCTAGAGAGCACCAGGCCCAACCGGGCGGCAGATCCCGAAGCGGGGATAGATTCAACTTTCTTCTGCTAAACCTGCCGGTGTGGGGCTCTTAAAGCCCACACCACAACACTACAAAAGCCGCAGCCACGTAACCGCAGTGAGGGCCCATAGGTCACAGGAGGCAAGCAGCTGGAGTGGCCTGGTCCGGGGAACAAGCAAACGGCAACCAAAAGGGGGAGAGAGGCTGCAGCATCTTCCCTGGGCGACCCCCATAGGGACTCAAAGTCGGGGTCACCCCAAACCACCAAGGGCTAAGGAAGGCGAGTCAGTAGTCACCCTCATAAAGTCAGCCTGAAGGATACCTGGTTCCCATCTGGTTCATCCCAGCTACGCCCGGGTTACTCACCCTGCCATCAAATGTGAGTAAAAACCCTAAAAGACATCCTGCCTGTGTGGTCATTCTGCGACTTGTGGTACTACAAACCCACACCGGGCCCTGGGGCTTGCCTCACTCTCAGGAGGCTACTACATCCGACTGCACCCACCATCAGCCCCAGGCGTCCCCTAACCTGCAGTGGCGGTCCCCACTGACCGCAATACTGAGAGTGGCGTCACGATCAAAACCGAAGATTCCCTACCTGTGACCAGCACCAGCTACGTGGAGTCCCTGAAGGTATGCACCGATACAACACCTGTGGGGCTTCACATCTGGCGTCACGAACAGGATAAGGACTAGACCTGTTCAGACAGGTGACCATGTGCCTGGGCGGTCCGCTTGAAAAATTGGAAGCGCCGCCATATTGCCACCATGAAAAGCGCGCTGAAAAACAACAGCAGCCCGCGCTGGAAGAAGTTACCGCCCACGAAGAGGTGTGGCTACCCAGAGATCCCCTGCAGAGTTCTGACCTTGCCGGCTATGAGAGCGGAAGCGTCCAGAAACGGCGAGAGAGAAGGGAAGCCACAAACCTGCTGCTGCGGAGAGCAGAAATGGAATCCAGACGCGGATACCCAGAACCAGGCTCTGCTGCCTGGTGGTGCCGGGAGCTTGCCCTCTTCTGTGATCAGCTGGAGGCCAGGATTATGCGACGGCTCTATGAGGAACGCAAGGAGCTTCTAGAGAAGGCTGCAGCGGTCCGGACCTATGAGGAGAGAGCCGCGCGGAGCCTGCCGGATCGAGCGGCGACGACGATTCAGACCCCGATGGGTGAGTCCGGTGTTGCCCCGGCTAGAACAAGAGCCCCGACCCTAGCTGCTACGACCGCGGTCCCAGAGGAGGCGCCCGGTGCGGCGACGCTGAGTGAGGCCGCAGCCACGCTAGGTGCGGCCCGCCAAGCCCAGGCCGCTGCAGCGATGCCCCGCCTGTCCCGCAGGGCTCCGACCACCACGGCAGTGCTCATCCGTGCTGCAGGTGTGACGCTGACCCAGGCTGCCACCCTGCTGAACTTGTCCGCCAAGACCCCAACGCAGCAGCGACGCTCGTCCGCGCCGCAAGTGATATGCTGAACCAGGCCGCAGCCCCGCCGGGTGCGGCCCGCCAAGCTCCGATCACTGCAGCGACGCCCGGCTCAGCCTGCACGGACCCCATCGAGGCTGCGACGCCAAGTGAGACCGCGGCTGCAGTGTCCAGTCCGGCCCGCCAGGAACCGGCCGCGACAGAAACGCCAATTCAGGCCGCCGCCATACAGGGCGCGGCTCGCCAAGACCAGGCCGCCGCCATACAAGGCGCGGCCCGCCAAGACAAGACAGACGTACCATTTACCCCGGCCTGCAAGGCCAGAGCTGACGCCGCTCCCCAGTCCACGGAGGTCCCTGACAGGAAGCCCATGATAGGAGAGGAGCCCGACTACTGGCGGCTGAAGGCTGACATGGAGGCCAAGTTCCCCCAGTGGTTGGTGGATCTGTACCTGCGCCCTCCACGCACCTCCAAGGAGATTCAGGCAATCCCTGCAGCCGCGCCAAAGAGTCCCCCACCTGGGCCTGCCGAAGAGCATCCCTCCCCGGCGCTGCCACCGACGGAGTGCCAAGAAGAACTAAGGGGGAGAGGAGGCCAGGAAGCAGAAGGGCTGACTCCGACGCCAACCGCAGCAGACCCCTACCCAGAGCCGGAGATGCTGCCCTATTCCCGCTGGGAGGAGGAAGACTTGACACCGTCAGCAGATGAAGATCAACCCAAAGACCTCACCTGGGAGCCCACAGGCATGAATCCAGCCCGCAAGACACGGCGCAGCAGAACACAGGTTGCTCCAGCACCACAATCCCCAGAGCAGAGAGAAGTCACGGTCAGAGACCTGGAGGAGAAAAGGTGCCTAAGAAGGTCCAAAGCCCAGGCCAGAGGACCCCTGTGTTATGGCGTAGTGGAAGATTTCAATCTGAGAAGTGGTTATGGATTCATTGTAGCCCCTGGCATCAAGGAGGGGATATTTGTTAACAGGAGAGATGTAAGCGCTCATCTGCCTAGAGGACACCCTGGCAGAAATCTAAAGATGGGAGACTCAGTTCAGTTCACCATGCATCAGGGCGAAAGGGGATTGTATGCCCTGGACGTAGCGCTATGTCCCAGCAAACCTTACAGCCATCCCATGCTACAGGAAAGACAAGAAAGACAAGAAAGACAAGAAAGAAAAGACAGAGATAAAGAACCAGATGTAGAAACAGACGAAGACCAAGAAAGGAAAGATAAAGAACCTACAGATGAAACAACCACAGACAAAGATCCTACAGATGAAACAACCACGGACGACGACGGAGAGCAAGAAAGTCACAGGTGCCGGTGCCCTACATGCCCACGCCCTGGTGAAATGGAGGAGTAGAGTAGAGAGAAGTAAAGAAATACAGCAAGTTACCAGTTGAAGTTTTGACAAGTTTTGTTTGCAACGTTTAAGAAATGCGCCCACAAAAACTATTGTGAGAAAACCATAAACCTTAAGGCTATGAACTTGCTATAGCCACAAACTCTCGCAGTGTAAATAGTTACACCAGTGGCACCACCACCAGGGCCAGCCTGTTTAGGGGCTTGGCTCGTCTGCAACCAGGGGGGCCCGTCCGTAGAAAAGGGCCTTGGCTCACCTGCGACCAGAGAGCACGCCTGTTTATGGGGCCTTGGCTCACCACCACAAAGAGGGTACCTGGTCAGCACCAACTGTGGAGGCCGCCTCTGCATCCTGCCAGAAGAGGCTGAAGGCGCGGATCCACCAGGCCAGGTATACCCTGAAACCACCAGCCCATGAAAGCCGCCTCTACATCCTGCCAGAAGTGGCTGAAGCCGCGGCCAACGGGAGAGGAAGATTGGAGGAAAGGTCTGGGGAAACGGATGGCCCAGACCTGGTTACCAACAGGACCGGTGACCTGCCTCCTGAGAGGGTTTTGGGTGGGTTAACGGACTTGTGGGTGGAGGGTGGTGATGTACGATAACTGGTGATCTTAAAATGTTTTACCATGTTTTAATGTTTTATGCATTTTAAAATGTTGTCTTGCAGCCCGAGGACGTGCTGGTGATAACTAAGGGGGAATGTGGCGCCCCTGACCTGGTCAGGCACCACTGAGTACTGCACCCATGCTGGGGACAGTACAATACAGGTAATCCAGATGGCTGACAGGGGTGTGGAACACAGGCGCATAGTGACCAGGTCTCACACATGTACCCATGAGAGGACCCCTGGGGATCCCAGGAGGGGGCAAGCCTTCACCTTCACTGGAATAGTGGAGGGGGTAGAGCCTCCATCTCCTCTCAAGGGGTGTGGTAAGAGAGTCTGGTTGCTAGGTGGCGTAGGCAAGAACAGGAGAGGAGGGGCAGTGAGCGAGTTCAGTGTAGAGTCCAGGGAGCTCAAGTGAGGAGCAGATCCCTGGAGCTGTGCAATCTGACAGCGTCCGCGCAGTGGCTATTGACGGGGGAGAACGGTCAACTAGGAGTGCTGCCTGAAAGCCAGCTTCAGCTAGGGAGTGCAACGGAGTGGGAAGTAAGGAGACTGCTAGAGAGCACCAGGCCCAACCGGGCGGCAGATCCCGAAGCGGGGATAGATTCAACTTTCTTCTGCTAAACCTGCCGGTGTGGGGCTCTTAAAGCCCACACCACAACACTACAAAAGCCGCAGCCACGTAACCGCAGTGAGGGCCCATAGGTCACAGGAGGCAAGCAGCTGGAGTGGCCTGGTCCGGGGAACAAGCAAACGGCAACCAAAAGGGGGAGAGAGGCTGCAGCATCTTCCCTGGGCGACCCCCATAGGGACTCAAAGTCGGGGTCACCCCAAACCACCAAGGGCTAAGGAAGGCGAGTCAGTAGTCACCCTCATAAAGTCAGCCTGAAGGATACCTGGTTACCATCTGGTTCATCCCAGCTACGCCCGGGTTACTCACCCTGCCATCAAATGTGAGTAAAAACCCTAAAAGACATCCTGCCTGTGTGGTCATTCTGCGACTTGTGGTACTACAAACCCACACCGGGCCCTGGGGCTTGCCTCACTCTCAGGAGGCTACTACATCCGACTGCACCCACCATCAGCCCCAGGCGTCCCCTAACCTGCAGTGGCGGTCCCCACTGACCGCAATACTGAGAGTGGCGTCACGATCAAAACCGAAGATTCCCTACCTGTGACCAGCACCAGCTACGTGGAGTCCCTGAAGGTATGCACCGATACAACACCTGTGGGGCTTCACACAACCATGGAGTTTCAATCCTCCATTCCCAATCTATATATACAGTATATACACAGTGTATGTATTGGAATTGGAGGATTGAAATTACATAGATCAGATGCCCCAGAACACTTTGATAGAAAACACCCTCGTCCTCCCACCTTTCAGAAAAGTACATTCCCCCCTTCACATAGTGTGCCGCCATTGCCCCCACTTTCACATAGTGTGCCACCATTGCCCCCCTTTTCACATAGTGTGCTGCCGTTGCTTGCTGCTAATGAACAGGTCGTCAGGCACCTCCACAGAACAGGTCACCACTCAACGGTCCATCTTCACAGGGGCAGACACTGACAGTTTGGGGCTACTGTGCAAGAAATTGTGCCTGCCCCCTCCCCTCCGTTTATGGCGACAAAGCTACAAATACAGATATAGATATAATATATTACATAGTTCCCTCTCTTATTATGTACATTAGCATACCTTACATATAATGAATTGTGGAGTGGGGAGGACACTGAGGACAATATAATGAATTGTGGGTTAGGGAGGACACTGAAGACCACATAATGAATTGTGGGATGGGGAGTACAGTATCAGGGCCATATTATGAACTGTGGGATGGGGAAGACACTGAGGACTATATAATCAATTGTGGGGAAGGGAGGACTTCCCCCACATACGTAACATCACCCCGTTCTCCACATATGAAACATTCCCCACTTCCCCACATAAGTAACCATAATCCTTCCCCATTCAGCCCCAACAACACGTAGCACCCCGCGTATAATATAATCCCCTTCCCTATACAGCCCCATGCATATAACATTACTCCCTTCACCACACAGCCCCCCAGCAAGCAGCATCACCCTCTTCTCCATGCAGCCCCAAGCAAGTAAATCTAACCCTAACCCTTCCCCACTCAGTCCCTTAGCAGGTAGTACCCTAGCATAAAGCCCCAGAGTACGCAGCCCCTTAATAACTGTAACATCACCCCCTCCTTCCTCAAGAGTGTAACATCACCCTCTTTCCTGCACAGCATCCCAGTATGCAGCCCAACACATACAAGGTCACCACTCTTCCCATCCAGCCCCATAGTTATATAAATATATATATATATATATATATATATATATATATATATATATATATAAAAATCACCCTTTCCCTACACAATTCCCAATACGCAGCACTTTCACTGTACAATCACCCATTATGCAGACCCATACTGTATAATCCCCCAATATGCAGGCCCATACTGTACAATCCTTAATATGCAGGCTCATACTGTACAATCCTTAATATGGCGGCCCATACTGAGCCAGCCCTCAATATGCAGGCTCATATTGTACAATTCCCAATATACAGGCCCATACTGTGTAATCCTCCAATATGCAGGCTCATACTGTACAATCCCCCATTATGCAGGCTCATACTGTACAATCCCCCAATATGCAGGCCCATACTGTACAATCCTTAATATGCAGGCTCATACTATACAATCCTTAATATGCCGGCCCATACTGTGCCAGCCCTCAATATGGAGGCTCATATTGTACAATTCCCAATATGCAGGCCCATACTGTGTAATCCTCCAATATGCAGGCTCATACTGTACAATCCCCCATTATGCAGGCCCATACTGTACAATCCTTAATATGCAGGCTCATACTATACAATCCTTAATATGCCGGCCCATACTGTGCCAGCCCTCAATATGGATGCTCATATTGTACAATTCCCAATATGCAGGCCCATACTGTGTAATCCTTCAATATGCAGGCTCATACTGTACAATCCCCCATTATGCAGGCTCATACTGTACAATCCCCAAATATGCAGGCTCATACTGTACAATCCCCCATTATATAGTCTCATACTTTACAATCCCCCAATATGCAGTCCCATACTGTACAATTCTTAATATGCAGGCTCATACTGTACAATCCCCCATTATGCCAGCTCATACTGTACAATCCCCCATTATGCAGGCCCATACTGTACAATCCTTAAAGGGAACCTGTCAGGTCAAAAAAGCATTATAACCTACAAGCAGGAGCCTGTGTGAGCTAGTAACCCCTTCCTACCCATCCCTTTCTTGTAATATTGTATGATATGAAAGTAATAAAATATTTTATTACTTACATACTCCCTATGTAAATAGCATAGGTCTCTAGCCCCATGGGTGTTGCATCGCCCTGTGGGCGTCTACATGTTTTCCATGATATCACGCTCCTGTGGGGTGATACCATGGATTTACATGATTGACCTCACGTCTGCTCCTTCAGAATCTCGCGTGTGCACTTACAATTCTCGCCGCCGCCTCATCCTGGTGTTTGCTGGTCGGTTTCTGATGCACACTGCGCATGACAGGAGCCACAGGAGTCTTCTGAGCATGCTCAGTGCGTGTCAGAAGCCGACGCGCAAACACCATAATGAGGCAGCGAGAATGGTAGGCACGCACGCGTGAGATTCTGAAGGAGCAGACGTGATGTCGCTCATTTAAATCCATGGTATCATGCCCACAGGGGTGTGATACCATGGAAAGCATGTGGACGCCCACAGGACGATGTGACACCCATGGGGTTAGAGACTCTGCTCATTTACATAGGGAATATGAAAGTAATAAAACGTTATTTTGTTACTTTCATATTACACAATATAACAACACAGAGATGGGTAGGAAATGGTTACCAGCTCACACAGGCTCCTGCTTGTAGGTCAGAACGCTTTTTTGACCTGACAGGTTCCCTTTAATATGCAGGCCCATGTTGGAAAATCCAGTTATACTGCGACCCCCCAAAAAACAAACACCTCCTCACATTACTCACCCTTACTCCTGTGTATGAAGCCCCTCGCTCCACGGTGCAGCCCCCCAGTCCTCTCAGTTCTTCCAGAAACCTCAGCCTCTCCAGCAGCCACTGTAGTGGCCCGGTCCAGATTGTGTCTGTTTCTTTAAGTACATTCACTTATATGTAATATTATGCTATATGTTATAAGTAAAGCATTTTTCATTTGTTGTGTTCTAGCACCATTTACTGATGAAAACTGTAAGAATCTGAAGTGTTCATTGGGTGTTATCCTATTGGCTAGTTCTTGGTCACATGGCTCAATAGGTGGAGCTATTCTCCAGCCTCTGTCTGGAAAGATCTGGAATGAGCTGGTTCTGGCTGAGTCTCCTCTGAGGGAAGACATTATGTGGAGTTTCTCTTCACCACAAGACTCCTGCTAGGCCCGAGGCCTAGAATTTCACCATTTACTGACTTTTACAGTCAATATGCTGAAGGCTTCCTATCATGAATCCTCACTGGCCAGATATACATTGTGCATCTCTTCAGACAGTAGGGCATACTAATTATATACAAGATCCTACTGCACGCAGATTGGGGAAGTTTGAGGGTCTCCCGCCCCACTGCAATATTAGTGGCTTTCATGCCATTGTCCACGCACCAGCCATCCAGTCCCCGTAGCGCGCTGGGCAACTATCTACATTCGCTTACAAGTACTGCACGTGTCTGAACTAGCAGTGAAATTAACCCCAGGACTCCAGGTCTGTACAATCTTATATCTACCCTCTAAGCTCAAGAGACTCTGAACCTGCTTCTAAAGGCATACCAGTATTACATCTGAAGCAAATTGTGCTCTTAAAGCTACAGAACCCTAATTACACTTCAGCATTCAACACCAAGCTGTATTTGCTGTGGCCTACCCACAAAAGACCGTGAAACATACTGTATATTCCGTGTTGTTTTTCTTTGTTCCTGCTGTATTAAAGCAACTGTTATCCCCAAGACTGTGTCTGTGGACTGTCCATCAGCTGTGGATACTGTGTGGGGGTGGATAGCAGGGAACATCAGGGCCTTGTAGACCACCCAGGGAACATGGTCCCTGCACCCTTGTGCCAGAACAGCAACTGTGACATCTAGAACATTTGAGGTCCTCTGTCCCTGGGCCCTTACAAAGGTCGAATTTGGCGTCCCCGAACAGAATCATTCCTCTGTGCCTATCTTCTCTTACTGCACTACAAGTCTCAGCATTGCTCATTAACCTCTATCTTGCCAGTGAATACTGCCAAAGACTGTTTTCTGTTTTATGCTGGGGTTAATAGCACCTGCACTAGCTCTTTTACTCTCCTGCCTTCCAAGTTACTCAAATAAGTGCAAATCCTCATTCACAGCAGTGCTATATTCAAGAGGGGGAGCCTTCCATCTCAATGACTGTGTTGGTACATAATAGTGCATCCCTTAAAGCTACAGTGTCATCATTATTCTGAAAGAGACAGTACTTGCCTCATCACCAAAATGTCTGATCCTCTTCATAATGACCAGGCCGAGTTTGTCAACTCTGTATCATCATCATCAGCAGCAGCTAGTGCTCCAGTGGAACGGGCTAATGCCGGTCAACCCAGTTCCAGCCCCTGTCATGGCTACCAGCATGCCATTCTTCATTGGAACCTCTAGTCTCCCAAGCTACAGAGGAGATCCTCATACACTTGCTGGGTTCAAAGAAAAGATTATGTATTCTCTTGAGCTTTTCTCACTTTCTCCCCATCAGCAGGTACAACTTCTCCTGGGACAGCTTGATGGACCAGCTGCTGAGGAAGTCCGTTCGTGGCCATCTACCGAGAAAACCAATGTAGAACAGATCCTCACCCGCCTGAGAAAAGAATTTGAACGCCAATCACCCACCGAGGTTCGTCTCAAATTTTACAGCCGATGTCAGGGACCAGGTGAGACTCTTAGGGACTACGCACTAGCCCTTCAGTCTGCCTACAGGGCTTTACAGCAAATAGACACTGTAGATCCTGCTGCTGCAGAAAACATAATCACTGACAGATTCATAGAAGGTTTGGACTCCAGGCTAGTACAAAGTCAACTCCACATGCTAGCAGCACAAAATCCAAACATGACTTTCTTAGACTTTAAAGCTCTAGCCCTGCGAGTAGTGGGTACTGACTCACCTTGTACCAGCTATGCTCTTGTGCCTCATTCCTCAGACCTTGCTGCTGGAATTTCTACTGTATCTCATCTTTCACCTGTTTCCTCTATGCAGGCCACACAGTCTGTGCAAGCCCCTACTCTCAGTCATGCACCTCCTAGCACAGATGCACTTGTCCAAGTCCTTGAATCTGTATGCCAAGCCTTAAAAGGAGCTAAAAAGCCAACCCCCATCATTTTCCCCAGAGCCACGTTCTAGTAGGCCGAGTCCTGATAGGCCCCCTCCTGGAAGGCCTCCATCTGGTGATTGTGTGTACTGTACTTATTGTGAGCGTCTTGGACACTACAAGTATCAATGTTATAATTTAAACGGGCCACCCCCGAGGCCAAGGGCCGCCCCTCAGGAGGTGAATCCAAGGGCCCAAAGGGACAATCAGAATGGATTTCCCGGGTCATCTCCAAATGCCCGTATATGACCATATGGATTGATGGTGTACCTCTAGAAGCTTTAGTGGACACTGGTTCACAAGTCACCACAATTGAGCGACAAGCCTTTGAAAAGATTTGGGACTTTGATCTCCTGAATCCAGTGGGTAAAGCAAAGTTAGACTTAATTGCAAGTAATGGTCAACCTATCTCCCAGCTAGGCTACTGGGAACCCACAATCCAAATTGGTGATCGCAAGTTACGAGGTCAAGGTGTAATTGTTACTGAGGCTGAGGGAGATACAACAGCAGTAGTGTTAGGCATGAATGTCATTCGCCATGTGTTTACTGAATTGCTCACTGCCTTGCATGTTTCTCTCCCTTCTGCTTCTCCCCCTTACAGGCAAGCTGTTCAGCGGACTATCAAAGTGCTCTGCGCCCAACAGAAGTTTGCCAACAGTAAAGGTGAGATCTGCCGTGTGCGTATCACCGACACACGACCAGTTACCCTGTCAGCCAACAACGAAACTCTAGTCTGGTGTCGAGCTCGACCAGGAATTGACAACGAGGACTATGTAGCTCTTCTTGACTCCATCCAGATTGAAGGACAGCCCCTGGTAAAATCTGCAAGAAGTATTGTCACCATCTCAAATGGTAGAGTACCAGTACGGCTAATCAACCTAAGTGATGCTCCCATCGAGCTATACAAGTTTAATTCAGTTGCTCAACTGTATAGCCTTGATCCAGAAGACATCCTAGATGAAGAGACACTTGCTGATCAAAAATTGTTAAAAGCCACTCCCAAAGGCTCTAATACACCCACTACCTTCTGGTGGAATGAACTTAATGTTGGAGATGCTAACACTCCTATGGAATACATCAATGGTGTAACTAAACTTGCTAAGCGACACAGCCAAGCTTTCAGCAAGCACCCTCTTGACTTCGGCAAAACTACTCTGATCCAGCACAAGATCAACACAGGTGATCATCCTCCTATCAAAGAAAGACACCGTCCAGTACCTCCTGCTAACTATCAACAAGTAAAGAAGCTGTTAAAGGAGATAAAGGATTCTGAAGTCATCCGAAAAAGTCAAAGCCCATGGGCTGCACCCATTGTCCTGGTGAAGAAGAAGGATGGTAACATCAGATTTTGTGTCGACTACCGGAAGTTGAATAACGTTACACACAAAGATGCCTATCCTCTCCCACGGATTGAAGAATCCATCACCGCTCTTGGCTCAGCTGCATACTTCTCCACTCTCGACTTAACCAGCGGTTACTGGCAAGTACCCATGGCGCCTGAGGATAGAGAGAAGACAGCTTTCACCACCCCAATGAGACTCTTTGAGTTTAACGGTATGCCGTTTGGGTTATGCAACGCCCCTGCTACATTTCAGCGACTCATGGAAAGATGTCTTGGTCACCTCAACTTCCAGAGCGTTCTGTTATATCTTGATGATGTTGTCGTATACTCTCGCACTTATGAAGATCACCTATGCCACCTTGCAGAAGTATTCCAGGTACTCATTGAACATGGACTGAAACTAAAACCGTCAAAGTGCCATCTGCTCAAGCCGAAGGTCAACTACCTTGGTCATGTTGTAAGTGCCGAAGGTATCCAGCCTGATCCTGAAAAGATCTCAGCTGTGAACAACTGGGACACCCCAAGAACCGTCAAAGAAGTCAGAAGTTTTCTAGGTTTTGCGGGCTACTACCGCCATTTCATACCTTATTTTGCGCAAATAGCAGAACCTCTTACAGAGATGCTACGGGGTTGCCCTAGAGAAAACTATGACAGAAGACTTCCAATTAATTGGTCTGAGCGTCAAGAAACTGCCTTTCAGAAGTTGAAAAGTCTATTGACTTCACCTCCAATACTGGCGTACCCTGACTACCGCCATCCTTTCCGTCTCTACATGGATGCCAGCTACCAAGGCCTTGGAGCGGTACTATCACAAGTCCAGGATGACAAAGAGAGAGTCATTGCATATGCCAGCCGAAGCTTGAAACGTGCAGAGAAAAATGATAGCAATTACAGTTCATTCAAGTTAGAGCTGCTAGCTCTCGTGTGGGCAGTCACCGAGAAGTTCAAAGATTACCTCGCTGCTACACCCTTCACAGTTTACACGGACAATAATCCTCTCTCATCTTAATACTGCATGGCTAGGTGCTCTTGAACAGAGATGGGCTTCAAGATTGGCGAACTTTTGCTTTGATATTAAGTATCGCAGTGGCAAGATCAACATCAATGCCGATGTGTTATCCCGTTTGCCCGAAGGAGAAGGGCCTCCTGAGGAAGATCTGTGGGAAGATGTTGAGATGCCTCCCTTCTATCAAAGGTTTGGTACACAGAATGCTGTTGCTGCTACACAAACTGATGACGTTCCTCAACAGAAACCTGTCCTATTCCAAGAACAATCGAGATGGCAAACTCTTCAAAATGAGTCTCGTGTCCTAGGTGAGATCTATTATTACCTGACTACTGGGAGAATACCTGTCAGACGACGCAGAAGATGTCCTGATGTTGAGCTTAATCGTCTCTGGAGACAGCGTAAAAGACTCTTCATTCAAAAGGGCTTGATCCTGCGCAATACCCTAGACCCAGTTTCAGGTGAAAGGCTACATCAGATTCTAATCCCACGCCGAGATGCCAGAATTGTTCTTGATGCCTACCATGACCAGTCTGGGCACTTTGGCGTGCACAAAACTGAAGCCACCATACGCCAACGCTTCTATTGGATTGGGATGTGGTGAGACATAGAAAATTGGTGTAGTGAATGTCCAGCCTGCAACCTCACCAAAGTCGGTAAGAAAGATGCCAGAGCTCCTCTTCATCCAATCTATTCTCAGAAACCAAACGAGCTAGTCTCTCTTGATCATGTGAAGCTAGCACCAACTCGTTCAGGCTACATGTATGCCTTAACCATGGTGGATCACTATACTAAGTGGGTTGTTGTTATGTCAGTAAAAGACCTTACAGCTCGGACTACAGCTATCACCTTCTACCATGAATATGTGATACATTACGGTTGCACTGAAGCAGTCCTCACAGATCGTGGATCTGCCTTTGAGTCACAATTATTTCAAGAATTCTGCCAATTCCATGAATGCAAAAAGCTGAGAACAACCGCCTATTATCCCCAAGGGAATGGCCTCTGCGACAAAGTCAACCAGACCTTCATCAATATGCTGCGAACAGCATCTGTTACCAAACAAGCTGAATGGCCTCAATTGCTTGACGAGTTAGTGAAAATCTACAACAATACTGTCCACTGTTCTACAGGCTACTCGCCATATTATCTGATGTTTGGAAGACAAGGTCAGCTCCCAAAAGATCGTTCTCTTGGAATCCAAGTCCCTGATGTGATCAATCCCCTGCCAAAAACTGATTGGGTCTCAGAGCATCAGCGAAGAATACACGAAGCCCAACAGATTGTTGATTACCGCGTGGGTGAAGCTCACCGTCAACAAGAAGAGAGCTACAATCAAAGAGCTAATGCTTCCCCACTTCAAGTTGGAGACAAGGTATGGCTAAAGAAGTACCACCGTACAGGAAAACATGATTCCCTCTGGGAAACAGAGCCATACACAGTTACAGCTATCCCATATCCTGAGTCAGATGTCTATGAAGTGAAGAAACCCGGAATGGCCCCACAGATGGTGCACAGGAACCGCATGAAGCTATGCACCAAAGAGGATCTACTGGTGATGTCATCACCTCCTCCACAAGTCATGCCGGTCTACACACCAATTCCTGCAATGGAAACACCAGCCAGACAACTTACTGTGGAAGAGTCCCTCTACAACACTCAATTTATCCTTCCATGCTATCAATATGTCCCTGTCTCGGTTCCTGCTACAGTTGCTGCTCCTCTGCCAACTTCACCTGATCCAGCAAACAATATCTTTCCTGCTCAAGAGGAAGATCAAGTGTTGAGGCGTTCAGAGCGAAGCACAAAAGGAACACTTCCAGCCCGCTATAGAGACTAAAAGGTCATATCCTTTTCCATGAGTATATAATTTTGTATTTATTTATTTAGCTGAATAGTCAGTTTCGTAATGTTTAAGCCTCTGCACCTGGGTAATACCAAGCACCTTGTTTATTATTTGCACAATTTTCTGTATACAGCCATGGACTTATGGACTGTTTGTTGCCACTAAAGTGCCTTTCCAGAGCCTTTCATATGGACAATAGGATATTGCGGAAAGAGACTCTATCTCATATTGGCACTACCACATTCATGTTTTGCATTTGTTCATTGCCTATTGTTCTTCCATCTGGCTGCATATTCTTGCCTTATTGTTACTGTGCCTTAAATATATATTTCCTTCCTTTCTTAGCAGTCCTCCACTCGCACAATCGCCGAGGACGGATCACCTTCAGAGGGGGAGTATGTAGTGGCCCGGTCCAGATTGTGTCTGTTTCTTTAAGTACATTCACTTATATGTAATATTATGCTATATGTTATAAGTAAAGCATTTTTCATTTGTTGTGTTCTAGCACCATCTACTGGTGAAAACTGTAAGAATCTGAAGTGTTCATTGGGTGTTATCCTATTGGCTAGTTCTTGGTCACATGGCTCAATAGGTGGAGCTATTCTCCAGCCTCTGTCTGGAAAGATCTGGAATGAGCTGGTTCTGGCTGAGTCTCCTCTGAGGGAAGACATTATGTGGAGTTTCTCTTCACCACAAGACTCCTGCTAGGCCCTAGGCCTAGAATTTCACCATTTACTGACTTTTACAGTCAATATGCTGAAGGCTTCCTATCATGAATCCTCACTGGCCAGATATACATTGTGCATCTCTTCAGACAGTAGGGCATACTAATTATATACAAAATCCTACTGCACGCAGATTGGGGAAGTTTGAGGGTCTCCGCCCCACTGCAATATTAGTGGCTTTCATGCCATTGTCCACGCACCAGCCATCCAGTCCCCGTAGCGCGCTGCGCAACTATCTAGATTTGCTTACAAGTACTGCACGTGTCTGAACTAGCAGTGAAATTAACCCCAGGACTCCAGGTCTGTACAATCTTATATCTACCCTCTAAGCTCAAGAGACTCTGAACCTGCTTCTAAAGGCATACCAGTATTACATCTGAAGCAAATTGTGCTCTTAAAGCTACAGAACCCTAATTACACTTCAGCATTCAACACCAAGCTGTATTTGCTGTGGCCTACCCACAAAAGACCGTGAAACATACTGTATATTCCGTGTTGTTTTCCTTTGTTCCTGCTGTATTAAAGCAACTGTTATCCCCAAGACCATGTCTGTGGACTGTCCATCAGCTGTGGATACTGTGTGGGGGTGGATAGCAGGGAACATCAGGGCCTTGTAGACCACCCAGGGAACATGGCCCCTGCACCCTTGTGCCAGAACTGCAACTGTGACATATAGAACATTTGAGGTCCTCTGTCCCTGGGCCCTTACACCACAGTACACACGGAACAGTGTTCATAGCTCCCGCGCTGGAGGAAGAAGCCCCACCCCATCCGGTGACATTGTCACCTCAAGAGCAAATACATTCTAGCCACAGGGGGATTCCTGCGGCTCCGCTGCTTATACTCTGCAAGGACAACTTCATCAGGGAAACCCAACCCTGATGAAGTTGTCATTGCCGACAACGATACGCGTGGGGATTATTATTCTCCTGCCTTCCTAACTATATGGCTCCTTTATTGGGTAAATCCAGCTTTTGCTGGTAACTCTATGGCTTGGGCGGTCACTATCTCTCTCTAAGGGGACTTGTTATCCTCGGTACATGCACTTAGGATTTATACCTGGTGGGATATTATCTATCCATGGGGATTCATTTGCTATACATCTATGATAAATGTTTGTTTCGTCCTCTTGATATATTTATCAGGGTTTATATTGACTATACATGTATGTTACCTAATTTAATGATCATTTGCATATACTGTCTTTAATATTCTAAGTTTATGTGTCAACTCTTATTGTTATGATACATTTGGTTTTACTTACCATACTTTATAAGGCTGCTTTCACACTACGTTTTTTTTAACATGCGTCATGAACGTTTTTTTACTGCAAAAACGGATCCAGTGCAAATGCGTTTTCATTTCAATGCATTTGCAATTGACTCGCGTCAACATGCGTTCACCTGCGTTTGCGTGCATTATAGTAAGGATCCAGCGACTTGCAGTTTTTTAACTTTTTTCAAAAACGCTACTTGTAGCGTTTTTGAGCTGCGTCCAAATACTGCAAATTGCTGGATCCTGACTAAACAGCACGCAAACACATGTGAACGCTGGCATACTGATAGACAGGATCCTGCTTGCTCTACTGAGCATGCACAGAAACCAGCCTCGCGTGATCAGTCTCTCTCTCCCCCTCCCTCTTTCCACCGCCTGAGTAGCTGCGGAGGCTCGTAACTAAGGTAAACATCGGGTAACCACAGGCTTAGTTACCCGATGTTTATCTTGGTTTACGTGTGTAGGGAGCCGGCTCCTAGCAACTGCAGACGCTCGTAATCAATGTAAATATCGGGTATCCAAGCAGGTTACCCGATGTTTACCTTGGTTACGAGCCTCCGCAGCTGTTAAATGTCGGCTCCCAGTCTTTCACGTTCAGTTCCCCTCACTCCCGATCACATGGCTCCAATGCCCGTCCATAAACTTACACAGGATCCTGCAAAATAACACATGCGTTTGCATGCATTTGTTCTTTGCAAAAACAGGATCCGCTTTTGCAGCAAAAAACGTTCATGACACATGCTAAAAAACGTAGTGTGAAAGCAGCCTAATATGGATCTTTCTGTATAATAAACCCAACCTCGTTTATTATCCTGGAATTATGTGTAAGCTTATATGACTATTTATGTCCCTGTGAGACTGCTCTATTTAACATCTAATGCCTCAGGGATTGACCTGCGTTAACCCTTTTTCTAGTAGAACTCTCTGGGGGAGAAAGGTCTCCTGTGGTTCTGGATGAACTCATTCAATTTGGAGTTGGCTTCTTCTCGGTTTTGGCCGCCTGCGGTTCACCGCGAGATGGTGGGTTGTTTCTTTTGTGGTCAAAAGGTTAGTTTTGTTGGTGTCTGTCCTTCAGCAATTAAACTAAAGGAAAACTGCTGACCCCAGACTGCTGTGAAGAGGATTACAGCCTGAGAGTATATACCTCCTCCACATATGCATGTCAGTTTGTCCTACCTGCAGAGATTGTTATAGGTATTAAAAGTGGAATTATTTCTGTTCTTTTTGATACTGAGGTGGGGGCCAATATGGTGGATGCTCGATTTGCCCAGACTCATGATCTCTCGTAGTATTTTGGCAAAACCCATCCCCATATTTGCTATCAACCCTGCGCCTCTTGGACAGGGGTGTTTGCCGCAAACTATAACTTGAACCTTTGCATAGAGGTTCTTCACTATGAGCTGAATTCATGTTATGTTCTTGAAAGTCTTCCCACCTTTATAGTTCGGTGATTCCCCTGTCTGCTTGGGCATAATTCGGGGGTTGATTGGTAGCCCAAGGACATTATTTGGTGGAGTGATTTCTATAAGAATGCCTGTCTGAATACTCTTCTTCTAGGGTTGTATCAGGATGTGGTTGATTTTGTGTGTAGCTGTAATATTTGTGAGCATTCTAAGACTCCCCATACTCATTTGTCTGGATCTTTCCTACCTTTGAATCACATGCAGGGCCGGCGTCAGCACCCGGCATACCAGGGCAAATGCCGGGGTCCTGGAGAGCTGGGGGGGCCCACTCGGCCTCGTCACTTCAGCTGCCCCCAGGCCCTGCCCACTCTCCTTCAGTTCTGCTGCCCCCGGGCTGAGTTCCAGGGACCGCAGTCCTTGGCAGTAAACTGTGGCTGCCGTCCCTTAGCTAGTTTCACACTTGCGTTGCAAAAAGTGTGATAATAAAGGCAACATTACCGCACACATACCGACATCACCGCACACATCCCGACATCACCGCACACATCCCGACATCACCGCACTCATCCCGACATCATCGCACACATCCCGACATCACCGCACACATCCCGACATCACCGCACTCATCCCGACATCACCGCACACATCCCGACATCACCGCACTCATCCCGACATCACCGCACTCATCCCGACATCACCGTACACATCCCGACATCACCGCACACATCCCGACATCACCGCACACATCCCGACATCACCGCACACATCCCGACATCACCGCACTCATCCCGACATCACCGCACACATCCCGACATTACCGCACACATCCCGACATTACCGCACACATCCCGACATCACCACACTCATCCCGACATCACTGCACTCATCCCGACATCACCGCACACATCCCGACATTACCGCACACATCCCAACATCACCGCACTCATCCCGACATCACCGCACACATCCCGACATTACTGCACACAACCCGACATCACCGCACACATCCCGACATCACCGCACACATCCCGACATCACCGCACTCATCCCGACATCACCGCACACATCCCGACATTACCGCACACATCTCGACATTACCGCACACATCCCGACATCACCGCACTCATCCCGACATCACTGCACTCATCCCGACATCACCGCACACATCCCGACATTACCGCACACATCCCAACATCACCGCACTCATCCCGACATCACCGCACACATCCCGACATTACTGCACACATCCCGACATCACCGCACTCTCCCGACATCACCGCACACATCCCGACATCACCGCACTCATCCCAACATCACTGCACTCATCCCGACATTACCGCACATATCCCGACATCACCGCACTCATCCCGACATCACCGCACACATCCCGACATTACTGCACACCTCCCGACATCACCGCACACATCCCGACATTACCGCCCACATCTTCACCGCACACACACCGGCACTACCGCACCCATCGTCACCGCACACACACACCGACATTACCTCAGTGACGTCCCCGCTGACAGCAAGATTCACTTCAGTTGCTGCGTGGAGCTCACAGGAGCGGCGGTGTTCTACTGCCGCTCCTGTCAGCTTCATGTAGCAGAGCTGGATGCGGGACCTCTGGATTACGCTGGACCTGGAGGGGTATTTGGGGATTTTAATAAAGTGGTGAAAGAGGGTGTTTTTTTTGTCTTTTATTCCAAATAGAGGATTTTTTCGCGTGTGTGTGTTTATTTACTTTCACTTACAGGTTAATCATGGAAGGTATCTCGGGGAGACGCCTGCCATGATTAACCTAGGACTTAGTGGCAGCTATGGGCTGCTGCCATTAACTCCTTATTACCTCGATTGCCACCGCACCAGGGCAATTCGGGATGAGCCGGGTTGAGTCCCGGGACTGTCGCATCTAATGGATGTGGCAATTCCGGGCGGCTGCTGGCTGATATTTTTAGGCTGGGGGGCTCCCCATAACGTGGGACTCCCCATCCTGAGAATACCAGCCTTCAGCCGGGTGGCTTTACCTTGGCTGGTATCAAAATTGGGGGAAACCGCACGCCGTTTTTTTTTAATTATTTATTTATTTATTGTACTGCATGATATAGACCCGCCCACCGGCAGCTGTGATTGATTGCAGTGAGACAGCTGTAACTCAGCGTGGGGGCGGGTCTGACTGCAACCAATCATAGGCGCCTGTGGGTGGGGGAAGCAGTGAATACGAGATTGAATAATGGGCGGACGGCTTTTTCAAAAGAGAAAAAAACGCCGGAGCAGTGTCAGTGTGTCTGTATGTATTCAGCAGAGCTGTGTCTGTATGTATGTATGCAGCACAGCGGTATGTGTGTGTCTGTATGTATGTGCAGCAGCAGTGTGTGTGGTGTGTGTCTGTCCGTATGTATGCAGCAGAGCAGTGTGTGTGTCTGTATGTATGCAGCAGAGCAGTGTGTGTGTCTGTATGCAGCAGATCTGTGTGTGTCTGTCTGTAGGCATGTATGATGTGTATCTATGTATGTCAGTGTATATGACTGTATAGATTTTTCTGTTTATATGTATTTTGTGAGTTTGTCTTTAAATATGTATATGTACATATCTGTGTATGTGTGTGTGTCTGCGTGTTTATGGGGCCCACTGGGACTCTTCTGCCCGGGGCCCACAAAAACCTGGAGTCGGCCCTGATCACATGGCTAAAAAAAATGTTTGCATGGTCCAGATCATGCAGGATGAAGGATCTGTCTAGGGACATTAGGGAGCGCAGGGATCAGACACGGGTGATTGCCAGTTCCTGACCCCTCTCCGTATTGCTGAGGCCTTCCTTTGCATCTTCTCTGGTGTTGCCCTCCTGTTGTGCCGCACGCATGGTGCTCCTTTGCAACGGCGTGACATCACGCCCCAGAACCTTGAGTGACAGCCTGCCTGCATTGTGTGTGTGTATATGTGGAGAGGGAGCTATCACGCAAACTGGCTGTATCATACACATTAGATGACTGGAACAATGTTTAAGCCAATCATTTGGCCAGCAGCCATCTTGGTCCTTTGTCCTATACACAGGAGTAATCGTTCAGATGAGCGCTCCTGTGTTTTCTATGGGAAAATCACCCGCAGCAGGTTATCTCTGCGAGAAGAAATTGATCGGCAGTCCGAAATCGGACATCTCCCCCAGCACCCTCAAACGCATTAGAGTATCCACTGACTCCATCAATATAAGAGGGTACAGCCAACATTAGTCTAAGATTAAAGGCCACGTCTCACTAAGCAACATCGCTAGCAACATCGCTGCTGAGGCACGACTTTTGTGACGTAGCAGCGATGTTGCTAGCGATGTTGCTGTGTGTGACATCCAGCAACAACCTGGCCCCTGCTGTAAGGTCGCTGGTTGTTGCTGAATGTCCTGGACCATTTTTTAGTTGTTGCTCTCCCGCTGTGAAGCACAGATCGCTGTGTGTGACAGCGAGAGAGCAACAACTGAATGTGCAGTGCGCAGGGAGCCAGCTTCTGCGGACGCTGGTAACCAATGTAAATATCGGGTAACCAAGAAGCCCTTTCCTTGGTTACCCGATATTTACCTTTGTTACCAGCGTCCGCCGCTCTCACGCTGTCAGTGCCGGCTCCCTGCTCCCTGCACACATAGCCAGACTACACATTGGGTAATTAACCCGATGTGTACTCTGGCTAGGAGTGCAGGGATCCAGCGCTAAGCGGTGTGCGCTGGTAACCAAGGTAAATATCAGGTTAATTACCCGATATTTACCTTAGTTACCAAGCGCAGCATCGCTTCCACGCGTTGCTGCTGGCTGGGGGCTGGTCAATGGTTGCTGGTGAGATCTGCCTGTTTGACAGCTCACCAGCAACCCATGTAGCGACGCTCCAGCGATCTCTGTCAGGTCAGGTTGCTGGTGGGATTGCTGGAGCATCGCTTAGGCGGGCTTTGCACACTACGACATCGCAGGTGCGATGTCGGTGGGGTCAAATCGAAAGTGACGCACATCCGGCGTCACTTGCGATGTCGTAGTGTGTAAATCCTAGATGATACGATGAACGAGCGCAAAATCGTCGTCATCGTATCATCGCTGCAGCCTCCGACATTTCCATAATGCCGGGGGAGTGACAGGTACGATGTAGTTCCTCGTTCCTGCGGCCGCACACATCGCTGTGTGTGATGCCGCAGGAGCGAGGAACTTCACCTTACCTGCCTCCCGGCTGCAATGAGAAGGACGGAGGTGGGCGGGATGTTTACATCCTGCTCATCTCCGCCCCTCCACTTCAATTGGCCGCCTGCCGTGTGACGTCACTGTGACGCCGCACGACCCGCCCCCTAAGGAAGGAGGCGGGACGCCGGCCAGATGGACGTCGCACGGCAGGTATGTGCGTGTAAAGCTGCCGTAGCGATAATAATCGCTACGGCAGCTTTCACTATATATCGAACGTGCGACGGGGGCGGGACTATCGCTGCAGCATCGGTAACACATTGTTACCGATGTTGCAACGTGCAAAACCCGCCTAAGTGTGACGGTACCTTTATTAGTGTGACGGTACCTTTAGTCTCCATTATTGCAGCTGCCATGGCTATTTACCAAAGGACACAGATTACAGGTATCTTTTGTAAACAGTGACGTAACTTGAAGCTTATGTGCCCCAATGAGGAATTTCCAGCAGGGCCCCCAACAGGTCTTTAATGGTAAAAGTATTTCATATGTGGCAAAGGGATCTTCTGGCACCCTAGTCTCCAGAGCCAGGGTGCCATTTGTAACCCTTTCATTTATTACAGTTACACCCCTGATTTTACCCTTTTCTAGGTCTGTGAAAGTTTATTCTGCAGTTTGTTTTTTTGCAAACTACGTGGTTCAGAGAAAATAGCCTCCAGGCTCCATGTATCTGTACAGAGTCTAATCAATGCTGAACCTGTCCACACTCACTGATAGCATTCACAGAGCCTCTAAATCACTGCACAAATGCTAAGACGCTCTGACAGTGCTGTCTATGCATATTGATGTCTTACAAGCTTTATTGACTTGCCCATAACAATGCAAAAATCACATAATAGACTAAACAGAGTTTGACATACTGGACCTGTCAGCCATCACATGCCTCCTCCTGTTAATCGCTTCACAAAGTTAATGCAGACACTGAAGATTTAGAAGCGACAGTGGAGGAAGGAAGGATAGATAAATGTGGAAAATAATTGCACTTAATAAAAAAGTTTCAAAAGAAAACAGAAGTAAAATTACAAATGATAGCTGGATTACCATTATTCAAATATTACTTCACCTTAATTGAAAAAGCTCTATGGTTCTCCCTGGTTAAAATTATGTAAGGTTTCTAATTCCTCACCTTAAAGTAATTTATTAGCTCTCAATTTAACTCAATGGTAGGAGATAAATATGCAAATCTGCAATGCATGCAATAGAGAATCCTGTGGGTCAAAGCTAGATGTATTGTAAGATGGCCTCCGGACACGTTATGGAGGGGAGATATGTATCACTGGGGTGGTTATCCTCAGTGATGTAAGGCCAGATGCAAGATCCAGTACGTGTAGTACTGAGAGCGCTAATAGGATGTCGCAAGGGCCAGGTTTTCAAGCAGTTGGAGATGAGTGGGACTAGCTGCTCACATATTCCCACCCCGGGGTGTGGTATGGTGGACATAAGAAAATCCAGGTGAAATCATTAGCTGTCTATGTGTGGTGGTAAGAAGTCCTCCTGCTCCTGTGTGAAGTCTCCATGCTAGGACATGTATACAGATCTAATACTGAAGGGCCATTGTTAGGACTGTTTTTCCTACCAAGAAAGGCTTGCTTTATGGAGTTTTAATAAAACAGTCTGAATATTTTGTTTAAATCGCCTCCAATGCCTACCTCAAATACTGCAAAGTGAGATGAGATCCTTGCAGTTTGTGAGGGGCACGTTGAACTGCCACTAGGAAACCACATGTCGTGGATAATAACAGCAGTGAAAACAGACAACATGGAAGAGCTGATAAAGCAGCTGCAGTAGGCTAATCTCCAGCAGCAACAACAATAGCAGCAACAGCAGCATCAGAATCAGAAATGGCAGAAGCAACAACAATGGCAAGAGCAACTGAAAGCCCAGCAGGAAACCAATAAACTGTTAATGCAGTCATTCCAGTTGCAGCAGCAACAGATACAACAGCAGCAAGAATGACAGCAGCAGCAGATGACGGTCCTGGCTGAGACAGATTTATTACACCCTGTTTTAATAGGGCAGGACTTAAACTTGATTTGAAATTTGTAGGGGAAAAGGGAATTGCCAACATGGAATATTTCAAGGTGGCAGAGACACTGTCACCTGCCCAAAAGCAGCAGTGCTGAGAATTACTTTATTGGAACAGAGACTTGTTCTCAGAAATGGCAGATTGTACTCAGGTCAAAGAACATGAAATCTTCACGGAACCTCATGTTAGAGTGAGTCTGAAACCATATTGGATTCCCAAGGTCCAATGACAGGTAATCTCGAAGGTGGTGAAGCGGACATTGGACCTAGGGGTGTTTCAGGAGTCCAAGAGTGACTGGTCCAGTCCCATTGTCTTGGAGATGAAACCGGATGGAGAATAGTGGTTCTGCAATGACTACTGGAAACTGAAAGAGGTTTCCAAGTTCGACACATATCTAGTGCCCCGTGTCGTTAAGCTTATTGAGAGGCTAGGGCCAACCTGGTAGATCATTACCCTGGACCTCAAGAAATAAAATTGGTAAGGAGAAGACAGCCTTTTCAACACCAGATACAGTTAGGTCCAGAAATATTTGGACAGTGACACAATTTTCGCGAGTTGGGCTCTGCATGCCACCACATTGGATTTGAAATGAAACCTCTACAACAGAATTCAAGTGTAGATTGTAACGTTTAATTTGAAGGTTTGAATAAAAATATCTGATAGAAATTGTAGGAATTGTACACATTTCTTTACAAACACTCCACATTTTAGGAGGTCAAAAGTAATTGGACAAATAAACCAAACCCAAACAAAATATTTTTATTTTCAATATTTTGTTGCGAATCCTTTGGAGGCAATCACTGCCTTAAGTCTGGAACCCATGGACATCACCAAACGCTGGGTTTCCTCCTTCTTAATGCTTTGCCAGGCCTTTACAGCCGCAGCCTTCAGGTCTTGCTTGTTTGAGCCTTCAGGTCTTGCCTGTTTGTGGGTCTTTCCGTCTTAAGTCTGGATTTGAGCAAGTGAAATGCATGCTCAATTGGGTTAAGATCTGGTGATTGACTTAGCCATTGCAGAATGTTCCACTTTTTTGCACTCATGAACTCCTGGGTAGCTTTGGCTGTATGCTTGGGGTCATTGTCCATCTGTACTATGAAGCGCCGTCCGATCAACTTTGCGGCATTTGGCTGAATCTGGGCTGAAAGTATATCCCGGTACACTTCAGAATTCATCCGGCTACACTTGTCTGCTGTTATGTCATCAATAAACACAAGTGACCCAGTGCCATTGAAAGCCATGCATGCCCATGCCATCACGTTGCCTCCACCATGTTTTACAGAGGATGTGGTGTGCCTTGGATCATGTGCCGTTCCCTTTCTTCTCCAAACTTTTTTCTTCCCATCATTCTGGTACAGGTTGATCTTGGTCTCATCTGTCCATAGAATACTTTTCCAGAACTGAGCTGGCTTCATGAGGTGTTTTTCAGCAAATTTAACTCTGGCCTGTCTATTTTTGGAATTGATGAATGGTTTGCATCTAGATGTGAACCCTTTGTATTTACTTTCATGGAGTCTTCTCTTTACTGTTGACTTAGAGACAGATACACCTATTTCACTGAGAGTGTTCTGGACTTCAGTTGATGTTGTGAACGGGTTCTTCTTCACCAAAGAAAGTATGCGGCGATCATCCACCACTGTTGTCATCCATGGACACCCAGGCCTTTTTGAGTTCCCAAGCTCACCAGTCAATTCCTTTTTTCTCAGAATGTACCCGACTGTTGATTTTGCTACTCCAAGCATGTCTGCTATCTCTCTGATGGATTTTTTCTTTTTTTTTCAGCCTCAGGATGTTCTGCTTCACCTCAATTGAGAGTTCCTTAGACCGCATGTTGTCTGGTCACAGCAACAGCTTCCAAATGCAAAACCACACACCTGTAATCAACCCCAGACCTTTTAACTACTTCATTGATTACAGGTTAACGAGGGAGACGCCTTCAGAGTTAATTGCAGCCCTTAGAGTCCCTTGTCCAAATACTTTTGGTCCCTTGAAAAAGAGGAGGCTATGCATTACAGAGCTATGATTCCTAAACCCTTTCTCCGATTTGGATGTGAAAACTCTCATATTGCAGCTGGGAGTGTGCACTTTCAGCCCATATTATATATATAATTGTATTTCTGAACATTTTTGTAAACAGCTAAAATAACAAAACTTGTGTCACTGCCCAAATATTTCTGGACCTAACTGCAGGTGTTTCCACTACGTCAGGATTCCATTTGGGTTGCAGGAGCTCCAGCGACTTGCCAGAGAGCCATGGACCGAATCCTAGATGCCCACAAGAAATACACAGCAGCCTACCTTGATGACAATATTGATCTTCGGCCAAGGTTGGGTAATCCATCTGGGCAATGTCAAGGCAATATCGAATGCTTTAAGGAAGGCATGATTTTTCATCAACCAGAAGAAATGTGCAATCGTGAAGGAAGAAGCCAAATACTTGGTCTATGTCATTGGCACGGGTGACAGCAAACCTCAAATGAACAAGGTAGACGCAATCCAGAACTGGCCAGAAGAAACAAGTTAGAACATTCTTGGGCATCATAGGTGACTGCCGTCACTTCATCTTTAACTTTACCATGATAGGTGCACCACTGACCGACCTTAAGATTACAAAGTTGCCCATGGCCAAGTGGTTTCCAGAAGTGGAGGCAGTAGGTGTTTTATATCAAAATCAGAAAGATTTCTTTAAAGTCTATAAAATTCAAGGGAACGAAAACAAACAGACTTTCTCCAACATAAGTATAAGGAACAATACAATAAACAAGACAGTCCATAGGTTTTTCATATGTCCTCAGACCCAGTCAGTCTCTAGCAGAACTGACTAACAGAGGTGTTTCCAGTCAGCAACGAAGGCAGGTGAGCTACCTTTTATAGCTTGCTCCAAATCTTAGAACGGGAGGTAGGGAACGGCCAGTCCCAGCCAGCTATAGTGGCCTTTCCTAAAGCCCAGACCCAAAATCCGGGCCCAGAAAAATAAAATATTGGTGGAGTCTGCTTCATTTGGTTCTACAAATACCTCCCATCCAGGACCGGTCCTGCTGCTACCTTACTATATACTGTATATTATGAACAGCCGGGGGAGTCACTCAGATATCCTGCAGCTGTTCGCTGATTTGTCACAAACACAACTACTCTCTAGTGCCCCTCTTGCCGGCAGGCCACTTTTGGAGACAATGAACAGAATGAGGCTGCTGAGCTAATAATGCCAAATATTGGAGGTCTCACAGCAAGGGTAAATGTATATATCACCGATTCCTGCTAATGGAATATATATGTACCTCGGTACCCTTAATGATAGCACTCCAATAATTCTATGCAATAATAATTACGCTGCCACCACCGGACGTTTCACAGGCAGTCCAGGTACCCGTTACAGATAGCATAAGGCCCTTGGGGTTTTTGGATTCGTATATAAAGCATGAGGAAAGAAGCTATTAAACTTTATATATTTAATCCAAAAATAGGCAGTGTTTAAATAATGTACAAGAATTTACAAAAGGGAACAATACAATTACAGTATAGACAGTTACATAAAAATAAAAGGTATAAACTTGAAACTTACTAAACTCGTGCCATAGATGTGACGTCTGAATTTAGGGAGGGAGGAACTCCAAGAGAAGAAAACAAGATGGTAGAATCGGCCAGCATTACCCTTACTGATGCCCTCCAGTTCTGACTGCCCCATCAAGGAGCTAGTCTTTCTTATGCCCTTGGGTAACCCCCCTTCTCTGTGACCTCATTTTACAGTCTCTTGTGGGCTGTGCCGGAATTGTCTCAAAGTTCCTTAATTCTAGCTTTTCACATATTTTTGCCCCTGGGCCACACAGGTGAAAGATATTAGAGTCATATTTTACATCTCGATTTTACATTTACATAGATATAAAACACAACACATCTAGCATGATTTTACTGGCCAATACTAATTTGTTGTGATACCGGCGATCTCCCCGTCAAGCGAAACAGCGCTCCACAGGGATTTTGGCAGTATGTTTTTCATTTTTCTAGCATTAACATAGTGCTTAAAAACTGTTTTGGAAGTTTTCCCTCCAACAGAACAAAGGGATGTCTTTCTTTGCATCCTTTGGTTGCAGTTCTACTATCACCCAAAGTCATAAATACCTAGACTTTCAGGCCGATCAGATAATCGTCATGATGATCTGGGGCTGATGGCAAAGAGGAGGGTGAGGACCCTTCGAGAGTTTTACATGACACTGTATATATACTAAATATAATAGAAGGGGGGGACTTTTGAAAACTTTCCTTTCCATCATAAAAAAACAGCAGTGCTGATGCTGTCCCAGTCTATACAGGAAAGCGTAAAAGTGATCAGGAAAAAGAATGTGACTGAATCTATATCATTTATTGGTGAATTAGACTGCATAAAGTGACACTGGCATATAGTTTTTAGATAATTATTGCCCTGACAAACATGTTATGATCCAGGAAATTAACATATTAAACTTTTCCTCTTTTTTAAGGTTATATTACACCAAATTCTATCACCCTCTGTCACAAGTGACCCAAGGGTAAATCTAAGGGTAGAAGAATCTGCAATGTTAAGATTGGCACATGTTTGCCGAATCTAAAATAGAATCCATGCGCTGCCAAATAGCCCTCTCTCCGAGCCTACAGATATCTTTATAACAAGGAAATATGTCAGTAAGAGAATGCTTCAGTAGTTTCAAAACAAGTCAAGTCAGTGCCAATAAATGCAGCAGAAACAATCTCTAAACTATCACTAAAACTGTCAACCAGCAAAAACAAAAATTCACGGGAAATGTTGGTTATACAGTCGTGAATACACCCTCTTTGAATTCTATGGTTTCATTTATGTCAAGGCGATATCGAATGCTTTAAGGAAGGCCTAAAAATGAAATATTACATCCTCAGAAGGATGCCCCAGTGTGACCTCAGGAGACCTGACTGCTGGACTGTCGAATTGCAGGTCACAGCAATGTCATGCAGTCGGACAGTCCGGCAGTCAGTTCACTTGAGGTCACATCGTGGGAACCTGGGTGTGATCTCTGGTGAACTGAGTGATGTCACCTGCTTACTGCCGGGTCCCCTTTGCTGTCAGTGATTCCCGGAGCCTGCAGAGAGTAGACATTTTCCCTTTCTGCAACTTCTGGATGTAGCAGAGCTGAGGATCATTGTCGACTTCGTATAAATTATGTTGGATATGCAAGGGTGTTGTGGGGGTTAATAAAGGATTGAAAAAGGGTGTGTGTATTTTATTTCAAATAAAGGATTTTTCAGTGTTTGAGTTTAATTTCTTTTCACCTATGGGATTAGTAATACACCTCCCATAATCCAGGGCTTGATGACAGCCGTCATATTTTGACAAGTCACAGCTGTCATTAACCCCTTATATTACCCTGCTTGCCACTGCAACAGGGCAATCGGAATGAGCAGTTTAAAGTGCCAGGATTGGCACATCTAAGTTGATGTGTAAATTCTGGGCAGCTGCGGGCTGGTATTATTAGGCTGGGGAGCCAACAACCATGGCTCCTCCCATCCCAATAATACCAGCCCCCACCTGCCTGCTTTACCATGGCTGGTTATCAAAATAGGGGGGAACCTATGCCTTTTTTTTTAATTATTTCATAAATAATAGTTAAATATTTTTAAAAAAAAAAACATCGTAAGGCTCACGGGTGGGGACTGCAGCCTGTAGCTGTTGTTTTTACTGGTGCTGGCTATCGAAATATGGCAGGAGACTGCATCTTTTTTTTTTTAATTATTCATTTATGTCTTGTAACACTTCCATACAGCAAACTGACTGCAACCAATCACAGACGCGGACACAAGGGGAGGGGTATGTATAGCAGCCTGCAACCAATCACAGACACTGGCACAAAGGGTGGGAAGGAGAAGCAGTGAATATTAATGAACCTTAATTGACAGGCCCGAAATGGAGTCTGACTGCAGTGTGATTTTGCGGGAAACACTGTATGTATAACTATCCTGCTGTTATAACCATTTAATTTCCATTTGTAGAACATATAATTTTCTTTTCTTTTTTTTTTTTTACAGTGGTTTCCCTGGCCAATCACAGCCATAGAAATACCTGGCATGGCTGTGATGGCTCCGGAAGTGCCCACAGCCTACAAGGTTGCTGATTGGCTGGTCTGCAACCTATCAACAAGCTTTATTCGGGTGACAAACCCGAACAGGAAACAGACGTACAGTAAAATGTCTGTGTTCGAAGTTCAGCACCAGATTCAAGGTGTAAACCTCGAACTTTACTGTTATTGTTTGCTCATCCCTAATAATCACTTATTTTCACTGGAAAACCCCATTTAAATGGGTTGTCTAGTACTATAACATTGATGACTTATCTTTAGGATAGGTCATTGATGTTTGATCAACCAGGTCCGACACCCCGCTCCCCTGTTCTCAGTACCAGTGGCAGGTGGCCAGAAATGCTCAGCTCAGAAGCTGCCCTGTCTTCTGATAGTGGCCACGGCAAGGTACTGCACATCCGCTTGCTCTTGGTTTGAATGGAAGGTAGATGTGCAGCATCTGGCAATGGCCACTGTCAGAATATGGATAAGCTCTGGAACTGAGCATTTCCAGCTGCCTGCTGCCACTGCTGGCAGGGTTGCCAGGTGTCAGACCCCCGCTTATCAGACATTGATGACCTATCCTAAGGATTGGCCATCAATGTTAAAGTAGTGGACAACCTCTTTAAGTTAATACACAGCACCGTTAAGGTTCTCCTAACACATCATTTCTATTGGGTTTAGGTCTTGACTTTGACTGGACTATTTCAGCACCCTTATTTTCTTTTTTCATCTATTATGATATAATTTGTTTGTGTGCTTAAGAACAATGACCTGTAGCATTACCTACTTTCGGCCAAGCTTTAGCTCTTGGATTGATAGCCTAACATTTAACTTTAGAATACTTTGGTAAACTCAATGACTAGAATGTGAACAGGCCATGCAGCTGCAAAACAGGGTTACTCCAAGCTTGTTGCCTTGGAGTAACCCTCGACTCTGCTCTATCCTTCAAACCACACATCCAAGCCCTCTTCACCTCATGCAGACTACAACTCAAAAATATCTCCGATCCGTGCTTTCCTTACCCAAGAATCAGCAAAAACATTAGTGCATGCCCTCATCATCTCCTGCCTCGACTACTGCAACCTCCTGCTCTCTGGCCTCCCTTCCAACACTCTTGCACCCCTCCAATCTATCCTAAACTCTCGCTTAATCCACTTCTCCCCTCGCTATTCCCCAGCCTCGACACTCTGCCAATCCCTTCACTGGCTTTCCATCGCCCAACGACTCCAGTTCAAAACATTAACCATGACATACAAAGCCATCCACAACCTGTCTCCTCCCTACATCTGTGACCTAGTCTCCCGGTACCTACCTGCACGCAACCTCAGATCCTCACAAGATCTCCTTCTCTACTCCTCTCTTATCTCCTCTTCCCACAATCGCGTTCAAGATTTCTCCCGTGCCTCCCCCATACTCTGGAACACTCTACCTCAGCATATCAGACTCTCCCCTACCGTGGAAAGCTTCAAGAGGAACCTCAAGACCCACCTCTTCCAACAAGCCTACAACCTACAATAGCCCTCAGTCCAGTACACCACTGCGCAACCAGCTCTGTCCTCACCTATTGTACCATCACCCATTCCCTATAGACTGTGAGCCCTCGCGGGCAGGGTCCTCTCTCCTCCTATACCAGTATGTTTTGTACCGTTGATGATTGTTGTACGTATACCCTCTTTCACTTGTAAAGTGCCATGGAATAAATGGCGCTATAATATTAAATAATAATAATAATATCATCATCCCTCAATAAAGATTGACAATTGATATGAGGTATTTGTGTTCACCAAGAGAGTCAAACATATCCACTGTGCTCTTCTTTGTCCAAAGAATACTGTTCCAGAAGTATTGAGCTTTGCTCAAAAGTAATTTTGAAAACTTTAGCCATGCTACTGTATGGAGGTGGACTGGTTGCTGTTGTGTTCCTTTCCCTGAAGACACCAATTATGTTGTTGTATTGTTATGGGAATTATGTCCTACATCTTTCTAAATAATGTAATATGTGAATTGTGATGTAACGTGTAATGGTGGGCCCTACTCTCCTATCCATTCCCTATACAGTTTACGCAACAGTCACCAAGCAGCACCCTGGGTCCCTACGAAAACCCTATTGATTCCCTGACTAGTAAGAGGCGGGTGAGGTACACTAGTCCCACTATTGCACTAAAAAGACAAGATGGTACAAGAAACAAACAGGAGATAAACAAAATGAAGAGGATACAATTTCAAGAAAATTCACAGCAGCTCCTTCCACCAAGGCGGCTTACTAACATGCTAATGAATACGCAGCAACGCCACACATACCTCACTGTTCATGGCGGCTGGCGGAGGATGGGTGAACAGTGCGCATGATCCACAGTACTCGAGGCTTCTGATCATACACACTAAACTGATGTCGGGTATAAGCTTCCCAGCTTCAATGCGGTACAGTGTGCATGACCGGAAGTGCTGAGGAGTCCGGATCATGCCCAGCGTGCATCGATCCTATGCCGGCCGCCATGAACAGTGAGGTATGTGAGGCGTCGCTGCTTATTCATTAGCATGTTAGTACGCCCACAGGGGTGTGCTAGCAAGTTATGTGTAGCTAAGGGGAGAAACACCCTTGGGACTAGTCCTCACGCTCATTAGCATAAGGATCTTTAGAAATACTTTTTCTAAAGATCTCTTTATCTATACTAGTGTTTACAGGGACGTGTAGGCAGGGATTAGAGATATACACCCAGAACTGCTCATGGTTCTGGGTGCATATTGTACCTGACAGGTTCCCTTTCAAGGACTTTTACATTAATGGCCAATCTTTCGGCTGTTCCCGGTGTTGGCGATGGTCGGAAGTGCTTGGTTGCGGAGGTGCACAATACAGACAGCTCCATGAACCGTATAGTGCCCACGGCCGGGTGCTGCGCATTCATCCCCCTTAATAATTTGAATAAGCGGCATATAAGCAGTGCCCAACCACAGTCACTATGCAGTTGATGGAGCTATGCTGTGCAACTCTGCAATTTGGCACTTCCGACCATCGCCAGCCCCGGGAACACCTGAATGATAGGCCATTAATGTGAAGGTCCTTTAAATATTTCAGAAAGTAAATAGCTCAATTAAGAACATGTGATTATAACTATGTAGCTATTGATCTTCAGAATTATAGGTCATCTGTCATATATTTTTAGCTGGAGCCTAACGTAGACACATACCTAAAACTGAAGATCTGAAAGTAACATTGATTTGTATCATGTATTCATTACTTTAATGGGCCATGTAGTAGTTTAATCAGACAAAATTTCAAAGCATGTGATGTCTTAGTAAATGGGTCAAGTGTTCTCCAATCTCCAGTTAATGATGATGATCCTCTTCATGACACCAATTCTTAGCACTGAACTTTGTATGATCTACCATAAATCAACATCATCTCTATAACAATTTTGTATCAAAGCAAAATGCATCTAAATTAGCGGATGCAGAAATATAGGAAAAATGAGCGAGCGTGCCATAGATTTTATTCAGCTCAATTCTAACCTCAAGGCATGGAATTCAGACCACATCTGTGCAGTATATGTGCAAAGAATATAAAAAGAGATCTCGCTGCCTCTTTTCTACATTTAAAAAAGCCTGTGGGATATAAAGATGGAAAATTTCAAGAAGTTCATCAGAGCAAGAAAGTCCCTGTCCTGGGGAAAACAAGACATCAGGATACATTTGTATTTGAAGCGGCAATGCAGAGAAATGGTGCAGAGGACATGCAAGCTTAGCACAAATTGTTAGTAAGTTGTAAGGGTTTTCCACACTGCTTGTGATGTAATTCAGTGGGAATTTAGAAAGCCCCCTACAATTACAGAGAAAACTCCTGCTGAGTCTGCATGTGTATCATCAACACTATGACTTATGAGCCCTTTATAGCCTATCCTTAGCCCTAGAGACGGAGTATTCTTAGCCTACTTAAGAACCTCTGACAGCGATTGATGGCCATTGTCTGGTCTGCCTCTCCTTAACTATCCAGGAATAATATTATAAGGATGTATTATTTATATTAGACACTAAGTGCAGATGTAATGAACTTGTAGTTCAAAATGTGAATATCTTAATAATGCATCACATTGAGATTCAGCGCTATGATTCATAAAGTATAGCAATAAAGGAACAGAAAATCCAGTAATTCTATAAAATGTAAAGAATTGAATTCCCAATCCATATAGAGTCGTCAATATGGAGAGGCAGGTCATATTGACGTGTTTCGACCAATAGGTCGAAACGCGTCAACATAAGCTGCCTCTCCATATTGATTACTCTATTTTAATGGATTGGCAATTAAATTCTTACATTTTGGAATTATCGGATTTTCGCTTCCTTTATTGCTATTTGTTACCCAGCTGTGGCCGACGAGCTTTCCAGACATTCCAAGGATCTTATAAGTGGCAGTGGAGACATCAGTGTGGTGAGTCTTCTGGAACATTGCTTATTCTTAATAAATAGTGATGCACAAGCGTGCTCTCCACTGCTCGATACTTGATCAAGCATTGGGGTGCTTGAGGATCATGTTTGAATACATGCCCTGCATGTTTTGCAGCTTTTAGACTGCCAATCTACATGCAGGTATTGCCTGCTATACACAGAAATTCTGTAGCCATGTTAACTACTAGTATTACTGTGATTGGCCAACATCAGGTCTTATATAAGATCCAGGGGTGCAATGCTTGTCACACTGTATTAGAACAGTCATATAGGTATTGTTTATTGCCTTACAGTCCTTCTATACTTACACTGCTAATTCAACCTAAAACTAAAAGTCTTTTTCAGGGCTAACTACTGTCCTTTATTCTAGTAAAACCGCTATTACATGCATTGAGTGTAGGGATCGCTAGTAATGGAGTGATCATTTTGGATTAGAGCAGACATATTGGCAATGTTTAATGCCTTACAGTCCTTCTATACTTCTACTGCTGCTGCAAACTAAAAAAAAAAAAGTCCTTTTCAGAGCTACAAACTGTCCTTTATTTATGTTTTGAAATATAATATTTTCTTTTAGCAAGAAAATAATCTTGCTAAAAAAAAGTGTTCACCTTTGGCAGCTTTCTATGATTGAGAAGAACATTGACCCACTGTCCTTCCTGATCACTGCCCAAACTTCTGTGGCACAGGTCTTTCTATTCCATCCCGACACTCATCAGTCTGATCGGTGCAGGGCAAGAGAGATAGCTGCAAGGACCTGCACATCACTAAAAATGCATTAATGCTGCAAGTCATGATCAGTCATATATAGACAGTGTTCAGACTGCAGTATTGGTGTAGTAGAGAACGTGTATGCATGTCTTGATGTTGCTAAGCTATACACAGGGAGAAAAAAGTATTAAAACATTTCAGCAATTTTCTAAGTACCGTAAATATATTTCTAAAGGGGAATATTCACATGAATTTCTCACCAGATCTTAGTAACAAACAACCCATCCAATCAACACAGACAAATAAATCAATCTATAGAAGTCCACAAATTTAGGGATGTATAGTAATGAGAAATGACACAGGGAAAAAGTATTGCACAGTGAACACACTTACTGAAATGTATTTAATATGTCATACAAAATCCTTTGTTTAAGATGACAGCTTCAAGATGACACCTATATGAAGAAACTAATGGCTTGCATTACTCAAGAGGGATTTTGGCCCAATCTTCCACACAAACACTCTTCAAATCGTGAAGGTCTTGTCGGCTCCTTCTATGAGTTTTGAGCTTTAGTTCCTTCCATTCATTTTCTGTTGGATTCAGGTCAGGTGATTGGCTGGGCCATTGGAGCAGCTTTATTTTTTTTTCTCTGAAACTACACTGTGTTCCAAATTATTATGCAAAAAATATTTTTCATATTTTCCTAAATTAACTTTATGAATTACAGTCATTGTTATTTTCCAGTCATCTAGTATTCGAGTATAATTGAAATGTTTTTGATCAAGCTGCCTATGAAAACAGTATATTTTTTAAAATAATAAACACTCAAAATGCACTTGAAATGCATGTTCCAAATTATTATGCACAGCAGAATTTTCAACCTTTTATTTTTATTTTGAAAAACAAAATGCTCAATTGTGAAATTCTAAGCATTATCAGCTTATTACAAAATGGAATCAAACAGTTTTCAAGTCAAAACTTAATCCTAGGGGATGTTACATTTGCACATAGGACCCCTTGTTTGAAAGAAGCTTCTGAACTCTCTCGTCCATTGAATTTGTCAGTTTTTTCATGGTTTGTGCTTCAATTGTTTTGCATGTGGACAGAATACCCTCCCATAACTGTTTCTTAGATGTGAACTGCCTCCCGCCATCATAGACACTCCTTTTGATGATGATTTTTCCAGAGGTTCTCAATGGGGTTGAGGTCAGGGGAACATGTTGGCCACACCATAAGTTTGTCCTCTTTTATGCCCATAGCAGCCAGAGATGCAGATGTGTTATTTGCAGCATGAGATGGTGCATTATCATGCATGAAAATGATCTTGCTGCGGAATGCACGGTTCTTCCTCCTGAACCATGGCAGGAAGTGCTGTTTTAGAAACTTCACATAGATTATGGAGTTCATCTTTACCCCTTCTGGGATCCTAAAGGGGCCGAAATCTCTCTCCCCATGATTCCAGCCCAAAACATTACTCCACCTCCTCCTTGTTGGCGCCTTAGCCGTGTTTTCATGGGGTGTCCATCAACCAGCCATCCTCCACTCCATCCATCTGGACCATCGAGTGTTGCACGGCACTCATCGGTGAACAAAACAGTTTGGAAGTCAGTCTTCATGTATCGTTTGGCCCACTGGAGTCGTTTCTGCTTGTGTGCACTGGATAGAAGTGGTCGACAGAATGGCTTACGCACAGCTGCAAACGTCTGAAGGACCCTGCATCTTGTTGTTCGGGGCACATTGGAGGCACCAGCAGCTTCAAAAACTTGTCTGCTGCTATAACAAGGTATTTTAGCAGCTGCTCTTTTAACCTGATGCAATTGCCTGTTGGAAAGAGTCCTCAATTTTTCCTTATCAGCTACATACTTCTTGATTCTGCGATGACCACGATGAAGTGTCTTGGCAATGTTGATTGTAGTCATGCCTTGACCTAAATACTCCACAATTTGTTGCTTCTCAGCAGCCGACACATCCTTTTTCTTTCCCATTTTGGCAAAAAATGTAGGCTGCTTAATAATGTGGAACAGCCTTCTTAAGTAGTCTTGCCTTTATTTGGACACACCTTCCAAACTAATTTGCACAGGTATCTGCAATTGCTTTCAGTGATATAAAGAGCCCTGACACACATCACCATCAATGAGTTTAAATGACAAACAAAACATTTCTGACCTTATCACTCGTAAACTCTTTTTGCATAATAATTTGGAACACAGTGTACTTGAGAGTTTCCTTGTCTGTGTGTTTGGGTTAATTCTGTTACTGAAATGCTCACCCTCGTTTCATCTTCATCATCATGGTAGATGGTAGCAGATTTTTATTATTTATTATTTTGGATGTCTCTGTACATTTATCCATTCACCCTTCCTTCAATTATATGAACCTTGCCAGTGCAGTATAGAAATGAGGGGTTAAAATCATTCGATCTTTGGCCGGATTGGATCGGGATTGGACATCTGAGCATTTACCGCAAAAGTCGGCAATCTTACCAAGGATAGACAAATGTTCAGATGGCAAAAACCATCCTCTCCCTGCCCATCACAGCCATGTCAAGTATTGGCATGGCTGTGATTGGCCACTGTAATAAAAGGAAGCAAAAGGGTTAAAGTAGCACATACGGTTAAAGGTGGAGGGCCGTGGGAACCTCAAGCTGTGGCTGCAACTAACCTGAATGACATCACAGCTGATCGCTAAGGCTCAGTCTCTGCCTAAAGCTCACAGCATTCAGTCATGTTCTATGGCGCTTGCTGTGAGCTTCAGATGTAGTAGAGCTGGAATTGCTAGTGTGGATTACGTCAGTCCAGGGGGTCAATAAATTGGTAAAACACGGGGTTTTTAATTTTTTTCTGTTTGTTTTTATTTCTTTTTACTTATAGGATTAGTGGTGGGTGATCTCATAGATGCCTCCCATCACTTATCCAGGGCTTAGTGGCAGCTGTGAGCTGACATTAACCCCTTACTACCCCGATTGCCACCGCACCAGGGCAATCGGGAGGAGCTGGGTAAAGTGCCGGAATTGTTACATCTAATGGATACAACAGCGGCTGCAGGCTGCTATATTTAGACTGAGGGGCTCAATAAGCATGGGCCTCCCCAGCCTGAGAGTACACGCCCCAAGCTGTTGAGCTTTATCTTGGCTAGGTATCAAAATTAGGGCACACCACATGCCATTTTTTTTAAATTATTTAGTTATTTATTAAAAAAAAAATACCACATGCAGTTCCTCTTATTTTGATACACAGCCACGATAAGTGCACAGCTGGGGGCTGCAGCCTGTAGCTGTGCTGGTATCAATAGATAGGGGGATCCTACTCCAATTCTTTTATTTATTTCTCACCCGTATAAGGGCACAGACATCACTAGTGATTCCAACCAATCACAGATGCCGGTGGAAGGGTAAAGCAGTAAATATGGATGAGGGATAATTGTCAGCCCTGAAAGTAGCGCTGCAGCCACATGGGAGGCTCGGTAAGTATGTACTGCTTTAACCCTTTTTTGTTTTCTTTCTTTTACAGCCGCATACACCATTTTACAACACATCACTTTGCCTCCCATTGAATTTAATGAGTTTTGCTAGGATCAACAATCGGATTGGCTAGGATCGCTGATCTAACTGATGATCTCACGCGGGCTCGGCGATCCTGAACTGATCCGATCTTTGGAAGGATTGCTCATCTCTAGTGCTGTATACTGAAAAACAACTCTAACTATGATGTTCCTATCTCTAAACGTCACTGCTATATGGTATGTTTGGAGTGATATGCAGGGTTTTTTGGCCTGAAAACAAGATGTGTATTATGGCATCCAAAGATGACCAGACTATATTCTCCTAGTATTTTATAAGATTTTCCAAATGTTGTTGAGCAAACTTTAAACACACTTGAACATGCTTTTTGTTAAGCAATGGAGTCTTATTGATTTTTTTTTTTTTTTTTAAAAAAGCAATTATACCTACTGATTTTAAGTCTTTCTGTAGCTCTTCACAGGTGGTTCTTGACTTTTAGACAGCTCTTCTGATAATTCTTTTCACTCCTCTGTCTAGAGAACAGTCTGGAGTCTGGTCGTAGCCTGTTTACGGTGAAACTATGCTCCTTCTAATTTCGGATTATGGCCCCAACAGCGCTCACTGGAACCTTCAGTAGTTTAGAAATTCTTCTGTAACCAATGCCAGCAGTATGTTTTGCAACAATAAGGGGTACTTTACACGCTGCGACATCGCTATTGATATATCGTTGGAGTCACGTCGCACATCCAGCGCCGGTAGCGACATCGCAGGATGTAACAATGAGCGACTATCAACGATCGCAAAATCGTTGACACGTCGTTCATTTCCTTAATATCGCTGCTGCCACCGGTACGATGTTGTTCAATGTTCCTGCGGCATTACACATCGCTATGTGTGACACCGCAGGAACAACAAATATCTCCTTACCTGTGTCCACCGGCAATGCGGAAGGAAGGAGGTGGACGGGATGTTACGTCCTGCTCATCTCCGCCCCTCCACTTCTATTGGCTGGCCGCTTAGTGATGCCGCAGTGACATCGCTATGACGCTGAATGCACCTCCCCCTTGAGGGAGGGATTGTTCGGCGGTCACAGTGATGTCGCTGACCAGGTATGTGCGTGTGACGCTGCCGTAGCGATAATGTTCGCTACGGCAGCAAGCACCAAATGTCGCACGAGCGACGGGGGCAGGAGCTATTGCGCTCGACATCGCTAGCAATCGCTAGCGATGTCGCAGCGTGTAAAGCACCCCTAAGGTTGGCAAACGTCTTGAGACAGCTCACTGGTTTTACCTATTATAAAATATTTCTTTTGCGGCACCTTGGCAATGAGACACCTTTTTAGAGGTCATCAGTTGAACCAGCTGATATTATTTTCATTTTTCAAGTAGCAGGATTGTATTCTATTTTCTGATTTTATATCAGTAAGTGCAATACAAATACACAGTAAAGGTATATTTTACTCTCTTATATAGTAGCATTAATTTCACAGCGCTTTAGTATATCATCATGTGATTTCATTCTATACGTTTTGAATTGAAACCCCACTTGTTCCTCAGGAAAAGCCACCAAAAGGAATTTGGTCGCTTTTCCTGAGGAAGAAGTGGGTTTTCACTTTGAAACTCATATAATTAAACCACCTTTTAACAATCCATGACTTATATCCTTTTGCAGGGGAGATGTATCCACTTTTTTTTTCCCCTAGCTCTAGTTTATTGCCTTTAGCCTTATGGCTCATGGACTGTGCAGCAGCGGTTTATGGATTTAATACGGATTGTGGGGTATACAACCTGGCAAAGTAAGCAACTAGCTCTTTTTGCATCTGCTTAATATTTGGGTAAGACCCTATTGCTCTTCTTTTTTTGCTGTATTCCATTTGGGGTCCTAATCATGGCTCTCACTTTCCAGAACCATGTGCTTGTTCAAATGCCCTTGTTATCTCTATGTATCAGTGCAAGAATAACAGTATAGACTCAGAACAAATGACTGTTAGCTGAATGTCTTACAGCAGAACTTGCCCTGAGCTTTATAGTTCTAATTATACTACAGCTTTGCTACTCACCAAAACTGTCACTCAAGGAGCAAAGCCCACCCTGCCAGAACCTAAGAAGTGTATGTTCCAAAGACAACTAGAGAATCCCCCTATAAAAAGTTCATAGCAGCAATAAGGATAGATGTATAATCATAATTCTTATCTATCACTTGGTGTTAAGGAGACTGTAATGAGACCGCGTAGGTCTGAGCTACTCAAGTGACAACTTCAGAATAACACTTTAATTCTCAATACAGGACACTACTTGTCCTAAAGGACAAAACCTAATATGTATTATTTCTTCCTAAACCTTCAGCATGAGAGAAACTTTTGAGGAGTTTAATAAGAATTCATGAATATTTTACATTTCCTTTTGAGGCAATTAGCAATATCTAAATGGTTTGGATGAAACTTCTAGTACTGATAATAAGTAATTAAGGTTAGGCTCACAATTAAAACAGTGCTCTCCTTTGAGCACTACATTGTAGTTTCTGTTGGAATACCCAAATATCTGTATTCCAATGGGAACCCCGACGGAGCCCCAATAGATTTATTCATTTCAATAAAGCCGACAGAGTCTCTGGTAACAATATCTGTTCTGCCTCTGTCCTGGCAATATTTATCTTTTTCAGACCTACCCTGAAAATAAGCCCTAGCAGGAGTTTTCAGCAAGGCTTAAATATAAGACCTACCATGAAAATAAGCCCTAGTTGCAGTTCAATAATCAAGTGTGTATGCAGCTAAAAAAAGTTAAAGAATACTGCAGGACACTTTATTATAGAAAGCAGACAGCCCCAAAAGAGAGAAGAAAGAAGAGAGAAGACCCTGCGATCATACTCACCAGACAACGAACAGGAGGAGCACACACACACACATACACACACGCATACATCAGATCACACAGACATGAGATTGCACACACACGCACCACATCTAGTGATATCGATTCCTTTTGGCCAGCATAAGGACCTGGATCACTGTGCAGTGGAGCGCCAGGACCTGCGGGTGGAACACATCATAGAGACAAGAGAGCAGAGAGTCATTTGCTGGCTGAAGGCAAGTAATATCACCGGATGTGGTGAGTGTGTGCGCACGCACAATTGTATATGCGATCTCATGAGTGTGTATATGAGTGTGTGTGCAATCTGATGTGTAAGAGTTGGCAAAAAAGAAGGGGAGGACGGCGTGCAGCATACCTGTTGGGAGTGCCTGCCGAGAATCTCAGGAGGACCTGGCAGAGACGCAGATGCCCGGGATCTGATAAGTATGATGATCCTTAGAAGGGGGATCTGCATTTTTTGGAGGGGTAAACTTTCCCCCAACCATGTTTCCCTGAGAATAAGCCCAACCCTGAAAATAAGCCCTAGCGCTTTTTCCGGGGCAAAAAATATAAGACAGTGTCAGTGTATAGTGATATGAAACATGTAAACAAAAACACTATCAAAGATTGAGAAAAAAATACATTTAAGGTGAGAACCTGATTTCAACAGTTGGTCATTTCTAATCACTCATTCCCTTTACTGGAGAAGATGTAAAAAAAAAAAAATCACTTTTGACATCATGAACCATGGCACAATATACCTCAGCATACCGGATGGGCATCCTGCCAACACCATTAAAGCAATATTTTCAAGTTCTTCAATTGCTTTCATTAGAGAGCATGAAAGTAAGCAAGTTTGCAGTTGACTTGTTTTTTTCTACATGATGTTATTCTGCTGCAATGAGAAAGTTTTTTCTTCTATAGTGCAGAATTCTTTCCCATGGAGCCTGGCCTTTAAGGGTGCGCACTAGTCATGTGGCACCCTGGACTAGCCAGGTCATCACAGGTACTGCACCACACACCCCCACCCTAAGACAGGCACATCAGCCAGACACAAAATCCTTGTTGCCTCCCTCCAGGGGCTGATGTCCACACCAGGTGGGGTGGAGCCAGGCGGTTGGCCCCACCCACTGAGGAGTACACAGTCCTGGAGGCGGGAAAAGGAAAGCAGATTAATTAGGGAAGTGAAGGAGTAAGGAGTGAAGGGGTAGTGGAGGAGTAAACTGACCGTGTGCGGGTGTGTGGCCTGGGCACTATGAGCAAGGTTGGCAGACGGTGGTGGCCGTCTGCAGGAGAGGCGAATCAACGCGGAACCGTAGGACCGGGGACGGGCGGTGGCCCGCCGGTACCAAACCGGGGAGCGAAGTGAAGCCAGCACACACAGGCAGGGCTTGCGGACCCCGACCAGGCTTGGAGTCGCCATTAGAGAGGTCAAATCCGTCAGTGACCGGAACCCCAGGGGTTTCCTAACAGCCAAGACCCGATTGAAGGCAACCGTCCGACCAGCAAAAGGAAATACAGCTACCGCCACAGCTAGAGTTCCAAGGGTCAGAGCCTGCGGGCAAAAGGGCTCCTCCGGCACATACACACGCTGGGGAGTGGGTTACCGGTGGGAATCCATCGGGACCGAACATACACAAAGGTGCAGGGAAAGGCAGCCACCATCAACCGTCCGGGAGAAGTCACAGCAGCCGGCTGTGGGACCCGTCCATCCAGCCGTTTGGTTTACCAGAGACTTTGCGTACATTTGTGGCTGAGTGAGTACAACCGTGCCATCCGGCACCGCGCTGCGCAGTCCAGACGACCCTGCACCTTGCCAACCCTGCCTCCCCGTCACCTCACCGGGCCCCGGGACCACCAACCCCTACCCACGGAGGGGGGAAACAACATCCCAGCTGCTCCCTACCATCGCTCCCGGGATCCCTGTCACCTGCAGCGGTGGTGCCCAACCTCACCACAACCCGTGGGTGGCGTCACGGACCAAATCCCCAAGCCAAACAACCCCCCTTTCACTCACGGGCGAGGAGCGCGCTCGAGTCCCCGGATCCGGCCCACTGCTTGAGCCACCGAGCAGCCATCGCAGCAGCCCCGGACCCGAGCGTTAGCGAGCGCAGCGCAGCGGCGTCCTCCCCGCCCGCGACAACTTGGCATCACGAACAGGATCTTACCATTCTGACGGCTGGTAGAAGTGTGCCTTGTGCCCCGCCAGCGGTGTCCGGCCGAAAAATTTCAGAGTCCACCATCTTGGGCGGGAAGATTTTCCCGCTCGAGCGTCTTCTCGAGCAGTGGAGGCGTGAAAGCCGAAGCCCCGCCCCTGAAGAGGAGGTGCCGAGAAAAGACCGAGGGGGGACGGATGGCATCTGGCCGCATGTAAACCGAGGCCATAAAGGCAGGGACGCCAGGACTCTGCCGCCATTTTGTTCCTGTATAAAATCGGGAAATGAAAGACGGGTTTTATGCCGCGCTATGAACCACAAAGCTGGAGTTTTTTAAAAATATTCTTTTATTGAGCCAATCCATCGCGTTTCAAAGGCATATCCGCCTTTTTCTTCAGGGAAAAAATAAATGTTTCTTTTTTCCCTGAAGAAGAAGGCGGATATGCCTTTGAAACGCGTTGGAATGGCTCAATAAAAGAATATTTTTAAAAAACTCCAGCTTTGTGGTTCATAGCGTGGCATAAAACCCGTCTTTCATTTCCCGATTTTATACAGTAACCTCCCCTTTGACGGGGCCGCTGCTGAACCATCCTAGCACTCACATACGTCTGCACAGGGGTTTTGACTGGCCCAATCTGACCAGGTGAGTGCATCCATTCTCTCTACCCTTCAAACCCTAATACCGGGTAAGACCCTATTGCGCCTTTCTTTCCATACTACAGAGCCATTTGGTTCCTGGAAGATACCGCTGCCAGCATGCATCGTCCGTCCGGTAGCCCCGCAGTCTCTGAGCCCGCGCCCGGCACCGCGGCGTGGGTAGAGATCCGGACCGCCCGTCTGAGCAGCCGTCTGCAGGTGCAAGTGCAGCTCCTCCTGGAGGAGTGGGAGGCCGACATGGCGTATGTGGTGGCGGCCATACGGAGACGCGAGGTGGAGGAAGATTTGGAGGAGCGGGTAAGCGACCCACGCCCCTGTGTCCCTACAGGATCGGTCACTGCGGCTGAGGGGCCTGGTCTGTGCCCGCTCACCCTTTTGCCTCCCCCGCTACCCATGTTGGCTGCTGCCGCCCCGCCACTAGGCCCGCTACCCCTACAACCGGTAGCGGAACCCTGCCTGTCCGCCCGAGCGGACCAGCCTGCAGAAGAGATCCGCAGACGACCCACATCACTTCCTTGGAAGCTCCCGAGGGCAGCGTCAGTCTGCGAAGACACACCGGTGGCATCTGAAGTGACCGCACCGAGTACCGTTCCGGCTCCGATGATCCGTCCCGTTCAGGAGGAGGCGGAGGCCCATAAGGTGAGGACCCCTGTACCCCTACCCCACGCCTCGGCTGAGGCTGCGCCGGGTCGCCGCTGTGAGGCAGCACCCCAGGCCATGACACCGCGAGACCTTCCACAGCGGACGCCAGTAGTGGGCAGTGTGGAGGAAGTCCTGCGAGGCCCGACCCGCGCGCAGGGGCAGGCCAATGCCCCTTACTGGGACAGGGATCCGAGCCAGCTGGGCCGGGAAATCGCGGAGAGGGAGAAGCGGAAGGCTGAGCTGATAGCCCGCACGATCCAGGAGAAGGAAAACCTCCGCAGAGCCACCTTCCGGGTACGGGGCCCGATACACGAGGGTCAGGTGCGAAGATTCGACCCCCGCCGGGGGTATAGATTTATTTTCAAGCTGGGCCTGGAAGCCGAGGTGTTTGTGGCCCGTCGGGATGTCAATGCCCACCTACCAGAGGGCCACCCGGGCCGTAACTTGCTCCCAGGCGATCTGGTGACGTACACGCGGCACTGTGGAGAGAGGGTCTGGTTTGCCCTTGATGCCAAGCTAAGAGGAGGCCAGGAGGCCCAAGAACCATCCCAGTTCCCTCCTCCAGCCTGCGGTGTGGACGTGAAATAAGGCAGCGGTCCCTCCGTTGCACCGTTGTCCCCGTTGGGACCACCAGTACCGTTACCCTGTTAAGTAAATGAATGAATCAGACCGAGTAAATAACCTGATTGACACCGTGATTGACCCGGCCGTTGCCGGCAAGTTGTCCCCGTAGGGACCCTTTGTACCGTTGGCATGAGGAACTCTTCATGGACATGCCTGAGAACTTGCAGGGCAACCACAAACTGGTGGGATTGTAAATAAGTTGGGGCATGTTTCCGTTGCCGCCTCCGGAGAGGCAGGTTTGGAGGATGGGCCTGGAGGAGAGTGATGGCCCAGGCCCGCCACTACCGCAACCGGTGGCGATCCTCCGGAGGTCAGGGGTCCCCCATGGACATGGGGACCCCTGAAGTCACAGCCGGGTGCGAGTCACCGTACCCGTTCCCGCTCGGGCAGCCTGGATCTGGACTGGGGTCAAGGGGTGCTGCCCATTTTTTAGGGGCAGCATCAGGGCTAGGTTGCTTGGGTGGGAGAGCAGAAGACATACGTCCGTCTGTTATTATTAAAAGTGTATATCTATGTGGTTTGTAACATTTAAGTGACCTGCCTCCCGTAGGGGAAGATTTAAAATGCATAAACTGTTGATGTTTTTATATTTTTGCAGTTAAAAATAAAAAAAATAATAAAACCGGTGATGGACGGGCAGCCCGCGGATGGTCTGCATTTAACCAAGGGGGAATGTGGCGCCCTGGACTAGCCAGGTCGTCACAGGTACTGCAACACACACCCCCACCCTAAGACAGGCACATCAGCCAGACACAAAATCCTTGTTGCCTCCCTCCAGGGGCTGATGTCCACACCAGGTGGGGTGGAGCCAGGTGGTTGGCCCCACCCACTGAGGAGTACACAGTCCTGGAGGCGGGAAAAGGAAAGCAGATCAGTTAGGGAAGTGAAGGAGTAAGGAGTGAAGGGGTAGTGGAGGAGTAAACTGACCGTGTGCGGGTGTGTGGCCTGGGCACTAAGAGCAAGGTTGGCAGATGGTGGTGGCCGTCTGCAGGAGAGGCATATCAACGTGGAACCGTAGGACCGGGGACGGGCGGTGGCCCGCCGGCACCGAACCGGGGAGCGAAGTGAAGCCAGCACACACAGGCAGGGCCTGCGGACCCCGACCAGGCTTGGAGTCGCCATTAGAGGTCAAATCTGTCAGTGACCGGAACCCCAGGGGTTTCCTAACAGCCAAGACCCGATTGAAGGCAACCGGACGACCAGCAAAAGGAAATACAGCTACCGCCACAGCTAGAATTCCAAGGGTCAGAGCCTGCGGGCAAAAGGGCTCCTCCGGCACATACACACGCTGGGGAGTGGGTTACCGGTGGGAATCCATCGGGACCGAACATACACAAAGGTGCAGGGAAAGGCAGCCACCACCAACCGTCCGGGAGAAGTCACAGCAGCCGGCTGCAGGACCCGTCCATCCAGCCGTTTGGTTTACCAGAGACTTTGCGTACATTTGTGACTGAGTGAGTACAACCGTGCCGTCCGGCACCGCGCTGCGCAGTCCAGGTGACCCTGCACCTTGCCAACCCTGCTCCCCGTCACCTCACCGGGCCCCGGGACCACCAACCCCTACCCACGGAGGGGGGAAACAACATCCCAGCTGCTCCCTACCATCGCTCCAGGGATCCCCGTCACCAGCAGCGGTGGTGCCCAACCTCACCACAACCCGTGGGTGGCGTCACGGACCAAATCCCCAAGCCAAACAACCCCCCTTTCATTCACGGGCGATGAGCGTCGCTCGAGTCCCCGGATCCGGCCCACCGCTCGAGCCACCGAGCAGCAGCGCCGGACCCGAGCGTTAGCGAGCGCAGCGCAGCAGCGTCCTCCCCGGCCACGACAGTCACATTCCAGGAGAGGGGTTAGCTCTTAACTTACCAGACACGTCTCTCCAGCTCATTGATTGGTATACATTAATTTCTGCTCACCTTCATCAAATTGCTGCTCTTGCATCATCAGTAGCTCAGCAGATTTCAGGTGTAATCATGTCTCTCTAGTCTAGCTGTCTCGGAGCTATGTGCATGTTCAAATGTCATTTCTATGGGTAAACATAGTGATGGCAGTGAAGATCAAACCATTGGCAGCTGAATGCATTACAGCAGAAGTTGTGCTGAGCGTCATAGATTTTCTAATACTATAGTTTTACTCTTCACCATATCTTTCAATTAAGGAGGACAGCTCATCCTGATTGAAACCAAGGAGTATGGAAATTGCACTGCACTTAGATCCTCAAAAAATAACTTGAGACTAGCACTTTAAAGAACTTATCACAAGAATAAGGATAGATATGTAACCTTAAAGCAGGCTTTACAAACAGCGACATCGCCCCCGTCGGTTGTGCGTCACGGGCAAATCGCTGCCAGTGGCGCACAACATCGCTTACACCCATCACACACACTTACCTGCCTAGCGACGTCGCTGTGGCCGGCAAACTGCCTCTTTTCTAAGGGGGTGGTTCGATCGGCGTCACAGCGACGTCACTAAGCGGCCGCAGAATAGAAGCGGAGGGGCGGAGATGAGCGGGCCAAACATCCCGCCCACCTCCTTCTTTCCTCATTGCCGACGGCCACAGGGACGGTGATGTTCCTCGTTCCTGCGGTGTCACACATAGCGATGTGTGCTGCCGCAGGAATGACCAACAATCTGCGTCCTGCAACAGCAACGATAATCAGGATTAGATCGACCGGTCAACGATCAACAATAAGGTGAGTAATATTGATCATTAACGGGTCGTTCGTGCGTTTCACATGCAACGACGTCGCTAACGAGGCCGGATGTGCGTCACGAATTCCGTGACCCCAACGACATCTCGTTAGCAATGTCGTTGCGTGTAAAGCCCGCTTAACTCATATCAACCTCTTGAAGCAAGGAACATAAAAGCAAAGTGGGTGAGCTTGGTGTGATAGAATTTGGCTGGTTGGCTTGCTGCACGGAGACGTGACCTCAACCTCATCAAAAATGTTTGGGATGAACTAGAGTGAAGATTATGAGCCAGATACCCTAATCCAAAATTGTATGACTCCACAAATGCTCTTCTGGATGAATGGGCAAAAATTCTCAGACACCTCCAAAGTTTAGTAGAAACCCTTCTTAGAAAAATGAAAGCCGAAATGGCTATAAAGAAAGGACTAACTCTATATTGATGCCCAAGAATTTAGAATGGGAGGTCAATATTTTAGAACAGTTAGGTTGTTTCACCTATTTCCATTTAGTAGATGCATATAATTGCTATGGACCAGTCCACCTATTCTATTAGAGTCTCCTCATGTTGCTGAACCCCTTTGCACTTTAGTCTCTTGATTCGACAATCATCTTTAACCTTTTCATAGTTTGATTTTGGCTCTTGGCATAATTCAAAGATGCACCAAATCCCTCTTGGATCCTGTCTTGTCATTCTCCTTGTTTTTCGCCTACAGTTCAAAAGTGCATGCCAGGGGGGATTTATATCTTAAGTTCAGAGCTGTTTGCTTTTACTGTCAGCCTTTAGAAGTTAGTCAATGAGTCATCAATGAATCCAACAGGGAAAAAATTGTACTGAATGTTCAGCAGACTTTATATTGGCTTCAGGTTTGGATGCGCTACATTTACTTTTCAAGAGAAAAAAAACCCACAAAAGATAAACAAAACATGAAAGTACATCACATAATGCCTTCCAGATCCAGAATAGACCGGGGATGTTACTTGGTTTACCATTTGAGACTTGCAATCTCATGGCATCCAGGTTAATGGCACCTGGCACACTCTACTTACATTGCCAGAAGCCAGAAAGAATTCAAACTTGCATAAAATACTGCAATTATTGTTAAAATCCCCTGACTCAATACAGCCTAGAAAAATGAAAATGCAACTGTGGATATGTCAGCACTGTGTTATTTTGGTTTGTTTACACTGATATCTTAAGAGCTAGTGCCTAAGGTTTTATTCTGACAAGCTACAATATCCATGAGGTTTTGTCCTATGTGTTGAGATTTTTTTAGAGCTTCGCCTGCACCTCCATCAACTACAGATAAAATAGGATCCTAAATGTGATGCTAGTCAAGTACAAATGGTAGTCAGGAAAGCCGATGTCTGGTAACAGGAGGACACGTATGGACACAGGGAGTACACAGAGTTGTAGTCAGGTCACGATCTGAGGGTCAGAATTCCAGGATGGCACATAATGGATTCAGGGAGAAAACTAAGACGTGGTCCGAAGTCAAAAGCCAGGAGGTCACGACAGGAACAGGGAGCATGCAGAGAAGAGTCAAGCAATAGTCCGAGGTCAGGAAACAAAGATCAGAGCACAGGCAAGAACACAGACCAACAGCACAACAACAGAATCAGAAAGTACGACTGGCAAGGTTCTTGGAGCGCATGCTCACTAAAGAAGCAGAGCAAATACAAGCAAGATGAAAAACTGGAGCAACCAGCACCTCCCAGAACCAGCATGGAAGCCTACACTATCAATCAACCTGCCAGCCAGTAGCCCAGGAAAACAAAGCAGAGCATCTCCTAGTGTGCAAGATGCACAGAGGAATCGTGACACTATAGCCACAAAATTAAATGTAGTTTAAACTTGAGAGAACATTGCATTAAGCTACATTCTAGCTAAAAACAAAACATTCATTTTACCTTAAAGGGGTATTCCCATCTCCAAGATCTTATCCCAATATGTAGTAGGTATAATAACAATATTAGAAGATACCTCCAATTAGAAATGTAATAAAGTTCTCCTGATTCACTGTGTCGCTTAGCTCATATTTAGGGCATTGTTGGACCTTGGGTATCCATGGTTATGACCACTGCGGCTGCTTAGCATAAGACATGCACACTAATAAGGCTTGCACTGGGAGCCCATCATATAATGAGTGAAATGCACAGTGTCTGAACTGTAACCTATAAATGACGCCAGAAATCCACGTCAGGCGGGCAAAACAGCACTATATAGGTGCATCTCGCACAGATACACGAGACGCACAGTGTCTGAATAATGGCCTATAAATGACGCACAACACCAGGTCCAGGCGGGTCAGTTAGCACTATGAGTACATAACACATGACAGGCTCACCATTTAACCACCTGAATTCAAAAGGTCCACACACATCCTGCAAAAATGGATAAAATGTGCCATACCTCAAATAATGAGATATTAGTTTATATTTTGGCCCAAAATATGTAAGTTCGCAATCCGTTCGTCAAGGATTCTCACACTTGCGAGTCCCTACACTGAATAAGTTAGAAAAACCACAAAGAACTATATCAAAAAAAAAAAAAGGCCATTTATAGGCCATTATTCAGACACTGTGTGTCTCGTGTATCCGTGCGAGATGCACCTATATAGTTCTGTTTAGCCCGCCTGACCTGGGTTTCTGGCGTCATTTATAGGTTACAGTTCAGACACTGTGCATTTCACTCATTATATGATGGGCTCCCAGTGCAAGCCTATTAGTGTGCATTATGCAGCCGCCCTCCCCTCTGGTGTGGAGGTTGAGTGGCTGTGACATCAGCATCTTGCACCTTGGTTGCAGCCATCTTTATGAGGAAGGCTCACCACATTCTGTGTGTGCACATATCATTTGTCTTGGCTCCTTTTTGGTGTTTTTTTATATAGTTCTTTGTGGTTTTTCTAACTAATTCAGTGTAGGGACTCGCAAGTGTGAGAATCCTTGACGAACGGATTGCGAGCTTACATATTTTGGGCCAAAATATAAACTAATATCTCACTATTTGAGGTATGGCACATTTTATCCATTTTTGCAGGATGTGTGTGGACCTTTTGAATTCAGGTGGTTAAATGGTGAGCCTGTCATGTGTTATGTACTCATAGTGCTAACTGACCCGCCTGGACCTGGTGTTGTGCGTCATTTATAGGCCATTATTCAGACACTGTGCGTCTCGTGTATCCATGCGAGATGCACCTATATAGTGCTGTTTAGCCCGCCTGACCTGGATTTCTGGCACCATTTATAGTTTACAGTTCAGACACTGTGCATTTCACTCATGATATGATGGGCTCCCAGTGCAAGCCTTATTAGTGTGCATGTCTTATGCTAAGCAGCCGCCCCTCCCCTCTAGTGTGGAGGTTGAGTGGCTGTGACATCAGCATCTTGCACCTTGGCTGCAGCCATCTTTATGAGGAAGGCTCACCACATTCTGTGTGTGCACATATCATTTGTCTTGGCTCCTTTTTGGTATGATTAGGCATGACTCTGCATGTTCCACAAGTACATAAGTTGATGTAAAAAAGTCCTTAGACTATGTAAGACTGAGATAAAGACCATCTTGGAATATGCAGCATGCCAAGAATATTATAGTGGTATCCATTTGAATCAGGCGGTCTCTGATTTACGTGATATTCCAGATGAATCAATCAGTATGATATAAAACAATAAAACAGGAGGAGAAAGAGTTCAATGGTGCAAAAATTAATTTATTTAAACAATTGAAGTGACACAAGAATGATAAAAACAGACATGAGGGTAACAAGTGGCCATGCAAAAAGAGGTATACATTAATCTGGGCCACAGCACATGGAAATAATAATAGGATTTGTGAGAGGAAGTAAGGAATACACAGAAACCTCTAAGTTATATCAAACCAGTTTGAGTTAATCTATGCCATTTCTAGAGGAGACTCCCACAAACAACTCACACAAAAGTGCAATGAAAATGCCTAGTCAAAGTGCCAAGTGCAGGCCAAATATAAAATTACATGTGTATGGTCAGGGGTTAACCATCAGAAAATCCCCCCCATCATCCTACCTACGTACGTTTCGCAGGCTGTGGAAAGCCACAACAGAGCTTCTTCAGGGAAAGAGAGGGGTACAAAACCTCCTCAGCCTTCCGCTATTTATAAGTATAGTGTGTTACTTCCGCATCCCATCCCTGCTCACTGTACGTCACTGAATCTGTCGTCATCATGGTGCAGGTGGAGCCCACCATCAGGTGACCGTACACGTGCACGGGGGCGGGGGCGCGCCTCCCCGCTCCCGCGCATGCGCGGACACCACGGCGACGGAGATCACACCAGCAACCACATGGGGCACACTCAGGGATCACCAGGTCCGCCGACGTCACAGTGCGGGCGGAGCCCGCCGTCAGGTGATCGCACACATGCGGGAGGGCGGAGAAACAAGCTGCTCCCACGCATGTGGGGCCACCATAGCGACAACGGACACACCAGCAACCAGACGGGGCAGGCACTGGGCGTGTACAAGAACACATGGATAATTAACCATAACATGGAAATGAGCCAGAAATGCTTGTAGATAGAATAGCAGTGTAATACCGCGATACATATACATAAATTAGCAGCATCTATATTACAATATCTCTTTGTCTTTTTCTTTCTTTCTTTTTCATTTTCACAGTCAAACTCCAAAGGAGAAGTTCGCTCAAATGGGAAGGTATATACCATGCATCTCCAAGCTAGTTGTATATAATAAAAAGGAGGAGGAAAAGAATACAGGGATCAAAAAAGGATCTAATTGTGGGGGCAAATGGAGGAGGGAATGAAAATGGGGAAAAAAAGACTGGGATGGAATAGACATGTTAAAAACAATGAAGATACAAAAACATTAAAACCCTAAAAATGTCAGAAACAGTTAAAAATGCCAGTTACGGAAAAGAGTGGGGCCGACTGAGAAGGGAAATTCATACCCAATAAGTGTATGTATATATATATATATATATATATATATATATATATATATGAGAACTCTCAGAGGAACGGGGCAAAGCTTATTGTCTCATTTAGCCCTTTAGGTACCAGTGTGTCTAGGGTGTGGATCCATTTAGCTTCACACTGAGACAATTTTTTATTTAGGTTACCACCACCCCTGGAACCACCACTGATACTGTCAATGCCCCCGTACCGCGAGTAAAGAAGGGTCACACTTATGATATGCCTTAAAGTGCCTCGGCTAAGTTTTCAAAAGTGTAATATCATCAACTGTTCTTGCGGCCTCAATGTCTCGGACGTGCTCCTTGACCCTCATGCGGAACTCAAGTGAAGTGAGCCCCACGTAGATCAAGGAGCACAGGCACTGTGCGTAGTATATCACGTGTGTGGTGTTACACGTGATATACTTCCTGATAACAAATGACCTAGAGCCATCTGAGTTGGCGAAGGACCCACTACGTATGACATTTCTACACACCAGGCAATGACCACATTTGTAACACCCAATCAATGGGCCTCTTGTATCAAATGGATTCTGGACAGGGGGTACGTAATGGCTCACAACTAAGATGTCCTTGAGATTGCGAGCACGCCGTGCTGTGACTAGGGGGGTGGCGGTGAGGAAATCCAACAACACTGGATCTGTCATGAGGACGTCATGAGGCCAGTGTCTCACAAGGCTTGCCCGCATAGCCTCTCACCCATGATTATATGTCCCAATAAAGCATGGACCAGACTCTGAGGATGTTCCGTTGGGGGCATACGAAAACAGCTGAGATCTGGGAGCTTTCCTGGCCCGTAAATAGCCATTCTTAATGGACCAGTTACTGTAACCTCTGTCCTTGAAGCGGCATTTGAGATCGGCAGACTGGTTTTCAAAGGTGGCCTAGGAAGAGCAGATCCGCCTCATCATCAGGAATTGGACAGTCGGTATGGCCTGGATGGTGGAGGGGGTGTGAAATGACGAAGCATGCAGTAGTGCGTTGACGGATGCATCCTTCCTAAAGACGTCAGTCTCGATGGTACGTCCAGATCCAACCATAATTTTAACATCCAGGAAGTCAACGCAACTACTGCTATGCTGATAGGTCAATTTGATGTTAAACTTGTTGTTATTAAGTATCCCTATGAATTTCTCGAGTCGCTCCGCCGTGCCCTGCCAAAAAAATAAAACATCATCTATATATCTCAGCCATCACTGCACTTGGGCGCAGGCCTCCACGCCCCCATCACCAAATACCAACCTCTCCCAGTAACCCAGGAAGAGGTTGGCGTACGAAGGCGCGCAGGCTGCGCCCATCACAGTGCCGCACCTCTGGAGATAGTGCCTATCCTTAAACAAAAAGAAATTATGTGTGAGGACAAAGCGGAGCAACTCGAGAATGAGATCACCCATTCTGCCACACCGACTGTCCATCCCAAGGAAAAAGCCGACCGCCGCCAGGCCATCCTCATGTCGTATGCTCGTGTAGAGACTCTCAACATCCGCTGTGACGTTTAATTCATCCTCTTCCACAGAGATCCCGTCAATCCGACTAAGGACATCCGTTGTGTCCTTAACATAGGAGGGGAGTGTCTCGACTATAGGTTTTAGGAAATAGTCAATCAATTTACAGATTGGTTCGCATAGCCCCTCAATGCCGGACACAATCGGACGTCCCGGGGGGTTGACGGGATCTTTGTGGATCTTCGGTAGTAAATAAAAAGTAGGAATCTTAGGCGTTTTGTTGAGAAGTCACTCGAGCATACTTTTGATTAACTCATACTGGTTTGATATAACTTAGAGGTTTCTGTGTACTCCTTACTTCCTCTCCAAAATCCTATTATTATTTCCATGTGCTGTGGCCCAGATTAATGTATACCTTTTTTTGCATGGCCACCTGTTACCCTCATGTCTGTTTTTATCATTCTTGGGTCACTTCAATTGTTTAAATAAATGAATTTTTGCACCATTGAACTCTTTTTCCTCCTGTTTTATAGTCTTGTTTGAGTGGTAGTAATGGTTGCAGCTACACTGTCTATCTGCCCATTACATTAAATATGGTTGCCCTTTGGAGGTTCCTTTTCTTAATGATATAAAACAAGCCTGTAACCACTCATTATGTGATAGTGATAAGATTGACCAATGTATGTTGGGGTACATTGACTTATTAGTTAAAACTTTTCAATAAATATGACCCCGGGCATTTGCCCAGCTGGGGAACCACACAACTGTCAAGGCTGACTCTGGCTTCCTCCCGTCGACGAAGAATTCGTTAGGCACGTGGCTTGTAGGTTGGCTGATTGCCATAACACGTGCATGCACGTCATATATTGTGTCCCTGTCTTTGACGCCGAGAATGCATCATTCCTAGCAGATGAATACTGATTTAATCAGCCATCACATGCCCTTACTTGGGAACTGTATCTGACGTTCATAGGAGATCGTGATTTTAGCTAAACATAGCAGTGCTGATGCACTGCTATGTATAGCACAACTGAATGGATGATCCCAGCTCCAAGGGATTAAATACAGTAAAAAATGAAAAAAAGAAAAGTTTTTAAAAATAAAAAAACAGAATAGTTCAAATCATCCTCCTTTTGCTGTATGAAAAAAAAATAAAAAATTAAAAAAAAACAGCTACTGTATTTGGTATCGCTGCATTCATAACAGCCCAATCTATGAAAATATAACAAATTAATTTTATAGGTTAAGTAGGTAATGGAAATAAATCAAAACACCAGTATGACCTATTTTAGCTGTCGTAACATTGCTATAAAGTGCAATAAAAGGTGATTTGTATCTACCCCAAACTGCTATCACTAAAAATGTTAGCTCAGGGTGCAAAAAATAAGCTCTCATATACAGTGCCTTGCGAAAGTATTCGGCCCTTTTGAATTTTTCAACCTTTCCCCACATTTCATGCTTCAGTCCCTGTGCGCACGCTGCAGTTTTTGCTGCAGATTTGCCACAGTTTTGCTGCATGAATTTCTGCATAAAATGTTCATAACCTTTCTGCAGTCATTCCCCAGCAAAACCTATGGTAAAAAAAATGGTGTGCGCACACTGCAGGTTTTGCTGCAGAATTTCTGCAGCAAAAAGAATGAACATGTCACTTTTTTTCTGCAGGTACCTGCGGTTTAAGCGTGGCAAAACCGCGGCAAAACATGGCAAAAACGTGGGTGCGGTTTTACCACGGTTTTTGCCGCAGGTGCGGTATTCTGCCAGAGGGTGTGGATTTTTTTAAGAAAAGTCCATTTTCTAGTGCCCACATAGCCTTAAACATAAAGATAAAAATTTTAAATTTTATGGTGAATCAACAACAAGTGGGACACTATTGTGAAGTAGAACGATATTTATTGCTTATTTTAAATTTTTGTAAAAAATAAAAAACTGAAAATTGGGGCGGGCAATATTATTCATCCCCTTTAAGTTATTACTTTGTAGTGCCACCTTTTGCTGTTATTACAGCTGCAAGTCGCTTGGGGGTATGTTTCTATCAGTTTTGCACATCGAGAGACTGAAATTCTTGCCCATTCTTCCTTTGCAAACAGCTGGAGCTGAGTGAGGTTGGATAGAGAGCGTTTGTGAATAGCAGTTTTCAGCTCTTTCCACAGATTCTCGATTGGATTCAGGTCTGGACTTTGATTTGGCCATCTAACACCTGGATACGTTTAGTTGTGATCATTGTCCCACATGTTTTGGATCATTGTCTTGTTTAAAGACAAATCTCCGTCCCAGTCTCAGGTCTTTTGCAGACTCCAATAGGTTTTCTGCAAGAATGGTCTGTATTTGGCTCCATACATCTTCCCATCAATTTTTAACATCTTCCCTGTCCCTGCTGAAGCAAAGCAGGCCTAAACCATGATGCTGCCCCCATCATGTTTGACAATGGGGATGGTGTGTTCAGGGTGATGAGCTGTGTTGCTTTTATGCCAAACATATTTGCATTGTGCCCAAAAAGTTCGATTTTGGTTTCATCTCACCAAAGCACCTTCTTCCACATGTTTGGTGTGTCTTCAGGTGGCTTGTGACAAACTTTAATTGACACTTTTTATGGATATCTTTGAGAAATGGCTTTCTCCTTGCCACTCTTCTGTAAAGGCCAAATTTGTGCAGTGTACGACTGATTGTTGTCCTATGGACAGACTCTCCCACCTCAGCTGTAGAACTCTGCAGTTCATCCAGAGTGATCATGGGCCTCTTGGCTGCATCTCTGATCAGTCTTCTCCTTGTTTGACATGAAATTTTTGAGAGACGGCTGGGTCTTGGTAAATTTTCAGTGGTATGATACACTTCTTCCATTTCAATATGATTGCTTGCACAGTGCTTCGTGGGATGTTAAAGTTTTGGAAATCTTTTTGCAACCAAATCCGGCTTTAAACTTCTCCACAACAGTATCACGGGGACCTATGTGTTGTGTTCCTTGGTCTTCATGATGCTCTCTGTGCTTTAACCCCTTCACGACCGCGGGCAGTAAAGTTACGTCCTATTTTAACGTGACTTAATGACCAGGGACCTAACTTTACTACCTAAAATTCATTTGATTGCCGTGGCCATAGCAACGGCTTTCAAATGATGTCCCCTGCTTTTTCTTACAGCAGGATACCTTTGCTTGACCCCAGTGGGAGTGGCATCGCCACCCCCCATCGACAATCGTTGTGATTGGCTGTTCAAATCTGAACCGCCAACCACATCGCTCGCATTGATTTCGGCTAAAACAATGCCTAAAGCCTGCTTTACACGCTGCAATGTATCTTACAATGTGTCGGCGGGGTCACGTCGTAAGTGACGCACATCCGGCATTGTAAGGTACATTGCAGTGTGTGACAGGTACGTGCAATTGCGATTGAACGTTAAAACGTTCATCGCATACACATCGTACCTTTCTCTAGAATTGCACGTCAGATTGTTCATCGCACCCGGGGTAGCACACATTACGTGACACCCCGGGAACGATGAACAGATCTTACCTACGTCCTGCAGCTCCCGGCCCACAATGCGGAAGGAAGGAAGTGGGCGGGATGTTTACGTCCCGCTCAGCTCCACCCCTCCGCTTCTATTGGCCGGCTGCCGCGTGACGTTGATGTGACGCCGAACGTCCCTCCCACTCCAGGAAGTGGACGTTCGCCGCCCACATCGAGGTCGTATGGAAGGTAAGTACGTGTGACGGGGGTTAATCGTTTGTGCGGCACGTTCAACAAATTGAACGTGCCACACATACGATGGGGGTGTTGCAAATCGCATACGATATCGTATGCGAAATTGCAATGTGTAAAGCATGCTTAAATCAATGCGATACTGTGAGATCCGGCTATGAGGTGCCGCAGCAGCTGCAGCAGATCATAGCTGGAGCTCAAACATGGCGCCCCCCAGCCCCTGCAGCACTGATTGGAGCGATCGTGCTATGACGCGCAATCGCTCCAATCAGTGTGCACTGGGGCGGTCTGATCTGCAGGTGATCGCCCTCCCCAGGCCTGTGCTGGTCTGCGGAGCCCTCCCCCAACATGTCTGCAGCGTGCACTGGCTGGTACTTGTGGTACCACGCCAACGCTGCCGCCGCTGTTGTCACCGCTCCTGCTCCATGTGAGTACTGCGCTCACCTTGCAGCCCGTGCGTGCTCCCGTGATGTCCCCTGCGCGCTCCCATGATGGCCCGTGCCCCCCTGCCTTCTGCCCTCCCACGCCCCGATCTGCCCCCCGACATCCCGATCTGCTCTCCCCACAATCTGTCTGGCTTCCCCCACGATCTCTATTCTGCTTCCTTGCTTTTGCAGCTGCTTCTCCTCTTCCCCCACCTCCTCCCCATCTGCTCTCCCCCCGACGTCCTCTCACCTGTCTTCACCAGGTCGTCCGAGGTCTTCACTGACTCGATCACATCTGCCTCCATCGCTGGGTCCTTCCTGGGTATTCTGCTGAGCTGTCCAATTTCCTGCCTGCTGCTCCTGTAAAACTGTCCATCTCGCTGCCTTCTTGTTCCTCCTGCAGTTCCTCTGGTCAGTGATCCTCCTGCTAATCCTCTCGGTACTGTGAGTATAACTTTTTTTTTTTTTTTTCCTGTATCCCCTGTCCATTTTTACATCTCATCCGTCCGTGCGTCCCGCCGAGCGCTGATCAGGGATGCAGATAACGTATCTGCATCCGTGGTCAATTTTTGCCGTGAATTTTTTTTTTCCGTATACCCGACGCTTTTTGTATCGCATCCTTCCGTGCGTCCCGCCGAGCGCTGATCAGGGATGCACATAACGATCGGCATCCCTACTCAATTTTTGCCGTGACTTTTTTTTTCCGTATCGCCAACGCTTTCTGTATCGCATCCATCCGTACGTCCCGCCGAGCGCTGTTCAGGGATGCACATAACGGATCTGCATCCTTGGTCAATTTTTGGCGTGACTTTTTTTTTTTTCCCGTATAGCTTTTTATATCTCATCCAACCGTGCGTCCTGCAGTGGCCGATCAGTGCACCGCGTCTGTTTGAAAAGTCAAATGGCGTTCCTTCTCTTCTGAGCCCCGCCATGCGCCCAAACAATTACTTTCCACCACATATGAGGTATCGTCGTACTCGGGAAAAATTACACAATACATTTTATGGTGTATTTTTTCCTGGTACCGTTGTAAAAAAAAAAGCTACCTGGTTGTTGCAAAAATTTTGTGGTAAAAAAAAAAATAATTTTCACGGTTCAACGTTATCAACTTCTGTGGAGCCCCTGGGGGTACAAGGGGCTCACCAAACATTTAGATAAATTCCTTGAGGGGTCTAGTTCCAAAATGGGGTCATTTGTGGGGGAGCTCCACTGTTTAGGCACCATAGGGGGTCTTCAAGAATGACATGGCGTTCACGAATGAGTCCAACCAATTTTGCTGTCAAATGGTGCTCCTTCTCTTCTGAGTCCCGCCATGCGCCCAAACAATTACTTTCCACCACATATGAGGTATCTGCGAACTCAGGAGAAATTGCACAATACATTTTGTGGTACATTTTTTCCTGATAACCTTGTGAAAAAAAAATCTACCTGGTTCAAGTAACAGTTTTGTGGTAAAACAAAAAAAATTGTATTCATGGCTCAACATTATCAACTTCTGTGGAGCCCCTTGGGGCTCACTAAACATATAGATAATTCCTTGAGGGGTCTAGTTTCCAAAATGGGGTCACTTGTGGGGGAGCTCCATTGTTTATGCACCTCACGGGGTCTCCAAATGCAACATTACATCAGCTAATGATTCCAACTAATTTTGCTGTCAAATGGTGCTCCTTCTCTTCTGAGCCCCGCCATGCGCCCAAACAATTACTTTCCACCACATATGAGGTATCGTCGTACTCAGGAAAAAATGCACTATAAATTTTATGGTGCATTTTTTCCTCATACCCTTGTGAAAAAAAGCTACCTAGTTGAAGCAACAGTTTTGTGGTAAAAAGTTTTTTTTTCTTTTAACGGCTCAACGTTAAAAACTTCTGTGAAGCCCCCAGAGGTTCAAAGTGCTCACCAAACATCTAGAAAAATTATTTGAGGGCTTTAGTTTCCAAAACGGGGTCACTTCTGGAGGAGCTCCATTGTTTAGGCACCTCAGGGGGTCTTCAAACCCGACATGGCGTCCGCTAATGAGTGCAGCTAATTTTGCACTCAAAAATTCAAATGGCTCTTCTTGCCTTCCGAGCCCTGCTGTGTCCAAACATTTGATTTCCCCCACATATGAGGTATCTGCGTACTCAGGAGAAAATGCACAATACATTTTATGGTGCATTTTTTGCTGATACCCTTGTGAAAAAAAAAGCTACCTAGTTGAAGCAACAGTTTTGTGGTAAAAAAAAATTTTTTCTTTTCACGGCTCAATGTTATAAACTTCTGCAAAGCCCCCAGGGGTTCAAAGTGCACATCAAACATCTAGAAAAATTATTTGAGGGCTCTAGTTTCCAAAATGGGGTCACTTGTAGGGGAGCGCCATTTTTTAAGCACCTCAGGGGGTCTTCAAACCCGACATGGCGTCCGCTAATGAGTGCAGCTAATTTTGCACTCAAAAATTCAAATGGCGCTCCTTGCCTTCTGAGCCCTGCCGTGTGCCCAAACATTTGATTTCCACCACATATGAGGTATCTGTGTACTCAGGAGAAATTGAACAATATGTTTTATGGTGCATTTTTTTTTATACCCTTGTGAAAAAAAAAGCTACCTAGTTGAAGCAACAGTTTTGTGGTAAAATTTTTTTTTTCTTTTCACGGCTCAATGTTATAAACTTCTGTGAAGCTCCCAGAGAATCAAAGTGCACATCAAACATCTAGAAAAATTATTTGAGGGCTCTAGTGTCCAAAATGGGGTCACTTGTAGGGGAGCGCCATTGTTTAGGCACCTCAGGGGGTCTTCAAATCCTTCAAATCCGACATGGCGTCCGCTAATGAGTGCAGCTAATTTTGCGTTCAAAAATTCAAATGGCGCTCCTTCCCTTCCAACCTCTGCCGTGCGCCCAAACAATTGATTTTACCACATATGGGGTATCAGCATACTCAGGAGAAAATGCACAATAAATCGTATGTGCACTTTCTCTTTTCTCCCTTGTGAAAATGAAAATGTTATGGCTAAAGTAACATTTTTGTGTTGAAAAGTAAAATTTTCATTTTTTCCTTCCACATTGCTTTGGTTCCTGTGAAGCACCTAAAGGGTTAATAAACTTCTTGGATGTGGTTTTGAGCAGTGTGAGGGGTGCAGTTTTTAAAATGGTTCACTTTGGGGTATTTTCTGTCACCTCGGCCTCTAAAAGTCACTTCAAATGTGATGTGGTCCCTAAAAAAAATTATTTTGTAAATTTTGTTGGAAAAATGAGAAATTGCTGATGAACTTTGACCCCTTCTAACATCCTAACGAAAAAAAAAATGTTTTGAAAATTGCGCTGATGTAAAGTAGACAAGTGGGAAATTTTATTTAGTAACTATTTTGTGTGACATACCTCTCAGATTTATAAGCATAAATTTTCAAAGTTTGAAAATTGCAAAATTTTCAACATTTTCGCAAAATGTCCAAAATTTTCACAAACGCAAAAATTATCAGCCTAAATTTACCACTGATATGAAGTACAATATGTCACGAAAAAACAATATGTCACGAAAAAGCAGTTTCAGAATCGCCAGGATCCGTTGAAGCGTTCCAGAGTTATAACCTGTCAAAGTGACACTGGTCAGAATTGAAAAAAATGGCCCGATCATTAGGGTGTTTTAGTGGCCGGGGGTGAAGGGGTTAAATAGACTATCACAGAGCAGGTGCATTTATACAGAGACTTGATAACACACAGGTGGATTATATTTATCATCATCGGTCATTTAGGACAACATTGGATTATTCAGAGATCCTCAATGAACTTCTGGGGTGAGTTTGCTGCACTGAAAGTAAAGGGGCCAAATAATATTGCACACCCCACTTTTCAGTTTTTATTTTTTACAAAAATTTAAAATAAGCAATAAATTTTGTTCACCTTCACAATCGTGTCCCACTTGATGTTGATTCTTCACCATACAATTTATTTTTTTTATCTTTGTGTTTGAAGCCTGAAATGTGGGAAAAGGCTGAAGAATTCACGGAGGCCCGAATACTTTCGCAAGGCACTGTAGCCCCATATCCCAAAAAATTAAAGCAGTCTCAGAAAATAGTGACAAAAGGAAAACATTTTTTTTTTTACAAAGTTCCCAGTTTTTTTCATTACTTAAACTCACTACTTAAATAAAAAAAAAACTTATACATTTTTGGTATCTGCATACTGATACTTAGCTGTGAGATGTGACATCCACTCACTATCCAGATTCACTCCAAAAAGGCTTCTGCGTTCCCTGCCTGTGCTTTCATACAAGCTAAGATATGCCTTTCTGACTGGCTATGCTATAAGGGTATGCTCACAAGAACGTATGACTCGGACAAGTAATCTCGCATTGCACTTGGACCAATGTTCAATGAGAGAGATTTCTGGATGAGAGAAAAGTCACAGCATGCTGCAATTGTCAGCGAGAGCCATGTCCCTTGCACCCATACAAGCCTTTGGGTGCGTTTAAACATCGGACTGCACTCGGATTATATCCGAGTGCAGTGTGATAATCACATCAGCTGACAATGGAGGAGATGGGGAGATTAATCCTTCCTTCTCCTCCACAGCTGTGATCCGATCTTAGGATCAGATCACAGTTGCAGGACACTCAGCTCATGTTGGTAGCACAGTGGGAGCTGAGAGTCATTAGCATATCACACCCAATGCACTTGCATCGGATGCAAAACCATTGCGTGAATCCAGCCTAATATGTGATGTGATAGCAGTAAGGCATTATGGGAATCTCCACCAGGCTGCACCCAAAGTCATGTGAGCCTAATCTCATTGATGCAATCTTCTGCATTTTGTAAAAAAAATGGCATTGGGCATTTTTGGCAATTTGAGCAAATCAAATCGCAAATTCTTTGGAATTTGCTGAGTTCAGCAAATTTTAAAAAAATTGACAAATTCGATTTGCATCAAATCACTTCGCTCATCTCTACTAAGCAACCCTTTTCAGACAGTTTCTTATGTTATGGGTAATAATTTTTCCAAGTTTAATATGTGTAAGCTTTTCGTCCTCTTTGGGGAGTTTTGGCTCATAAAAAGATGTGAAGCCTTGCTGTCCGCGTATCAGATTATGGATTTAACAGAAGTCCAGGTGAGCTGATCTAATTTTTCTTTGTCACAAAACCCTTCAAGCCAGTTTATAGAAAATACCTGAAAGACACATTGCCGCCTCAATCCGTATTGCAGATTTGCTTGCATTTTTTGCTCTGCATGATGATATCACAATGTGCTTAAAGTGAAACATTGCTTTTGCTTCCTTGAGAGACATTAAGCTTTAATTTGTTCTTGTGTGAGAACCCAACCATAAATCCAACCTGACCTTTAATCATTGTGGTTGGTGACACTTCACGGTGACACAGATCAGAAGAGACAAGATCTGTGCACACAGTACATAACCAGAGGTGCATATCCCAGAGCTTCAACCTGAGATCACAATCTTCGCCGTACACTACCTTCTAGCTTGTTCTATTGACTGATTTTGAGATCATTTCTGCACTGTTAAATTAATTCTCCAGCTGTTGCACTGAGTGCTGAGGCTTCCTCCCTAACTAATATTGTCAGATGCAGTCTGGTTATTGTACACTGAGCAGCTGGTATATGTAACGTATCAACTTATTCATTTCTGTGTTGCTCGCAAATTATACGAAACCTATATGAAAATTAAAACTTGATTTTTCTTGCATACTTTCTCAAATTCATATATATCTATAGCCAAACTAAATCCAACAGTCTGTCTTATAGAGATGCAACAGGATTATTTGTCCCCTTTTACTCTAGAACCATGCCCAACATCATTTGAAAATTTTCTGATTTAAAAAAAAAAGCTTAATTTCAGTTCAGTTTTAGTGGTCACATGCATGTCCCCACCAGAAGAGGAAGCAAGAGGAGTGGTCGAGGAATCAGGAGTGATCGAGGAAGCAAGAGGAGTGATCGAGGATGCAAGAGGAGAGATCGAGGAATCAAGAGGAGTGATCGAGGAAGCAAGAGGAGTGATCGAGGATGCAAGAGGAGAGATCGAGGAATCAAGAGGAGTGATCGAGGAAGCAAGAGGAGTGATCGAGAAAGCAAGAGAAGTGATCGAGGAAGCAAGAGGAGTGATCGAGGAAGCAAACAGCATCACAAAGAAGCAGCAATTGTTTGTGCAACTGAAAGTTGTAGAACATTTTTGTGACTTTTTTACCAGACACAGACAGTTCTTCCAACATTTCAGTAAACTTGACAGAGCTCAGACAGGACAAGGCATGGGCAAGCATATTCAATAAATCAGTCATAATTGACGCCACAAAACTGGCAAAAAATATTACAGAAATGAATGCCAATCTTGGGCTGGCTTATATTTCTGGCGGTGGAGCATGGTATTTGAAATATACCCCAAATTTGTTAAGAGACACATGCTTCTTAATGACTGTACTTGCTGTTTTGGGAACTACAGAACTACACGTTCCAGTGACTCCTAAGACAGGGCTGCTGAGCGGAGCTGCATGTTAAGTACCGAGGCTGCAGATAAGAGAATAGTTAAACACAATTTAATTGTTTGTGAATAGGGATGAGCAAACCCAAACTGTAAAGTTCAGTGACTGTATTGAATACTTTGCATTCAGTGCTGAACCACGAACAAAGACTTTTGACTATACATACATTTCCTGTTCAGGTTTGTCACCCAAATAAAGCTTGTTTAAAGGCTGCAGAGCAGCCAATCAGCAAGCTTTTAGGCTGTGAGCATTTCAGAGCCATCACAGCCATGCCAAATATTGGCAGATGTTTTTGCTCTCTGCAGGTTCCGGATGCAAAAGAGCTGAGGATCGTCGTGGGACTTCATACTGATTGCATCAGATCCACAAAAGTGTTTCTGGAGTTAGGCCGGTTTCACCCATCCGGCTTTTCACCGTTTTGCAGGATTCGGTGCATGCCAGTACAGTGTATACAGTACAATGGCAGCACGACAAGTGCGGGTCACATGCTGTCATGTTGCGGCGCTGCCACTATACTGTATACACTGTACTGTCGTGTGCGCCGAATCCGGCAAACTGGCGAAAAGCCAGATGTATGAAACTAGCCTTAGCAAAAAAGTAAAAGAGGGTGTGTGTATTTTGTTTCAAAGTTACAAGTGAAAAGGTTTTGGTACCGTGTTAGCCAGTTTAAAAATATTTGTGTTTCTTCAGATATTTTGTCATACCATGCTTGATGAAGGGACCTGAGATGTCTCAAAAGCTTGCTTTGTAACATCACTTTATTTTATTTTAGTTAGCCATTAAAAGAATCACAAGATTATAATTTTGTTCCTCTCACTGAGAACATTCAATAATTTTTGTTTCAAATAAATGATTTTTTGTGGGGTTTTTTTTCACTTACAGGAGTAGTAATGGGGGTGTCTTATAGATGCCTCCCATTACTAATCTAGGGCTTGATGGCAGCTGTCATTTGTTGACAAATCACAGCTGTCATTAACCCCTTATATTACCCCAATTGCCACTGCACCAGGGCAATCGGGATGAGCCAGGTAAAGTGCCAGGCTTGGCACATCTAATGTCATTTGCCAATTCTGGCTAGCTGCGGACTGGTATTTTTAGGCTGGGAGGCCAATATCCATGGCTTTTCTCATCCTAATAATACCAGCCCCACCTGTCTGCTTTACTGTGCCTGGATATAAAAAATGAGGGGAATCCTATGCCTTTTTTCACCTTTATTTTGATATCCAACATTATTTGTTTATTTATTTTTACACTGCCATACAGCAAAACTAACTGCAACCAGTCACAGACACGGACACAGGGTGGGGGGCATGTATAGCAGTTCTGCAGCCAAACACAGACACTGCCACAGATGGTGGGCAGGGAAAGCAGGGAATGTTGATGAACCTTAATTAGTGGGCCTGGAAATGCATCTGAATACAGTGTGATATTCCAGGAAACACGGTATGTGTAACTATCCTGCTCTTACTGCAATTTAACTTCCATTTACAGCCCCCTAGCTCTTACTAAGGCTATTTTACAGCCCTGAATATTTTGTCCCTATTGACTTACATGGGGTTTGTTGTTCAGGGTCAAGTTCAGCATCAAGTTTGCTTGCCAAACCTGATTTTTTTTCCTGTACTGCTTTGGCGACTCCAAATATTCACGTGTTTGCTCAACACTATTTGTGATAGCTGTGTAATTGTTGTATTTGTTTGTCTATGCCTCAAAGGAGATAATTCAAAGTGGAATGAAAAAAAATTACATTTTACCTAAAAATGTTGCTTTAGCCCTAATGTATTCACTTTTACAAAAAATAGTGTGCCGCCCCCGTGGCAGCAGCCGAGCCACTCAAATGAAGGGGGTTATTTACAGGGGATGTATTAGAGTTCGTGATGCCACCCGTGGTATGTGGTAACTAGGAGTACCACCGCTGCAGATGGGAGTACCCGGGGATGATGGAACGGGGCAGCCAGGTGTTGTGACCCTCCACGGGTAGGGGGGGATACCACGGGACTCGGTGATGCTAAGGGGGAGTGCCGTTGGATGCAAAGGGGTCACTTGTGTACTCACTCAGCCCATTAAGCTGACACCGACAACTGGATAAACCAAAGTTCTGGACACCGCTGCCGCTGAGGGGAGCTTAGTTTGGGTCCCGTCCCCAATGGTGTTGCCTGGTGATCCGTGACCTGCCTCCGGGCACTGAGTTCACTTCTTTGGTGGTCCCGGTAGTGTGAAACTTGCCGGGTCCCGCTCCACACTATGGCTAAGTGTGGGAGCTTTCTCTCAGGGTTCACGCTTGGGATTTTCTCAACCGTTTTGAGTGGAAAGTCTTATCCCCCTCGTTGCGCTAGTACCCCGATTTTGGAGAGGATGGGAATGGATCTTGAAGGCTCCGTTCGCCTCGGGTAAATTATCAGGTTGCCTGAAGCTACTCCCCGACCTAGGGTCCACGTAGCCCGTTGTGCCTTGGTCCCAGCCCGGTGATGGTGCAAGGCCGCCGGCTGTCCTCCTCGACAGATCCATGCCCCTTGCCATGATTCCCTGCGACCGGGGGTCCAGCTCCTCTAGGCCCAGACGACCATCTGCCACCTAGATTGCTTCCCAGGAGCCATTCTCTCGACATCCTCTCACTTTCACTGCTCAGACTCTACTCTCTCCTTCTGACACCCCTGACCTCTCCTCCCCAACCCCCCAGGTGGTTGACTTTATTCCACTGAAGCCGTCCACTGGTATGTTTGGTGGGTGTGGTGCAGGGTGTATCTAGGATTTGATTAGCTGATGTATGCAACACCATGTAGTTAAAGACCACAAACCAAGGAGGAGGTGGATACTGCACGGGAGGGCAGATTGTGCAATACCCTGTGACGACCTGATAGTCCAGGGGTGTCACATTAGCACAACATAATAATCCGCAAAATGTGTTATCCAGTTCCTTTTGAGCACACTAATACCCCACATGTGGTCAGAAACCTCTGTTTGGACAGATAGGAGGCTTGGAAGGGAAGAAGCAATATTTGAATATTGGAACCAAAACCTGGCTAAAATAGATTGCGGGCACCATATCACATTTGCAGGGCCCCTACGGTACCTAAACAGCAAAAACCCTCATAAGTTACCCCATTTTGGAGGCTAGATCCCTCAAAGATTTTATCCATTGGTAAACTGTGCATTATTAACCCACAGGTACTTCATAGTATTTGATAACATTATATTGAAAATTTTCATTTTTTTTCACACAAATGTTGCTTTAGTACTGAATTTCTCACTTTTGCAAGAGGTATCACCAAAAAGTGGGCCCCTTGTTACTCACTTTCTTATGAGCATGGGGATACCCCACATATAGTCAAAAAGTTCTATTTGGACAAATAGAATGGCTTGTGATGATAAGAGCAATATTTGAATTTTGGAAAGCAAATTTGGCTGAAATAGATTGCGGGAACCATGTCTAATTTCCACTGCCCCTAAGGTACCAAAACATTAGAAACCCCCACAAGAGACCCCATTTTGCAAACTAGACCCATCAAGAAATTTATGTAGGGGTTTGTTATAGGAGCTTCACAGAATTTTTTAAAAGGGGAAATTTAAAATGATAGTTATATTTTTTCAGCTAAAATATTATTTTACCCCAAAATCTGAAATTTTGCCACTGGTTAATAGGAGAAAACAGAACCTATACTTTGTTATGCAATTTCTCCTGTGTGCAGTTACACCCAATACATGGTCAAAAAATATTGTTTGGGCATATTGCAGGGCTTGGAAAACGAACAGCGCTATTTGATTTTTGGAACATAAATTGGGTAACGTGTTTGTGGAGTCCCTAGGGTGCCAAAAATGTAGAAACACCCCCATGGGACCCTATTTGGCCAACTAAACCCTATAATTAATTCTTTTGGTGTGATGGGTATTCACCCACAGTTAACCCACAAATTACACAGAGTGCTATTAGATTGGCCCGTGAAAGCAAACAACATAGGATTTTTCTGCTAAAATTTTATTTTAGCCTTAAATTTTAATTCACACAAAGGGTAATAGGAGAAAATGGACAGAAAGTTTCTTAAGCAAATTTTTACTGAATGTGGCGATACCCCATATATGGTTGTACACTACTATTTTAGTACACGGCAGGGATCAGATGTGAAGATGAGCGGCTTGTAGCCTCCATGAGCCAAGCCCCTAAGGTGTCAGATCAGCAGAAACCCCACAAGTGACCCCATATTGGAAATGTCACTCTATTCATCTAGGGGTGTAGTGAGTATTTTGAACCCACGGGTGCTTCACAGAATTTTAAACATTAGGATGTGGAAATATAACATTTTAGTGGAAAAAAAATAATATTTTTATCTCCTAAAAATTTGTAGTTACACAAGGGTTAAAAGGTGAAAATGGACCCGACAATTTAGTTTGCAATTTCTCCCGAATTTGGTGATGCCCTGTGCAGTCAACCCACTGTTTGGCCACACGGCAGGGCTGAGCAGGGAGGGAGATTTGGCTTTGAGTACAAACTTTGCTACAATAGCTTAAGTGTGACATTTGCAAAGCCCCTAAGGTGCCAGAACAGCAGAAAAAAAAAACAAAAGTGACCCCAATGTAGAAATTGCACCTCTCAATTAATGTATCTATGACTGCAGTGCCTATTTTTTTTTTAGCATCCATACCACACTCTTTCTGGAGATTTAAAAATAATACCAGTTTACTGCCCATACATTGTGCCCCCATACATTGTGCCCCCATACATTGTGCCCCTGTATATTGTAGTGTGCAGTACATTGTGCCCAGCTTGTGCTTCTGGAGACATGCACCCTGTAAATTGTTAAGTGCATTCTCACCACTACAATAATGCCTCACATGGGGCTGCTTACTGCGGTTTAGGCACAGGGGGGCTCAGAAGGAGGAGGGCAATTAGATTTGGGAGCGCACATTTCACTGGATTTTATTTGGGGGAAGTGAGACATATTGCTCATTCCAGTGACAGATGATGGATCTGAGTGGGAGCTGGTTTTGTGGGAGTAAGTTAAAGGTGTCACGCTGTACTCTAAGATGTACAATAGCAGTACAGCGCAGTAATGTGGGACTGAGAGGATTCCTGAAACTATCTGAGAAGGTAGTTAGCTGCTAAACCACTAGGGGGCATAAAAGTGGAGGAAACGTATGAGCAGGGAATTCCCTAGCAGAGGTTATACTAGTCAAGCTCACCAGATGGCAGTAGAATCATCAGAAAGCCGTGTCACAACATGAGGTCTTGTAAGTACAGAAGGGCAAAGTCTAAACATAGTCAGAGGGAAGCAAATAGTCAGTAGCTGGGAAATCAGAACCTAGAAGCAAGGGGGAGTGGGAAGACAAGACAGAATAAAGGTAAACAGATAAGGAACAAACAGGGAGACAGCGGGAGAGACACTGATGGAAACAGACAACAGAGGAGGTTAACAGGTCAGGTGAACACGGAGGTCAGGAGGGGGCAGGGCAGACAACAGGACACTCAAGAGCAGAACACAGCAGAGCCAGAAGTATCACTGGTGAAGTCCAAGAGAAACAGTGCCCTAATAAAGCAGCCTGATCTCCAGAACGAGGCAGAAAGGATTAACCCCTAACGTGACTTGCATCAGAAGTGAAACTAAAAAAAAAGGCTCAGCTCCAGCTGAGCCAGGAGTCAATCATGACAGTACCCCCTGCTCAAGGGGGGGCCACCGGACCCCCAGGTTTCCCAGGAAACCTTCTATGAAAGGCACGAGTAAGTCGGTCAGCATGGACAGATCGTGCCGGAACCCAGGATCGCTCCTCCGGTCCGTAACCCCTCCAATGTACCAAGTACTGAAGCGAACTACGGACCCGCCGAGAATCAATGATGCGCTCAATCTCATGTTCCATCTGACCATCCACCGAAACGGGAGGAGGGGGATGAGGACACTCGGAAACAGAAGGAACAAAAGGCTTGAGCAGAGATTTGTGAAACACATTAGAAATGCGAAAAGACTGTGGTAACCGCAGACAAAAAGCCACTGGGTTGACAATCTCGATGATCTCATACGGACCCAACTTAGTGGAAGGAATTCTCAGACGAATGTTTTTGGTAGACAACCAAACTTTATTCCCCACCTGAAAATTAAATCCTACCGATCGTCTCTTGTCAGCAGAGCGCTTTTGCCGCCCTAAAGCCACCTCAACATTATGCCGGACCTCCCTCCAAACCTCCTCCAACTGCTGAACTGCAGAATCAGCCCCAGGACACCCAGAATCAAGTCTGGAAAATTCACCGAAATGGGGATGGTATCCATAGTTACAAAAAAATGGAGTAGTACCCGTGGACTGATGGACCCGGTTATTGAAAGCAAACTCAGCCATAGGCAGTGAGGAACACCAATCGTCCTGCTGAGACGTAGCCAGGCACCGCAGAATTTGTTCCAATGACTGATTAGTTCTGTCAGTCTGCCCATTGGTCTCGGGATGATAAGATGAAGAAAAGGACAACTCAATACCCAGCCGTCTCCAAAATGCTCTCCAAAATTTGGAAACAAACTGAACCCCCCTGTCGGACACAATGTTAACAGGGATGCCATGCAATCTAACCACCTGTTCAGTAAACAATTTGGACAGAGTCTCAGCATTAGGTAATCCCGACAAGGGAACAAAATGCGCCTGTTTGCTGAATCTGTCCACCACCACCCAAACAACAGTCTTGCCAGCGGAAACAGGTAAATTAGTGATAAAATCCATGGACAAATGAGTCCAGGGCCTATCCGGAATTGTTAAGGGCACTAATTCCCCGGCCGGCCGGTTATGGGGAACTTTAGCACGTGCACACGCATCACAAGCAGACACAAACACGGCGACATGGGAGTACATAGAGGGCCACCAAAACAACCTGGCAATAGCCTTACGAGTAGCTGAGACCCCCGGATGACCACCAAGCACAGAGTCATGAAATTCCTGGAGAACCCATAATCAAAACTGTACAGGAACAAACAATTTGGCATCAGGCAATGAAGGAGGGGCCAATGCCTGTGCAACACGAATCTCAGCCTCCAATCCGGAGGATAAAATAGCAACGATTACCCCATGAGGAAGAATGGAGGAAGGAAGTTCGGGAGGCGAAAACGGATCCAAACTGCGAGATATCGCATCCGCCTTAACATTCTTAGAACCGGGCCGAAAAGTAATGGAAAAGTGAAAACGGGGAAAAAAAAGTGACCACCTAGCCTGTCTAGGAGTCAACCGTTTAGCAGACTCGATGTAAGACAGGTTTTTATGGTCCGTAATAACAGTGATCCGATGAACAGCCCCCTCCAAAAAATGCCTCCATTCTTCGAAGGCCAACTTTATGGCCAATAACTCTCGATTCCCCACATCATAATTCTTCTCAGCAGAAGAAATGTTTTTGGAGAAGAAGGCACACGGTCTTAAATTAGTTAAAGTAGCGGGTCCTTGGGAGAGCACTGCCGCCACACTCACCTCTGAAGCATCAACCTCCATAATAAACGGCTGAGAGAGGTCAGGTTGAACAAGTACAAGAGCAGTCATAAAACATTCCTTTAACCTCAGAAATGCTTCTATCGCCTGCGGTGACCACTCCCTAAGATCAGCCCCCTCGCGGGTGAGATCTGTGAGTGGCTTGACCACTTGAGAAAACCCTTTAATAAATTTCCTGTAATAATTGGCAAAACCCAGAAAACACTGCAGACCCTTGAGGTCTCTGGGTTGCACCCAATTATAAATAGCTTGTACTTTTCTGGGATCCATCCGAAAACCATCAGCAGACAGAATAAAACCTAGAAAGGTGATTTCTTGGACACAAAAAGTACATTTTTCAGGTTCAGCAAATAGGGAATTCTCCCGTAACCTATGAAGTATTGTACGTACATGATCAATATGAGACTCTTTGTTGGACGAGAAGACAAGAATATCATCTAGGTACACAACCATAAAATGGCCAATAAATTCAGAGAAAATATCATTCATAAAATTCTGAAACACTGCAGGAGCATTAGTAAAGCCGAAAGGCATGACCAAGTTTTCAAAAAGGCCCTCTGAGGTAAGGAATGCCGTTTTCCACTCATCCCCTTCCTGAATGCGAATGAGGTTATAGGCTCCCCTGAGATCAAGCTTGGAGAACCATTTAGCTCCAGATAACTGATTATAGAGGTCCGGGATGAGTGGAAGTGGATAGGTATTTCTCACCGTAATCTTATTAAGTTCCCGAAAATCAAGGCAAGGGCGTAGGCCACCACCCTTCTTCTTAACAAAAAAGAACCCAGCAGCAACAGGCGAGACAGAAGGACGGATGTGTCCCTTACGTAAACTATCGGATATGTAATTTTTCATGGCAGTGCGTTCCGGGCCAGAAAGATTATACAAATGGGCCTTGGGTAATTTGGCACCTGGAACCAGGTTAATAGCACAATCGTAAGGACGGTGGGGTGGCAGGACCTCAGCCTCTTTTTCAGAGAACACGTCTCCAAAATCCTTCAGGTACTCCGGAATACCCTCCAGATTAGTTGAAGACACCTGAACAGTGATAAGACAACCATTAGAACATTTAGGACCCCATTTAACAATATCGCGAGAGTCCCAGTCAATTACAGGATTATGCATGTGCAACCAGGGGAATCCCAGCACCAGTCCCGCAGGGAGATTATCCATGATATAACATGAAATAAGTTCCTGATGAAGGGACCCCACTTTAAGCAAAAATTTCTCACAGACAAATTCAACCACATTTCGTGACAATGGTGTCCTATCAATAACAATAATGTGAACCAGAGTCTCTAGCCTAACTGTCCCTATCTTAGCTTTGGAAACCAGACTGGAGTCAATGAAGTTCATGGAGGAACCATAGTCCACGAAAGCAGAGGCTGGAATACAACAGTCTCCTATTACAAGTTCCACCTCAAGCAAAATTTTTTGGAAAGAGGAAAAGGGTACCTGAGGGTCTGGGTGACCTCCTCGAACATCACCCAGACCTAAGCGTTTCCCGACGGTTTAGTAGCAGGAGGACAGGTAGGACAGTCCTTCCTCCAATGTCCCGGACTTCCACAGTAGAAACACAATTTCCACTCCCGTCGTCGTCTCCTCTCCTTCTCCTTGGAATCTGTGGCACTAACCTCCATGGGCTCCGCAAGTGAAACAACCTCAGCTTTGACCGGGCATAATGAGGTTTCCCGCAGGGTCACTCCTCTCTCCCGCAACCTCCGATCCATCCGTACTGCCTGGGTCATGGCCTCCTCCAAAGAACTGGGTGGAGGATGAAGGGCCAGAGCGTCCTTGAGATGATCAGAGAGTCCTCTCCTAAACTGGCATCTCAGAGCAGAATCATTCCAGGAAACCGTCGTAGACCACTGCCTGAACTCAGAACAATACCACTCTGCAGTGCGTCTACCCTGAGAGAGACCCATGATCCTGTCCTCTGCCACCATGACCCGGTCCGGTTCATCATAAATAAGTCCTAGGGCGTCAAAAAACCTATCCACAGACATACGCTCAGGGGCTGTCGGAGGTAAAGAAAAGGCCCAAGTGTGAGGTCCCTCCCTAAGCAAGGAAATTATTATCCCCACCCGCTGACTATCATCCCCAGAGGAACGGGGTCTAAGAGAAAAAAGTAATTTACAGCTCTCCCGAAACGTGTGAAGCCTCTCCTTCTCTCCGGAAAACGTATCCGGGAGCATGACCGTGGGTTCTGGAGAATTGAATGATACATCTACGGGACCGGGCTGTGATTGAGCCATGGAACCCTGGAAAGCCTTTACTACAGCAGCAAGCTCCCCCTGGAGTTGAGTATGGGAAGAGGCTAGGGCTCTATGCTCAATGGATAAGTCCTGGATCATTTGAGTCAAATTAGACATCTGATCCGTAAGGATACGTAATGGATCCATAGGGGTAAAAATGTATTGGCCAGTGATAATGTCACGCTGTACTCTAAGACGTACAATAGCAGTACAGCGCAGTAATGTGGGACTGAGAGGATTCCTGAAACTATCTGAGAAGGTAGTTAGCTGCTAAACCACTAGGGGGCGTAAAAGTGGATGAAACGTATGAGCAGGGAATTCCCTAGCAGATAGCAGAGGTAATACTAGTCAAGCTCACCAGATGGCAGTAGAATTGTCAGAATGCCGTGTCACAACATGAGGTCTAGCAAGTACACAAGGGCAAAGTCTAAACATAGTCAGAGGGAAGCAAATAGTCAGTAGCCGGGAAATCAGAGCCTAGAAGCGAGGGAGAGTGGGAAGACAAGACAGAATAAAGGTAAACAGATAATGAACGAACAGGGAGACAGCGGGAGAGACACTGATGGAAACAGACAACAGAGGAGGTTAACAGGTCAGGTGAACACGGAGGTCAGGAGGGGGCAGGGCAGACAACAGGACACTCAAGAGCAGAACACAGCAGAGCCAGAAGTATCACTGGTGAAGTCCAAGAGAAACAGTGCCCTAATAAAGCAGCCTGACCTCCAGAAGGAGGCAGAAAGGATTAACCCCTAACGTGACTTGCATCAGAAGTGAAACTAAAAAAAAAAGGCTCAGCTCTAGCTGAGCCAGGAGTCAATCATGACAAAAGGTTTTATTGGTAACATTTTGGTGTACAGAACATTTTTTGATTGGTTTAAGTATAAGGCTGGGATCAGATTTTTTAGTTCTGCACTGAGCACTTACTTTGGGGTTTCCATGTAAATCTTCCCAAAATGTGATGAAATCCCACATGGAACCACTCACAATAAAGATGCAGATGGAGACACTGTGGACTCCATTTGGCATCTGTTTTGCTGGTGCCCATCTGTTTAGGTGTGCTGTGCTATTCTACTTTTCTGCACTAAAAAGACGCCAAAAATGATGGGACACCGCAGGAACAGATATCTGATGGAGTCCAAAGTATTTCCATTTGCCTCATTATACTGAGTGGTTCCAATAGGGGTTTTTCAATTGTTATTATGGGCATACAGGTTATAGAATACTGAAAATAAACTCCTTGTTGCAGATAAATAATCTTTTATCTCTTTATGTAAATGAGCTCCTCCAAGCTATGGGGCGGATGCTGCGTAGAATATAACTCCACCTCCAGAGATTAATATAAATAAAAGGGTAAAAGGGGTGTTACCAGAGTGAGACAAGTAACTGACACAGAACAGGGAAATTTAATTCATCTTCTTGCAAACACATTTTTTGCAGCTCCCTGAGCACTGCTTTATTGTAACAATATTGTAACACTGTCTGCCTGTGAGATGGAGGCTGAAGCCGAGAGGAACCTGCAGAAGTGTCAGTTATAATCACACACAGCTCTGCAGTAAAAGCAGAGAGCGGTCGTCACCCATCACACTGGTAATGCCCCTTTTATTTATAATAATCTCTGGAGGCGGAGTTATCTTCCAGGCAGCATCCACCCCATAGCCTGGAAGAGCTCATTTACATAAAGTGATAAAAGAAGATATTTCAACAACAAGGCATCTGATATGTGTCAGACAGGTAGGAAATTTTTCAGCACTCTATAACCAGTATGCCTATATTAAAAGTTTACATAGGTCAAATGTGGTGACAGATTCCCTTTAAGACCTGTCCTTAATGATGATATTGGGGGAGCTGCGACAATGTAGAGTCAGTATGGATAAATGTAAATGGGGATGGCACTAACTGAAGTTTGCTATAAGCCTCCTACTATAGTTGAAAAGGTAGAGGGTGACATGCTGCAACAAATTAAAAGGGCAGAAAATAATAATAGGGTTCTTATTATGGGGAATTTTAACTTTCCACGCATTCACTGGGAGATAAAATCTTCTGGTTGTGCTAAAATCTGCAAGTTCCTCTACAATTAACATTCTCAGTTGGTAGATGAACCAACTAGGGGAGATAATTCCCTGTCAAATAGATCAGGTACAATTTGAGATTTACAGGTCCAGGAACATTTGGGATGCAGTGACTATAATATGGTAATTTTCAATATAATATTCAATAAAACATTTCAAAGGAGAAATGCAAAAACCTGGAACTTCAGGAAATCTGATTTCAACAAATTAAGGGAAGAGCTTAATCCTGTAGAATGAGACCATGTCATAATAACCGGGGATACTGAGCATAAATTGGGCAAGTTTAAGGATACAGTTGCTCTTATTCTTTTGCATGTTTGTCATACTTAAATGTTTCAGATCACCAAACACATTTAAGTATTAGACAAAGATAACACAAGCGAAGCTTTATAAATGGCTTTATATCCGTTTCCAGACTGATAGATATCATTTACTTTGTTTCTTATTTGTTCCTGAATTTCTTTAGCTTGTGGCATGATGTCTAGCTTTTGAGGATCTTTTGGTCTACTTCACTTTGTCAGGCAGGTCCTATTTAAGTGATTTCTTCATTCAGAGCAGGTGTGGCAGTAATCAGGCCTGGGTGTGGCTAAGGAAATTGAACTCAGCTTGCCAAAGATGTGATAAACCACCACAGTTTATTTCTGTTTTGGGGGCAATCACTTTTTCACTCAGGGCTCTGTAGTTTTTGAGTTCTTTTTCCCTTAATAAAAAACCTTCATTTATAAGCTGCATGTTACTTGTGTTATTTTTGTCTAATATTTACATTTGTTTGGTGATCGGAAACATTTAAGTGTGACGAACAAAATAATAAGAAATCAGGAAGGGGGCAAACACTTTATATTACTAGAATCCTGTAGAAAACCTCTACCCTCTGGTAATAAAATGTCCATGAATAAAAAGAAACCACTATGGATAAATAAGACAGTAATAATAATAATAATAATATTTATTCACTTATATAGCGCTATTGATTCCACAGCGCTTTACAAATAATAAGACAAATATAATAAAACAAAGGGCATTCAAAATCTTCAAGGCTGAGAATTACAAAATACCATTTCAGAAGTATAAAGATCTCAATAGGAAATGTAAAAAAGAAATGAATCTAGTAAAGTTAACTATTGAATCACAAATTGCCAGTAACATTAAAATAAATCTCCCCAAAATGTATAAATGCATCAATTTCATAAAGAAAAAAAGCATAGGATTGGCCCCTTAAAAGATAATAATAATAATAATAATAATTATAGAAGACAAAGAAAAGGCTGAAATATTAAATAGGTACTTTTCATCGGTTTTCATCAATGAACTGACTGTTCCAGGGATCATTCAACAAGGCAAAAATCAAACACAAAGGGAAATACACCTGCATCTGAGCAAGGTAAACATTAACAAATCCCTCTGGCCGGATGTCATTCATCCACTGTATTAAGGGAATTGAGCTCAGTAATTGACAGACTGCGGTATCTCATCTTCTTAGACTCTCTTGTAACAGATATTGTACCTCAGGATTGGAAAATGGATGACATGATACCAATATTTAAGCACTGTAAGAAGGTGGATCTAGGCAACGACCGTCCGGAAAGTCTGACATCAATATCCTCGGTGTGAATGGGGTGGGTTCACAAACGAAAAACTACTAACAAATAAGGAATAACGTTTGGAACTCCATTCTATGTCTGAACTGGGTGCAAAACCTAAAAAAACATCACTATATGGAGATAAGGTGTTGCATTGTTTTCTGTGGAATTCCGCAGCTATCTTTTAACTATAAATAGTTCCTAAAGGAGTGACTGAGCTATCCTTGAGGAAGGGGACCGGTAACGCCCCCGAAACGCCCGTCGGATCGTGCTCAGTCCAGTGCTGTGAAGTAGACATAACTGTCTGTTTGCTCTCCACCGACTACGGGACCTGTCGGTTCACTGGCAGGTGAACGCCCAAGCAGGTGCACGGAGGAGCCTATAACCCAGGACAATACAGCCCTGTTTTATTTCAGTAACCTTTAATCGGCATCCTGTACTCTGGATTTGAGGATTTTGTACACTGAGACTCAGCATCAACTTTTCCTCTCCAGACAGGAGAAAAAACTACTCCACGCAAGGACCACATCTCACGGAGCCCTCTCTGTTAGCATCGGTGTCAGGTAACATACACTGGGGATCTGTAACGGGCCCCTGGTGCACTGATCTAATTACCGCTAGACTCCTTGTTAGGAGCGCGGTACACTCAACCCTAACCAGGGATCGTGAATGAGTGCAGCGTGGCTGTTAGTGAAAATCCAACAAACAGTAAAGTATTAACCTCGGTGCAGGCACCCTTAAGCAGGAAGATTGCCTTTATACACGGGCTGGTTCGATCGTAGTACCTCCTTGGAAAAACTTTCTGCAGTTACTAACTATTTATGCCTTGAGAAATTCACTCTCTTTTTAATCGGACTAATAACATCAGTAACTTTTATTAATAATCGTGGTTGCCACCGGCCGGGGCCCCACGACTCTACAGTCATACTGTGCTTATAAATGTATATGTTTTGTCCATTGTCATCTACTATTTGTAGAAAGTAATCTTGTTCATATTGTTAGGGATTAGGAGTATTGGTAATAAAAAAATATTAAAATAATCCTCACTCTTATTTTTCAGCGCTGGTTTGTGAGATTTTCCAATTATGGAAAAAATCTCAACTTTATTTCACTAAACTTTTTGGACATCAAAATAAAGATTTGATATGTCCCTTTACACACACACACAGTCCGACAATTAAATTAATGAAAAATATTAATTTATTGCTATTTTACCGCTAAATAGTAAATAACTGCTATAATTATAAGAAATATAACTATTTTCTTTATATTTTCATTAATTATATTTGTGGCCCTTTTATTTCTTTTTTTTCATTATGTTTGACTGTTTAAACTTTATTTAGCAGTGTCTTTATGTTCAAAACGCATCTGTCAAAACGCTATTGAAAAGTATGTAAAAACCGCTAAAAACGCACCTAAAACGCGGTAAATACACATGCGTTTTTAGCGCTTTTTTGTAGTCAAAAGCAACTTTGGGCAAAATCAATTACTGCCAGAGGACGACGCAAAGTGCGGACACAGCCTAAGTGTCATGGTTTGGGGAATGTTTTCTGCAGCAGGAGTTGGACCTCTCATACAAGTACATGGCAGAGTGAATGCAAGTGTGTATCAGAATCTTATTCAATACCACAAGGTTCTTTACTTGCGTTCATCACTCAATCAGCCAGCAATTTTCATGCAGGACAATGCCCCCTGGCACACAACAAAACGAGTAAAGCAGTTCCTTGAAATAGAAAACATTCAAACAATGAAATGACCGCCCAGAGTCCTAAACTAAACCCAATAGAAAACCTCTAGAAAATCCTTAGTGACAAAGTTAGAAACCCACAACAGTCAAAGAACTGTGGAAGAGACTGGAAGAAAAGTGGACAAAATCACACCAGAGAAATGTGAGAGACTAGTAATGTCCTGTGGCCGCAGAAGTGCTTAAGTCATTCAAAGAAAAAGCCTGTACACGTCCTACTGATTGGTGACTGTTGTTACCTTCAGAAAACCTAGTTATAATTTTTCTCTGGCTACAGTCATTGCTGTTCTCTAATTATGATCATCACGTTTTGGACAAAATAAAGGTTTTATGTTGATAAACTTTGGATTGATGTTGATGAACTTTGTAAAACACTGTTCTAGTGGCATGGTGTACCCCTTACAAAAAACTTTCAAATGTTCATCAATGTAGATTAAATTAGTTCTGATAAAAGTGATAAGACATTGTTCTCTAATTTTGATCTCCAGAGTAGAGTAATGCACCTAGGATGGAATAATCCTATTGCTTCACATACATTAAATGGAAGTAAACTTGGGACTACAGAACAGGAGAAGGACTTGGGTATTCTGGTTACAAGTAAGCTGAGCAGCAGCACTCAATGTCAGGCAGCAGCTGCAAAAGCAAGCAAGATTTTAGGGTGTATAAAAAGAGAGATTAGATCCCTTTATCCCAACGTATTGTTACCCCTCTATAAATCACTTGAGGCCACATCTAGAATAATGAATCCAGTTTTGGGTCTCCCATTTTAAAAAGGACATACAGAAGTTAGAGTTAGTTCAAAGGCAGGCAACCAGATTATTGCAAGGAATAGAAGGCATCCCATATGATGAGAGGTTGGAAAAGTTGAGTTTGTTTACCTTAGAAAAAAGATTTCTCAATGGAGATATTATTTATATGTATAAATACATGTGTGGTCAACTCAAAGGACTGGCACATGACTTATTCCTTACAAGGATCATACTAAGGACCAGGGGAGCACTCATTATGGTTGAAAGAAATGTGATTCCGGACGTTTAATAGGATAGGGTTATTTAGCATTAAAGAGTCAGATTGGGGTATGCCCTACCACAAGCGGTAGTAATGGCAGACACCATGACAGCTTTGAAAAAAATGGCTAAATGATTTCCTTAGTGCACATAAAATTGTGGGCTATAGATAATTTAGTGACAAAATATGTACAATTGGTGGAGAAAGGCTGAACTCGATGTGGTGACCTCTGTTTATGGGGTTTGTTTCCCTCTCTGTTGAACCACAGCCTGTTTTGTCTTTGTCCCATTGCTGGTAGTTCTCTTGTCTTTCCTTTCCCTTGCTTTCATTTCCTTTTTATTACTATTCAAGTGTTTTCACTTCCTTGTTTTGTTTGCCCTATCACATTTTGGGACAGGCTTTTTATACTCACCATGCACATGCTTTTATTGCTGGCTATACTCCAAAACAAATGGATGATTGGAGCCCCAGATATTCAGATAACAATTATCTTGTTGAAATATCTCTATTGCTTTTCCCTGCAATTTGTTTGTGAGTTTCCTTTCCCTGCATTCTTCCCATTCTGTTACATTTAGGATTTAGGTGGTTTCCACGTACTCTGTAAGTATTTTGTTTTTTACCTTTATCCTCCATCTTCCCTGTCTGACTGTATAAACATTCTTAGCCCTGTTTCATCCTCTGCTTGTGTGCACTTCTTTTTTTTGTTATTATTGTTTTGCTACATTTTGTTTGTAGTTGAGGGTGCAATTAAGGACACTCGGGGTCAGCTGACATTGCGTGGGAGCATCATTGTGTAATCTTAGGGTGTCAACCTCATCACTCTGTAAGGGACAAATCAGGGTTTAGGGCTTTTCTTTTTCAGGATAGGAACTTGTTCATTGTGGGGTTTACAGTTCTCCTGGTGTGTCCTCCCCCATGTGAGTGGTAGACTCAGTCATAACATGAAGTTTGAGGACACAGAAGAATGACTGCTAATGAATTGGGTAAACAAGTATAGTAGCTAATCTATATATATAATTGCCTTATTCTGTCTGTCTGTCTGTCTCTTTGTCTTGCTCCAATATGACGTCATTACAGGGACAACCGTCGCATTGGCCGCTCGGCTCGGCCAGGCCCCCCCCCTCATGCATTGGACGCTCGGCCCCCGCACGCATTTCTCGAACCCACACGGAGCCCCAACTCCCAGGTGACTGCTGCACCCCCGGGAGCCCACACCGACAACCCAGCCGAGACTTACCCTTGTGTTGCTGGGATCGTGCCGGAGCCGGCGTACGCTGGTAACCATGGTACACATTGGGAAATCATGGAAACCACTTTGCTTAATTACCCGATTGTGTACAATGGTTACCAGCGTATGCCGGCTCCCTGCCCATTCAGATCGTTGGTCTCCCGCTGTCAAACACGCCGATGTGTGCTGCACAGCCGGAGCCGGCGTACGCTGGTAACCATGGTACACATTGGGTAACTATGGAAACCGCTTTGCATAGTTACCCGGGCCACGCCCCCCTGCACACTGTGCCCACTCGGCCATGCCCCCCACACACTGTGCCTGCTTGGAAATGCCCCCCGCACACTATGCCCGCTCGGCCACGCCCCCCGCACACTATGCCCACTTGGCCACGCCCCCCGCACACTATGCCCGCTCAGCCACGCCCCTCGCACACTTTGCCCACTCGGCCACGCCCCCGCACACGTTGGGCACCTATACACCTCTCCCCCCAGGACTACTCCACCTATTCGACACCTCCCCCCAAGGACTACTCCACCTATTAGACACCTCCCCCCAGGACTACTCCACCTATTAGACACCTCCCCCCAGGACTACTCCTCCTATTAGACTCATCCCCCTCCAGGACTACTCCTATTAGACTCCTCCCCCAAGGACTACTCCTCCTATTAGACTCCTCTCCCCCCAGGACTACTCCTCCTATTAGACTCCTCTCCCCCCAGGACTATTCCTCCTATTAGACTCCTCCCCCAGGACTATTCCTCCTATTAGACTCCTCCTCCCCAGGACTACTCTTATTAGACTCCTCCCCCTAGGACTACTCCTACTCCTAGACTCCTCCCCCTCCAGGACTACTCCTATTAGACTAGACTCCTCCCCCTCCAGGACTACTCTTATTAGACTCCTCCCCCCAGGACTACTCCTCCTATTAGACTTCTCTCCCCCCAGGACTACTCCTACTATTAGACTCCTCCCCTAAGGACTACTCCTCCTATTAGCCTCTCCACACAGGACTACTCCTCCTAATAGACTCCTCTCCCCCCAGAACTCCTCCTATTATCCTCCTCTCTCCCTAGGACTACTCCTCCTATTATCCTCCTCTCCCCACAGGACTACTCCTCCTATTATCCTCCTCTCTCCCCAGGACTACTCCTCCTATTATACTCCCCCCCAGGACTACTCCTCCTGTTGTCCTCCTCTCTCCCCAGGCCTACTCCACCTCTCTCCCCAGGCCTACTCCTCCTATTATCCTCCTCTCTCCCCAGGACTACTCCTCCTATTATCCTCCTCTACCCCCAGGACTACTCCTCCTATTATACTGCTCTCTCCCCAGGACTACTCCTCCTATTATATTCCCCTCCCCCCAGGACTACTCCTTCTCTTATACTCCTCTCAACCCAGGACTACTACTCCTATTATCCTCCTCTCCCCCCAGGACTACTCCTCCTATTATCCTCCTCTCCCTCCAGGACTACTCCTCCTATTATACTCCTCACCTCCAGGACTACTCCTCCTATTATCCTCCTCTTCCCCCAGGACTACTCCTCCAATTATCCTCCTCTCCCCCCAGGACTACTCCTCCTATTATCCTCCTCTCCCCCCAGGACTACTCCTCCTATTATACTCCTCTCCCCCCAGGACTCCTCCTCCTATTATCCTTCTCTCTCCCCAGGACTACTCCTCCTATTATCCTCCTCTCCCCCCAGGACTACTCCTCCTATTATCCTCCTCTCCCCCCAGGACTGCTCCTCCTATTATACTGCTCTCTCCCCAGGACTCCTCCTCCTATTATATTCCCCTCCCCCCAGGACTACTCCTTCTATTATACTCCTCTCCCCCCAGGACTACTACTCCTATTATCCTCCTCTCCCCCCAGGACTACTCCTCCTATTATCCTCCTCTCCCTCCAGTACTACTCCTCCTATTATACTCCTCACCTCCAGGACTACTCCTCCTATTATCCTCCTCTCCCCCCAGGACTACTCCTATTATCCTCCTCTCCCCCCAGGACTACTCCTCCTATTATCCTCCTCTTCCCCCAGGACTACTCCTCATATTATCCTTCTCTCTCCCCAGGACTACTCCTCCTATTATCCTCCTCTCCCCCCAGGACTACTCCTATTATCCTCCTCTCCCCCCAGGACTACTCCTCCTATTATACTCCTCTCCCCCCAGGACTACTCCTCATATTATCCTTCTCTCTCCCCAGGACTACTCCTCCTATTATCCTCCTCTCCCCCCAGGACTACTCCTCCTATTATCCTCCTCTCCCCCCAGGACTACTCCTCCTATTATACTGCTTTCTCCCCAGGACTACTCCTCCTATTATATTCCCCTCCCCCCAGGACTACTCCTTCTATTATACGCCTCTCCCCCCAGGACTACTATTCCTATTATCCTCCTCTCCCCCCAGGACTATTCCTCCTATTATCCTCCTCTCCCTCCAGGACTACTCCTCCTATTATACTCCTCACCTCCAGGACTACTCCTCCTATTATCCTCCTCTCCCCCCAGGACTACTCCTCCTATTATCCTCCTCTCCCCCAGGACTACTCCTCCTATTATCCTCCTCTCCCCCCAGGACTACTCCTCCTATTATACTCCTTTCCCTCTAGGACTATTCCTCCTATTATCCTTCTCTCTCCCCAGGACTACTCCTCCTATTATCCTCCTCTCCCCCCAGGACTACTCCTCCTATTATCCTCCTCTCCCCCCAGGACTACTCCTCCTATTATACTGCTCTCTCCCCAGGACTACTCCTCCTATTATATTCCCCTCCCCCCAGGACTACTCCTTCTATTATACTCCTCTCCCCCCAGGACTACTATTCCTATTATCCTCCTCTCCCCCCAGGACTATTCCTCCTATTATCCTCCTCTCCCTCCAGGACTACTCCTCCTATTATACTCCTCACCTCCAGGACTACTCCTCCTATTATACTCCTCTCCCTCTAGGACTATTCCTCCTATTATCCTTCTCTCTCCCCAGGACTACTCCTCCTATTATCCTCCTCTCCCCCCAGGACTACTCCTCCTATTATACTCCTCTCCCCCCAGGACTACTCCTCATATTATCCTTCTCTCTCCCCAGGACTACTCCTCCTATTATCCTCCTCTCCCCCCAGGACTACTCCTCCTATTATCCTCCTCTCCCCCCAGGACTACTCCTCCTATTATACTGCTTTCTCCCCAGGACTACTCCTCCTATTATATTCCCCTCCCCCCAGGACTACTCCTTCTATTATACTCCTCTCCCCCCAGGACTTCTATTCCTATTATCCTCCTCTCCCCCCAGGACTATTCCTCCTATTATCCTCCTCTCCCTCCAGGACTACTCCTCCTATTATACTCCTCACCTCCAGGACTACTCCTCCTATTATCCTCCTCTCCCCCCAGGACTACTCCTCCTATTATCCTCCTCTCCCCCCAGGACTACTCCTCCTATTATCCTCCTCTCCCCCCAGGACTACTCCTCCTATTATACTCCTCTCCCTCTAGGACTATTCCTCCTATTATCCTTCTCTCTCCCCAGGACTACTCCTCCTATTATCCTCCTCTCCCCCCAGGACTACTCCTCCTATTATCCTCCTCTCCCCCCAGGACTACTCCTCCTATTATACTGCTCTCTCCCCAGGACTACTCCTCCTATTATATTCCCCTCCCCCCAGGACTACTCCTTCTATTATATTCCTCTCCCCCCAGGACTACTACTCCTATTATCCTCCTCTCCCCCCAGGACTACTCCTCTTATTATCCTCCTCTCCCTCCAGTACTACTCCTCCTATTATACTCCTCACCTCCAGGACTACTCCTCCTATTATCCTCCTCTCCCCCCAGGACTACTCCTATTATCCTCCTCTCCCCCCAGGACTACTCCTCCTATTATACTCCTCTCCCCCCAGGACTACTCCTCATATTATCCTTCTCTCTCCCCAGGACTACTCCTTCTATTATACTCCTCTCCCCCCAGGACTACTCCTCATATTATCCTTCTCTCTCCCCAGGACTACTCCTCCTATTATCCTCCTCTCCCCCCCAGGACTACTCCTCCTATTATCCTCCTCTCCCCCCAGGACTACTCCTCCTATTATACTGCTTTCTCCCCAGGACTACTCCTCCTATTATATTCCCCTCCCCCCAGGACTACTCCTTCTATTATACTCCTCTCCCCCCAGGACTACTATTCCTATTATCCTCCTCTCCCCCCAGGACTATTCCTCCTATTATCCTCCTCTCCCTCCAGGACTACTCCTCCTATTATACTCCTCACCTCCAGGACTACTCCTCCTATTATCCTCCTCTCCCCCCAGGACTACTCCTCCTATTATCCTCCTCTCCCCCCAGGACTACTCCTCCTATTATCCTCCTCTCCCCCCAGGACTACTCCTCCTATTATACTCCTCTCCCTCTAGGACTATTCCTCCTATTATCCTTCTCTCTCCCCAGGACTACTCCTCCTATTATCCTCCTCTCCCCCCAGGACTACTCCTCCTATTATCCTCCTCTCCCCCCAGGACTACTCCTCCTATTATACTGCTCTCTCCCCAGGACTACTCCTCCTATTATATTCCCCTCCCCCCAGGACTACTCCTTCTATTATACTCCTCTCCCCCCAGGACTACTATTCCTATTATCCTCCTCTCCCCCCAGGACTATTCCTCCTATTATCCTCCTCTCCCTCCAGGACTACTCCTCCTATTATACTCCTCACCTCCAGGACTACTCCTCCTATTATCCTCCTCTCCCCCCAGGACTACTCCTCCTATTATCCTCCTCTCCCCCCAGGACTACTCCTCCTATTATCCTCCTCTCCCCCCAGGACTACTCCTCCTATTATACTCCTCTCCCTCTAGGACTATTCCTCCTATTATCCTTCTCTCTCCCCAGGACTACTCCTCCTATTATCCTCCTCTCCCCCCAGGACTACTCCTCCTATTATACTCCTCTCCCCCCAGGACTACTCCTCATATTATCCTTCTCTCTCCCCAGGACTACTCCTCCTATTATCCTCCTCTCCCCCCAGGACTACTCCTCCTATTATCCTCCTCTCCCCCCAGGACTACTCCTCCTATTATACTGCTTTCTCCCCAGGACTACTCCTCCTATTATATTCCCCTCCCCCCAGGACTACTCCTTCTATTATACTCCTCTCCCCCCAGGACTACTATTCCTATTATCCTCCTCTCCCCCCAGGACTATTCCTCCTATTATCCTACTCTCCCTCCAGGACTACTCCTCCTATTATACTCCTCACCTCCAGGACTACTCCTCCTATTATCCTCCTCTCCCCCCAGGACTACTCCTCCTATTATCCTCCTCTCCCCCCAGGACTACTCCTCCTATTATCCTCCTCTCCCCCCAGGACTACTCCTCCTATTATACTCCTCTCCCTCTAGGACTATTCCTCCTATTATCCTTCTCTCTCCCCAGGACTACTCCTCCTATTATCCTCCTCTCCCCCCAGGACTACTCCTCCCATTATCCTCCTCTCCCCCCAGGACTACTCCTCCTATTATACTGCTCTCTCCCCAGGACTACTCCTCCTATTATATTCCCCTCCCCCCAGGACTACTCCTTCTATTATATTCCCCTCCCCCCAGGACTACTCCTTCTATTATACTCCTCTCCCCCCAGGACTACTACTCCTATTATCCTCCTCTCCCCCCAGGACTACTCCTCCTATTATCCTCCTCTCCCTCCAGGACTACTCCTCCTCTTATACTCCTCACCTCCAGGACTACTCCTCCTATTATCCTCCTCTCCCCCCAGGACTACTCCTCCTATTATCCTCCTCTCCCCCCAGGACTACTCCTCCTATTATCCTCCTCTCCCCCCAGGACTACTCATCCTATTATCCTCCTCTCCCCCCAGGACTACTCCTCCTATTATACTCCTGTCCGCCCAGGACTACTCCTCCTATTATCCTTCTCTTCCCCCAGGACTACTCCTCCTATTATCCTCCTCTCCCCCCAGGACTACGCCTCCTATTATATTCTTCACCTCCAGGACTACTCCTCCTATTATACTCCTCTTTCCCCAGGACTACTCCTCCTATTATACTCCTCTCTCCCCAGGACTACTTCTCCAACACACACACACACTGCACAAAACATGCCTCCCCCAAAACACACACACACCCACAGAAACCACGCAGCACACACAGCGCTCCACAAACAATGCAACACACACAACGCTGCAGACACACAGCGCTCCACAAACAATGCAACACACACAACGCAACACACAAACAACACCGCTCTCACACCCCCCACACCCAGACAACACCCAGAACATTTACAGTGCCCTACACAAACACTTGGCAACTACACACAACAACATCTATATATATATATATATAACAAAAATCATACATGAACTACACAATAAATTCTAGAATACCCGATGCGTTAGAATCGGTCCACCTTCTAGTTAATTTATATTTTCATGGGGTGAGGAAAAAGTGCCTAAACATAGTTAATGAGAGGGGGGCACAGGGCTGGATTATTAATTTATATCTTGATATATTAATGGTGTGGTGCATAAATGTATTCAGGAGTGCAGTGTGTGGGATTTTTTATTCAGGAAACAAATGTACGTGAATATACTGTATATCCCTTTGATTTTCAGGGCCACAGTGATCATTGTGGCAAACTATGCAGGGACCGAGTCATGACTTTAAGATATTGACATGAAGGTTTAAAAAGTGTAAAATAAAACAAAGAAAATGTCTCTACTCAGATATGATGTCAGCGGTAAGATCCTGGATGTAAATATTTATTCTGCATCTGCAATGCATATGGCTGTCTTGTTATGTATAGTGCCATTCCTTATTACATGGTATCCTCTCTTGTTATGTATAGTGCCATTCCTTATTACATGGCATCCTCTCTTGTTATGTATAGTGCCATTCCTTATTACATGGCATCCTCTCTTGTTATGTATAGTGCCCTTTCTTATTACATGGCATCCTCTCTTGTTATGTATAGTGCCATTCCTTATTACATGGCATCCTCTCTTGTTATGTATAGTGCCATTCAGGGGCGTAACTACCGCGGTCGCAGCGGTCGCCATTGCGACCGGGCCCTGCAGGTTAGGGGCCCGGCGGCGCCCGCCATTAAGATACACAGCCGACTCTGCTATGTGAGAGAGAGCTGCGCTGTAACTATACTGTACTAGCTCTAATAGAAGTGGCCGGCAGCGCTGGGCTCCGCCCCCTCCAGCCTCTTCCTACCTGTGACCTCGGGCTGATTGCCTGCCTCGTTATCTAGTCTTCTACAGCCAGGATGTGGAGCCAGTGACTGCTGTGTCTGTATGTCATGTCGGCAGTCGCAGGAGATGAAGACTCAGGTCAGGAGATGAAGAATCAGGTCAGGACTGTAAGCTGCAGACAGTGCGGTCTGAGTGGCACAGACAGTGGCCGACACAGTTACAAAGTTTGTGACTTGTTAGGCTCAGCCTCTGTCTCCCCATCCCACTAGCTCTATTCAGTGACCCAATGTCAACCCTTAATTTATTTAGTAATGTGCAGGCAGCCATGTGCTGGACAGGGTTAACAGTAAGCTATAATGCAGACCGGTGCATCTGGGCCTTTTTGCATTATATCTTTATAATAACATGTAAAGATTCACCAAGCTGCCAATGCCTGGAACACTGGAATCTGGGGGGATGGGGGATAAGGGACTGAGGCTGATCTATAAGTTGGTGGGGGTCACATACAATAAATGTGAGCATTGAAATGGGGGAAGCATTTGCAGCAGTTTATTTGTTGAAGGCAGCCAAGTCCTTTGTACTAACTATTGCTAAATTACTGCACTGCTGAGTGCTAATACACTGTAAGGCTATGTGCGCACGTTGCGTAAATACATGCAGTTACGCTGCGCTTTGCAGCGCAGCGTAACTGCATGCGTCCTGCGTCCCTTGCACGGTCTATGGAGATTGTGCAGGGGCCGTGCGCACGTGGCGTTTAAGAGCGCAGCGCTTCGGCTACTGCCGAAGCGCTGCGTAAAAAGAAGTGACATGTCACTTCTTCCATGCGCTTTGCCGGCAGCTCCTGCTCTGTCTATGGCAGGAGCTGCAGGCAGAGCGCATGGAATCGGCTTTTTTTTTTTTTCACTACGGACATTTCTGCAGCGATTTAAAGAGCACATGTGCTCTTCAGATCGCTGCAGAAATTTCTGCAGTGAAGTACACAACGTGCACACATAGCCTAACGCTATGTGCACAAGATGGAGATTTAGTTGCAGAAATTTCTGCACCAAGTCTGCATCTACTGGCAGGAGAAATGCTGCAGCAAACACAAGGGTTTTTGCCACAATTTGATGCGTTGTATGTATTTTTGCTTGCGTTTTTTTTCTTCATTACTTTTAATGGGGAAAATGCAGCACAAACACAGAAAGAATTGACATGCTGCAGTTTTTTTTTCTACAACCAAATCTGCAAGGAAAAGATCGTGAACGTGTTCACAATACTCCAGGATTCTCATTTTACAGTATTTTTCGCTTAGACGCACTTTTTTTCCCCTCAAAACTGGCCATAAAATGGGAGTGTATCTTATAAAACAAATATGGCTTATGAAGGCTGCGTTGGTCGAGCGGGCTCATAGGAGACAGGCTCACAGGATGCTCTCGGGGGTGTCGCGGTGGGCAGCATTGATCTGCGGGCAGGCGGGCTGCGAGGGTGTCTCGGTGGTTGGTGCATTGAGCTGACTTCTGGCTCAATTGAATTGCCCACATGCGATGAACTTGAAGAAAATGGCCGCAGAAGCAGTGCTTGTTCAGATTGACACGATGGACTTCAAGAAAATGGCTGTGGAGTCCTATCTGCACACGGGCCGCCTCCGCGGTCATTTTCTTGAAGTCCATCTTGTGAAACACGGGCGATTCAATGGAGTCGGCAGTCAGCTCAATACACCTGCCGCCGAGACACCTCCACAGACCGCCTGCCGCCAAGACACCTCGGCAGACCCCTCACCCGCAGATCAATGAAGGCCGCTACAACACCCCCGAGCGCATCCTGTGACTCTGCTTTACCACCACCGCCCTGGTAAGCCATACCCGGGGGATTCAAATGTGCCCGTGGCTACACCCCAGAGCCACAGCATTGCTGACCCTCCTGAGCAGCAACACCCCCTCCTCCAAGTTCGCAGCATCACCCTTCCTCCTGTGACCTTCCTGAGCCTCTCCACTACCGCCGCTCCCCCCTGGTGAGCATTAGGATTAAAGGTAGGGTGTCACGTTTTTTATTTTTGTATTAATAATAGTGATTATAAAATCAAGTACTTTTAATACAAAAATAAACTCACTGTTTATTTAGTTTATATTTAACTCTAGTTTTACTGAATCACTGGGGGCAGCCATCTTGGACTTGCTGTGTGTAACGACAGTTACCTTCTTTATGGCAGCCCTCTGTGCATTCACTCTGATAGTCGCGTTTACCCTATACTTAATACAGGAAAGCTGCCTGCTGTGACCTGGACGCGCTACCTGGGCTGTCCAGATCACAGGAGAGGGAGGAGATCGGCACCATCTCTGTGCAGCCCACAGCGTATGCTATGTACTGTACTTTCCCCCTGTCACCCGTTCGGCCTATGTGAGTACTGGGGCCCCTCCCCCCCGCGCCGCTGCTACCATCTCCAATGACACCCCCTGCACCGCGGCCGCTAAACCCCCCACCCCGCTGTCCCCTCCTGCTGCGCAGCCGCTACCCCCCCCACTCTCCTTGTAGCAGCCACTGTGGGCAGGGGCATAACTACCATGGTCACAGAGATTGCCATGGAGGCCTGGGGAGGCTGGCTGCATTATTATACATGGAGGCCTGAGGAGGCTGGCTGCATTATTATACATGGAGGCCTGAAGAAGCTGGCTGCATTATACATGGAGGAGTATGGGGCTGCATAATACAATATGAAGTTTTATGGGGTTACGTTATAATCCATGTAGGACTATGGGGGCTACATTATAATATATGGAGGACTGTGAAGCCTACCTTATACATGGACTATGGGGGTGCATTATAAAACATGGAGGACTATGTGTTACAGTATAATATATGGAGTACTATGGGGTGAATTATAATATATGGAGAATTATGGGGTGAATTATAATATATGGAGAATTATGGGGTGAATTATAATATATGGTGTACTATGTGGTGCAGTATAATACATGGAGAACTATGAGAAATTCATTATAATAATTGGAGGGCTACTTTATACATGGAGGAATATGGGGGTGCATTATAATATATGGAGGACTATGGGGTGAATTAAAATATATGGAGAACTATGGGAAATGCATTATAATACATGGAAGACTATAGAGGTGCATTTTAATATATGAAAGGTTATGTGGGACCTTTTATACTATATGGAAGGCTATGTGGGGGCAATTATAGTATTTGGAGAACTATATACAAGGGGGGACAAAGATACAAGCAGGGGATGGGAATGTTTTGTGCTGAGGGAAAAAGGCTCTTTTCCCTCAGCACCCAGCTTTCCCATGCTCTGCTATACATCTTCTCTTAGCACCCAGCTTTCCCATCCTCTGCTATATATCTCCCAGCACCCAGCTTTCCCATGCTCTGCTATACATCTTCTCTCAGCAGCCAGCTTTCCCATGCTCTGATATGGAAAAGCTGGGTGCTGAGAGAAAGATGTATAGCAAAGCATGGGGAAGCTGGGTGTCGAGGACAAGATGGATATCAGAACATAGGAAAGTTGGGTGCTGATAGAGGGATTTCAGATTATGAGAAATCTGGGTGCTGAAGGAAAGCCAAGTGTCAGCGTCATCCCGTAGCTCGAGTGTCGGTGCCATTATCCCGTACCCCAAGTGTTGGTGTACGTGGAAGTGGGGGCCCAAGTCTGAACTTTGCACCGGGGCCCATCAAACTCTAGTTACGCCACTGGTGCCATTCCTTATTACATAGCATCCTGTATTGTTATGTATAGTGCCATTCCTTATTACATGGCGTCCCCTTTTGTTATATATAGTGCCGACTCTTATTACATAGTGTGGCGCCCTGGACAAGCCAGGGGCCACAGAGCACAACACCATCACACCCCACACTCCCGGTCAGGCACACCGAAGTCAGACACAAAACCCTTGTTGCCTTCCTCCAGGGGCTGATGATCACACCAGGTGGTAGGCCAGGCGGTTGGTCCCTCCCACCGAGGAGTTCACAGTCCTGGAGGCGGGGAAAAACAGACAGTTTAGTTTTGGAGGTGAAAGTGAGAGGAAGGAGAAGTGGTAGTGGAGCAACTAAGTGACAGCGTCCGGGTGTGTGGCCCGGGCGGGACAGCAAGGTTGGCAGACGGTGGTGACCGTCTGCAGGAGTGGCCTATCAGAGTTACCGTAAGGACCGTGGACGGGCGGTGGCCCGGCGGTACCGGACCGGTACACGAAGAGAAGTCAGCACCATCTGGCAGGGGCTTGTGGACCCCGGCAAGGCTAGTAGTCGCCGTGAATTTGCCGAATCCGTTAGTGAAGGGGACCTCCTGGGTTTCCATACAGCCAAGTCCCGACAGAAGGCAACAGTCCAACCAACAGAGGGAGACACCGCCACCGCCAAGGCAACCGTTTCTCAGGGCCAGAGCCTGCGGGCAAAAAAGGGCTCCTACGGCCCACATCCAAGCTGGGGAGCGGGTTACCGGTGGGAACCCATCGGAACCATCAACCGTACATAGGTGCAGGGGAAAGGCAGTCACCATCAACCTGCCGGGAGGAACAACACCGCAGCCGTCTGTGGGACCCGTCCATCCAGCCGAGTGTTTTACCGAGAACTGTGTCTTCATCATTGGGCTGAGTGAGTACCACCGTGCCGTGCGGCACAGCGCTGCCCCCGCGACCCTGCACCTCACCAGGCCCCGTAACCTGCCTGCCATCCATCCCTACCCCATCACCAGGCCCCCGGGACAACCAACCCCCTACCCACGGAGGGGAGAACTAACAACAAAGC